>NC_141693.1:12738820-13377194 GCF_964263255.1 Lissotriton vulgaris | reverse complement strand
TCGAATGGGAAATCTTCCTCTAATGCTTCCTTATGCGGAAACAACCGTTACAACGCATGCTTTCCAATGCATGCTTTTACCCCACATGCCAATACAACAAAAATGGCTTGCTGTAGGGGTATAAGGTGTTGGATTTAACTCCAACACCTTCCCTACTGTTGCACAGACTGGAGTTGGAATAGTAAATTATACTATACCAAACTCCAGCGCACCCCGACAGCAAGTCATTGTAAAAACGTCATTGAACCTTCCTTGTGTAAAGGTACTCCATGATAATTGGCCGCCCTAGCATCAACTCCTGAAACACATTATTATCGCCAGGAGGGGAAGGTTATGCTGGGCAGAGATCAGGGTTACTTATCTTGAGGTGGATCTATATTATAGTCATCCCATGGATCAGTTGGTGTCTGATTATAATTATCATCATACTCTCCTAAATCAGGATTTGTGTAAGGAGAACCTGATGATGTAATGTGTAGAAGATCTATATCTGGTATGATGGGAATTGGTGAGGAAGGTGAAGGGATTTGAAGAATGTTATTAGAGCTGGTAGCCATGTCTGTCCTCTTTCTTCTCCAGAGGTATTCTGTATTCAGTAAATGCCTTCCTTTTTTAAAGTATTATTGATTTAGTTGTTATGTGTCCAGTATCCGGATTCATATGAATTTTCGGGCCTGAGCCGGAAGGCTTGTTTGTCTGTTTTGTTGCCGAGGGTGGGCGTTGGAAGCAGTCTCTCGGTGCCGACCATGGCCAACAGACAGTGGTGGCCTAGAAGCCTTTTGTTTAGTGGAAGAAAGTTTGGGGGCACAGGGGCTTTATTACTCACTGAACCCTGTCCTGCTGGAACTTCTTCGGCCTCTAACTCAATCTCCAGTTCAGAATTCAATTCTTGAAAAGAGAAGGCCTCCTCTTCCATTGCCGACGCCTCCATTTCTTCCTGCTCTACATCTTCTCCAAAGATATTCGGGGTGAACTCACTGTTCTGCCGCTGCATATCTCTTCTTCAAGCCCAACGGTCCAACAAAGTCTTTTTAGATCGGAACAATCAACAAGGGTCGCAATCTTCCATGTGCTCCAATAAGAAGCAGAAGCTGCAGACTTTATGCAGGTCATTGCCCAGATACTTGGAATGGCACCGAGGACAACATTGAAAAGGAGTCTGTTCCATTGGAAGAAGACTAAGTAATATGGGACGGAGTGTAAGTCAACCGACATGGCTAGGCCCAAAGGCCGCCAACAATGTCTTCTATACCGAATACAGAGAGTTTTCCTATTTTTCCGAGACATATAGAATGGTGAAACGCGTACAAAACAATACCAATGAGGGTACAGTGGTTTGCGCACCGAGGGGATCCCAAAGAACGGTTTCGAACTGGAGGCTGCAAACTACATCCGAAACCGATGGTGTAAATAAAACAATCTAACAATGGAGTTGATGCCCATGCACATTATCACCGAAAGGAGGAGTCACCTTACCTCGTGACTGGAAATGACTTCTTCGAAGAAAAACAACCGGACCCAACACTAGATGGCAGGAGTATGCAAAGCATGTGTATCTATTTCACACATGCCTCGAACATATTGTTATTCAAGTTGTGTAAGTCTATTCATAACATCATGGATTGTCAACTTTGTGTACTAGAACTCTGGATGATAGCTACTCAGAACCCTCAATTGTTTTTATTACACTTAACGCACACAATTTTGCCAACTCCTCCTTCAATTCCTTCCTCAAAGTCAGAGGCACCTTACGTACATTGTGCACCAACAGACAAGCATTCTTCTTCTGAACAAAGAAAGCCCTTAAACTTTACCAGATCATTGGTGAACACACTGGTATATTGAATAACACAACTGCAATCATCTACCCAACACATTTTGACACTGTGATAACTCATTTTCCTTGAACAACCTGCTCATCGAAATTCCTTGATCAGGGTGATTGGGGTCAAGCACAATATCGTGCTGCCCTTGCTCTTCCCACCCTAGAAAGTACAACGATTCTTAATAACATATCTTGTACATTGTGTGGAATTGTGCTTAAATTCAAGATTGGCCTTAAATTTACCCAACATTTCCAACCTTTTTCCCCCATAGGCACCATTTTTTATTTGGGATGCTTCAAGTTGAATATCCGGGAATCCTTGAAATTCATACATATTCTGTAAAGTGTAAGGGGAGCCAGAATCGGCCATTATTTTGACCTTTCTCTCACGCAGCAATATGTCACAATGGGGTGGCTTTCTCTTTCTCATTGAACCTACAGAAGTAACTTCTATGACTGCAACGTCCTCATCTAAAGGTGTCAATTATGTTCATATAACATTCTCATCAGACTCAGTCTCAACATCATCCACAGTAATCATGGTTCTACACTTTATTTGACGCAACTCCGGTGCAAACAATGCGCCCTATTTACAATGTGACGCATCTAGGAGATGCGTCACGTTGTAAAGCACTGCGCCATAAGGAGGCGTTCCTGCGCAGGGGGGGGGGGGGGGGGGGGGGGCGTTCCTGCGCAGGAACGCCTCCTGAAAGTGGCTGAGTGAAATCTATGAGATTTCACTCAGTCACTTTTAGGGCAATGCTGCGTCAAAACCCTGCGCCTGCTTGAAGCAGGCGTAGGTCTTGACGCAGCATTGTGCAGATGGTGTACTCCCACGCCTTGCTGGAGCTGCTTCGCGCTTGCGACGCAACTCCAGCAATGCGCCACATTTCTGGCACAGATGCGTCACGCATACGTGCCGTTTTTGAACCATGGTGCGCCGCATTATAAATGCGGCACACCATGGGTGGCGGAGCTGTGGCGCACTGTGGCGCACGTTAACTGGCGCATCCCTGGGGATGTGCCAGTTAACATAAATCTGCCCCCAAATGTTTAAACTAGTCTCTCAAGTTCCATACAAACACATCTGAGGGTCATTGCCATGTCGGGTGGAATCACTTCCACACAACACCTGTCATGGGACTGAATAGCCCATTAGGATGTGATTGAACACCTTCCTGCACATAAACAATCATTAATGGCAATTTGCTGTTTCTATGTGTGCTGCAAAATGCAGCACACATAGCAACAGCAAAATTAGAAATTTCTCCTCATTTCGCCTGGTTAAGACTGGGTTTTCCCTGTTATTATTTTTGGCGCCGTCTCCTATTTACGCCACCCTTGTAAATAGGGGGCTGGGTCAAAAGCAATAGGTGTGCTACAACCCGTACTGCAACATATATCACCCACCTCTTTCACGCTAAGCGCTGCGTGAAAGGGGGCCTTATTCACAAGGCGATGTTAAGCCACGTTCAGTAGCTTAACGCCACCTTGTAAATAAGGCAAAAGGCTACCAGAATGTCACAAAAAGTGACGTTTTGGTGGCGATAAGCATTTGTAAAGATGTTTCCAACTTAGAAAGATGACTGCCTGGTGGATTCATGGTAAGGGGGTGGATATCACAGAGGGGAAGCAATTTCCATCCAAGTGTTTGAGCATGATGTCTACCTCAACCTCTGCATGCGCCTCTAACTATGACCACACATTTTCCTGGTGCTTATGCACTGGAATTCTTTGTGAGTTGGAAGTCAGCAGTAAATGGTTGTTAGAAAAGTCAGGTATGACAGCAAGGTAAACTGTTCCAAGGCCTGTCAGGTGGATGTAGAGAGGGTAGGGTTCATGAGTCTAAAGTCAATAACTGTTAAAGATGGATGCGTGGTCCTGGAATCTAATGATAATGATCCTGTCGAGTGTAAAAAAAGTAAGGTCTGTCTGGGAGTAGGATCTCAGATGGAATGGGGCTTCTAATACTCGAGGAAAGATCCCAATGACAATGTATCAGTCCTGCTGCATTTTGGAGGCAACACTGCATAAGCGCAGCACGGGATAAGGGCTGTAAAACACATATGTTGCTGGGATCATTGCTGCTTCAGAAGCAGCTGATTCACAAATGTCCAAAGAAGGAATCATGAGTGGTTGTCATCATAAGTACCATAAACACAAAGGCGTCTTACCCTCCAGCACCAGCAGCCGGGTCCCATTTCCGCGTCTTGTACCATTCATGACCATGATGAGCTCCACCTCGCAGACGTATGTTCCTGAGTCGTCATGTTGTATGTTGTGGATTTCAATGCTGGCTTCCTGCTGGGATCTGAAGGCGTTGTGTCCTGACTTGAAGACCCTCCCGCCGAACTGTTGACTGGTGTTGGATACCTCAATCTCTCTTAAAGAAGAGGAGGAGGAGGAGGCGTGGGTGAAAAACCATTTGTAGCGGCCCTGGCTGGAGTTCCCGCTGCTGTTGAAGAAGCACTCTAAGACCACCGTGTCGCCGACTGTCACATTTATGTAGCTTGGCTGAACAACCTCTAATGAAGCGTCTGCAAAAAGAATGGAAAATCTTCACACATTTTTAATGAGAGTTTTGTTGACAACTGTGAAAAAACAGAACATTTTCTTCGCATGGAATTCAGCTTTGGGCAGAAAAGCCACTCATGGCAGATTTTCTATCATCAGCTAGGTTTGAGTGGGATGCTGTCAACATCTTTAAAGTCTATGTATACAAGAAAGAGAGGCAACTAATACAGTTGAGTATGAATTAGTAATTAACATCAAAAAATTGTGGGTCCTCGTCAAAGTAGTAGATACATCTTCTTAATTTCTTTGTTATAATGATCAACTGTATTAGTTGCCTCTCTTTCCTGTATGAATGCATGATCAGGAAGCAGCTGGCCATTAGAGGTGGGCAATTTGGTAGTTTGATAAAGTGATTGCTCGAACTGGTGCAGCTTTTTTGAGTCCCAGCCTACTTTTGTTTGTTCAGTAGCTTTAAAGTCTACCCTCGAGGCTGGCACATGCATATGGCAGATTTCTGCACCTGAAATTGGATGGATCGCGAATTCATGCACCTCATTCACAACTGGATGTGCAGCACCGACCTGGAACTCAACCCCATCAAGGCGGAATTCCTATAATTCACCAGGAACAACCGGGAACAACCAGGAACAACCAAGAACAACCAGCCCAAACCTTGTTCAATGACATAAACCTGGATGATTTCAACCCAACTTTCACCCAATGCCAAGTCACTTGGATTCACCCTGAAATAGCATATTGCAAAGAAATCAAGAGGGGCTGCTACCAGCTCTCTCTACTAAAGAAAGTGAAACCATTCCTCCCAGAGAAGAACTCCAGAACTCACATTCAAGCGCTTGTCTTCTCACATTTTAATGTTGGAAACACCCGGCTCCGGGTCCTCCCAGACTTCATATTTGTCCCTCCCATTAGGACATCCTACACACCAGCACAGGAGCCATCACATTACCTGCCTCGCCTTTCCACTTGATGGCCTGGTCCATCTTCAAAACCCGCTGCAGTTTCTACAAAGTCACCATGGCCCGTCTCCCACTGATTTGACTGATAAGCAAATCACTTTGGGTAGCCCGGGGCACAGCCGCAGCCAGGACACTATCAGGAAACACATCTCATAATCTGACTACACTATATATCTCCTTTAACCTATGATGATGAACATTTAGGACATATTTTGTTATAGTTGCAACAAGTTTTACCTATTGCTTGAAAAAAGGATCATAATTAGGGTTCCTGGTTTTATGGTATTTATTTTTTTGCCATTTACGTCTTTATTTATCCATATTCATTTTTTGCTAATTTTATCTGTATTTATCCATATTTATTTTGGGTTTTGTGGAAAAATTAAGCTGAAATTAGTATATTTCCACATTTATTTAACATATAAATATGGGCTCATGCTTCAATGTCTGCCAGATTTCAGTGCTGTGAACACCTGCAGAAGATACATCAGTGCACTTATATGAAAATATGTAAATTTCAATATCAACTTTCTGCAAATCTACTGCTGTTAAAGCCTCTTTATTAAAAGTCCTTTCTTTTTTAACCCCCTTATCTATTAATAAACACATCTATTGGCCTGGCAGTCATGGCAGACAGTATTTAGAATTACTCAAAAAGCAACCCAATTTCCGTGTTTATCCACATTTAAAAATAAATACAGGCAAGAAACTGAATATTTTCTGTCTGTTTTTATGTGTAAAAATCAGTAAAAACGGAAAACGGGGAGCCTTAATCATAATTCAAGATAATATTAAAAAATAATGAGATCATACAGACACATACAGAGATATTCCTTAATATTTAATCATCAGAATCTGAGAATTTTCATCTGGCAAGTTCCGAAAGGTTAAACCTGCTAATATTTATGAGGTGAAAAGGCTCGTTAAAAAGTCAAACTTGCGGATTTCGGCGTGTTAATACAGAATATGCAGGTTATGTCTCATTTTAAGGTGCACAGATTGTAACAGGTGACAATTATCACACCTTATAAATTCCGATCCCTGTGGTATCAGATTTTAAAACATGCATTAATAATCACCTTCCAAGGTGGGCACTTGTATTGAGGACCGTAAAGTGAACAAATCAAGGTACCAGACCAGGGCCGGACTGGCCATAGCAGGCACCGGGCAATCCCCTGGTGTGCCGCACGGGTAGGGGCCGGTTTTGGGCCCCTGGGCCGTTTTTGTTACAGGGCCGTTTTTGCAGCAAATCGGCCCTGTACCAAAATCAGCCGAAAACCGGCCCGGCAAAGAGCTCAGCTGCACTTCCAACCCCCCTCCCCACTCCGAGTATTTTGCCAGGGCCGGTTGTGGTTCCCAGTCCAGCCCTGTACCAGACACTAATACACTTACGTTAAAACACAATAAAACTGATCAGCTGTTGCTGCTCATCAGAAAAAATAATTAAGAATATATTTAACACTTTAATATTTTCAATTGGGGTAAATACTTCTCCAAGATTTTAATTTAAAAGTTATTGCAACTGCATGCAACTCATTTCATATGAAGGAAATAATATTTCTGAAACAAATTTGCTTTAGTAACATGTTATCTTGGCTAGTTGGACAGTGGACGTACAAATAAGTAGTAATGAAATGGTAATTATTATATAAGTATATAATATAATAATGATTTAATTGCCATGATTTTTCAAATATGGATTGTAAAATATTACTGCTCAAAGTTCTTATGGTACAAATATTTAAAAGGTAATTGTTTGTTTTCTTTATTTTTGTTTTCCTCTTTCTATCCCTGTTTTTGCCACTGCTCTTTTTTTATGGTCTGGCTTGGCAGTGCAGCTGTTGCCAGACAGTTATGTGAGTATTACTGGAGAGGGGCATTGGCTCCGCCCACATGTTGAGAGACAGGAGTACATGTTTTGATTGGCCAGACATTGTGTGTTTCCATAAAAAAGTGCTGCCCTCCACCAGTTGTGATCATTTTGTTTATTTATCCAACTGCTTGAGCTTGAACTTTCAGTGGCAAACACATGACATTGTAATGCTCTGAAAGTGTCATAGATAATGTTGGACTTGGCCTTTTTTGCAGGGTCATCTCTAAACTTTTTGCCTTCCTCCTAGCCTTTTTTCTGACATGGTGTTGGTGTTTTTTAGGACTCTGGGCACTTTAGCACTGCTGTCCAGTGTAAAGTGTGTGTGCTCTCTGTGGTAAACATGGTAAGATTGGTGTTCACCTGTTTGGCGTTTTTAATTTAACTGTCAGTCCCTTGTAAAGTGGTATTGATAGAGCAGGGGAAACAAAATATTGTTTTGTACTCCTTGGAAGTTAATGACTCCATAATTGTAATGATACTAACTGTTTGAACGCATGTATTAATCAACAAATGCACCTTTATTAAACATTACAAGTGGGCAACTTGCTGGAAGTGCAAATTCAAATTCATTTACAAAGGTAAAGCAAAATAACATTAGAAATATGATTTGTGTAGTAAATAGAGTACATTGCATGATTTGTGTTGCCTAGGAAATTGTACCGTGGCAGAGAATGTAGATGGTAAGTAAAATGGCTTTAAATGTCGCCTCTGCTAGGTAATACCTGACACGGGTCTTTAGAATGGTGGGTGGCAAACAGAAAAGCTTTTTTCTATGTCTAATTTTTGTTGTGTTTGTTCTTATATTAGTTTCATTCGGGCCTGCTAGGATGTGCTTCGAAAATGGCAGTTGGAAATGGATAAGGTTGTGAGCGCCAAATAACATGGCACCCGCGCATTGGCAATGTGAATGCTCCAGTCACGAGTATGCAGCTTGTGCCCGGAGTGAAAGATGTCAAGGCCATCCTGACCTGCAGCAAGAGTCTTGCCAAGAGTTCAGCATGTATGCATGGGAACAGATGGGAGAATCGAGCTACTGAGGATGAACTAATGTGTGACCATTGGAGTTTGTTACAAAATACATTGACAAGTTGAAGTACCTTTGGACATTGTGGATCATGAGAACTATTGAATGACTTATTGTCTGAAAACTGGTTCGAACAAAGAGTGGGATGATGTGACCATCCCCACCCCTCCAATGGACCAATTGGCGTGATGTATGCCCCCAAAGATTGCAACTTTTGAATGTAGTGAGCCAGAGAATAGGGTATAGGAGAGATTGCTCTTGTAAAGAAAAAAATCCACTTTTGCTCTTTCTATCCTGATGCTGCGAGAGACTCTGTCATTTTGGACTTCGAACTTTGACTGGGGAAGGAACGAGATCGTTGTGGGAATTGCCTTGGAAGGAGATTGCGTCCGAGGAGGCTAGAGGGACAGTCAGTCAGCATTGGGAGTCCTATCCTGTAATCTGCGGTTCATCCTTCTTTCCTGGTGAACCATTCTTATCATCGCCCTATGGCTAAGGGTAATGAGTATTTTCCATTTCTATTCTACAAACTTTACTTAAATGCTTAATGATATTTCAATGTATTTGTTTAATAAATAACTCTACTTATTTTGCTCAAAGAAGTTAGATACAATTATATTCTAACTTTAAATGAGTCTGTAGTTCACTGAAATAAATTGTTATCATTAAAATGTTTAAAGGGTTTTCATTGTGATTGAGCTGGACTTAATCACCATCAACTAATTCTACTAGTTGGTCCATCGACCGAATAGCGGAGTACCTTGATGTTTTTAAAAACAGTCAGGATTCTAAGTTCATGTATATAATGTTCTAATAAGGTACCCTGTTGTCCAGCAGCTCATTTTTCCTTGGCATTTGATCCAGAAAACGGAATGAATGCGTGTATGCAGTGTTATGGGCCCCACCGACATATGTTTATCTGTTTAAAAATTAGGTTAGGGACCAAGATGGCCGCCTGATCCTTCGGCTCCGCCGACCCTTCCGTCCATCTCCCGAAACGCCGAAGATCCTGTTCACCATCCTGCCCGCTTGTCGGAGTCCTGGATCCGCGAGGCGCTCCTGAGTCCAGCGGTGTTCTTTTCAGCGCGATCCTGGTGGCAGAGACGGCGAGGAGTCCCGATCCCTGCTACAGTGTTGCAGCGCTGCGGCCGAGTCTTTGTTCTCCGGAGGCCGCCGTTCCTCGCTGCAGCTACAGCTGACATTGTATCAGGACGGGGTCGGCTGATTGAAATCTCTGGCCATACTGCTTTCCCAGCTGCAGCGTGCCGCCCTGTCCTGCATTCCCTGGCGCCGGACTCGGATTATCACCGTGATCGACAGGCTTCACCCTCCCCTCGGCCAGTGGACGGCTCCGGACATCTTCTTGTCATTCGAGACTGAGCCGGGAGCCATCTTGTTCTGGGCGCTCGGCGGCCATTCGGCGTGCACCTACTGGACAGTGCTGCACTGACGCCGGGGACTGAGCGAAGGGCACCGTCTTGCTGCTGTGCTCCCGAAGCGACAACACTTGGGGACCGGCTACTGGTGGGCGGCTGAAGTGATGGCCGAAGGCTTCCAATCTCGAGGGTTGCGACGTGATCCTGAACCCGGGGCGCGTGAGACGGCAGCTCCCTCGCCTCCTGCGGTATCCCTCAGCCTCGCGGATGTTATGCTTGCCCTGATAGACCTCCGTGGAACTATGCGTGCCATGGTCCCTAACCTTAAATGCCACCCGGAAATCTCCGTTAACGCGGAACCCTTGGATGGACATACCGCGCCCTCTGTGCTGTGCACTTCGCCACACCCGGTGCTTGTCTGTGACTGCCAACCTGCTCAGACGGACTTGATGGTGCGGGACGAGAGTGATGTCGCTACTGCCGAGCTATCCAGTATTGTTGCAGGGGTGTGTGGAGATCTCGGTCCTTGGCGGACACTGGGGACTTGTGTCTGGGCGCCTTACCTCACGACTGTTTCGGGGCTTCCTTGCGGGTCCCACTGGTCCATCCTGGAGTTGCAACTGCTGTTCTTGCTGGCTGCCCTTCACGCGTTGCGATTGTGCGTTGCCACTTTCTGGATGGACACTCACTGTCTGGTTCGGTGGCGGTGTGACTTTGGTGGCTGGCATCGTGTGCTGCAGTGGACCTCACCTTTGCTTTCTTCGTCAACGGTTGCTGCTTTAGATCTGGACTCCGTCGACTCGCTGGATCGCAGGGGACAAGGATAAGGATGCTTCTCTCTTTTGGCTGTATCCGGATGTGTGCTTTGCTGGGACTGTAACGGACATTTTGGGAGTTAAATGTTGGTCAGGTACTGGGTCGGGGTCCGGGGAAGGGTGGCCGAGGGTTACAACGCTGATTTTTTGAAAGTCTATTTGGCCCTCCTCCGGTCATATGTGTCTCCATATCCTGCTTCTCTTGCTTCTGTTCAGAGAGTCGGAGATTGAGATGGTCTATCTCACTCTCAATACTCTCTTTCCCACTTGGGGTTCTTTTGGGGCGACAGGCATGCCTATTGGGGGGGGTGGGCCGTGGCCTTCCGCTGGTATGCAGGGTGGGGGGATGGGATGTGTTTTGTGTTTTCTCTTTGTCTCTATGGCCCCTTTCTCTTTCTTTTTCTCTTCTTCTTCTGTTTCTTTTTCTTCTATATTTCTTTGTTGTCCTTGGAGTCGGGGTTCAGTGTTAGTAGGGAGCTTATTGTGTCGTATCATTCTGTGCATAGCGATTGGTCTTAGTTCCTTGACGGTGGCCACCTGTTTCCTGACAAATACTTTCCTCTATACGCCTCCTTCTGGGTGCTCCTTGAATGATGACGCCTATCCTGGTCGGTGATTAGCTTCGACTTCCTTCGTAGTTCTCTAAATTGTACTCGACAAAACCATAAAATTAAACCTTTTCCTATCCTGGCATTACGGTTCTATGTTCTACACGACACTTTTCGCTCAGAGACTGCTTTAACGGCGTTCTGCCCTATTGGTTTTTTCTTATATCCTTTTCCAATATGTCATAGCGGCCGGCCCCGAGGGGTTGTAGGCAGACGCTGTGTATTGTGCATTTAACAAATAAAGGTTTTCAAAAAAAAAAAAAAAATTAGGTTAGGTAGATGTTTTCTGGGTTGCTGTCATAAGGAAACGATTTATATTTGCCACGCTGGATCAGTATCCCAGATACCCAGGGTGTGTAAATTAAATGCTACTGGTGGGCTTGCAGCACTGATTGCGCCACTCACCAAAGCAACCTTTCAAACCAGTCTCATGCATCTGCCATTGCAGGGCTTGTGCGCGCAGTGTTACCACCACTGTGACGTGACACCTAAAGTATGTGCCACGTCTGTGACCCCCCTTTTACTGCATGTCAGTTACCCTTAAGTTAGGCCCTTGCTAGCCCTATGGGCATGGTGCATTGTAGGTAGAAGGTAGTACATGTACCTTAAGTGTGTGACATGTCCTGGTAGTAACAAACAGCTATTTTAGTTTCTCACAACTGTGAGGCTACCCTCCCATAGGAATGCATTGGTGATTCCCTGATACGTGTTTCAGTGGTAATTCCTGATCTGAGAGGTGCAGCATGGTCAAGTTTGGTATGTTTGGAATAGTAATAATAAATGTTGCACAATGGTGTGCGCAGATTTATTATCACTATTTTAGAAATGCCACTTTTAGAAGTTGGCATTTCTATGTGCTATGTGTCTGCCTACCTGATGTGTATTGCATGTCTGGCTCTGGAGTGACAGGGGTGGGTGAGGTGTGTGTGGCTCCAGGGAGGGCAGGGTTAGTCAGCACTAGGCTGAATATGTGATCTGCATTTGGAGTAATGGGAGGAGTAGTCCCCTGACCCTGAATAGGTCTGTGCCTGCCTGGGTGAATGCTGGCTCCACCCCCTGTGGTGTGACTGATGACTGAGCCACCCACCTGACAAAGGGGAAGAGGAGCCCTGTAAACAGAATGCTGCAATACCCCCAACAATAACCAGTTGGGTCTGGTTCCCCCAGCACTGTGCCAGGGCAGAACAAAGACAGAATGCTGTATAAATATTGGCGCTTTGACCCCATGTAGGTGTGCTTCCTTGTGCTTGTGCTAACTTGTACGCTCTGGGCCCCAGGAGGAACCACCATGAGAGACTGCCTTCCTGCTGGCGGGCCCTGTGTGCTGCCTAGGCCCAGCTTTGGCCCACTGAAGTTCTTGGACTCCAGTCCTGCCAGGTGAAGAGGAGTGTGTGGGCTATGCAGTGCTGGGCTGCGTCCTCTCCCAAAGTAATCCCAATGCTTTTTCAGAAGACAGCGGGAGCCTACCTCGCATTGCTGCCCTTTGAGAACGGGAGCCCACCCAGCCTTCTGGGTTTCTGTTCGCGGGACCCCACCCGCCATCCTCTGCCTTCCGTGACAGAGCGGGAGCCTACCCCACAATTTGTGCATCCGGTAGTGTAGCCTAAAGGAGGAAAGCTGGAGCCTACTCTGCATTATGATGTCCCCAGTAGAATTGAGGCTGTGCGCCGAGATCGGCAAGGCAAGGCTGCCTGATGTTGGGCGGAGCTAAGGCCCAGCAGAGGTAGCTCCTGTGTGAAGGGCAGAAGGCGGAGGAGCTTTGAGGTCTCACGGGCCACAGGAAGAGGAGACCGGAGTCTCGCGGGCTCCATGCCAGAGTCCTGCTGTGTGCTGGTGAGAGCACAAGGCTTTGGAGACTTCACTCCGTGGGGTGGGGCCTACCGAGGCACATTGTCGGGCCTTTCTCCTGCTCTGCTGAGGACTGGAGGTTCGCAGGCTCCCACTGCAGAGCTTCCCCTGGCACACAAGAGGAGAAGTCACGTGAGCGGGCCGGTAGGGGCCATTGTGGTGCCTGATTTCAGCCGGAGACAGAAATCAGAGAATAGCCCCGGTGAGTGGGGGCTGAAGTGGTTGAGCGTTGTTGGTGCCAATCGCGGGCACTAGGAGGAGCCCAGTAAAGGATGCTCTTGAGGCACTGTTAGTGCCTGTGCTTTGCCTTCTCCAGCTGCACCATGAGAGCACGGGCAGCTGCAATGACCGGGCATTGTTTGTAGAGTCCCAGAGGGTGGCTCAAGAGGCACTGCGGTGCCAAAGCTAATGACCCCAGCTGCCCCGCTAGACAGCGGGCAGCTGCAATGGAGGGGGTCACTTCTTTTTGATAATGAGGAAGGGGAAAGTGGCACCCCCGGCCCCAGTGCGCTAAGCACCTTGCGTTTGCTGCTTTTGCAGCCAGAGGGCCACTTGGAAGGCTCTAGCATTATGCCCTGACATTTGGGACAGAGGGCATTTTGAGCTCAAGAGAAAGGCGAGTTGGACTGGGGTCATTTTCATGGATGGTACATGTGTGTTCTGCTGGGTGCAAGGCCCTAAGGGATTGCATAATGTGTTTATGCTAATGAGGTTTGTGCATAATGCGTTTTATGCCTAATGTTATTGCCTAATGTGGTGAAGCTTAATGCAAATGTCATGCTATGATAGACTATTTACAATACTGCTCCAAGAAGGACATACTCTGTCATGTTTAGCTTTGTTATTGGAAGCATATGCTCGTCCTGGTTAGAGAGCAGCAGCTTTTCTTTCTTCTACCTGATTTTTTAAATTTATCGTGGATATGTCGTTCAATTTGTGTGTATATTATTGCTGTTGCGTCACAGGGTGAATGTAAGAATTGATTCATCCTGTGAGTCAGTGGATTATTGAATGGATGCAGGAGAGCAAAGATGAGTGACAGAGTACATATAGAATGACTTATTGAGTATCTAAACAAGAGACACTTTGATTCATAAGCCAGAGCTACTGACATTGCTAATGTTTGTTCCAAACTTTTTTACACATTCAAATCAAATCAAATATATACTTTATTCGGCATCAAGGAAAACAACACCCTAAAAGCACAAGCTTAAAGACAATTCATACGTGGACAATCTCACCACCAGGGGAATATATATAAACAAGCATTGCTAATTCTGCTAACATCATCTTACTAACCTAAAACTCCCTCCTCCACGCGATTCATTGTACGTTCTTCTTGTCTCACCTTGAAGGAGGACAGGCAACAGGCAATTCACACATTCCCTCTGGTGTTCCTAAGACGCATTACCACTCTTAAAAAATTTACAGTACAATACAGTGTTAAAATCTCTGAAGAGATATATGAAACTCGACATGCCCTAACCCTACTTTTGTCCCTGGGGCAGGTTTTTAATGCCAGTTTCAGCTCTCTCAAGGCCTTGGAACAGGCCTGATCAAACCAACCATGTTCTGCCGTACCTTTTTTTCCGGGCTTGTCCCTCAGGAGTCTATCAATATGCCTTGTTACCCCTTCATAGGCCTTGACTAAATCAGCCCCTTTTACTGCAGGATTCAGGCACCTCCATACATGATGGTCTTTATCCACCATTGATGCTTCATAAAAGGCATTGGCGTCCATCTGGGACCATCTCAGCCTTCTCCCTTGATCATCCGCTGTTAACACCCTGTTCACACCCATCTTTTCCTGGGATCTAGGCCTATTGGGGTCCCTCAACACAATGACTAGGGGATTGTGATCACTAAATGTGGACATCCTACTGTGGACATTGGAGCTGGAGATAAAATCCTTCCCCTTTTGGTTGATTCTGGTGCCCGCATCACCATGATTACCAAGAGACGTTTTGAGGAAACGTGGGGTGATTCTATCGTTTTGTCTCCTCCAGACTGCTCTCCAGTTTGCTATGAAGGACGTAAGATTGACCTTTAGGGTTTTTTTGAGAAAAATTATATTTTAATGGGAGGTGCATCAAGGGAAAGATTTATGTTTCTATTAAGGGTTTGAACATCCTTGGGTGGTTTCACCAGGGATTGTTCTGGATGATTTTGAGGCCTAGAACTCTTGAACAAGTCCTTGTAGTGGAATGTTGTGATGACCTCAAACAAAAGTGGAAGACTAAATACCCTTCTGTTTTCGGAGACTCTTTAGGTAAAGTTAAAGGTTTTAAACATCAAATTGTCGTTAAGCACCGTGCAACCCCAGTTAAGCATAAACTCAGGGGCGTGCCTTTTAGTGTTAGGTCTGATTTGGAGAAAGAGTTAAAGAACCTGCTGAGTCTTCTTTGTGGCTTTCTCCTTTGGTGGTTGCCCAAAAAAAGAATGGCCAACTTAGGGTTTGTGTGGACTTAAGGTCTCTTAATAAAGAGATTTGGGTTGATTCCCATCCGTTGCCCAAAATGTCTGATCTTTTTGCAGCTACCAAAGGAGCTAAATGTTTCTCCAAGCTTGATCTAGCAAGTGCCTACCATCAAGTTGAACTTCACCAAGATCTAAACATCTTACTGCATTTGTTTCCCCACTAGGCACTTTCCAATATTGCAGAATGCCCTTTGGTTTAGCCTCAGCGGCATCTGTCTTTCAAAGAATAATGAATAATATTCTTCGGGATTTGAAATCAGTTTTAGTGTTCCAAGATGACGCCCTTGTATTTGGAAAGGACAATGCCAGTCATGATGCCACTTTAGAAAAAGTCTTGTCTTTGTTCAAGGAACACAGTGTTGTTCTCTAATCTGAAAAGTGTGAGTTTTCTCGTAATAAGGTTGAATATCTGGGTCAGGTTGTTTCGTAAGAAGGTCTGAGTCCTAAACCCGGACTAATGGAAGCTATTACTAATGCTCCTGCTCCCATTGACAAGCCGGGAGTCAAGTCCTTACTGGGACTTTGTGAGTATTATTCTAAGTTTGTACCTGACTTTGCAACGATTGTTCGCCCCATAAGTGCTTTGTTAAAGAAAGGGGTAGTCTTTGTGCGAGACCAAGAGTGTGTGATTGCATTGGATCGTGTCAAGTCCGCTTTAAGCTGTTGCAAAGCTCTCAAGCCTTTTGATCCATCTCATGAGTGTTTCATCACTGTTGACGCCAGTCAAGTGGGATTAGGTGCCATGTTAACTCAGAAAGTTGATGGTAATGAATATACTATTGGTTTTGCCTCTTGCATACTGGCATCATTAAGCAATTTTTATTAACATCATTTGGAATCAGTGTGCCGGATGCATGCCCCCTCTGGTGTCTGTCGCAGAAACTCCAGTCCTTGCCACAGGGTCTGGAAAATAAGGGCCTCATTTATGAGTTTTTGCCGTAGGGCAGCCCCGCAAGCCTTCTTGCTGCTCTGCCCAAAGGCAAAAGAAAAGGGCAGGAATTGACCATATCTATCACATATGGCACATTCCTGTCCTTTTCCACTGTGTGACGCACAATGGACAACCATGTGCCACCGTATGCACCTATGCGCCATGGTGCAAGGGTGCCTGTATTGAGTGGATGATTGTTTCTCTCTCCAAGCTGGTGCAGCTGTCCGGTTATCTCAGGAGTTGTCCACACTTTGAGTACAGAACTGTCTTTGTCGCAGGAGCGATAGAGGAGCAGAAAATCCGTCTTCAACGCAAAGAGTATGATTCCATGCAGTTGAACAATGTTCTACCCGTCCCCAATGCTATTCAAGTGTCACAAAGCAGTGGCCTCACCTCATTCCCTAGGTCACAGGGGGCACGAGCTGACCATGCAGCAGAAGGCAGAGTGTCACCCAGTCGTACATGGGGGTTGGGGCCCAGAAATGTATGTGAGCAATAAACCCCTCAGTCTGTACTCAGTCACTGTAGGAAAGTGGGTTTCTGTTGCAGTAACCCCCTCACACTTTTTGCCAGACTATTGATGCACTTTTACTTATGTGCCCTGGGTCCAAGCCAATCAGGTTCCCAGGGCCTGTGTTCTTTCCCCAAAACTAACCCAATTGGCATCTCTGACCACAGGTCAGCCCCTGGTAAATGGTACCACAGGTACCCAGGGCACTGTGACCAGGGAAGACCTCTAAGGGCTGCAACACTTATTGTGCCACCCTTAGAGGCCCTTTACCTTTACACAGACACACTGCCTTTGCAGGCTGTGTGTTTTGGTACAGAACAATGTGAAGAGTTGACATGGCACACATCCTTGTGTGTATCATCAAAAAGAACTAGCTACATGTGACTTAATTATAGGACTCTGACTTGTTTTGTCAGCTGGTACATTTTAGGTGTATTCATGAAGCCCTCACCCACCAACCTAGTTGGTGGCATGCTTTATCATAGGGCCCACCCAGTGACACCTAATGTGTCCCGGGTGTGCTACAACGCCTGGTTACTGCGGAGCTGGTATTTTTCTGAGAGTGCAGTGTAGGGGATAGTGAAGTGAGATTAAACCGGCTTGGCGGGGGTCCCAGTACCCGAGGGTAAATTAAATTTTAATAACTGGGCCTCTGTCAGCGGATGTAGGAGGTCTTAACCTGCCACCACAACATCCACCTGCCTTGTTTTAACTGCTGACGGAGGCCTAGTTATTAAAATTAAATTTACCCTCGGGTACTGGGACCCCCGCCAAGCCGTTTTAATCTCACTTCACTATCCCCTACACTGCACTCTCAGAAAAATACCAGCTCCGCAGTAACCAGGTGTTGTAGCACACCCGGAACACATTAGGTGTCACTGGGTGGGCCAGATGATGAAGCATGCCACCAACTAGGTTGGTTGGTGAGGGCTTCATGAATACACCTAAAAGGTGCCAGCTTACAAAACAAGTCAGAGTCCTATAATTAAGTCACATGTAGCTAGTTTTTTTGATGATACATATAAACCCTTGGGAACTCGGACTAGCTTTCTAGTCCTCTCTCTCTCTCTTGATACGCGCATATATAGGCAGCGCACAGCTGCGAGAGTTCTTCTCCACTGAGACCATGGCAGAAAATCATGGACTCACCTTTAGCGAGGATGATGTGAGCAAAATACTCGCTGAACCCTCATTCCTAGCTGACTTTAACATCTCAAACTCAATAGCACAAACCACTGATTGGGAGACCCTTACCGAAAAAAAGTGCAACAGAATTAGAACAATTCTCCATGGAGTAATTCTGACCCAATATCTAAGAACAAACACAGCCCCGAGAGGCCTACTAGTGACCAACGCCCCCAGGATTTTTCTGGAGGACGCCACCTTCAGAAAAGACTGGGCTCAGATCGCATGGCACTGCACCAGGGATTGGATGCTGCTGATAATTAAGACAGCCAAACGTTTATCAGACGCCATAATAATTGACATTCAAATCACTGAAAGTCATTTCAAGACAACAATAACATCATACAAAAAAAACTTGATGACCAAAATAAAGAGATGAACGAGTATAAGGAATACCTTACACAAACCAAGATAAATAAGTTCCAGAAGGATTTGAAAAAGTTCAGTTACACGAAGGTATACCCTTACTCTGATGATGAATACACCCCACCACCCAAAACGGCCAACACCACTGAATCATCAGCTGATGACAGCTCCGCCTCTAGTGACTCAAGCACCGGATTCAACAGACGACGCTGCAGAGGATGCCGCGGCCAATAATGGCCCTACAAGTGGCACGGACCCCAACACGGACAGCTCTATGGGGCCCCCCCAAACTTTGGCCACATGCAGAACCCCTACTATGGCTACACACCAATTTACCCACCGGGCCCTATGACACTCTTCGCAGGCAACCCCGGATCCTGCATTTCTCCTTTTTTAGGACAGGGCCGCAGGTCACGGGGCAGAAGAAGACAAAACCAACAACACCAACAAGTACACTGGGCCGAAGAAGAGAACCCAGTGAGCTCCAACACCCGCCAGAAAACAAAAGACCTTCCGGGCACGAGCAAACAGTGACACAAGAGCAACAGGCATCCTTAGTGTTTAATCTATCCAGCACCAACCTTACAACCAGAGAACAGTCAGTACTGGAAAAAGGACTATCATTCGTACCAACGTCAAAACTTGACAAGTTCAAATTACATGTGGAACTTACAGTTTTCTTCCGCAAGTTAAAACTGAAGGCCTTTCTCGAAAAACCAACCCTGGACGAAACCTTCACCACTGAGAACCCCAATATCACCGGCCTCAGACCAAAATCCACCTTCACTCCGCCGCCTGCCACCATCCCCCAGAGATCACAACTTTTGAACAGGCTGTGTTCATTGACATCGAGATATTAAACCCCACTAATTATTTAAACAACCTATCAAAAGAGGACAGGAACACCATTCAACGTCTCCAGAACAATCCATCCATTGTCATCAAACCAGCTTACAAAGGGGGTGGCATTGTCCTAATGGACAAAGCGGACTACGACAAGGAATGCCGAAGACTCCTGAGTGATACCCGCAATTACAAGAGGCTTGAGCGAGACCCAACCTGCGAACTACAGACAACTAGTAAAAAGAGCCAGCGATGCGGA
Organism: Lissotriton vulgaris; assembly: GCF_964263255.1. Classification (NCBI taxonomy): domain Eukaryota; kingdom Metazoa; phylum Chordata; class Amphibia; order Caudata; family Salamandridae; genus Lissotriton; species Lissotriton vulgaris. The sequence goes on along the minus strand of NC_141693.1, from coordinate 13,357,761 downwards.
ACATATCTCTAAACAGGAAGCGGAATAACTTTGCCCTAAGAAATTCAAAGTTCCTTACTTCTACACGGTACCCAAAGTACACAAAGGCACCTTCTCCCCCCCCAGGTAGACCCATAGTGTCGGGCATTAATTCTCTCCTAGAGCCACTATCACGATACTGTGATTACTTCCTCAACCCCCTAGCCCAGCAGACCCCAACCTACATAAAGGACACAAAACACCTTCTCAATGTCATCAATAACGTACCCTTCGATGCCAACACCCAGCTATTGGTGGGACTGGACATTGAGAGCCTGTACACAAGGCTCCCCCAGGACGCCACCCTCCAGGTTCTCAGAGACATCCTCATGCAGACACCATGGCCATACCACACCCCCGGAGAATTCATCCTGGAGTGTGCAACGCTGGCCCTCAAGGACAACTACTTTGAGTATGAAGGCACCTACTACCTACAGACCAATGGCACATCCATGGGCAGCGTTTTCGCCCCTAGTGTAGCAGGGTTGTACGTTCATAATTTTGAACAAACACACATTGCACCCAGCACCAACCCATTCACCAGCAACATCCTGAAATGGCGTTGATATATCGACGACATCCTCATAATCTGGCAGGGCTCTCAACTAACCCTTGACAAATTTCTCACATGGCTCAATAGCAGAGACCCCTACCTCAACTTCACAAGCACTGCAAGCGCAAACAGACTAGCCTTCCTAGACCTCGACATCTCAGTCCAACAGGGGCCCCTCGTCACCACGACATACTATAAACCAACTGCCAGGAATACCCTACTGCATTTCGAGAGTTTCCACCCTCGACCACTCAGGGAAAACCTCCCGTACAGCCAATTTTTGCACATAAGCAGAAATTGCAGCCATGTGACAGACTACAAGAAACAATCTTCAAATCTAGCACAAAAACTTCTGGAACGTGGCTACCCTCAAGCCATTATGTCCAAAACCAATAAAAGAGCACGCAATCAAAACAGGGATGCCCTCCTTGAGACCACTGTGAAGGAGCAACAAGACCAGCCCATGACCTTTGTGACAACATACAACACAGCCTCCAACCAGGTTGCGAGGGTTATCCGCAAACACTGGAAGATCATTAACTCTGGTCATAGGGAATGGGACCTACCACGTTTTGCATACAAAAGATCGAACAACCTCAAGGACCAATTGGTGTCCACACGTCCAAAAACGCAGATTAGATCAGAGCCAAACACTATCCTCAACACTTGGGGACTGCCGAGAATCACCGGCCACTATCCCTGCAATGACTGCAGTGTGTGTCACCTCATCAGACACACCAAAACTCTAGACCTGGAACCCAACAAAACCTGGACCCAGCGTAATCACAGAAATTGCAACTCATGCAATGTAATATACCTCCTGACATGCCCCTGTGGTTTGCGGAACATTGGCATGACCACACGCAAAGTACGCACCTGGGTGACAGAGCACAGAAGCAACATTAGGTGCAAGAAAAACATCAGTAAACTCACTAATCACTCCTTAACTCATAATCACATGCCCAATGACCTTACTTGGACTGTGATCGAACAGTTCCCCGAAAGCGGGGATGACAGCGAGAAAAAACTGCTTAACAAGGAACAACAATGGATTTACCGCCTCTCCCTTCAAAAGGATGGGCTCAATGATGCCATTCCCTGGAACTCCATCAATGCCTGATCCACCACACATGAACCTCATCAGGGTCCTTGCTCTATTTTTCTAGATTCCATCACAAAGCGAGCCCAGTACCTAATAGGCACTCTATTTACATTCGAGAACTGCCTGATACCACACTTAACCTTAGCAATACCCCTTCTTGGACATGCCCTGTAGGCACGATGGCTCCGTTCTCTACCACGTGGCATGCATAGTCGAAATGGAACACAAGATATCTGGGCCATCTCTCTTCTACCTCTTCAACCATGATAGTCTATCTCACCCGTCTGTACATGATTGTGGAACCTTTAATTAACTCATCTGGGCTCCATGCATCTCACAATGCTCAACACAACCACGCAAGCACGGAATCACAACCTCCATGCATGTGCAAAAAACACCCCACGGCGCATGCGCGGAACAAAGACTGCACTGTCTCAGACTCGCGCAGGTGCCCGCTACGCCCACCATATCCCGGGCAGTCTTTTCACCATTGCTCCCCACTCCAGGTGTTGGCAATTGACGAACAGATAAAAATAGGACGACCGCCCTCACTCAAACACTGGAGTGTGAGGACAGCGCAAAAGGTACCCCGCAGGCTTAGACCTAAATGACTGTGAGTATGACGATCCTAGGAAACATCTCCCGGGTACGCGCTCTTTCTCCCAACAGGTCTCCTAACCCCCAGTGGTCCCCTATTTCTTTTTACAGGGTCAAATCCCTTGCCGATTCACTCCAGGAAGCATCGGCTGCAAATCGCTAGTGTGAGAACTTAAACCTTACGCTTGAACCACATAGTGTGTGTGTGTGCTGTCCGTGTTCTAGCCTCACCACGCCTATGTTATTATCCGTTAATCACTTTAACAGTACCACCAGTACTGTTACACTTTCGCCGATTCTAGTCTCCACACAATGCACTTTAGAACCGGCAATACCTTGTTTTTGTGACTCCAAGCAAAATGCTAAATGACTCTTTCTCCTACATGTTTTGTTTCCGTCTTTTTTTTTTTTTAAACAATTTTTTATTGAAGTTCTTTGGTTCTTAAAAATCTGAGCAGTTATATACAATGTCAAAATCAAGATCAAGGCATAGGTAAAGTAACATTACATGCAGAATACAAACAAAATAAAATAAATTAAAATAGAAATAAAAATTATAGGGCTACTTTTTACCAAGCAAAAACAGATCCATAATTACTCAAAAAACGAATCCCAAGTCTTTTCAAATTTCCTCAGCCCTCCTATCCGTTTTGCATATAAAAATTCACTTCTTCTAACATTTCTTATCTTTTGCAGCCATGCTTGGAGCGACGGGACCTGAGTTGATCTCCAATTTTGCAGTATTAACGACCTTGCTACAGCCATTGCAATATATAACAATTTGACGGTTTGATCATCAATTTCCAGTTCGAGATCATACCCATAGAGCATCAACTTTTCATTATATAAAATCTGAATCTTACAATCAGTTTGTAGAAACTTAAATAACTCATTCCAAAAGGGTACAATTTTAGGACAGTTAACTATGGTGTGAGACCAATTAGCAGGGGAAAAGTGCTGGCATCTAAAACAATTGGCAGATGTGTTAACATACATTTTTGAGATAGCGGCTGGTGTATAATATAGCAGCCATTTATTAAAAAATAAAATTCTTCTCCAATTAGCACCCCGTAGCACTTTAAAGTTTAACTCATTTAACCTTTTCCAAACATTTACAGAGAGAACATGATATTCTTGATCTTGCCATTTTTTAATAGCTTTCGGGGTGACATCTATCTCAATCTGAAGAGCTAAACAGCGTTTCCATTCCCCTGGTTTCTTGGACCTTATGACCACAAACAAATCTTCCCATAGCTGATTCTGTAAACTAAGATTTCCTGGGTCCAGCTGTTCCAGCATTTTATAAATCAGAATATAAGAACCTATTAGCAGATAATTCCCCTGAATTAATAGTTGCATCTCGCACGGCTTTATCCAGACTCCATCCCTTATAAAATCTGATAAATTGTTAAAACCTCGATGATTCCATTGCATAACAATATCTGAACTTATTTTAGTCTCTGTGTATTTGAAGACATATTTCAGAGGAGTTTTAGAGTTGAAGCGTGGAAGGGAATATCTTTTAAGGATAGCATCCCGTCGTTTAAAAAACCAATTAATGATCTTATATCGTACTAATTTTGGAGATTTCGGAATTTGCAAAAAGAAAGGAGTCTGGGTATCATGACAGATAAGGTCAAAGAAGAAATTAATAAATAAACTAGGTCTTTGCGCTCCAATCTTAAAGCGCTCTAGATATTGTGCAAAATATGCACTATAATAATCTTTAATATTCGGTAGAGATAGCCCACCTTGTTTTGTATCTGTATAGAGAGTACTTAATGCTAGTCTAGCTGTTTTTTTTGCCCAGATGAAACCAGAAAATAAAGATTCTACCTTTGAAAAGAAGGCTGCAGGAAGAAAACATGGAATAGTTGCAAACAAAAAATTAAACAGTGGAAGCACGGACATCTTAATCAGGGCCACCCGGCCCAAGATTGATAATGGCAGATAACTCCACCTAGTAAACATTAAATGTATTTTCCGCAAAAGAGGTTCAAAATTAAGTATATATAAATCTGCGACCGAAGCCGAAAAGAAAATTCCTAAATATCTTTTTGGCCTTGGATTGATACATCCGACTAACTCTGGGTGAACATTAAGATCCTTCCCTCCACAGACTAAAATTTCGGTTTTTCTTTTATTAATCCTATAGCCACCTAAGGTTTCGAATTCCTCAAAAAGTTTTAAGGCGCAGACCTGAGATTTCATATCTGGTCTGATTAGCAGCATGATATCGTCTGCGTACATTTTAATTTTGGCCATAGTAGGAACAGGGGGGACTATATCTACAGAATTACGAATTGCTATGGCTAAAGGCTCAATAAAAAAAGCAAAAAGAGTGGGGGATAAAGGACAGCCTTGTCGAGTCCCTCTCTGAACTAAGACTGTGCCTAGTAAGGCCGAATTGATAATTATCTTAGCTTTAGCACCCGTGTACAAATTTTGAATTAAATTAATAATCTGTGAAGGAATGCCAAATTGTGTCAAAATAACAAAAAGTGTGTTCCAAACCACCAAATCAAAAGCCTTTTCTGCATCAAGCTATACAATTAAAGCAGGGATCTTCTTCATCTCAAAATAATCTAAGGCTTCTACTAAAAAATGAGTGTTCGTTGCAAGTTGGCGGCTTGCGATGAATCCATTCTGATCTGGATGTATAAGATCCGCAGCAGCCATGGAATTAAATCGCAAGGAAAGCAGTTTTGTTGTAATCTTATAATCAGTATTGAGTAAGGTAATGGGCCTATATGAATTGGGGTCTTTACGGTCTTTGCCTTTTTTAGGAAAGCTAACCACCAAGCCTTCCGTAAACGAGTTAGGAACTTGGCCCCCCTTTAACATAGAATTTAGCAACTGAAGTAGTAAGTCCGACAGGGAGTCATAGAAAACCTTAAAAAATTCGGCTGGCAGGCCATCCGGCCCACAGGCCTTGCCCATTGGTAAGTTTTTAACTACTAGTTCCAACTCAACGTTAATGAAAGGGGCTGACATTCCTTCCTGATCCTCTTGTGCTAGAGATGGTATTTCGTATTTATTTAGAAAGGTCCTAAGTTTAACTGCATCTATATCTTGGTGTTGAGTATATATCTTTTGATAATGTGACAACATTATATTACCTATTGCAGCAGTTTGTGAGATCTCTGTGTGTATAATCGGACATTTTAACAGATGAATCTTATTCGCAGCCGCTAGTTCTTTAGCTTGCCAAGCCAAAAGTTTACCCGTGAAATTACTTTCCTCATATATCTTCTGAGATTGTTTTAGAAATTGTTCCTCACTCTGTTTATAAAAGTTTGTACTGAGTTCACGTTTTGCTTCATTTAACTTGTTTTTCACTGTATTTGAGAGATCAGATTGACGTAATAGTGTTAAGGTAGCGATTCTATGATACAGTTGATCTCTTGCTTGCTTGACAGCTCGCCATTCTGAAGCATCCTTACTAATTATAATGCCGCGAATGAAAGCTTTCAGTGAATCCCACACAATATGCAGAGGGGCAGTATCTAGATTGCGTGTAATAAAGTCTGAGATCTCCACTTTTAATGTTTTAATCCACTGCTCATTTTTTGTTTTGTTTCCGTCTTATATGTTGTATGTCCAGGTATGCTTGAGAAGGGAATCCCCCTCTCACACCTAGAACATCTTAGTGAGTGTAACAGATAGTCTGTAAAACACTCCACTTTTTACTTTGTAAATTGCACCAGCACATTTTTAAAGGTCCTGAGGAAAGCCAGCATTATTAAAGGCACTGGCTGAAACATGTCGACCAACACCGGATGTAGGAGGTCTTAACTAGCCACCACAACATCCACCTGCCTTGTTTTAACCTCTAACGGAGGCCCAGTTAATAAAATGTAATTTACCCTTGGGTACTGGGGCCCCCACCAAGCCGTTTTAATCTCACTTCACTATCCCCTACACTGCACTCTCAGAGAAATACCAGCTCCGCTGTAACCAGGAATTGTAGCACACCCGGGACACATTGGGTGTCACTGGGTGGGCCCGATGATGAAGCATGCCACCAACTAGGTTGTGGGTGAGGGCTTCATGAATACACCTAAAAGGTGCCAGCTTACAAAACAAGTCAGAGTCCTATAATTAAGTCACATGTAGCTAGTTCTTTTTGATGACACATTTAAACCCTTGGGGACTCGGACTAGCTTTCTAGTCCTCTCTCTCTCTCTTGATACGCGCACACATCCTTGTGTGTCATGCCTACAACCCACTGCCCTGGCATGTATCAGTCACCCCTCTAGCTGGGTGCCCTATGCCAGTGGTGAGGGTGCAGGTGCATGAGCCCTGTACCCCTACTGTGTCTAAGTCCATTGTTAGACACTGTAAGTTCAGTGCTGCCATTAAGAGTAAATGGTGCTGGGAGCTAATCATTACGAATTCCACAGCACCATAATGGCTACACTGAAAACTGAGAAGTTTGACATCAAACTTCTCAGCACATTAAACCCACACTGATCCAGTGTGTGATTTAATGAAAAAGGCACCCAGAGCGCATCTTAGAGATGCCCCATGAAAAATAACCCACTTCTAGTGTCCCAACTGAGTGGCTGGTTAGGCTGCCACCACCAGACATGTTTCGGGATCACTGGGTCGAGCGCCTGCTGCTCTCGGGGGCCTGAAACAATGCACAGCCTGGGATGAGATGCCAAGCCTCCTCCCCCAGGATGGGCAGGGTTCCCGAAGGGGAAGCTTCAAAGGCATAACATACCACCTTTGGAGATTCACCAAACCCTTTGCTGCTTTCAGCAACTGGTTCCCACTGGTTCTCCCCCAACTTTGGGTGGGAGAATCAGCGGGAAAACCTAGTGAGGGAGAGAGGTGTGCCTACCTCTTCCAACTCCACCCCTTAGGTGAGGTGAAGCACACCTCCGAGTCCCTGCTTTCTTGAGGATGGGGGGACCCAACCAACCAGGGACCGGCTTCTGCCCCCCTCCCACTGTAGAGGGTCAGCATAGGGGGTGTCCTCACCCCAGGGAAGGTACCCATTGATTCCAGCCCTTTACCTACCTGTAACACCCCTAAATCTAGTATTTAGGGGGCACCCTTGCTTCTTCAGATTCCCACACCTACGAAGAAGGATGAAAGAAGAAGCCCAACAGAGAAGACTTCAGAGAACAACTGACTTGTCCCCAGCCCAACTGGCCCGTCTGCAGTTTTCAGAGATACTGCACCAAAAGTCACCTTGTCCTGCAATCAGAGACCTCCAGAACCCCTGAGAGGACGAGCTGCCTTCAACAAAGACTTGATCTCCTGTGAACAGTAGTTCTGTTCAAAAGAAATTCCAAAGCAAAACTCGAAGCCTGCTGAGGACAAAGAAACTCAACGTCTGGAAACACCACTGCACTCGTCGCCTACGGCCCGAGTTCGAGTGGCCCACTGGTTCCAGCGAGGTCCCTCAGTGCTCCAAAGTCCTAGTCCACCGTGGAATGACCCCTCCAGGACTCCCCGACGTCGCCTGCAGGATCTGCACGGAGACCCCCCCCAACCGCGAGTGGTCCAGTAAGGTGAAATCCCACCTCAAAAGACACCCCTGCATCCAGCCGCCTTGCGCTCTGGAAAAAAAACCCTGAGGCACACCTATATCCATGAGCCCTCCAACTTACTTGCCCAGCTGTTGGTTCCTCCCGGAAGTCTTCCTGGACCGAGCCTGCAGCTAAAAACCAAAACCGAAAATCTCCATTGAAAACAACAGGGCACACAACGCCAAAATAGCACTCTGCACCTGACCGCCCCAGCGCCGCTGAGGGTGCACCTTTTGTGCTGGCTTGTTTACTCATTTGATCTGAGCTAAAGTCCAGGAGCTTTGCTCCCAAAGCCTTGTGGCCTGCGTGCCGGCAGCCACCAACTGGAGGCCCCCTATCCCCTGTTGGATTACTTTGGGCCTCAACACTCTGCACCCGGCCGCCCCAGTGCCTCTGAGGGTGTAACAAGAGTGCATCACTGACCCTGGGAGACCCCTGAGTCTACACCCAGAACTTGAACTTCCACTGTTGATAACTTACCTGTGAACCGATAACTACTTTTCCTCCATGGGTTAACATTGACCGATTTTCTACCAAAAAGTTTCTAAGTGTGGAGTTTCAAAATCTAACAGTATTCTTTAAAAATCGCGCAAATAACCAAAGCGTATTTACTTACCTGTTTGAAGGCAATGTCCCAGTGCTGAATTCAGGTATCCAGCACTGAGTCAGAAAAGTAGAGTAAAAAGTAACTTACCTGTAACTTACTGAAAATGCATATTCGTTTCAATGCACCGTATTTGCTTGAAAAAGTTTCTAAGTGTGGAATTTTGAAATGTAAAGATATTCGTTAGGAATCGCCTGAATAACCAAAATGTAATTACTAACCTGTTTGCAGGAAATGTCCCAGTGCTGAATCCAGGGGCCTCATTTATGAGGCCTTGCGTCAGTTTTGCGCTGCGGATGCGTCACTTTTTGTGACGCATCTGCAGCGTAAAACATGCGCCTTGTTGCGCCATATTTAAAAAGTGACGCATCTAGGTAGATGCGTCACTTTTTAAACCCCTGCGCCACATTATACCTGCGTCAGGTATAATGTATGCAGAGGGGGCGTTCCCCCGCAAAAAGCCTCGTAATAGTGACGCAGTGAAATCTATGAGATTTCACTGCGTCACTTTTAGGATGCGGTTGCGTCAAAATCTTGCGCCTGCCTCACAGCAGGCGTAAGACTGACGCAAGCCCTTTCACATGGGGCTTTCCCCATGTGAAAGGACGCATTGCTGGAGATGCGTCACTTTTGTGACACACTCCAGCAATGCGTCACTTTTGCGCTTACAGATGCGTCAAAAATACTGACGTATCTGTAAGTCCTTGCGACATGATGCGTCATACATTAAATATGACGCATCATTGGTGTCGCAAGGAGTGCGCAGTGAAAAGTGACGCATCGCTGTTTTCACGCAGCGATGCGTCACTTTTCATAAATGAGGCCCCAGGTTTCCAGCACTGAGTTAGAAAAGTACAGTGAAAAGTAACTTACCTGCAATTTACTGAAAAAGCCTATTAATTCAAATGTACTGTTTTTGCTAAGTGTTACATACTACTGCTACCCTGTAAATCAAACAAAGTACAATTTCTATTGCATTTTCTAACTGTTCTACATTCAGCAACTTATTACTGTAAAGTATTCAATGCGTACCTGTGCCAGGCTTGCTTGGTTCTAAAATAAAACACAGTATATTTTTTATACAAACCCATTGGCCTAGAGTTCAGTCTTTGAGTGTGTGAATTCATTTGCTGACTGAGTGTGTACATCAAATGCTTAACACGGTCCTCTGATACTGCTTTAATGCTCGACCAAGCTACCACTTTAGAGAGTAAGGTTCTCTCTAACTTTAACCTCTGCCTACTGCTGGAGTCACCTGGACTCTATACACACTATACTTCATTTTGGTGTAGTATATATGGAGCCAGTTTCTTACAATCAATACTAACCTTATACTGGTATCTTGAATCTATTCTAGGTGGTAAGCAGGAGAGAAGATGTAAGTCCAGACTCTGAGTCGTGTTTCCCACATGCATCCCTTGAATTAAATAAAATAACCATAATTAATTTGGTATATTATTACAATGCAGCCATATTATTTTGAACCCACTCCATAATCCAGGCATTTTTTTATTACAGTAGTATAAATAGCATCTCAATACGCATAAGGATGAGGGATAGACAAGTTAAACATCACACAATGTAACTTTTATCTGTGTTCACTATGGACCCGACTACCATAATCACATGACCTTTCCTCAACCAATATCACTGCAGTAGGCGTGTGAATCATTTACACATCACATCGCCTACACAGCAGTGGGAGTGTCAGCAGGGTCCTGACCCGGGTGGTCTTTAAATTTAACACCGCTTCCCTCACTCACCAAAGTGGTACAAAAGGGGGTGGTGATGGACGGATCATCTGAACCAATCAAACACCCAGTCAACAGATCTGGGTTTAATCCATCACCGTTCTTTAGCCCACTCTGCCACCCCAGTTCAGACATTCCAGCCGTCTTCAGCCAGGCTTGCTTGAATCCAGTGGAAAAGTGAGCAAGGGACTCACGTCTGAGCATACCCTGCGAACTTATGGCGAACAAAGCGGTACAAAAGGGGGTGGTGATGGACGGAGCATCTGAACCAATCAAACACTCACACCCAGTCAACAGATCTGGGTTTAATCCATCACAGTTCTTTAGCCCACTCTGCCACCCCAGTTCAGACGTGGCCATATGCAAATCAGCCTGACCCTGTGCCTCATGGGAACAGTCCAGCCCAAACTGCCAAGCCATGCCTTCCCTGGACCGGAAACAAGCTTCCTAGGACCGGTTTCTGGCATTCCAGCCGTCTTCAGCCAGGCTTGCTTGATTCCAGTGGAAAAGTGAGCAAGGGACTCACGTCTGAGCATACCCTGCCAACTTATGGCAAACAAAGCGGTACAAAAGGGGGTGGTGATGGACGGAGCATCTGAACCAATCAAACACCCACACCCAGTCAACAGATATGGGTTTAATCCATCACCGTTCTTTAGCCCACTCTGCCACGCCAGTTCAGACATGGCCATATGCAAATCAGTCTGACCCTGTGCCTCATTGGAACAGTCCAGCCCGAACTGCCAAGCCATGCCTTCCCTGGACCGGAAACAAGCTTCCTAGGACCGGTTTCTGGCATTCCAGCCGTCTTCAGCCAGGCTTGCTTGAATCCAGTGGAAAAGTGAGCAAGGGACTCACGTCTGAGCATACCCTGCCAACTTATGGCGAAGAACGGTGATGGATTAAACCCAGATCTTTTGACTGGGTGTGAGTGTTTGATTGATTCAGATTCTCCGTCCATCACCACCCCCTTTTGTATCCCTCACTCACCTGCATTCATGGGCGAAGACCCAGGTAGATGAAACCAGCCGCATTCTTTGATGAAGTAAGTTAACAAGTAAAGTTTGGGCTGGATCCCTTTTATTCACCCATTTTCCTTTCCTTGTGCCTCATTCATAAGAGTGCATTAAAGTGACGTTTCTCCTCTAGAGTGTCTAGAAGGACAGCTTGTCCTTGTAATTAAGCCCATCCAGAGGTCAATCTCTTCAACAAACCAGACCAATCTGCCATTTAAACGTGTTGTTTTGTAAAGTATTGTCCTTTGTGGCACCTTGTTTAGAACACCGAGTGTGGTATGCTGTGATATTATCACTGAGTGTGTTTTGCAATATACAAATGTTTCCCTGGCATGAAAAGCTTGAGAAAGTACTCACAATATATTATTTGAACTTGATAACATGTATTTGCTATATATACCTGCCTTTACAGGAAACTAACAGGCTTCTTGAAGTTGAAATATACATATGCACGAGTGTATGCACGCTAGTGGGTGTTTGTGATATTTTCAGTATGAACTACCGCCAGTTCTTAGTACGAATTACAAGGATATTGTTGGTCCTGAGAAAGGCGGAATGACCAGCATGTCCAAGAATTGCTGCAACATATAGACCCAACATCTTCACGCTAGAGGTCTAAACCATCAATATCCAATAAAGGCATAGTATGGGACACCAGACTCCGTGATTTGTATTCCTTTGTACATAAGGCCCCTTACATTGAAATTTCAAGAGCCCCCCACTCGAGGTTGAACCCATTCAGTTGCATAGCCAGACTGGATGAAGGACTGTAGGGTGAAGTATGCGATGCAACAGTGTCCCTGTGGGTCAGAGTTTGTTTAAAGGCCCATTTGAGGTCCAATATCAGGGAGTGCATTAAGTGAAACCACCAACTCCTCAATGCTTTGCAGTCCGGATTCAGGTCCATCCACAGTACACAAACAATGTTCATTCCCACCACAGACAACATCCACTTGATCCTTAACTGAGGACACATGGCAGCCCTCATCCTCCTGGGCCTCTATGCAGCATTTGACACAGTCTCACCCCCCATCCTCCTCAGGCGCCTACACGAAATTGGCATCCAAGGACCCGCCTTCCGCTGGATCTGCTCTTTCTTAACTGATAGAATCCTAGCTGTCAACCTGGCATCTTACTCCTCAAAATGCAGCACTCACGGTTCATTGCTCAACCCCACTTTGTTCAATGCATATGATCCCTGGAGCTAGGCCACTGACCTGGTCAGTATGACTGCTCTCCCCCGCGCAGCTCCACCACTAAGTGCTGCCCTGAGAGACCTGTGCTCTCTGCTCTGATTCTGCAGGTTTGATTCAGAAAAGGGGGTGGTGATGGACAGAGTATCTGAATTAAACAGAACACTCATACCCAGTCAACAGATCAGGGCTTGATCCATCACCGTTTTTTAGCTCACTGCACCATCCCAGCTCAGAACCTGGCTACATGCAAATTAGTCTGTCCCTGGCCCAGTGCATCATGGGAACAGGGCAGACCAAACTACCAAGCCAATTCTTATACTGGGAAGGAAACAAGCTTCCGGGGACCGGTTTCTGGCATTACAGCCGTCTTCGGCCCGGCTTGCTTGAATCCTGATGGTGCAATGAGCAAGGGACTCACATCTGAGTATACCCTTCCACGCTTATGGTGGACAAAACGATTCAGAAAAGGGGGTGGTGATGGACAGAGTATCTGAATTAAACAGAACACTCATACCCAGTCAACAGATCAGGGCTTGATCCATCACCGTTTTTTAGCTCACTGCACCATCCCAGCTCAGAACCTGGCTACATGCAAATTAGTCTGTCCCTGGCCCAGTGCATCATGGGAACAGGGCAGACCAAACTACCAAGCCAATTCTTATACTGGGAAGGAAACAAGCTTCCGGGGACCGGTTTCTGGCATTACAGCCGTCTTCGGCCCGGCTTGCTTGAATCCTGATGGTGCAATGAGCAAGGGACTCACATCTGAGTATACCCTTCCACGCTTATGGTGGACAAAACGATTCAGAAAAGGGGGTGGTGATGGACAGAGTATCTGAATTAGACAGAACACTCATACCCAGTCAACAGATCAGGGCTTGATCCATCACCGTTTTTTAGCTCACTGCACCATCCCAGCTCAGAACCTGGCTACATGCAAATTAGTCTGTCCCTGGCCCAGTGCATCATGGGAACAGGGCAGACCAAACTACCAAGCCAATTCTTATACTGGGAAGGGAACAAGCTTCCGGGGACCGGTTTCTGGCATTACAGCCGTCTTCGGCCCGGCTTGCTTGAATCCTGATGGTGCAATGAGCAAGGGACTCACATCTGAGTATACCCTTCCACGCTTATGGTGGACAAAACGATTCAGAAAAGGGGGTGGTGATGGACAGAGTATCTGAATTAAACAGAACACTCATACCCAGTCAACAGACCAGGGCTTGATCCATCACCGTTTTTTAGCTCACTGCACCATCCTAGCTCAGAACCTGGCTACATGCAAATTAGTCTGTCCCTGGCCCAGTGCATCATGGGAACAGGGCAGACCAAACTACCAAGCCAATTCTTATACTGGGAAGGAAACAAGCTTCCGGGGACCGGTTTCTGGCATTACAGCCGTCTTCGGCCCGGCTTGCTTGAATCCTGATGGTGCAATGAGCAAGGGACTCACATCTGAGTATACCCTTGCACGCTTATGGTGGACAAAACGATTCAGAAAAGGGGTTGGTGATGGACAGAGTATCTGAATTAAACAGAACACTCATACCCAGTCAACAGATCAGGGCTTGATCCATCACCGTTTTTTAGCTCACTGCACCATCCCATCTCAGAACCTGGCTACATGCAAATTAGTCTGTCCCTGGCCCAGTGCATCATGGGAACAGGGCAGACCAAACTACCAAGCCAATTCTTATACTGGGAAGGAAACAAGCTTCCAGGGACCGGTTTCTGGCATTACAGCCGTCTTCGGCCCGGCTTGCTTGAATCCTGATGGTGCAATGAGCAAGGGACTCACATCTGAGTATACCCTTCCGCGCTTATGGTGGACAAAACGATTCAGAAAAGGGGGTGGTGATGGACAGAGTATCCGAATTAAACAGAACACTCATACCCAGTCAACAGATCAGGGCTTGATCCATCACCGTTTTTTAGCTGTTTAGTCTGCTTAATTCAGACACTCTGTTCATCACCACCCCCTTTTCTGAATCGTTTTTGGCCACTATAGGTGTGGCAGGGTATACTCAGACATGAGTCCCTTTCTCACTGCACCATCAGGATTCAAGCAAGCCGGGCCGACGACGGCTGAAATGCCAGAAACCGGTCCCCGGTAGCTTGTCTCCTTTCTGGTGAAGAATAGGCTTAGTAGTTTAGTCTGCCCTGTTCCCACGATGCACTGGGCCAGGGACAGACTGATTTGCATATAGCCAGGTTCTGAACTGGGATGGTCCAGTGAGATAAATAACGGTGATGGATCAAGCCCTGTTCTTTGGACTAGGTAAGAGTGGTCTGCTTAATTCAGACACTCTGTTCATCACCACCCCCTTTTCTGAATCGTTTTTGGCCACTATAGGTGTGGCGGGGTATACTCAGACATGAGTCCCTTTCTCACTGCAACATCAGGATTCAAGCAAGCCGGGCCGACGACGGCTGAAATGCCAGAAACCGGTCCCCGGTAGCTTGTCTCCTTTCTGGTGAAGAATTGGCTTGGTAGTTTAGTCTGCCCTCTTCCCACGATGCACTGGGCCAGGGACAGACTGATTTGCACATAGCCAGGTTCTGAACTGGGATGGTGCAGTGAGATAAATAACGATGATGGATCAAGCCCTGATCTTTGGACTGGGTAAGAGTGGTCTGCTTAATTCAGACACTCTGTTCATCACCACCCCCTCTTCTGAATCGTTTTTGGCCACTATAGGTGTGGCGGGGTATACTCAGACATGAGTCCCTTTCTCACTGCACCATCAGGATTCAAGCAAGCCGGGCCGACGACGGCTGAAATACCAGAAACCGGTCCCCGGTAGCTTGTCTCCTTTCTGGTGAAGAATTGGCTTGGTAGTTTAGTCTGCCCTCTTCCCACGATGCACTGGGCCAGGGACAGACTGATTTGCATATAGCCAGGTTCTGAACTGGAATGGCTCAGTGAGATAAATAACGGTGATGGATCAAGCCCTGATCTTTGGACTGGGTAAGAGTGGTCTGCTTAATTCAGACACTCTGTTCATCACCACCCCCTTTTCTGAATCGTTTTTGGCAACTATAGGTGTGGCAGGGTATACTCAGACATGAGTCCCTTTCTCACTGCACCATCAGGATTCAAGCAAGCCGGGCCGACGACGGCTGAAATGCCAGAAACCGGTCCCCGGTAGCTTGTCTCCTTTCTGGTGAAGAATTGGCTTGGTAGTTTAGTCTGCCCTGTTCCCACGATGCACTGGGCCAGGGACAGACTGATTTGCATATAGCCAGGTTCTGAACTGGGATGGTGCAGTGAGATAAATAACGGTGATGGATCAAGCCCTGATCGTTGGACTGGGTAAGAGTGGTTTGCTTAATTCAGACACTCTGTTCATCACCACCCCCTTTTCTGAATCATCTGCAGGTTTGAGGTCCTCCTCCTCCCACTGGCTCCTGTTGCGCCTATCCCTGGTGGTCCAGTGGGAGATCACTCTGCTCTTCTGCTGTTCCGCCTATCTTGGATTTTTTCTGTGCCGTCTTTTCTCTTTTTTGCTCTTTTCTTTTTTTGCTCTCTTTTTCTTCCTTTTGCTCTCTTTTCTCTTCTTGCTTTCTCTTTTCGAAATTGTCACGCTCCCTGACACTGCCCCTGCACCCCCCTACCCCTCCAGCGTGTTCCTCCCACTCCCCCCTCCCAGCTGCTGTGCTGCTGGCGCACTGCTGGCGTGCCAAAGGCAAGCCCGTCTGTGACCCGACCCCGACCGACGCCAGGGACCCTGGTCCCCCGACCCACCTCCATTACAACTCCAGTACCCTTTGTGCTCTCAACCCCGGTGGCAAAATCAACTGCCAGCTTTACGCCGAGCGACACCCAAGGTCCGATCCCCTACCGACACTGCCGCTGCACCTCCACCCACCTCCGGACACCAGCCCCCAGCCTACCGGATGCCACAGCACACAAACCGCTGAACTGCATCCTCCTCAACGTGTGCTCCCTACACAGGCATATCAAAGGAATCTGGGACGTCCTCGACACCCACATGCCAGACGTCACTGTGATGTTGTTTATCCATCTTCATGCTTGTACCTTTAATATGCTGGAACTTCCTATGCTTGTATTCTGATCTCATGTGAGATTCTGGAATACATGGGAGTTCCAGCTGTCAGTTGAAGATTTCTCCTGTGGCTGAGGTTTTAATTAAAGCATCTCCTTAGCTATATATATGTTCCTGCTTATTTATTTATATAAGAAGACACCACATTATTTTGGCGACGATCGGGTGAACCCAGGACTTCACCTCAACACAGGAAAAGCAGAAAAGACGACTCGTCTACTCCTCCAGCGGCAGTATAAATTGAAAGAACGAGAAAGGAAGCGGAGTCTTCCCAGCGGCTGTGTCAAACATAAGAATATGGGCGGTGAGGAGTTTGGTGGGCGGATTGGTTAGAAAATATTGTTAAAACTTGAAATAACAGAGCTAAAAGGATCGAGTTAAATAACGTGTGCCTCTCGCGCTTTGCCTCGAGAAGAGACGTGACGTTTTCTCTCTCGCACTGAGGCTGGGCTTGCGCGCATATGAGAAGGAGACGCGCGATTAGTGAAACGCGTGACCTGCTGACACTAAGTCGCGTGCAAAGAGAACGCGTTCTCCTCGCGCAAGTCTAACATTGCCTTGAATGTTCCTTTACGTAACAATCAGCTGATATTGAGGTGCGCTCAGAGTTAAAGGAACGCTTCCAAGAAGAAGAATTCTTTAAAATTCTTCTGCACAACGTGAACATTCTATTTTACATCATAAAGCAAAACAAAGCAGAAATTACATCACAAGTATTACAAAGGGATTAATGATATGCTGCTCTACAGGAATAAAGTTTATGGTGTCAGTCTCTTAAAAGAAAAGAATAAGGAATAAGAGAAATTCAGAGGAAATAAGGAATAAGAAAAATTCAGAGGAAATACATATATTTTTAAAAGAAGAAAGAAACAATTTTTTTTTTTTAAATTACAATTTAAAGAGAAGATTAAATGCATTACGTAACCCAGCCTGCTTTCTTTTTAAATACCCCAGGAGAACCAAACATAAAATGGAAAAATTGGAAGAAAATTTTTGCAAACTATGCGAGGGTATGTGGAACTAACTTGAGTGCAGAAAGGAAGCTTGCTCTTCTTCTCCATTGCTTGGGGGGGGAAGGACAGGATGTGTTAGAACATCTTCCTGACTTATCTGCTGGAGAACAACGTAATTTAAATGAATATGAAATTGCGATTGCGCAACTTGACAAACATTACCTCCCGAGAGTCAGTACCATTATGGAGCGTTATCATTTTGAAAAAAAAAAACACTACATACAATGCGGGGGACCCAAGGGCAATTTTAACGACCAGCTCTGATTTCACGCCCGAACAGACATATATCACAGAAAAGTATCAGAGGGTCCAGAGTTCATCAGGCAACTATTCAGGACAGAGAGGGTGAAGATGAAATGCTACACATAGCCAAATGACTAAAAAGATTACTGTAGTGAAAAGGCCAGGTCAAGTTGGTGTCTGGTCTCTGGCACCCATCAGTCACCGCTCGGAACCGCCCTTCATCATTTGGGGCTCCGAGGACCAACACTGTACATGATCTTATTCCCTAACAGAAAGAGATTGGCCTTCCTGTTAGTCAGTATATGTTGGTGTTAGAGTGTTGGTGATGTGGCAAATGGGGTAAAAAAACGTGCAGTGCAGGGGAAAACCAAGGAAGTGGATAAAGAGAATAAAATTGGTTTAGGGAGTAAAAGAGAAATTTAATAGGGTATAACTCCCAGCACCAATGTTAAAAAATAGCCAAGACAGGGAAAATGTATAACTGTCTAGTAGTGGAACGTGGTCGACATGTTTCAGCAAATAGGGCCAATAGCCTTGCTTTCTTCAGGACCTATATATATCGCTACTGCAACAGAAAAAAAAACCCAAAAAAGTGATAGAAGTGTCATAAATTAGGAGAAAAAAGAGTACTGGAATGACATCAAAATGTAAATGTCACCTGGGCATCCTAGGTATGCTAGTTCCAAGTCTTCTCACCCAGTCTGCATTGGACTGAAATGTAAAAGCATAGCGTAAGCATATCACTCACCAACCGACCGAAGAGTGCCTTTTGTTACACCTGTTGTAATTTATCAACTATGGTGAAATCCAGTTCTAAGGACTATGGATAACCACACTTTATATACTAGTGAGATAGCGTTTTTAGAAATTGAAACCTTACAAGTTTCTGAACACTACTTCTTACCTGGTTATTGAGAAGTAGAGACCTCACCCCACCTGGCTGCGGCTCAGGAAAATGGTGAAGCACCGCTCTGTGAGGGTGAATAAATCCAAGGAAATGAGTTATTCACCACAAAAGTGCTAAACACAGGTCTTTGTTAGCTGAATGAGCATAATGTGGAATTAACAGTATAAAGGGCGGTCATAAAGATGTTCTAACCGCGCTACAGCAAAGATTCATAACTCTAAACCAGCTGTTGTCGATGTGAACCAGCTGTTGTCAATCTGATCAGAAGAGCGCACATTGGTGTCCAAGCGCCTAAGTAAATATGTTATATTATAATGCCTAAATGCACGCTCTAGAATTTTATGGATGCACTCATATTTCTGGTTTGAATGATAGCGGTAAACTAGCATTGCAGTTAAAGATGTTATAACCGCTCTAAAACAGAGGCTCGTAATCGTACCTCGGCTGTAGTCAAATGTAGGCCAGCTGACTGGTGTAAAGAGCGCATAGTGGTAACCAAGTATCTAAGCAATGTCATCGTGGTCTTGTACTGCCTGGATAAACGCTCAAGACATTATCGGATTCACTCGTATTTTAATTAAAAGCGGTAAACCGACACTGCACCTGAGTAGTGCTCACGTGGTCTGACAGCACCAGGATTAACAGTGAAGGACAGACTAACTTACTCAGCGGCGATGCTGCCATGCTTAGACCACAAAAATCTTACAAAAGAGAATGAAACGGGGGCCACAGGCGATGATGACACTCACCTAACCGTCGGTACTCCAGCGCGGCATCCGTGCCGTCTGGGGAGGTACCGGCGGTTTGTTGACCTTCTATTTTATAACTCTCCTACCCATTGGGCAAAAAAGTCACGTGACGCGCTAAACATGCGCGTCACCCATAGAATGTGTCAACGAACTTAGGATTGGTTAGAGTCGCAGGGAGATTAGCCAATGGCGCGCTTCCTGGATGGTATAGGATTTTGCAAGTAAACAAACATCAGCAGAAATAATTGCCGATTCTGGCATTAGTGGAGAGGAATTGTTTAAACTATTACATTGGACTGAAGGTTCATCTTGCAGATATATCTCCATTAGTTTAAAGATATGGGCTAGATCCCTCTGCTAAATAAGGTTTTTAGTGAGGAGTTAATGATCACCAAAATCTTGGTCAGGCAGATAAGGAGATGATTTCAGAAAGATGACCAGGGTATGTCATCATTTAACCCTATACGGTCAGTGCCTAGTTTTAAAACCCATTTCTGTTCTTTCTTGTGAAGGAAAGCACTCACATTAGTGACACGAGAGGGGATGAAAGGTTTTTCCAAAACTGTCCATATAAATGATGTAGGTGAGTGATTTAGAGTGATGAAATGGGTGGTGAGTTTGGTGGCCTGCCTTCTGCAATTGATGGTACTCCGGTGTTCAGACAGCCTCACCTTAATCTTACGGGTGGTCATCCCCACATACCTAAGCCCACAGGGACAGGTGATTAAATAAATGAGTTTGTCACTATTACAATTTGTGAACTTCACCTGTTTCCAAGGCCTAGAAGTCCCGATGTCAATTTCTGTTGTTTTAGATGTTTGGACGCATGATTGGCATGTGCCACAAAGATGGTGGCCTGACACTGGTGGTAAATCCCAAAGGGTACCTATTGCTCTGGGGGTCTCATCGCGTGGTCTGGTATGAACCATTCTGTCTCGCAAATTGGGTCCTCTCTTGAAGGAGAACAGTGGCTGTTGAATAGAGTGAGGTCCTGAATTTAAGATGGACCACTGTTTCTTCACAGCTTTTTTGATATTGTTAGACAATGTACCGAAAGTATGTACAAAGGTCAACCTTTCCAGAGGTGCTTTTGGTATTTTAGGCTCCAGGAGCGATGTCCGGTTGTTGTTACTCGCTCGCTTCATGGCTCGATGCACCAAGCGGGGAGGGTATTTCCTTTCGACCAGCTGGTTTTTGAGTGCGGTGGAATGTGTTTTAAAAGCCGTGTTTGTGGAACAATTCCCTTGTACACGAAGAAATTGCCCAAAAGGCAGATTGTCCCGTAGGGACTTCGGATGATAGCTGTCGTATAACAGCAGGGAGTTTCTGAACATGGGTTTCCTGTAAAGTTCGGACTGCAGTCCCGTAGTGGTTGCTTTGATGATCAGATCAAGAAAGGCCAGACTGTTGTCACCAATCTCTATAGTGAAACGTAAAAAAGGATTTCTGCTGTTCAACCATCCCAGGAAGTTCTGGCAACTTTCTCTGGAGCCCCGCCATACCACCAATATATCGTCGATATATCGTTTCCAGGTTCTTATCTGTTCAAAGTACGGATTTGATTCATCCAAGACGTACCGTTGTTCGAAGTAGTGTACGTAGAGGTTAGCCAGGCTGGGGGCATAGACGCTCCCCATGCTGGTTCCAGACACTTGTAGGTATATATCCTCTTCGAATTTGAAAAAGTTTTTCTTCATGGCCAGAGTGGCACAGGCCATGATGAAATGTACCGGGGTGATGGTGTCCCTCTCGGTGGTGTCAAGCAAAGAATGGATGACTTCCAGGGTTTCGTCCTGGGGTATGGAGGTATATAAAGCCTCTACATCAAACGAGACCAAAAGGTCAGATGTAATATCAAAGTCCAGGTCCGGTAGTAGACGTAAGACGTCGGTGGTATCTTTCAGGTAGGTTGGCATTTTAAGGACCATGGGGCGTAAAAAATGGTCAACAAAGGTCGACAGGGGTTCTAGAAGCGACCCAATGCCAGAAATGATCGGTCTACCCGGTGGCGGGCGTTTCTCTTTATGCACCTTGGGTAAGATGTAAAAGTATGGGATCACTGGATGTTCGGTGTTGAGGAATCTGGCCTCTGACTCAGTAACCCATCCTTCATTAAGTGCCTCTTCCGTCATACTACGAATAGTTCTTTGTAAGTCTGCTGTAGGATCCTGATCTAGTAGGCGATAAGATCTTACATCGCTGAGTTGCCTGAGGCATTCGGCTCTGTACGTTTCAGTGTCAAGGATGACAATGGACCCGCCTTTATCGGCGGGTTTGATGGTTATGGATTCGTCAGCTGATAATGATTTGAGGGCCTGGTGCTCTGCTTTAGGGAGATTGTAAAATGGCTTCACATCATGTTTAAAAAGCTCATCGATATCCCTTTCGATTGCCTGTTCAAAAGCCAACACATTAGCTGGCATGAGGTGAGTTGGCGGATTAAAGGTCGATTTTGGTCTGAGACCTGTGTTAGTCATGACATCCTCTTGGTCTGATTTCTCCTTATCAATGAAGAAGAAGTGCAGTCGCACCTTCCTGATGAACTTAGCCAGTTCTAATCGGGTTTCAAAATGTTCATTCCGATAAGTGGGAACAAAACCCAAGCCTCTATTGAGGGCCGCTTGTTCAATCTGAGTGAGAATACGACTGCTAAGATTGATCACAATGCTGTCTCCGTGAGGGTTTGTTCTTTGTTCTTGGCCGTTGTGCTCCGTAGGTTCCGAGTCGAGCTCGTCGTTGGTGGTGAGTTGAACTGTACTTGGGGTTGTGCTGGTGTTTGAGCTGGAGTTTGGCCTCTCCTCCTGCCCCGTGACCTGCCGTGGCCATACCCTAAAAAAGGCTGTCCATTGTATTGTGCGGGAAAAGCAGGTGGGAAGCTAGGTAAAAAAGGGCCCATGGGAGGTTGGAACGGATTCTGTTGATTAGAAGGGAAACCGGGAGCCCCATATTGCCAGGGGTTGGGTGGCCACCACTGTTGTGGTCCCTGATGATGTTGGTTCCCCCGCCAGTACTGATTAAAGTTGTTCTTGCCTCGGCCCCTGTATGGTCTAGACTGATTTTCACTGCTAGAGTCACTACCCGAGGTGTTGCCGTCTGAATCAGAAGTACCATAGTTGGAACTGGTTTTACGATTATTGGGATTGAAAACGGGCGGAGCATAGGACTCACTGGTGTAGGGGTACACCCGTTCAAAATAAAATGGACAGTTTTGGAAAAACCTTTCATCCCCTCTCGTGTCACTAATGTGAGTGCTTTCCTTCACAAGAAAGAACAGAAATGGGTTTTAAAACTAGGCACTGACCGTATAGGGTTAAATGATGACATACCCTGGTCATCTTTCTGAAATCATCTCCTTATCTGCCTGACCAAGATTTTGGTGATCATTAACTCCTCACTAAAAACCTTATTTAGCAGAGGGATTTAGCCCATATCTTTAAACTAATGGAGATATATCTGCAAGATGAACCTTCAGTCCAATGTAATAGTTTAAACAATTCCTCTCCACTAATGCCAGAATCTGCAATTATTTCTGCTGATGTTTGTTTACTTGCAAAATCCTATACCATCCAGGAAGTGCGCCATTGGCTAATCTCCCTGCGACTCTAACCAATCCTAAATTCGTTGACACATTCTATGGGTGACGCGCATGTTTAGCGCGTCACGTGACTTTTTTGCCCAATGGGTAGGAGAGTTAGTCCCTAAAGCAGAGCACCAGGCCCTCAAATCATTATCAGCTGACGAATCCATAACCATCAAACCCGCCGATAAAGGCGGGTCCATTGTCATCCTTGACACTGAAACGTACAGAGCCGAATGCCTCAGGCAACTCAGCGATGTAAGATCTTATCGCCTACTAGATCAGGATCCTACAGCAGACTTACAAAGAACTATTCGTAGTATGACGGAAGAGGCACTTAATGAAGGATGGGTTACTGAGTCAGAGGCCAGATTCCTCAACACCGAACATCCAGTGATCCCATACTTTTACATCTTACCCAAGGTGCATAAAGAGAAACGCCCGCCACCGGGTAGACCGATCATTTCTGGCATTGGGTCGCTTCTAGAACCCCTGTCGACCTTTGTTGACCATTTTTTACGCCCCATGGTCCTTAAAATGCCAACCTACCTGAAAGATACCACCGACGTCTTACGTCTACTACCGGACCTGGACTTTGATATTACATCTGACCTTTTGGTCTCGTTTGATGTAGAGGCTTTATATACCTCCATACCCCAGGACGAAACCCTGGAAGTCATCCATTCTTTGCTTGACACCACCGAGAGGGACACCATCACCCCGGTACATTTCATCATGGCCTGTGCCACTCTGGCCATGAAGAAAAACTTTTTCAAATTCGAAGAGGATATATACCTACAAGTGTCTGGAACCAGCATGGGGAGCGTCTATGCCCCCAGCCTGGCTAACCTCTACGTACACTACTTCGAACAACGGTACGTCTTTGATGAATCAAATCCGTACTTTGAACAGATAAGAACCTGGAAAGATATATCGACGATATATTGGTGGTATGGCGGGGCTCCAGAGAAAGTTGCCAGAACTTCCTGGGATGGTTGAACAGCAGAAATCCTTTTTTACGTTTCACTATAGAGATTGGTGACAACAGTCTGGCCTTTCTTGATCTGATCATCAAAGCAACCACTACGGGACTGCAGTCCGAACTTTACAGGAAACCCATGTTCAGAAACTCCCTGCTGTTATACGACAGCTATCATCCGAAGTCCCTACGGGACAATCTGCCTTTTGGGCAATTTCTTCGTGTACAAAGGAATTGTTCCACAAACACGGCTTTTAAAACACATTCCACCGCACTCAAAAACCAGCTGGTCGAAAGGAAATACCCTCCCCGCTTGGTGCATCGAGCCATGAAGCGAGCGAGTAACAACAACCGGACATCGCTCCTGGAGCCTAAAATACCAAAAGCACCTCTGGAAAGATTGACCTTTGTACATACTTTCGGTACATTGTCTAACAATATCAAAAAAGCTGTGAAGAAACGGTGGTCCATCTTAAATTCAGGACCTCACTCTATTCAAAAGCCACTGTTCACCTTCAAGAGAGGACCCAATTTGCGAGACAGAATGGTTCATACCAGACCACGCGATGAGACCCCCAGAGTAATAGGTACCCTTTGGGATTTACCACCAGTGTCAGGCCACCATCTTTGTGGCACATGCCAATCATGCGTCCAAACATCTAAAACCACAGAAATTGACATCGGGACTTCTAGGCCTTGGAAACAGGTGAAGTTCACGAATTGTAATAGTGACAAACTCATTTATTTAATCACCTGTCCCTGTGGGCTTAGGTATGTGGGGATGACCACCCGTAAGATTAAGGTGAGGCTGTCTGAACACCGGAGTACCATCAATTGCAGAAGGCAGGCCACCAAACTCACCACCCATTTCATCACTCTAAATCACTCACCTACATCATTTATATGGACAGTTTTGGAAAAACCTTTCATCCCCTCTCGTGTCACTAATGTGAGTGCTTTCCTTCACAAGAAAGAACAGAAATGGGTTTTAAAACTAGGCACTGACCGTATAGGGTTAAATGATGACATACCCTGGTCATCTTTCTGAAATCATCTCCTTATCTGCCTGACCAAGATTTTGGTGATCATTAACTCCTCACTAAAAACCTTATTTAGCAGAGGGATTTAGCCCATATCTTTAAACTAATGGAGATATATCTGCAAGATGAACCTTCAGTCCAATGTAATAGTTTAAACAATTCCTCTCCACTAATGCCAGAATCGGCAATTATTTCTGCTGATGTTTGTTTACTTGCAAAATCCTATACCATCCAGGAAGCGCGCCATTGGCTAATCTCCCTGCGACTCTAACCAATCCTAAGTTCGTTGACACATTCTATGGGTGACGCGCATGTTTAGCGCGTCACGTGACTTTTTTGCCCAATGGGTAGGAGAGTTATAAAATAGAAGGTCAACAAACCGCCGGTACCTCCCCAGACGGCACGGATGCCGCGCTGGAGTACCGATGGTTAGGTGAGTGTTATCATCGCCTGTGGCCCCTGTTTCATTCTCTTTTGTAACATTTTTGTGGTCTAAGCATGGCAGCATCGCCGCTGAGTAAGTTAGTCTGTCCTTCACTGTTAATCCTGGTGCTGTCAGACCACGTGAGCACTACTCAGGTGCATTGTCGGTTTACCGCTTTTAATTAAAATACGAGTGAATCCGATAATGTCTTGAGCGTTTATCCAGGCAGTACAAGACCACGATGACATTGCTTAGATACTTGGTTACCACTATGCGCTCTTTACACCAGTCAGCTGGCCTACATTTGACTACAGCCGAGGTACGATTACGAGCCTCTGTTTTAGAGCGGTTATAACATCTTTAACTGCAATGCTAGTTTACCGCTATCATTCAAACCAGAAATATGAGTGCATCCATAAAATTCTAGAGCGTGCATTTAGGCATTATAATATAACATATTTACTTAGGCGCTTGGACACCAATGTGCGCTCTTCTGATCAGATTGACAACAGCTGGTTCACATCGACAACAGCTGGTTTAGAGTTATGAATCTTTGCTGTAGCGCGGTTAGAACATCTTTATGACCGCCCTTTATACTGTTAATTCCACATTATGCTCATTCAGCTAACAAAGACCTGTGTTTAGCACTTTTGTGGTGAATAACTCATTTCCTTGGATTTATTCACCCTCACAGAGCGGTGCTTCACCATTTTCCTGAGCCGCAGCCAGGTGGGGTGAGGTCTCTACTTCTCAATAACCAGGTAAGAAGTAGTGTTCAGAAACTTGTAAGGTTTCAATTTCTAAAAACGCTATCTCACTAGTATATACAGTGTGGTTATCCATAGTCCTTAGAACTGGATTTCACCATAGTTGATAAATTACAACAGGTGTAACAAAAGGCACTCTTCGGTCGGTTGGTGAGTGATATGCTTACGCTATGCTTTTACATTTCAGTCCAATGCAGACTGGGTGAGAAGACTTGGAACTAGCATACCTAGGATGCCCAGGTGACATTTACATTTTGATGTCGTTCCAGTACTCTTTTTTCTCCTAATTTATGACACTTCTATCACTTTTTTGGGGTTTTTTTTCTGTTGCAGTAGCGATATATATAGGTCCTGAAGAAAGCAAGGCTATTGGCCCTATTTGCTGAAACATGTCGACCACGTTCCACTACTAGACAGTTATACATTTTCCCTGTCTTGGCTATTTTTTAACATTGGTGCTGGGAGTTATACCCTATTAAATTTCTCTTTTACTCCCTAAACCAATTTTATTCTCTTTATCCACTTCCTTGGTTTTCCCCTGCACTGCACGTTTTTTTACCCCATTTGCCACATCACCAACACTCTAACACCAACATATACTGACTAACAGGAAGGCCAATCTCTTTCTGTTAGGGAATAAGATCATGTACAGTGTTGGTCCTCGGAGCCCCAAATGATGAAGGGCGGTTCCGAGCGGTGACTGATGGGTGCCAGAGACCAGACACCAACTTGACCTGGCCTTTTCACTACAGTAATCTTTTTAGGCGTTATCATTTTGGCCTAAGAGAACAAAAAAGAGATGAGACTGTAGAAGAATATGTTTCTTCACTGAGAAAGTTGGCGTCCTCTTGTAACTTTGGTTTGACTCTTGATGAAAGAATTAGAGATCAATTTGCACTTAGGTGTGCACATGATGAGATCAGAAAAGAACTTTGGTTGAAAGATGAACCACCTCTTGAGGAAGTATTGGCTATAGCAAAACAGGTGGAGCATATGACGAAGTGTGTTGGAGAGTTAAAAAAAGAAAAAGAAAAAGGGTCCTTAAATGAAAAAAAAGAAGAAACAAAAATTGAAGAAGTTGTTTGTCAGGTCAAGAAGTATGAAAAAAATGAAACACAAAGTGGTTCTGAAAAAGAAAATCTGGGATCAAATTCAGCGAGTCAGAACTATTTTACAGGACAGAGTAACAAATTTGCATGTTTTAGATGTGGACAAATAGGTCATTTGGCCAACTCTCCAATTTGTCCAGCGTTAAGAATTTCATGTAATGTGTGTGGGAAGAAAGGTCATTATGGAAAGTTTTGTAGAACAAAAGTATTTAGACCTGACTTGACAAGGAAACGTTGGAGTCAGTCACAGCCACAAGTTAGAACCATTACTTTTGAGATAAAATGTGAGGTGTCTGATCATCCAAAACATGTCGTAAAAGTGGGAAATGTCATGATTAACTTCAAATTTGATTCATGTTCTCGCATAACATTAATTGATGAAGAGCTATTTAACACACATTTTGCTGGAAAAGTAAGAATGATGAGATCAGATGTGAGACCTCTTGGGTATTCAGATAAACCGATTAAAATGGTTGGTTGTTTTATGGCTGAGATAGAACTTGGGAGTAGGACAATTGTGGGTAAAATATATGTTGCAAAGAAGGGAGATACATTACTAGGTTGGGTTCATCAGGGTCAACTTGGTGTAACTTTGAATCCGAATGCTAATTCCCAGGTACAAATTCAACAAATAGACACAGTTGACATGAAAGATATAGGAAAAGATTTGTGTGAGGAATTGGCAAATAAGTTTCCTAATGTATTCAGGGAAGGTTTGGGCTGCTTGAAAGGCTATAAGCATCAGATCCGATTAAGAGAGAGTGCTATACCCATAGTGGCAAAAGTAAGAAGAATACCATTAATGGAACAAGATAAGGTGAAAGAAGAAATAGATAAGTTGTTGAAGAATGGTGTGATTGAACAGGTAGAAGCTACTGAATGGTTAGCTCCCGTAGTTGTGGTTAAGAAACCAACTGGTGAAATTAGACTCTGTGTTGATCTCAGAGCATTAAATAAGGAAGTGGTAGTTGACAGGTTTCCTCTTCCCAATATTGATGAGATGGTGAGTACGTTGGAAGGGGCTAAGTTTTTCACCACTTTAGATCTTGCTTCAGCGTACCATCAGGTTGTATTAGATGATTATTCCCAGGACTTAACAGCATTTATCACCCCTATGGGCACCTACAGATATAAGAGAATGCCGTTTGGCCTTGTGTCTGCAGCTTCGGTTTTCCAAAGAATTATGGCAAGGATTTTGAGAGGGTTGCCTGGTGTCAGATGCTATCAAGATGATTTGCTTATTTATGAAAACAGCATAAAAGAACATTATAGTCGTGTTTGTGCAGTTCTCAGATGTTTGGAGGATGCGGGTATGACACTTAAAAAAAATAAGCGTAAGTTTGGTGTAAAAGAAGTAAATTACTTGGGCCATAGAATAACTGATCAAGGAATCTTTCCAAAAAAAGAGTTGGTGGACACCATCAACAAGGTTAAGGAGCCTGAGATAAAGGAAGAACTAATTTCCTTTCTTGGTATGGTGGAGTTTTACGGTAAATTCGTTTGTAATTTTGCGGATAAAACCCAGTCTTTGAGAAAGTTGACATCAAGAAACGTAAAGTATGTATGGACAGATGAGTGTAAGAAAGAATTTGATGGTATTAAATCTGAATTGAATAAGGCTCCCTCTCTTCAGGCATTCGTACCAGGGTTACCTACTATTTTATTCACTGATGCGAGTGAAAAAGGTCTTGGTACAGAAAAGAAATGGATAAGATTATTTAATTTGTTGTTCTTCAAGGTGTTTAAGAGGTTCAGAATTGAATTATTCTGTTATAGAAAAGGAGTCTCTTGCCATCTATTGGGCTCTGAGGAAATTGAAGAATCTAATTTGGGGGACAAAGATACTTATCTTCTCGGATCATAAACCTTTGAAAGAGATTTTTGATAAAAAGGGATTAGATGCGATTTCCTCCAGAATTAGAAAATGGATTGTATCTTTACAAGAGTTTGACTTCTCTGTTGATTATATTCCGGGGGGGTCAAACAAATCTGCTGATTGTCTCTCGAGAATGGTAGGAAAGGAAAATTTTGATGAAGAAGATGATTGTGGTTTTTCTGATGATTCTATAAATGTATGTGAGATTACAGAAGGAGCAATTGAAGAGAAAGAATGGAGAGATGAGCTTGAGAAGGATGAAGAGATAAAAAGGGTGATGCTTTCTTTGAGTAATAACTCACGGTTAGAGAAACCCTGGACATTGGTTTCTGATGAGCTTTCTACAAATTCTGGATTTTTAACTCGTGGTACAAAAATGGTGCCACCTCTGGGAATTAGGAAGAAACTTTTGTCCCATGCACACTCTGGACATCTTGGTATTGTTAAAACTAAAGAAATTTTACGTATGCAGTTTTGGTGGCCAGGCATGGATCTAGAGATTGAGAGGTTAGTGAGAGATTGTCCAGAGTGCTGTGCTAGTGATAAGATACTAAAGACTAAGCAGATGCCCATGGTTAAGAGATCACTACCAAGTCATCCTTGGGATGAATTGGCTATAGATATAGTTGGTCCTCTGTCAGGTGTAAGTGATACACCTTATCTTTTAGTTCTGATGGATTTGTACTCTAGGTGGATTGAGGTGTGTGCTGTGAGGGAGATTACTTCGGAGGAGGTGATGAAGTTCCTTGATACTCTTTTTAAGAAAGAGAGTTTTCCTAATAGTCTTCTTTCAGATAATGGGCCACAATTTTGTTCAAGGGTTTTTGAGGAATACATGAAGAAGTCTGGTATACTTTATAAGAAGTGTTCATTATATCATCCTGAAACTAACGGTGCAGTTGAGAGAGTTAATAAAACCTTGAAAGAGGCTATACAGTTAGCAAGGTCATCTGGTTTGAATTGGAAATCTGTTCCTCAAGAAAGAATAAGTGCTTATCGCTTTGCACCCCATTCGACAACTGGAAGATCCCCATTTGTACACTGCATCCCTTTCTCCTTCAGAAAACCCACTGTGTGCATGCACGAGCACCCCCTCCACCACAGAAGCTGGAACAAAGTCACAGTAGAACAGCTCACCTCTGCCCTCACCAGCATTTCACCCCCAACAATGCCAGACGCCAACACCGTGGCACACAACCTCCACCACTAACTCACTAACTGCGCCAACACACTCGCCTCCCTCAAGAAAGCTACAGGACAACACAACAAGAAAGCAAGCTGGTTCACCCCTGCACTCAGAGAATCCAAGCGCTCCTGCTGACGACTCCAAAAGACATGGAGGAACAGCAAAGCCCCAGAGACACACACCGCCTACAGAGCAGCCACCACAACACGCCACCAAATCATTAAATCCACAAAGAAGAACTTCCTCCAAGACAAAATTCTCACCAACGCCCACAACTCCAAAGTACTCTTCGCCATCATCCAGGAATTTTCCAAACCTGGCAACGTCCCACTCTCCCAAGACCTCTGCAACAGATTCAGCACCTTTTTTCACCTCAAGATTAAGACACTCTATGGCAACTTTGGCAGCCAAGACCTCTGCACCACTTCATCCCCCACCCCCAGTGATGCCACCCAACAGACCCTACTCACTTGAACCTCGCTCACAGCAGAACACACTTTAAAGACCATGAAGAGCATCCACTCCAAAACACCCATAGACCCCTGTCCTCTCCACATCTTTCACAGAGCTGCCACGGCCATCGCACCCGAACTACGCTGGATGATTAACTGCTCCTTCGAGACCGCCACATTCCCTGATGACTGGAAACCTGCCTAAGTCAACCCCCCACCTGAAGAAATCCTCCACAGACCTACAGGAACTCAAAATTTTCAGGCCCATCTCACTGCTTCCCTTCACATCCAAGGTAATTGAAAAGGCCATCAACTCCCAGCTAGCAAATTTCATCGAGGCCAACAACATCCTAGACATCTCCCAATCCAAATTCCACCGCAACCACAGCACTAAGACCTCCATACTAGCAGCCACCAACGCCATCCATGCCCTCCTCGACCAGAGCCAAATGGCAGCCCTCATCCTCTGGGACATCCCAGCCACCTTCAACACCATCTCCCACCACACACTAGCCACCAAACGCCACAATGGGGGCATCGGAGGAAAGTTCCTTGACTGGACACGCTCATTTCTCACAGGCAGAACTCAGCAAGTCAGACTCCTTCCCTACCTCTCCGAACTAACAGAGACCAGATGCAGAGAACCTCCAGAGATCCTCAATCAGCCCCACCCTCTTCAACATTACATGGCTCCCCTTGCAACCATCGTCAGAGACCACAGACTCAACTATGCCGACAACACCCAGCTCATCCTCTCCCTCACCAAGGAACCCAACATCACCAGGCAAAACTTTTAAGAAGGGATGAAAGCTGTCACCACCTGGATGAAGAAGAGCTGCCTCAAACTCAACTTCAAGAAAATAGAAGACCTCATTCTTGGTCCCCTGCCCTCAGAAACCGTTACCACTCCGGCACATGCCAAGCATAAAACCTCTTAATTAAACAACAAGGGGTGGTGATGGACAAAGTTTCTGAATTAAGCAGAATACTCTCACCCAGTCAAGAGATCAGGGCTAGATCCAACACCGTTTTTTAGCTCACTGCACCATCCCAGCTCAGAACCTGGCTATATGCAAAATAGTCTGTTCCTGTCCCAGTGCATGATGGGAACAGGGCAAACCAAACTACAAAGCCAATTCTTTCACCGGGAAGGAAACAAGCTTCCAGGGACCGGTTTCTGGCATTACAGCCGTCTTCGGCCCGGCTTGCTTGAATCCTGATGGTGCAATGAGCAAGGGACTCACATCTGAGTATACCCTTCCACGCTTATGGTGGACAAAATAATTAAACAACAAGGGGTGGTGATGGACAGAGTTTCTGAATTAAGCAGAATACTCTCACCCAGTCAAGAGATCAGGGCTAGATCCAACACCGTTTTTTAGTTCACTGCACCATCCCAGCTCAGAACCTGGCTATATGCAAAATAGTCTGTTCCTGTCCCAGTGCATGATGGGAACAGGGCAAACCAAACTACAAAGCAAATTCTTTCACTGGGAAGGAAACAAGCTTCCGGGGACCGGTTTCTGGCATTACAGCCGTCTTCGGCCCGGCTTGCTTGAATCCTGATGGTGCAATGAGCATGAGTCCCTTTCTCACTGCACCATCAGGATTCAAGCAAGCCGGGCCGAAGACGGCTGAAATGCCAGAAACCGGTCCCCGGTAGCTTGTCTCCTTTCTGGTGAAGAATTGGCTTGGTAGTTTAGTCTGCCCTGTTCCCATGATGCACTGGGCCAGGGACAGACTGATTTGCATATAGCCAGGTTCTGAGCTGGGATGGTGCAGTGAGATAAATAACGGTGATGGATCAAGCCCTGATCTTTGGACTGGGTAAGAGTGGTCTGCTTAATTCAGACACTCTGTTCATCACCACCCCCTTTTCTGAATCGTTTTTGGCCACTATAGGTGTGGCAGGGTATACTCAGACATGAGTCCCTTTCTCACTGCACCATCAGGATTCAAGCAAGCCGGGCCGAAGACGGCTGAAATGCCAGAAACCGGTCCCCGGTAGCTTGTCTCCTTTCTGGTGAAGAATTGGCTTGGTAGTTTAGTCTGCCCTGTTCCCATGATGCACTGGGCCAGGGACAGACTGATTTGCATATAGCCAGGTTCTGAGCTGGGATGGTGCAGTGAGATAAATAACGGTGATGGATCAAGCCCTGATCTTTGGACTGGGTAAGAGTGGTCTGCTTAATTCAGACACTCTGTTCATCACCACCCCCTTTTCTGAATCGTTTTTGGCCACTATAGGTGTGGCAGGGTATACTCAGACATGAGTCCCTTCCTCACTGCACCATCAGGATTCAAGCAAGCCGGGCCGAAGACGGCTGAAATGCCAGAAACCGGTCCCCGGTAGCTTGTCTCCTTTCTGGTGAAGAATTGGCTTGGTAGTTTAGTCTGCCCTGTTCCCATGATGCACTGGGCCAGGGACAGACTGATTTGCATATAGCCAGGTTCTGAGCTGGGATGGTGCAGTGAGATAAATAACGGTGATGGATCAAGCACTGATCTTTGGACTGGGTAAGAGTGGTCTGCTTAATTCAGACACTCTGTTCATCACCACCCCCTTTTCTGAATCGTTTTTGGCCACTATAGGTGTGGCAGGGTATACTCAGACATGAGTCCCTTTCTCACTGCACCATCAGGATTCAAGCAAGCCGGGCCGAAGACGGCTGAAATGCCAGAAACCGGTCCCCGGTAGCTTGTCTCCTTTCTGGTGAAGAATTGGCTTGGTAGTTTAGTCTGCCCTGTTCCCATGATGCACTGGGCCAGGGACAGACTGATTTGCATATAGCCAGGTTCTGAGCTGGGATGGTGCAGTGAGATAAATAACGGTGATGGATCAAGCCCTGATCTTTGGACTGGGTAAGAGTGGTCTGCTTAATTCAGACACTCTGTTCATCACCACCCCCTTTTCTGAATCGTTTTTGGCCACTATAGGTGTGGCAGGGTATACTCAGACATGAGTCCCTTTCTCACTGCACCATCAGGATTCAAGCAAGCCGGGCCGAAGACGGCTGAAATGCCAGAAACCGGTCCCCGGTAGCTTGTCTCCTTTCTGGTGAAGAATTGGCTTGGTAGTTTAGTCTGCCCTGTTGGCATGATGCACTGGACCAGGGACAGACTGATTTGCATATAGCCAGGTTCTGAGCTGGGATGGTGCAGTGAGATAAATAACGGTGATGGATCAAGCCCTGATCTTTGGACTGGGTAAGAGTGGTCTTCTTAATTCAGACACTCTGTTCATCACCACCCCCTTTTCTGAATCGTTTTTGGCCACTATAGGTGTGGCAGGGTATACTCAGACATGAGTCCCTTTCTCACTGCACCATCAGGATTCAAGCAAGCCGGGCCGAAGACGGCTGAAATGCCAGAAACCGGTCCCCGGTAGCTTGTCTCCTTTCTGGTGAAGAATTGGCTTGGTAGTTTAGTCTGCCCTGTTCCCATGATGCACTGGGCCAGGGACAGACTGATTTGCATATAGCCAGGTTCTGAGCTGGGATGGTGCAGTGAGATAAATAACGGTGATGGATCAAGCCCTGATCTTTGGACTGGGTAAGAGTGGTCTGCTTAATTCAGACACTCTGTTCATCACCACCCCCTTTTCTGAATCGTTTTTGGCCACTATAGGTGTGGCAGGGTATACTCAGACATGAGTCCCTTTCTCACTGCACCATCAGGACTCAAGCAAGCCGGGCCGAAGACGGCTGAAATGCCAGAAACCGGTCCCCGGTAGCTTGTCTCCTTTCTGGTGAAGAATTGGCTTGGTAGTTTAGTCTGCCCTGTTCCCATGATGCACTGGGCCAGGGACAGACTGATTTGCATATAGCCAGGTTCTGAGCTGGGATGGTGCAGTGAGATAAATAACGGTGATGGATCAAGCCCTGATCTTTGGACTGGGTAAGAGTGGTCTGCTTAATTCAGAGACTCTGTTCATCACCACCCCCTTTTCTGAATCGTTTTTGGCCACTATAGGTGTGGCAGGGTATACTCAGACATGAGTCCCTTTCTCACTGCACCATCAGGATTCAAGCAAGCCGGGCCGACGACGGCTGAAATGCCAGAAACCGGTCCCCGGTAGCTTGTCTCCTTTCTGGTGAAGAATTGGCTTGGTAGTTTAGTCTGCCCTGTTCCCACGATGCACTGGGCCAGGGACAGACTGATTTGCATATAGCCAGGTTCTGAACTGGGATGGTGCAGTGAGATAAATAACGGTGATGGATCAAGCCCTGATCTTTGGACTGGGTAAGAGTGGTCTGCTTAATTCAGACACTCTGTTCATCACCACCCCCTTTTCTGAATCGTTTTTGGCCACTATAGGTGTGGCAGGGTATACTCAGACATGAGTCCCTTTCTCACTGCACCATCAGGATTCAAGCAAGCCGGGCCGAAGACGGCTGAAATGCCAGAAACCGGTCCCCGGTAGCTTGTCTCCTTTCTGGTGAAGAATTGGCTTGGTAGTTTAGTCTGCCCTGTTGCCATGATGCACTGGGCCAGGGACAGACTGATTTGCATATAGCCAGGTTCTGAGCTGGGATGGTGCAGTGAGATAAATAACGGTGATGGATCAAGCCCTGATCTTTGGACTGGGTAAGAGTGGTCTGCTTAATTCAGACACTCTGTTCATCACCACCCCCTTTTCTGAATCGTTTTTGGCCACTATAGGTGTGGCAGGGTATACTCAGACATGAGTCCCTTTCTCACTGCACCATCAGGATTCAAGCAAGCCGGGCCGAAGACGGCTGAAATGCCAGAAACCGGTCCCCGGTAGCTTGTCTCCTTTCTGGTGAAGAATTGGCTTGGTAGTTTAGTCTGCCCTGTTCCCATGATGCACTGGGCCAGGGACAGACTGATTTGCATATAGCCAGGTTCTGAGCTGGGATGGTGCAGTGAGATAAATAACGGTGATGGATCACCGTTATTTATCTCGATAGAAGCGGTCGCTCACTTCACCTCCTCCTCACTCGAGCCCTGACATAGCGCTTCAATTCTGCTAAGTACCTCTTCGTTGCGCCCTGCTAGACGCTGTGGGCCTCTTTGCTATTGGAAACTGCCGAGTGTATTTGGCGCTTTGCTTTGAAAACAGCTGAGTGTATTTGGCGCTTTGCTTTTGCTATAGAACACTGCTGAATGTAATTGGCGCTTTGCTTCGCTATAAGAAACTGCTAAGTGTAATTGGCGCTTTGCTTTGCCATAAGAAACTGCTGAATGTAATTTGCGCTTTTACAACTACGTAGCGCACTGCGGGGCTTGGGCTCACCTTACTGACTGTGTATTATTGCTGTGGGCTTTACCTCGCTTCCTGCCGTTTTTAAATCCCTCGCTCTGGGCTCTGTGTATTATCTGCTTGCACAATCCATAGCGCCCCCATCGTTTCCTTAGCGCTTTGTACCACTAGAAACTTGTGCTTTATTTGTCCCCTGAACGCTCCATCTTGGCCAATTTCGACGTGCCCCTCGCAGCATTTGTTGTTATTGTTGCTGCCATTTTGTCTGCTGTGACGTCCCACACCACCTCCCACACCTTGATCCCGCCCCCCAGCTGACCCTCCCACGCTCCGCCCCCTCCACCATCCATTTATGGCCAATGCCCCCACGCGCAGCGTCCACGCGCTTCGGCCACGCCGAAGGTGCGCCAAAGGTAAGCCCGTCTACGCCCGTCCGCGCCTGGACCGCGCCCAGCGCCAGACCCCCTGCCCCTCTCGCCTCGCACCCCCCCCGCATTACCTACGATGCCGCCACCCTCCTAGCCCTTAACCCCGGCCGCGCCCCCACCTGCGTCCAAGCCGCTCCTGGACGCACCCATGGACCTTTCTCCTGCTATTCCTGCAAATTCAGCAGCACCGACAACATCTCCGCTACGACCACAACACAGATTCCCGACCCCAACCACCTAGAATGCATCCTTCTCAACACCCGCTCTGTCCATAGGCACGCCATTGACCTCTGGAACCTACTAGACACCATCTCTCCTGACGTCGCCTTCCTAACGGAAACATGGATGAACGCTTCCTCCGCCCCTGACATCGCCATCGCCATCCCTGATGACTATAAGATCACACGCAAGGACCGCACCGACCATACAGGAGGTGGAATCGCTATCGTCCATAAGAAAACAATCCGCATCTCAACCAGCTCTGACGTCAACCTCGCCAACTCCGAACACCTTCACTTCCAGATCCACATCGACCCCAAGACCACACTCAGAGGCACCCTCCTCTACAGACCACCAGGCCCACGCGCAAAATTCAGTGAAGACATCACGGACTTCATCACCCCACACGCGCTCCCCTCCAAAGACTACATCCTTCTGGGAGACCTCAACTTTCACCTTGAAAAGATCAGCGACCGCAACACCGCCACCCTCTTAGACAACCTCGACAACCTCGGACTTAAACAACTGGTCACTTCCCCCACCCACATCGCAGGTCACACTCTCGACCCCATCTTCACCTCCAGCAACCATGTCTCCTTCAGCCACACTACGGATCTCCTCTGGACTGACCACAGCTGCGTTCACTTCACCTACAACAAGCCGAAACCCATCATCCACCTCCAACCAACTCTACAAAGAAACTGGAACAAAATCACCACAGAACAGATCTCCACATCGCTCCTTCAAACCTCCCCAGCCCTCTCTTCTAACGCCAACGAAGCCGCCTCCAACCTCACCCTTTGGTTATCCAACACCGCCGACACCTTAGCACCACTGAAAAAACGTCAACACAAACTTGGCATCAAGAAGGCCGCATGGTTCAACGACGACCTCAAGAAGTCCAAGAAACTATGCCGCTCCCTTGAAAAGGCCTGGAAAAAAGACCCATCCACCAGCAACAAGGACGCCTTCAAAAGCGCCATCCGCACTCACCACCAACTGATCCGAAAAGCCAAGAAAACAGCATTCAAAGATCGACTTGACAACAACGCCCACAACAGCAAGGAACTTTTCAACATCGTCAAGGAATTTTCCAACCCCTCGGCCAACTCCAACGACATCACCCCCTCTCAAACCCTCTGCGATTCCCTAGCCTCTTTTTTCCACAACAAGATTGCTGACATCCACAACAGCTTTGACAACCATCCCGGAAGCCAACCCACCCTACCATCAGCTGACCATCTTCCCCCCGTCAACACCCTTAACGCCTGGATGCCAATCTCCACTGAGGACACCATCCGCCTGATGAACTCCATCCACTCTGGATCCCCCACAGACCCATGCCCTCACCACATCTTCAACAAAGCAGACTCCGTCATAGCTCCGCACCTCCGAGACGTCATCAACTGCTCCTTCAACTCCGCTACCTTCCCAGAAGACTGGAAACACGCTGAACTCACCGCCCTTCTGAAAAAACCAACAGCAGACCCCACCGAACTCAAAAACTACCGCCCCATTTCGCTTCTTCCATTCCCGGCCAAAGTCATCGAGAAAGCCGTCAACAACCAACTCGCCGCCTTCCTCGAAGCCAACAATTCCCTCGACCCCTCACAATCTGGCTTCCGAGCCAAACACAGCACTGAGACCGCCCTCATCGCAGCAACAGACGACATTCGAACTCTGCTGGACAATGGAGACACAGTCGCCCTCATCCTCCTCGACCTCTCTGCAGCCTTCGACACAGTCTGCCACAGCACCCTTTTACAACGCCTCAGAAACATCGGAATCCAAGGAAAGGCACTGGATTGGATCACTTCGTTCCTCACCGGAAGAACCCAGAGAGTCCGCCTCCCACCTTTCAAGTCCGAGGCCACCGAAGTCATCTGCGGCGTACCACAAGGATCCTCACTCAGTCCCACCCTCTTCAACGTATACATGAGCCCCCTCGCGGCCATCGCCCGCCAACACAACCTCAACATCATCTCTTACGCGGATGACACTCAACTGATCCTATCTCTCACCAAGGACCCCAGCACCGCCAAAACCAACCTACACGAAGGAATGAAAGAAGTCGCCTAATGGATGAAACAAAGCTGTCTGAAACTGAACTCAGACAAAACAGAAGTCCTCATCTTAGGTAAATCCCCCTCTGCATGGGACGACTCCTGGTGGCCGGAAGCCCTCGGAAATGCACCCATCCCGACAGACCACGCACGGAACCTTGGCGTCATCCTGGATTCTTCACTCTCAATGAACAAACAAGTCAGCGCCGTATCCTCTTCCTGCTTTAACATTCTTCGCATGCTCAGAAAAACATTTCGCTGGATCCCCTCCGAAACAAGGAAAACAGTCACCCACGCTCTAGTCACGAGCCGACTGGACTACGGAAACATCCTCTACACAGGTACCACCGCTAAACTCCAGAAGAAACTACAACGAATCCAAAACGCCTCAGCCAGGCTCATATTAGACATCCCACGCAACGAACACATCTCTGGTCACCTTAAAGACCTCCACTGGCTACCCGTCAATAAGAGGATTACTTTCCGACTGCTTACCCACGCACACAAATCACTCTACGACATCGGACCAGATTGCCTCAACTCTCGACTGTCCTTTTACACCCCCTCCCGACAACTTCGCTCTTCCAGCCAAGCCTTCGCCACTGTACCTCGCATCAACAAGACCACCATGGGAGGCAGATCTTCTCATACCTGGCTGCCAAAACATGGAACTCACTCCCCGCTTACCTTCGCCTCACCCAGAATCACCTAGCATTCAGAAAGCAGCTTAAAACGTGGATATTTGACAAATAATCCTCCTCCCCTCCTAAGCGCCTTGAAACCCTCTGGGTACGTAGTGCGCTATATAAATGCTATGACTTGACTTGACTTGATCTTTGGACTGGGTAAGAGTGGTCTGCTTAATTCAGACACTCTGTTCATCACCACCCCCTTTTCTGAATCATTTTTGGCCACTATAGGTGTGGCAGGGTATACTCAGACATGAGTCCCTTTCTCACTGCACCATCAGGATTCAAGCAAGCTGGGCCGACGACGGCTGAAATGCCAGAAACCGGTCCCCGGTAGCTTGTCTCCTTTCTGGTGAAGAATTGGCTTGGTAGTTTAGTCTGCCCTGTTCCCACGATGCACTGGGCCAGGGACAGACTGATTTGCATATAGCCAGGTTCTGAACTGGGATGGTGCAGTGAGATAAATAACGGTGATGAATCAAGCCCTGATCTTTGGACTGGGTAAGAGTGGTCTGCTTAATTCAGACACTCTGTTCATCACCACCCCCTTTTCTGAAGCATAAAACCTCAACATGGTACTGGAATCATCACTCACTATTAACCACCAGACCAAACGATGTATCCTTGGCCTGCTTCAACACCCTCTGCATACAGTGAAAAACGTTCGGACGGATCCACTTTAAATCCAGAAAAACGGTCATGCACACCCTCATCACTAGCAGACTGGACTACGGCAGCGTCCTCTACGCTGGAATCAACAAAAAACTCCTTGGCAAGCTCCATGACATCCAGAACGTGATAGCCAGGCTGATCCTAGAAATCCCTGTCACAACTACATCACCCAACACCTCAGCGATCTCCACTGGCTCCCCATCGAAAGAAGAATAACCTACAAGCTCCTCACACACGCACACAAGGCCCTCCACAACATCGGACCAGCAAACCTAAACAAGCGCCTCTGTTTCCACACACCCAAGAGAAGTCTGCTGACCTCTCTCTGGCTATCATCCCACACATCTACAAGAACAGAATGGGTGGAAAGTCCTTCTCCTACCTCTCAGCCAAGACCTGGAACGACCTCCACCTCTGGCAAAGCCCTACGCTGCTCCAGTTCAGTATTGACCTCAAGACCTGGCTCTTCAGATGACAGCAGCACCCAACAAATCTGCCATCCCCCTAACCTCCAGTGCCTTGAGACCCACCTTGGTGAGTAGGTGTGCTTTACAAACCCCTGATAGATTGTTTGATTCCTCTTTCCTACATCATCTGCACACAGGACATCAACATTCTCTCCTACTCTGATGACATGCAGCGGATACTCTCCCTCTTGGATAAGACCCCAACACTAGAAACAAACTCACCAACTACATTTCCAAAGGTACTAACTGGATGAAAGCCATCTGTCTTAAGTTCAACGCTGACAAGACAGAAGTAGTCATTTTTGGCAAGAGCACATCACCACAAACTCCTACTGGTGATAGTCCAAACTATGACCGACACCCACTGCCATCACCCACACCAGGAGCCTCAGAATAATCATCAACAGCAAACTGAACATGACCACACAGGTGAACGCCATCACTACATCCTGCTTTCACACCGTAAAGATGCTGAGGAAGATCTTCAAAGGCTCACCTAGAAAAACTGTCACCCGTTCCCTCGTCCCCAGCAAGTTGGACTACAGGAATACTCTCTACACGGGGATCATCAAGCAACTCACTAGAAGACTACAGACCATCAAAACCTCAACAGTCAGACTCATCCTCAACCTCCCTCGCAGAACTCACATCACACAACACCTCAGGGAGCTCGACTGGCTCCCAATAAACAAGCATACTGACTTCAAGGTCCTCATAAACAAGCATACACTCAAGGCACCACACAACCTAGGCCCCACCTAGCTGAAAAGTTATATCTCCTTTCACTAACCACTCTGACACCTATGCTCCACAGGACTCCTACTTGCATACAGCCTATGCATACACAGAACCAGATCAGGAGGATAAGAGTATTTTTACATTGATGTGGAATGGGAAGCCATTCCATGCCTTAGGAGCAGAGACTCCTCCTCTCTTGTTGCATTCTAAAAGGAGCTGAAGACCTGGCTTTTCAATTACCCAACCTCCCAGAGGCAGGGCTAAGCTCACATACAAACCTGCTCAGTGCCTGGATACTGCTGCGGGTGACAGTGTGCTTTCCAATCCTGCCCATTCACATTCTTCTGTCTCCTTGTCTATATGTAACTAACAAGGACAACCTTGGGCTCAATCTTTTTACGTGTAATTTTTAACAAACATACATATTGAATGATTGTCACCCCTTCTATCACCCCCCACCCGCAATGATTGTGTCACTCTACTGCCATCCGTTGGTCATCAATCCAAGTGTTGTTCATATCTGCAGCCACACTTCCATCAGCTTTGTAAAACCGCGCTGCAGAAACCTTAGCATTTATCCTTTGGATTTTTTCCCACAAGGTTTTCTAGCTCACATCATCCTGTCTACTACAAACCCCCCTTGCAGTGTGCTGCTAGCTCTGGTTTTGCCTCTGAAGGTCAGTGCTAGCAGTCTGATGGCTACCCAAGACTCTGCTTCCTGTTTCCAAAAGCCACCAAGCCCATGAATGCTGCACGTAGCCCCCCTGGAAACCAATGACTCCTACTTCACACACTCCTGTACCAGACCCTGAATGTCGTCCGTCACCTGCGATCCATACTTACCAACCGACTGTGATTCGATATTTGAGAAACTGGGGACCCAACGACGCTGACGGCTTACAGCAACAGGGCCTCCTTGCTCGCCGTGGTTTCTGCTACCAACCTCCAGAACGCGTGCATCTTAAACGAGACAAAGCATCACCACCTTAGTCTTACAGCTGTGCACAAACCAAGCAATCAAATTAATGTTCCACCTTATAATAATCCACATTTGTAAAGCGCACAATCACCCGTAAGGGTCTCTAGGCGCTGTCGGGAAGATTAAGGAAGCTATTGCCCAGAGTCACATAGTGCTGGGCTGAGCTGCCGCCGGCCCTGGGGATCGAACCGTGATCCCAGATTCCGGAGTCAGTCACCCTGGCCGCGGCGCCACACCTCTTAAATATTTAAGATTCAAAGTTCTCAGCAGCTTCTGGATGTGAGGGCAGCTGGTGCTCTGCATGTTCAGTCATTGCACAAACGACCAAATGTTTGACACCAAGTGAGGTTTGTGCGAACTAACATCTTTCCCCACACTTCCACAGCCACTACAATGCTATTCCTAATTCATGGAGCGTT
Source organism: Lissotriton vulgaris (assembly GCF_964263255.1). NCBI lineage: Eukaryota > Metazoa > Chordata > Amphibia > Caudata > Salamandridae > Lissotriton > Lissotriton vulgaris. Next base: position 13,315,097 of record NC_141693.1, on the reverse strand, counting down.
TGATTCTCTGTCCTTTATATAAAAAGGCCAATCCAAAATTACCTGGCAGCTGTCTGGAGATACTTCTTTGATGTGGAATTGAAGTGCGACACTTGTCTGCTTTTAAATGTTTTACAGGAATGTTCAGATTGTTTTGTTCGCCCTTCATGTGGGACTTTGGACGACATTGCAGCCTCTGCGATGTTAGTTCATTCGTACACACATAGGTAAGTACTCTTCACTTTATGCCTGCTTGATTGACTTGATGGCTTCTTTGGAGAGTGTATGTAGAAATAACTAATGTCTAAGTATTCAGATTCCAGCCATTCGATTCAGAGTCTTTATGTCTTTATTTAAAAAATATTTACCAACCCTGCCGAGAATAAAAGGCCGATGCCTAACGCTTGTCATGTAGTTCCTAAGGGGCACATGCATCAAAGCTTTTTGCGATCGCAAACGGTGCGATTCTCAAAAATCGGACGTTTGCGATCGCAAAATCAGCTTTTGGTATGCATGAAGGGTGAAGGCCCCGCAATTTGGGAATTCGCAAATATTTGCGAATTCTCAAATTGCGATTGCATTTAAGAAATCACATTTTGCGATTTCTTAAATGCAATGCATGAAACTTTAAAGAATAGCGACTTCGCACTTAGGGGGAGCAAATTACCTTGAGGTTGAACCTCATGGTAATTTGCGAAAACTTTGAAAAATGCACTTTTGTGCATTTTTCAAAGTTTCATGTTGTGCACACACATGCCCATTAGGGCATGTGTGTGCACAACATATGTGCACCAATTGATTTCAGGGGTGCAACAGGGTCTCCTTTGGACACCCCTGCACCCTTGAAATCGCATTCTCAATTTGCGATTCGCTAATTGCTAATCTGAAATTAAGAATGTCTTCCCATTCATTCCTATGGGCCTCTAAGCCCATAGGAATGAATGGGGAGGTATTCCTTAATTGTGATTCGCAATTTGCGACTCGCAATGAAGGAATTTTAAAAAATCGCACATTTTTCAGCGATTTCTTCATGCATAGACTTTTGCGATTTCTTAATTGCGATTCCTTAAAAATCGCAATTAAGAAATCGCAAAAGCCAACAATGATGCATGTGCCTGTAAGAGTACATCAGAACTGCACATTTGTGGACAACATAAACTAGACTGATTCCGGACACCCCCGCAGGATGTGTTGCCCTATAGACCAGCTAGCTTACAGACTACTATATATGCCTCCCAGGCATTTCTAAGAAATTAATAGCTTCTGGCAACCACTGAACATGACAACCCTGACCCTTCCGGAATCGTGGAAATAGTGCAGTACTTTTCGCTAAGTCACTCGTGCTCACTTAGTCTCATAGAAATACACAGAACAAAGGATAAAAACATTTTCAATAGGTATTTATTGGTCCAGCGTTGGTCTGGTGTATGATTTATGTGCTGCAACAATCAGTAGACAGAGACCAATGTAAAATGCAGCGAGCACCAACAGAGAAAACAGTAAATACATTTCTATCATGGTGCTGAGAAGATGAATATATGCAGGCATATATAAAATGGTCAAATCAGCGTATCTTTACTATGCGCACACTATCAAAGTGTGTACCTAGATGTACCTAGCCTGTATGTGGGTGTAAAAGCATATAGGCGTTTGTGGAAGCCAAAAATCCCCTAGGGAATAGATAGACCAATTACCTGATGGAAGAGATGGACACCCCCACAAGGGATGTCAGACCGCGGTGTGTTGAAGGTTCAGCATGCAGGCCTTAGGGTCAGCGTGAAAAGCTTCTCCTCTTTAAGCGAAGAGGACCATGGAATTTTTATACTAGAAATGGTCACCCCAGGGGTTACTTCAAAATCAATATTATTATTATTATTAAAGGCTTTTATATCGCGCTCTATTACTAAAAAAATAGTATCCTGGCGCGTTGAAGGCAAAACAGTTTGGGAGAGGACTAATATCTAAAAACAGAAAATAAAGGAAAGGGACAAATTTAGACTATTATATTAAAAAGGTGAGTTTTTAGTCCTTTCTTAAAAGCGCTGAGAGTCGATGCAGTTCTTAGGTGAAGGGGAAGAGTGTTCCAGGATTTTGCTGCTCTTACCGAAATTGATTGGCCGCCAAGTCTACAGTATTTAAATTTGGGAACAGACATTTGGCACAAATTGGCCGATCGCAAAGGGCGATTAGGGACATACAAACAGAACCTTTTCCTCAAGTAGATAGGGCCAGTTTGATGAATAGCTCGGTAGGCCAGCACTAGAATTTTGAACTGAATCCTGTGGGCAACTGGAAGCCAGTGGAGAGCACATAGCAGGGGACGAGCACTGGAACGCCTAGGAACATTGAACAAGAGTCTGGCAGCGGCGTTCTGAATGACCTGGAGGCGGTGAATCAAGTATGCCGGCAATCCACCGAACAGTCCATTCGAGTAGTCCAGCCTAGAGAGAACCAAGGCACGAATAACGGTCTCTTTAGCTTCTTTCGGCAGGAGAGGGAAGAACCTACGTAAAGTTTTTAGGGTAGCAAAACAGACCCCCGTGAGTTTCTTTATGTGGTCCTCAAACTTAAGGTTCTTACCGAACCAAACTCCTAAGTTTTTTACTGGGCCAGATGTGGCTTTTGGTGGGGGTAGGTCAGCAGGCCAGAGACGCTCATTAAAGTCCTCAGGAAAAGAGCCGTACAACAGGATCTCAGATTTACTTTCGTTGCATTTTAGCTGGGCATGTGCTAACCATTGAAAGACAGAGGACAAACAATGTTGGGCCACCGACGTATCTAAATTATCTCTAGACCAGGTAAACAAAAGCTGTGTGTCGTCGGCGTATGCCATAATTTTAGCCCCCAACTGTTCAGCAAGGTAAATCAGAGGGGTAAGATAAATATTAAAAAGTAAAGGACTTAAAATGGACCCCTGGGGAACACCTGTAGAGAGTAATTTAGGGGTGGAGGCAAAAGGAGGCAGCCACATTTGTTGTGTGCGGTTATTTAAAAATGAAGTCAGCCAGTCAAGTGCAGGGCCGATAACACCAATATCGGCTAGTCTGGCGAGTAGGAGGGAGTGAGGCACCGTATCGAAGGCAGCAGAGAGGTCTAATAGAATCAGAGCCGCTCTGCCACCTTCGTCAAGGCACTCCCGAATAGCCTCCGAGATTTCGACTAAGGCCGTCTCGGTACTATAAGCGGCCCTGAAACCAGACTGAGCTGGATGTAGGGCCTCTGTTGATTCGACAAATTTATCCAGCTGCTTGAAGACAGTCTTTTCACAGATTTTTGCAAGAGCTGGGAGCAAAGATATAGGCCAAAAATTAGACGGCGTGGCCGGGTCTAGTCCATTTTTTTTAAGCAATGGGAGCAATTTTGCTTGCTTCCAACAAGCGGGGACAGTAGCCGTAAGGAGCGAAAGGTTGATAAGCTGGGTAACCTCATTTCCCACTGTTTCCGCTAAACCCGCAAATACTCTAGCCGGGCAAGGGTCAGAAGGAGATCCTGATTTTAAAGCAGCGATAGTAGAGCTGATGTCAGAATTTAGTTGGGGGGTGAATTCAGCCAGCTGCTCAGTGCGAAGGGGCATTGAGGGAAGCAGGGTAGTTAGAGGTAATGTGGAGCCATTACAAACACTTTGCAGGTCCTCCTGGATTTTGACAATTTTTTCAATAAAGAACTCAGATAGTTCTTCACACCATTCCTTCGATGCAGGTAACATAGGTTGAGACGCACAGGGAGATATAAAACTTTTTACAATCGTAAAGATTTCCTTACTGTTGTTGTTCGCTTTATTAATACGTCCTGCATAGTAGCTACGCTTGGCAGATCTGATGGCTGCATAATACTTTTTTTGCGCAGCCCGCAGATCTTTCTTTGCCTCGGGGAGATAGGCCTGTCTCCACATCCTCTCTAGCTTTTTGCAACCTGATTTGAGGTCGCGGAGGGCATGGGAAAACCAAGGTTTGGAGGGGGTAGAACGAAGCCTGCAGACCCGACTGCTATTGGTTGATGCAGCAGTCGCGCATTCCATCCATGAATTAAATGCGCTGGCTGCAGCCTCAATATCAGGGGGAAGCAAAGGGCGAGACGCAACAAGTCCATCAGAGAGGGTATTAAGATTAATCTTCTGTGTGTGGGTGGTTTGGGGATGAACCGCGGCAGAAGTCAATAGAGGCCAAGAGAATCTGACAAGCTTATGGTCCGACCAGATTACTGGCTCAGGTTGGGCCATAGTGATATCAAAATTTGAGCATACCAGATCCAAGATATGCCCTCCTAGATGGGTTGGAGCATCCACCCATTGTCTTAGCTGGGCCATAGAAAGAGCTTCTGCAAGGCGAACCGCCTCTGGCAGGTCCGAACTATCAACATGAATATTGAAGTCCCCCAGAAGGAGATACCGGGAGTGGCGCAAGATCCGAGGGACTATTAACTCTTCTAGGACCTGCACAAAATTACCAACGTGGCCAGGAGGGCGGTAAACCAGCGTGCCACCTATGGAGGAATGAGCGTTGAATTTTAGGGAAAAGTGGAGCATCTCGGCTTCAGGCAGTTGTTGTTGGGAGTCGTAGGAAAAGGTCCACTGTTCTCTAAAGACAACCGCAATCCCACCACCTCTACCTAGAGGGCGATCAGATCTAAAAATCTTGAAACCGCGTGGGATGGCCAATTCAACAGAGGGGGCACAGGTTTCATTGAGCCAGGTTTCCGTTATAAAAAGTAAATCCAGCTGACTTTCACTCAGCAGCTCATAAATATCTGCTGCATGTTTGACCAATGACCTAGCATTGATCAAACCCGCTTGAACCAGTGAAGAGTCAGAGGGACGAAGGGGCAAATAGTTGAGCATAGGCTGAAAGCGAAAGTTACACACCTGGCAGACCCGAGATGCACTGTTTGCCACTTCCCATGCGGTATTGCACAAGCAGGGACTGGATTTCAGCGTCATGAGGTATCCGCGAGAGTACCGCATGGAATTGTTATAGGGACGCCTGGGAGCGTTAGTAGGGAGGTTGGCCCTGGGCCCGTCCGAGGCACGGACGGGCACAGACGGGCCCTCCTTTGGCGCTCCTTCGGCGCGCAGGCGGCGCGCCCGCTGCGCGTGGCCGCTGCGCGTCTTGAAGTGCATGTTTATTTGTAGCCACAGCCCCTCCCTCCGCTGGACCGCTAACTCGGGTCCAGCCGGGTCCGAGCCTGACTCAAGATGGCGCCCGTCTAGCCCTCCACAACAATCGGCACCAGGGAGCCGCGGTGGAACGGGGCACAGGGGGGCCAAATCACAAGCGCTATGAAGGTAACAGTTTTAAAAGTTTTAAAAGGCACAAAAGTTATTACACACAATTCATAAAATCGATTGTAGGTAATTTTACAAATGACTCGGTAATTCAGTGGGAGAGAGCAGAGGAGAACCCTCGCAATCTGCTCGCCTTCGCTAAGCGAAATATCGAGGTGCTGCCACCACCTCCAACAAACGCTCAGACCCACCTACTCCGATTCTATTTGTAGCCACAGCCCCTCCCTCCGCTGGACCGCTAACTCGGGTCCAGCCGGGTCCGAGCCTGACTCAAGATGGCGCCCGTCTAGCCCTCCACAACAATCGGCACCAGGGAGCCGCGGTGGAACGGGGCACAGGGGGGCCAAATCACAAGCGCTATGAAGGTAACAGTTTTAAAAGTTTTAAAAGGCACAAAAGTTATTACACACAATTCATAAAATCGATTGTAGGTAATTTTACAAATGACTCGGTAATTCAGTGGGAGAGAGCAGAGGAGAACCCTCGCAATCTGCTCGCCTTCGCTAAGCGAAATATCGAGGTGCTGCCACCACCTCCAACAATGTTTCTGTAACCGGGGTCCCGGCGACAGCCCCGCATTAGGGCGCGAATTAACCTTATGTGACCCCCCCCTCTTCTTTACTCAGCCCGTACCTGCAACAAGATGGCTTGGCTCGGAGAGATACAGTTGCGACGAGGAGGAAGACGGGCCCTTTAACTGGACCAAAGACCTGGAAGAGGAGGTGGAGCTAGAACATCCCATAAAAGGCGTAACAGACAAGTCCCAGGGGTGTTATTTCACCGGAGGAGCGGTCAGTGTGGAGCAGGGCGGAGAGGCGGGAAGCAGCAAGGAAAACTGGAGGAGCGGAGGACGAGCGAGCGAGGAGGACGAGTGGAGTAGAGAGAACGACTGGAGGAGCGGAGGACGAGCGAGGGAGGAGGACGACCGGAGTGGAGAGGACGACTGGAGGAGAGGAGGAGGACGAGAGACGGACCACAGCTACAAGTGGATCAGCGAGGACAACATCGCGGACGCACCAAAGATCCCGGAACAGAGAAGAGGACAAGACGGGGGAGCCGAAGCACCACTGGACACGCCCGGAGGCCAACACCACGATCCGCCCAGCCGTACGCCTGGAGGGGTACGGCTCTCTGAGGTGCGTAACCGTTTCATAGGCTGGATCAAAAGGCGAGCTAGTCGCAACTAGTAGAGTGTTGTATGCATATAGTAAAACACTGGGTTCCCTCACCGTCACTTCCCCTCTCAGCTGCGATTACTTGTAATTCCTGTTGGTGTGTATCACTGGGTGTTTCCCTCACGGCCCTCCTCCCCTGTGTTCCAATACTTTATCTTGCGATCATACTTATACCGTCCTCTCTTCTTTCTACCCCTGTACGGTGTCGGCGAGGGCGGACAGCACGGAGCCTCCGGAGCCCAGAAGGAGAAGGAGCCCCGTAAGAAGAAAAGAAGAGGGAGTGCTTAGAAAGACCAGGAGGGAACGGAGCCGATCGCCACGCCGGGGAGCTATTCGTAAAACTTGTACTGATTCCCTTTTTGAACGAATAAATCCTAACGTTACCAAAACCCGACTCTTGCCAATTCCTAGTCCCGCTGCTACATTGGTGGAGAATGCGGGCACTGTGAACGTCTGTAACAAGACGATGGAAGGAGTCGTACAAGCCCTGGTGCAGGGCCAGGAGAGACTAGAGAGACTTGCGGAACAACAGCTCAGGGCCGCAGAAGCTGACAGAGAGTTAATTAAAACCGCCGTGGCGGCCCGAGCCCTGGACCCCCCCCTGGCATCGGGGCCAGTAACGGTGAGCAACATACCTCACACTATCGGAGGAGTGTCGTTACAGAAATATCAACCCGGCGAAGATCCGGATGCATTTCTAATGAATTTCGAGCGCGCTGCTCGGGCGTGTGGGTGGCCTGGAGTGAAATGGCCCTTCTTTTTGGCCCCCTTACTTGTAGGTGAAGCCCAAGCCGCCTATCAGGTAGCCAACCCAAGGGGTGACACGCCTTATGCTGATATCAAAAGGATCATCCTAGATCATCTGGGACTTGACCGAGAAGCCTATAGGCTACGATTCAGAAGAGAAAGAGGAGTAACCGGAGAGACCCCAAAAACCCTGTTTGTCCGTCTTAAAATGGCCGCGGATAAATGGTTGAGCCCTACAGACAGCACAAAAGAGGAAATTATGGACAGGATTTACCTGGAACAATTCCTCGAAGCTCTACCATTTGCCACACAAAGATGGCTAAAACAACATCCTGACTTAACCACAGCTCAAGCTGTGGAAATGGCGAATACTTTTTCTCGGGTCCAACAGAGACCCATGTTTCCAGTCGACACAGAGAAACAGAAATCTTCCTTCAAGTCAGAGAAAAAAAACGACTGAGGAACCAATGGAGGTGGGATACTTGCCCCGCACCGTACTCTATTCCGCCGAAATGGGAAACGCTTACAGAGTAAGTATGAGAATTAACGGTAACACCATACAAGCTCTCCTAGACTCTGGCTGCCGCCAGTCAGTAGTACAAGCCCACCATGTACTACCCCAGCAAGTCCTACCCAACGAACAGGTGTTCATAAGATGTGTCCACGGGGACGTAAAACCCTACCCCGTAGCGAATATCACGTTGATATCGCAAGAAGGCCCCCCTTCTCGCGTACGAGTAGGGGTACTAGACACCCTTCCAGAAGACCTGATATTAGGGACTGACAACCCGTCCTTTCTGGAAATGTTCAAAAAGAGTATGGGAGAGGGGATCCCCGCCAAGAAGAACCACAGAACTAGAAGTGAGGCACCCGCATTGATTTCGCCCGACCCTTGGACATTGGACCGCAGCTTCCAGTTTGCCCAGGCTAATGATGCTACGTTACTTAACGCCTGGGAGAATGCGCACCAAAACGATGGTGTGGTGCCAGTTCGGTATCCTCGCATGTTCATCAAAAATGGTCTATTGTACCGACAAGGAAAGGAAGAAGACCCGGAACAGTTGTTAGTCCCGGTGTCCTTCAGAGAACAAGTGCTGTTTTTTTCACATTCTCACCTGGTAGCGGGACACATAGGGGCTGAAAAAACAACTCAGAATCTCCTACAATGCTTCTATTGGCCTGGTATTTATAAAGATGCCATGAACTATTGTCAAGAATGCGACATATGCCAGAAAAGAAATATGACCCGGCCACCCGCCGTACCTCTACAGCCCCTTCCTATAATAGGTGTTCCCTTTGAAAGGATAGGGATGGACATCATCGGGCCCCTACCGAAAACCAGAAAGGGTTACCAGTATGTCCTGGTAATTGTAGACTACTCAACCCGATTCCCTGAGGCATTTCCCCTAACTTCAACGACCACTAAAAATGTCGCGGACAAAATGTTGGAACTGTTTTCTAGAGTGGGTTTCCCGAAAGAAATACTGACCGACCAAGGAACTCCATTCGTGTCTCGACTCATGGGTGAGGTCTGTAAAACGCTACACATACACCAAATCCGCACTGCGGTGTACCATCCACAAACAGACGGCCTCGTGGAAAGGTATAATCGTACGATAAAAACCACATTGCGTAAAATGTTGGAAGTGAACAGTACAGAATGGGATCAAGTACTGCCCCTTGCTTTATATGTCATCCGAGGACAGAAACAGAGTAGCCTTGGATGTTCTGCTTTTGAACTGCTCTACGGTCGTCAACCCAGAACTCTGCTGGCCATGACCAAAGAAGCCTGGGAAAGAGAAACCCCGGAAGAAACGGCCAGTACCCTGGAATATGCACGCAACCTTCGCTCTAAACTGGGCAAATTACGGGACCTGGCATTCGCTAATCTAGAAAAAAGCCAGGAGAAACAGAAAAAGGTCTACGACAAAGGAAAAAAATGGCGTAAGTTGGAAAAAGGAGACTGGGCGTTGGTATTGCTACCCTCTTCAACGCAAAAATTTAAAGCAGAGTGGAGTGGGCCTTTTCTTGTTGTGGATACTATCGGGAATACCAGTTACCGATTACAGATGAATCCCAGAAAACAACAAACATATCACATCAACATGTTGAAGAAATGGCTGGGTAAAACTCCAGTAGGGGTACATATAGTGGAGAAAGACCTGCCTCCTGATCCCAGTACCATACCCCAACTAGTAATCAATGAGGACCTACCACAAAAAGAAAAGCAGGAGCTGACGGAAGTCCTTAGAAAACACGAACAGGTGTTTTCCGACATCCCAGGAAAAACTACCCTAGCGGAACATTGCATTGAAACCAGCCCAGGAAAAACAGTGAAGATTCGGCCTTACAGGATTCCGGAGGCTAGAAGACAAGATATCAAAATGGAGGTGGAAGAAATGCTGAAACTGGGGGTGATCCGTCCCTCTCACAGTAACTGGTCTAGCCCTATCGTTTTGATACCTAAACCCGATGGATCTAGACGATTTTGCATGGACTTTCGAGCCCTAAATGAAATAGCTAAATTCGATGCATATCCCATCCCACGTATCGATGAACTGATCGAGAAACTGGGTAAAGCCAAGTTTATCAGCACTATCGACCTGACAAAGGGTTACTGGCAGGTTCCCTTACGGGAGGAAGATCGACACAAAACTGCATTTTCAACTGCTGAGGGTCATTACGAATTCACGGTGCTTCCGTTCGGCCTACACGGAGCACCCGCAACCTTCCAGAGGCTTATGAACAATGTCTTGAAGGACATAACATCATTCACTTCCGCCTATCTGGATGATATTGTCGTATTCAGCCCCGACTGGGAGACCCATCTGGTTCACCTACAAGAGGTACTAGAAACTCTAGACAGAGCGGGATTACGGGTAAACGCAAAAAAATCCCGACTAGCCTTCCACAAGGTTAAGTATCTCGGGTATGTATTGGGACACGGCCTCATAGAGCCCCAAACAGAAAAAGTGAGGGCAATAGCGGAGACCCCATTTCCCAGTACCAAGAAAGAGCTGCGGGCCTTCTTAGGCCTCATTGGCTATTACCGGAGGTTCATTCCGCAATTTGCGCAGTTAGCCACCCCTCTCACGGATGCCCTGCAGTCACACGTCAAACAGTCCATCCTGAGGAGCCCCACCCAAGCCATGTTGGAAGCCTATTCGTCTTTGAAAAGGACTATCATTTCAGCCCCGATTCTTACCTCACCGGACTTCAAGAGACCCTTTTCACTGCACACAGATGCCTCGGACTTCGGTATCGGGGCCGTTCTGTCACAAAAGGGGGAGGACGGGATGGATCATCCGGTACTTTTTATTAGCCGAAAACTGTTCCCGAGAGAGCTCAAATATGCCACTGTGGAGAAGGAATGCCTGGCTATTCGCTGGGCTATTGAGAAACTGGCCTACTACCTGGAGGGCAGGTCCTTCACACTGTACACGGACCATGCCCCTCTGTTATGGATGGCTAGGAACAAGTCCTCTAATGCCAGGGTCATGCGCTGGTTCCTGGCAATACAGCCCTATTCCTTCACTGTGTGTCACGAGAAGGGGGTGGACAACAAGGGGGCCGATTACCTGTCCCGGCATCCCCTTCCCGAGCGGAAGGGTCCAAGGGGGGAGGTGTGTAACCGGGGTCCCGGCGACAGCCCCGCATTAGGGCGCGAATTAACCTTATGTGACCCCCCCTCTTCTTTCCTCAGCCCGTACCTGCAACAAGATGGCTTGGCTCGGAGAGATACAGTTGCGACGAGGAGGAAGACGGGCCCTTTAACTGGACCAGAGACCTGGAAGAGGAGGTGGAGCTAGAACATCCCATAAAAGGCGTAACAGACAAGTCCCAGGGGTGTTATTTCACCGGAGGAGCGGTCAGTGTGGAGCAGGGCGGAGAGGCGGGAAGCAGCAAGGAAAACTGGAGGAGCGGAGGACGAGCGAGCGAGGAGGACGAGTGGAGTAGAGAGAACGACTGGAGGAGCGGAGGACGAGCGAGGGAGGAGGACGACCGGAGTGGAGAGGACGACTGGAGGAGAGGAGGAGGACGAGAGACGGACCACAGCTACAAGTGGATCAGCGAGGACAACATCGCGGACGCACCAAAGATCCCGGAACAGAGAAGAGGACAAGACGGGGGAGCCGAAGCAGCACTGGACACGCCCGGAGGCCAACACCACGATCCGCCCAGCCGTACGCCTGGAGGGGTACGGCTCTCTGAGGTGCGTAACCGTTTCATAGGCTGGATCAAAAGGCGAGCTAGTCGCAACTAGTAGAGTGTTGTATGCATATAGTAAAACACTGGGTTCCCTCACCGTCACTTCCCCTCTCAGCTGCGATTACTTGTAATTCCTGTTGGTGTGTATCACTGGGTGTTTCCCTCACGGCCCCCCTCCCCTGTGTTCCAATACTTTATCTTGCGATCATACTTATACCGTCCTCTCTTCTTTCTACCCCTGTACGGTGTCGGCGAGGGCGGACAGCACGGAGCCTCCGGAGCCCAGAAGGAGAAGGAGCCCCGTAAGAAGAAAAGAAGAGGGAGTGCTTAGAAAGACCAGGAGGGAACGGAGCCGATCGCCACGCCGGGGAGCTATTCGTAAAACTTGTACTGATTCCCTTTTTGAACGAATAAATCCTAACGTTACCAAAACCCGACTCTTGCCAATTCCTAGTCCCGCTGCTACAGTTTCTCTAATAGCTGTGATTGTGCACAGTGGGCCTGTTGTCCAAGGATAACTTAAACGATGACTTCTGTACAGAGTTTTTGTTGTACATGCATATGCACCCTGCTGTGTACCCCATGTTTGGAGGATTAAGATATGGTACTGAGAATCCTCACGCATAAAAAATGACGCTAGCTTCAGAATAACTAAGCGTCATTTATTTCAGCACAAAACTAGGCAAAAGGTCCGCGCTGAAACCTGTTATGTTGGGAACGGCAGGGCAAATGTAGGTAAAAGGTAACCATACAAGTTAGGCCTAACCTATCGACTATAACACCCTGCTGCATAATTATGCATCCACGTTTTACAATTTGTGGAAGATTCTGTACTATTTGACCCCACACCCATTAGCCGAAAAAGGGCAATGCATTAACTGAATAGTTGTATCAGTGACAACAAGTAAAAGTTAGTGCAGTAAAATGAAGGTAAGGTTTGCTGGTCAACAAGTCGTCAAAAGATACACCTGGGACCATATTATGTAATGGGCGTGCTTTCCCTATTTGCACCACTGTGCACCTTTAAGCAGGTGTGCCGGGCACAAACAAGGACAAGGCACCCTATTACTTTCAATACGCTGCCCCAGGCATGAACTCGCCCCTGCCGTTCGGCCAGCGCATTCAGTAAAATACAGAACGACTACTTCAGAGGGGCTCCATGTTTCACAATGCAGGCGGCAACCGGACTCTCCTTTAAAGAGGAGACAGAGATCCCCTGCAGGCAGGTAAATGTAGTTGTAAATGTAGATTCATTTATATAGCGCTGTATCACCGACCGGTTTCTAAGCGCTTGCTTAGGGAACCCATCCTGGTATTCCCCTGTTAGAAAACCCATTGCTGGGCATCCCCAAGGTGAAAGCCAGGCATCCCTCTGCGAGGGGCCGTTGTGGAGATTAAGCAAGCTATTGCCCAGAGTTGCACTCCATGATTGGAATAGGCGCCGAGGCAAGAATTGACAGGTCTGGGGAAATTTGAGCCCAAGACCCGCCGAGGCGGGAATTGAACCCTGGTCCTGGGCTAGACCTCTGCATCAGGGTCTGCCGCTCTAACCATTGAGCCACGCTTCTCCTAGGTGCAGTGAGTATCTTCACCTGCCTGCAGGGGGCGTCTGGGTAGCTACAGGACCCCGTTTTCTCCCTCCAGAGGGCTGTCCTCAGACTGTGCACTACCCATACACCACCTTTTTGTACCCTTCTGAAGGCCTGTTAGCCTCAGTGTCCACATCCATAACAAGGCGCAGGAACAGAAATGGAAATGGGGAATGTCCTCTCAAGATTACGCTTGTCCTACATATGCACCACAGGTATCAGTATCACATAAATGTCTGCACTATCACCTGCGGCCTCTTCTGAAATAACAAAGTGCCTCGTGGGCACACGAAGCAGTTGCACATGACTTTTTCATCCCCAAGGCACTGTTCATAACACAGCACCAAGTATTAATCTGATATGGTTCCCTGTTAAGACACCATTAAGGTCCTGACTTAGAGTTTGGTGGAGAGGCTCCTCTGTTTCAGTGGCGACAGAGCGCCCTCCCTGCCAAACTCAAGGCTCACCCTTCTTAGAGGCGGGGGGAAGTTAAGGAATGTTTTCAACTGTTAGAAATTGGGTCACTGGTTGACTGGCGTGGCAACCACACTCCTAGTCAGGGAAAGTCACACGCAACCCCCAAATTCACCTTTGTTCAACTCCCTGGTAGCTTGGCACGGAGCATTCAGGCTTAACATAGAGGCAAGGTGTAAAGTATTTGGGCAACACTTCAAACATTAAAACAATGCAAGCACCAATCAAAAAGTATCCCACTCCAGGTTAGAAAAGTAGAAAAAAAATATTAAAATAAAACAAGATCAAAACCATGTCAATCTAATGAGTAGAACCAGAGTTATGATTTTTTAAAGAATAAACTGCAATATAGCTCGTAAAAGCATAAAGCACCAACCGCGTCTATCTGGTCACTCTGGATCAGGTCAAAGTCAAAAGTTCAAGCTGACCATGAAGAAGAGGGGGTCAATTACAGTCCCAGATTAGTTCCACTGAAGCTTTCCCTTCTCGAGTCTTGAGCCTAAAATCTCGTTCGTGTTGTAGAGGGTCGTGGGTAGCGAGGAGAGCATCAATGGCAATGGCCGACATAGCACGAAGAGCAGGCCGGGCAGGCTGGACTTTGTGTTGGCGGGCCACTGTGGTAATCGGTTCTTGCTGTGCAAGGAGACGGGCAGGCAGCAGCTCACAATTAATTTCTATGCGAGCGGTGCTGTTCCAATGCAAACAAGCCTGTTCCTGTAGAACCCAAGAACTTTAATTTAGGAGCTCAGAGTCAAGAGTCACATCAAGGGTTCAAGGCCTGAGAGGCACCTTTTGGGGTTAGGAACTTGCTGAAGACGGGTCCAGGGGCTGTTGGGGAGCCTGGTGTGCCACTGAGGCTCGTATCACCAGAAGGCCAGTAGACAAGCCGTTTGAGTCACTCTGGGATTCTGAGTTCAAGATGAAGTTGCAGGTCCAGTTTTACTTCCCCAGACAAGGGGGCAGCAGGCAACAGATCAGCACAGAAAGGCAGCAGGCCCTTCAAAGTAGCAGTTCAGCAGAGCAACAGTACTTTCAACAGCACATGAATCCTTTTTCCTGCAGGGTATCCAAAAGTCCAGAAATGCACTGAAATGGTGGCGTCTGAAGTCCTTCTATTATACACAGTAGTGGGTTTGAAGTGGGGACAGCTGCTAAAGCCATGCTTTTGAAATGCACGTGTGCCCTACCTTCCCTGCCCTGAGTCCAGACTAACTACAGGGGTTATGCCACCTTTGTGAGGAGACAGGACACAGCCTATTCGGGTGAAAGTGAGGGTGGACCCAGCCCCTCCCTCCCATCCTGCTAGTGATGGCCCATCCAGTCTCACCTAAGCTCTCCCACTGTGTGCAGTTATCTAGGGAGAATACAGAAAGCCTAATTGACAACTGCAACCAGTCATATTAGTAGAGAAAGGCTGCAGGGACCAAATAGCTAAAGCAAGAAAATGTAAACTCTCTAAAAGTGAGTCTGGTTCTCAGCAGTGTAATTTAACGTCTGACTTCAACATCAGTTAGGATTTTAAATTGGGATTCCGAAGACACAAAACGTTTCACTTCTATTGGCACTGGCACTTTCTGGTTGGCTGAAAGGATGCTCTCTGCCAGGCAGAACCTACCACTCACGTCAGGGGCAGGTGATAGCACACACACTGTATAACCTGCGCTCACCCATGGGTAGCTTGGCACTGAGCAGTCAGGCTTTCCTCAGAGGCAAAGTGTAAAGCAAAGGCAATTCAGTCACTTACGATAAATACACTGAGCGCCATGAAAGATACATCACATACGATGTATGTAAATAACGTTTATATTCAACACACATATTCAACAACAACAACAACACTTTATTTGGCTTTTGTAAAAAACCATAAAAGTCAAGTTTACAAATATCCAGCAAGCACCATCACTGTGGATCATCTGCCATAAGATACACTGCTTCAATAAAATACACACAGTGAAAAATGCGAATAAAAAACAAAGTAAAAAGGGATACCAGAGTTACCTCACGTCCAAACATAATCCACCCTCGACAATCAGTCACAACTAGATCCAAGCCTAACTGCAGACTTTAGAAAACTAAGAACATGAAATATGGTAATCCCTGACAGCATTAATAAGTAAATAAAAGCTGGATGCACTTGTCTAAGATTTACCTTTTCTAAATTAGGGATAATGTAGGTCTTCCTCGGTACCTCATAGTAGTTACAGAACATTAACAAGCATTTGCAATGCAAATTGGCCTCCCATTTGTGAAAGTTAGAGGTATTGACGTTGTAGATGAGAATGTGTTTTACCCATGTGTTTTGGATTTTAGAGAATGCAAGTGGTGTGGAGTGGATTTATGTGCCTTGGAATTGTTAGTTGTGGAATGGTGTGTGGTCGAATTGTATGGAGTGGATTTGTGTTGTGGAATTATGTGGCATGGTGTGTAATGGAAATATGTGGATAGTAATTATGTGGTATTGAGTGTACTGTAATTATGTGGAGTGGGATTGTGTGTCAGAGTGTAATTATGTGGAATTGCATTTTTTGTGGAGGAGAGGTATTTTGTGGAGTTTAATTATGCAGTGTACTGTTGAATTATGTGGCAGGATGCAGAATTCTGTCATGTGGATTAGATGTATGTGGTGTGTTGTGTAATTGTGTTCTTGGGTTGAAAAATTGGTGTTAAATGTACAATGCCAACAGCTCATAATCTCGCAATTGCGAGACCTATTGCATTGCAAATGCTTGTTTACCATTTGTTTGCTGTCATTGTTTACTTTCATCAGTGGTCTGGGATCATTAAAGCAGCCACAGAACACATTTTAAAGTAATTTCTTTTTATATTTACAAATGTTGTACTGATTAGGGGAAAAAAAGGTTTTAGCAATTTTACAAACTTTTGTATCTTAAAATACTGGTAAACCTAATTAAACAAAACACAGTTGTGGCAACCCGCAGCTTGTGTGACACAATCCAGCCGGTGCTGGTGTTTTAATGAATTGCACTTACGTTGCTGAGTTTTGCGAGGCTTTACTTTCAAAGATAAAATACAATCTTTCAATCCAGGATTGCAACTTGCTCTAGGTTGAAAATGAGGGCCTCCCAGAAAGGGTAACAAACAAGAAAGGATGGCTTTGTCGCCTATGTCAACACATTATCTGTATATAAGGGAAGCTTGTGCTGTTTCATTATATGCCATATCCAGGGCCACTGGACGTATTTGAATCTGCGTTCCCAGCTTTTTTGCATTGTTATTGATTTGCTGCATTTGCCACATTATCCGTCATCTGCTGCACAAACTGTGGATCTTCCCCCAAAAAACACATTTGCTTCTAGCTTAAACGGATCAAAAGTTACATGATAATGTGTTTGCACATAGTGGAAGGCCCCCTTTTTTAGGTCAAAAATTCAAGGTCTCTTGTATATACTTTACTGTATACTTTATATACTTATATGTGTATGTACTTTGTGGGCTCTGGAGATCAGCCCTGGGACTTGTCTGCTTCCGCTTAGGGACTTTTTTTCTGTTCAACTGCCTTTACTTAACTCTCTTAATAGAAAACGACCAGCAGAGGTCAGTAAAGTACCAGAATTGCTTTCTGCTTAGGGACTTTATTATTATTTTTTTTCTGACAGCTGCCTCTATTTAACTTACTTGATAGAAAACTACCAGCAGAGGTCAGTAAAATACCAGAATCACTTTAGCATTCTCTAGATTCCAGTCCATAGAAATTGTTTTCCATGAGCACCCGTTGACAATAATATTTTTTTCAAATCTTGTATTTTCAGTGATATGACTAACAAAGGCCCTGATTTTATATTAAAAACAGAGCTTTGGGCTGTACCATTTCATGCTGAAAGGCAATATTTCTCTCCATGTGTTCCCATACCTGGCATGTCATGCAGTTTAGTGCTGTTTTTCCCTCTATGTTAAAGAACAGTAGATGTTTCAGCACCCAGGCTAATGTGCTGCAGAGCTAAATACATATAAGGTAGCTCTGATCATAAATGGATCCTCTTATGTTGTTTCTACATGCGTTTCGGCGACTACAGCGCCTTCCTCAGGAAAGCCACTGATAGCATATCAACTATGGAAACTTTTTTTTAATGGTGCTGGATGAAAAATTACATGACGGTCAAAGGTTACAGCAAGATCGGCTGATTCAAGATTATATATGATTTTAGAATGTTTCCGAGAACATTTAGAAACTCATCAGGAACTATTGACTCCATGCTGCTTGATGGAAAGGTGGAGAGACAAATCTATATGTCGAGGTGTCTTAAAAAGATTCATGTCATAAATAATGTCTTCAGCTGACATGATATTGTTGTCCTAGTTTGGATGTTAGCTGGCTTTTGATGTGAAAACGAAGAAAATGGAAAAACAGCGTTTCTGGGATACCCCCTGTGCGCAGACTTAGGATGCCGCAATATTATCCTCTTGATTGTGTCCGTCCAGAAGAATGATGGATGCAATCAAGAGATAAGAAATGGCATTTTTTCTCCATCCCAAACCCTTGGCCGTGCAGCATGGGTGAACGGAGTCCAGGGCAGGAGCGCCAACTGGCCCTGGGGCCCCAGAGCCCGGTTCGAGCTCCTGTATCTGCCTCCATGAGTCCACAGGACCCCCGTCCTAGGCACTCTGCCAAGCAGCAGGCCAGATGACTAAGATCATCACAGGGACATTGGGCCCGCCTGGACCCAGTCAGCAATCCTGAACCCAATCAGGAAGGGTGGAACCCCCGTCCAAGGCCCTTGCCATGGTGCAGGCCAGAGGACGGAGCCCATGGTGGTAGCGCCTGCACCGGAGGCCTGGTCGGAACTCCTGGACCCAGGTGAAGCCTCCCTGGGTCAGTGCTCCTGGACACAGGTGAAGCCTCCCTGGGTCAGAGCTCCTGAACACAGGTGAAGCTTCCCTGGGTCAGAGCTCCTGGACACAGGTGAACCCTCCCTGGGTCAGAGCTCCTGAACACAGGTGAAGCCTCCCTGGGTCAGAGCTCCTGGACACAGGTGAAGCCTCCCTGGGTCAGAGCTCCTGGACACAGGTGAGGCCTCCCTGGGTCAGAGCTCCTGGACACAGGTGAAGCCTCCCTGGGTCAGAGCTCCTGAACACAGGTGAAGCCTCCCTGGGTCAGAGCTCCTGGACACAGGTGAAGCCTCCCTGGGTCAGAGCTCCTGGACACAGGTGAGGCCTCCCTGGGTCAGAGCTCCTGGACACAGGTGAAGCCTCCCTGGGTCGGAGCTCCTGGACACAGGTGAAGCCTCCCTGGGTCAGAGCTCCTGGACACAGGTGAGGCCTCCCTGGGTCAGAGCTCCTGGACACAGGTGAAGCCTCCCTGTGTCAGAGCTCCTGAACACAGGTGAAGCCTCCCTGGGTCAGAGCTTCTGAACACTGGTGAGGCCTCCCTGGGTCAGAGCTCCTGGACACAGGTGAGGCCTCCCTGGGTCAGAGCTCCTGGACACAGGTGAAGCCTCCCTGGGTCAGACCTCCTGAACACAGGTGAAGCCTCCCTGGGTCAGAGCTCCTGAACACAGGTGAAGCCTCCCTGAGTCAGAGCTCCTGAACACAGGTGAGGCCTCCCTGGGTCAGACCTCCTGGACACAGGTGAGGCCTCCCTGGGTCAGAGCTCCTGAACACGGGTGAAGCCTCCCTGGGTCAGAGCTCCTGGACACAGGTGAGGCCTCCCTGGGTCAGAGCTCCTGGACACAGGTGAAGCCTCCCTGGGTCAGAGCTCCTGAACACAGGTGAAGCCTCCCTGGGTCAGAGCTTCTGAACACAGATGTGGCCTCCCTTGGTCAGAGCTCCTGGACACAGGTGAAGCCTCCCTGGGTCAGACCTCCTGAACACAGGTGAAGCCTCCCTGGGTCAGAGCTTCTGAACACAGGTGACGCCTCCCTGGGTCAGAGCTCCTGGACACAGGTGAGGCGTCCCTGGGTCAGAGCTCCTGGACACAGGTGAAGCCTCCCTGGGTCAGAGCTCCTGAACACAGGTGAAGCCTCCCTGGGTCAGAGCTCCTGAACACAGGTGACGCCTCCCTGGGTCAGAGCTCCTGAACACAGGTGACGCCTCCCTGGGTCAGAGCTCCTGAACACAGGTGAAGCCTCCCTGGGTCAGAGCTCCTGGACACAGGTGAGGCCTCCCTGGGTCAGAGCTCCTGGACACAGGTGAAGCCTCCCTGGGTCAGAGCTCGTGGACACAGGTGACGCCTCCCTGGGTCAGAGCTCCTGAACACAGGTGAAGCCTCCCTGGGTCAGAGCTCCTGAACACAGGTGAAGCCTCCCTGGGTCAGAGCTCCTGGACACAGGTGAGGCCTCCCTGGGTCGGAGCTCCTGGACACAGGTGAAGCCTCCCTGGGTCAGAGCTCCTGAACACAGGTGAGGCCTCCCTGGGTCGGAGCTCCTGGACACAGGTGAGGCCTCCCTGGGTCAGAGCTCCTGGACACAGGTGAAGCCTCCCTGGGTCAGAGCTCCTGAACACAGGTGAAGCCTCCCTGGGTCAGAGCTCCTGGACACAGGTGAGGCCTCCCTGGGTCAGAGCTCCTGGAGACAGGTGAAGCGTCCCTGGGTCAGAGCTCCTGAACACAGGTGACGCCTCCCTGGGTCAGAGCTCCTGAACACAGGTGAAGCCTCCCTGGGTCAGAGCTCCTGAACACAGGTGACGCCTCCCTGGGTCAGAGCTCCTGAACACAGGTGAAGCCTCCCTGGGTCAGAGCTCCTGAACACAGGTGAAGCCTCCCTGGGTCAGAGCTCCTGAACACAGGTGACGCCTCCCTGGGTCAGAGCTCCTGGACACAGGTGAGGCCTCCCTGGGTCAGAGCTCCTGGACACAGGGGAAGCCTCCCTGGGTCAGACCTCCTGAACACAGGTGAAGCCTCCCTGGGTCAGAGCTCCTGGACACAGGTGAAGCCTCCCTGGGTCAGAGCTCCTGGACCCAGGCGAAGCCTCCCTGGGTCAGAGCTCCTGAACACAGGTGAAGCCTCCCTGGGTCAGAGCTCCTGGACCCAGGCGAAGCCTCCCTGGGTCAGAGCTCCTGAACACAGGTGAAGCCTCCCTGGGTCAGAGCTTCTGGACACAGGCGAAGCCTCCCTGGGTCAGAGCTCCTGAACACAGGTGAAGCCTCCCTGGGTCAGAGCTCCTGAACACAGGCGAAGCCTCCCTGGGTCAGAGCTCCTGGACACAGGCGAAGCCTCCCTGGGCCGGAGCTCCTGGACACAGGTGAGGCCTCCCTGGGTCGGAGCTCCTGAACACAGGTGAAGCCTCCCTGGGTCGGAGCTCCAGGACACAGGCGAGGCCTCCCTGGGTCAGAGCTCCTGAACACAGGTGAAGCCTCCCTGGGTCAGAGCTCCTGAACACAGGTGAAGCCTCCCTGGGTCGGAGCTCCTGGACACAGGTGAGGCCTCCCTGGGTCAGAGCTCCTGGACACAGGTGAAGCCTCCCTGGGTCAGAGCTCCTGAACACAGGTGAAGCCTTCCTGGGTCAGAGCTACTGAACACAGGTGAAGCCTCCCTGGGTCGGAGCTCCTGAACACAGGTGACGCCTCCCTGGGTCAGAGCTCCTGGACACAGGTGAAGCCTCCCTGGGTCAGAGCTCCTGGACACAGGTGAGGCCTCCCTGGGTCAGAGCTCCTGAACACAGGTGAAGCCTCCCTGGGTCAGAGCTCCTGAACACAGGTGAAGCCTCCCTGGGCCAGAGCTCCTGGACACAGGTGAAGCCTCCCTGGGTCAGAGCTCCTGGACACAGGTGAAACCTCCCTGGGTCAGAGCTCCTGGACACAGGTGACGCCTCCCTGGGTCAGAGCTCCTGGACACAGGTGAAGCCTCCCTGGGTCAGAGCTCCTGAACACAGGTGACGCCTCCCTGTTTCAGAGCTCCTGGACACAGGTGAGGCCTCCCTGGGTCAGAGCTCCTGAACACAGGTGAGGCCTCCCTGGGTCAGAGCTCCTGGACACAGGTGAGGCCTCCCTGGGTCAGAGCTCCTGGACACAGGTGACGCCTCCCTGGGTCAGAGCTCCTGGACACAGGTGAGGCCTCCCTGGGTCAGAGCTCCTGGACACAGGTGAAGCCTCCCTGGGTCAGAGCTCCTGAACACAGGTGAAGCCTCCCTGGGCCAGAGCTCCGGGACACAGGTGAGGCCTCCCTGGGTCAGAGCTCCTGGACACAGGTGAGGCCTCCCTGGGTCAGAGCTCCTGGACACAGGTGACGCCTCCCTGGGTCAGAGCTCCTGGACGCAGGTGAGGCCTCCCTGGGTCAGAGCTCCTGGACACAGGTGACGCCTCCCTGGGTCAGAGCTCCTGGACACAGGTGAGGCCTCACTGGGTCAGAGCTCCTGGACACAGGTGAGGCCTCCCTGGGTCAGAGCTCCTGGACACAGGTGAAGCCTCCCTGGGTCAGAGCTCCTGGACACAGGTGAGGCCTCCCTGGGTCAGAGCTCCTGGACACAGGTGAGGCCTCCCTGGGTCAGAGCTCCTGGACACAGGTGACGCCTCCCTGGGTCAGAGCTCCTGGACACAGGTGAGGCCTCCCTGGGTCAGAGCTCCTGGACACAGGTGAGGCCTCCCTGGGTCAGAGCTCCTGGACACAGGTGAAGCCTCCCTGGGTCAGAGCTCCTGGACACAGGTGAAGCCTCCCTGGGTCAGAGCTCCTGGACACAGGTGAGGCCTCCCTGGGTCAGAGCTCCTGGACAAAGGTGAGGCCTCCCTGGGTCAGAGCTCCTGGACACAGGTGAAGCCTCCCTGGGTCAGAGCTCCTGAACACAGGTGAGGCCTCCCTGGGTCAGAGCTCCTGGACACAGGTGAGGCCTCCCTGGGTCGGAGCTCCTGGACACAGGTGATGCCTCCCTGGGTCAGAGCTCCTGAACACAGGTGAGGCCTCCCTGGGTCAGAGCTCCTGGACACAGGTGAGGCCTCCCTGGGTCAGAGCTCCTGGACACAGGTGAGGCCTCCCTGGGTCAGAGCTCCTGGACACAGGTGATGCCTCCCTGGGTCAGAGCTCCTGGACACAGGTGAGGCCTCCCTGGGTCAGTGCTCCTGGACACAGGTGAGGCCTCCCTGGGTCAGAGCTCCTGAACACAGGTGAAGCCTCCCTGGGTCAGAGCTCCTGAACACAGGTGAAGCCTCCCTGGACCAGAGCTGCTGAACACAGGTGAAGCCTCCCTGGGTCAGAGCTCCTGGACACAGGTGAAGCCTCCCTGGGTCAGAGCTCCTGAACACAGGTGAAGCCTCCCTGGGTCAGAGCTCCTGGACACAGGTGAAGCCTCCCTGGGTCAGAGCTCCTGGACACAGGTGAAGCCTCCCTGGGTCAGAGCTCCTGAACACAGGTGAAGCCTCCCTGGGTCAGAGCTCCTGAACACAGGTGAAGCCTCCTTGGGTCAGAGCTCCTGAACACAGGTGAAGCCTCCCTGGGTCGGAGCTCCTGAACACAGGTGAAGCCTCCCTGGGTCAGGGCTCCTGGACACAGGTGAAG
Organism: Lissotriton vulgaris; assembly: GCF_964263255.1. NCBI lineage: Eukaryota > Metazoa > Chordata > Amphibia > Caudata > Salamandridae > Lissotriton > Lissotriton vulgaris. The sequence goes on along the minus strand of NC_141693.1, from coordinate 13,292,201 downwards.
CCTCCCTGGGTCAGAGCTCCTGGACACAGGTGAAGCCTCCCTGGGTCAGAGCTCCTGGACACAGGTGAGGCCTCCCTGGGCCAGAGCTCCTGAACACAGGTGAGGCCTCCCTGGGTCAGAGCTCCTGGACACAGGTGAAGCCTCCCTGGGTCAGAGCTCCTGGACACAGGTGAAGCCTCCCTGGGCCAGAGCTCCTGGACACAGGTGAGGCCTCCCTGGGTCAGAGCTCCTGGACACAGGTGAAGCCTCCCTGGGTCAGAGCTCCTGGACACAGGTGAAGCCTCCCTGGGTCAGAGCTCCTGGACACAGGTGAGGCCTCCCTGGGTCAGAGCTCCTGGACACAGGTGAGGCCTCCCTGGGTCAGAGCTCCTGAACACAGGTGAAGCCTCCCTGGGTCAGAGCTCCTGGACACAGGTGAGGCCTCCCTGGGTCAGAGCTCCTGGACACAGGTGAGGCCTCCCTGGGTCAGAGCTCCTGGACACAGGTGAAGCCTCCCTGGGTCAGAGCTCCTGGACACAGGTGAAGCCTCCCTGGGTCAGAGCTCCTGGACACAGGTGAAGCCTCCCTGGGCCAGAGCTTCTGGACACAGGTGAGGCCTCCCTGGGTCAGAGCTCCTGGACACAGGTGAAGCCTCCCTGGGTCAGAGCTCCTGGACACAGGTGAGGCCTCCCTGGGTCAGAGCTCCTGGACACAGGTGAAGCCTCCCTGGGTCAGAGCTCCTGAACACAGGTGAAGCCTCCCTGGGTCAGAGCTCCTGAACACAGGTGAAGCCTCCCTGGGTCAGAGCTCCTGGACACAGGTGAAGCCTCCCTGGGTCAGAGCTCCTGGACACAGGTGAAGCCTCCCTGGGTCAGAGCTCCTGAACACCGATGAAGCCTCCCTGGGTGAGAGCTCCTGGACACAGGTGAAGCCTCCCTGGGTCAGAGCTCCTGGACACAGGTGAAGCCTCCCTGGGTCAGAGCTCCTGGACACAGGTGAAGCCTCCCTGGGTCAGAGCTCCTGGACACAGGTGAGGCCTCCCTGGGTCAGAGCTCCTGGACACAGGTGAGGCCTCCCTGGGTCGGAGCTCCTGAACACAGGTGAAGCCTCCCTGGGTCAGAGCTCCTGGACACAGGTGAGGCCTCCCTGGGTCAGAGCTCCTGGACACAGGTGAGGCCTCCCTGGGTCAGAGCTCCTGGACACAGGTGAAGCCTCCCTGGGTCAGAGCTCCTGGACACAGGTGAAGCCTCCCTGGGTCAGAGCTCCTGAACACAGGTGAGGCCTCCCTGGGTCAGAGCTCCTGAACACAGGTGAGGCCTCCCTGGGTCAGAGCTCCTGGACACAGGTGAGGCCTCCCTGGGTCAGAGCTCCTGGACACAGGTGAGGCCTCCCTGGGTCAGAGCTCCTGGACACAGGTGATGCCTCCCTGGGTCAGAGCTCCTGAACACAGGTGAGGCCTCCCTGGGTCAGAGCTCCTGGACACAGGTGAAGCCTCCCTGGATCAGAGCTCTTGAACACAGGTGAAGCTTCCCTGGGTCAGAGCTCCTGGACACAGGTGAAGCCTCCCTGGGTCGGAGCTCCTGAACACAGGTGAAGCCTCCCTGGGTCAGAGCTCCTGGACACAGGTGAAGCCTCCCTGGGCCAGAGCTCCTGAACACAGGTGAAGCCTCCCTGGGCCCGGTGGACCCCATCCCGGGCACTCTGCCAGATGGCAGGCCCGAGGACGTGACTCCCACCCCATGGTGTACTTGAAACTGCTGCCATGGAGGCAACCCCGCCAAGATCCAAATCAGGCCAGAGTCCTTGAAACCGCTGCCACCGCGGGAATCCCGAAAAGGTCGTAATCAAGCCAGAGTACTTGAAACCATAACGGAGCCTCCTATGTGGCAGTAAGACCTCCAAGGTTGTAATCAGCCCCTTGGATTTAATTACATGGTACTCTTAGTTTCTAAAACATATGATAAAGTGAACATGTTATGAGCTGATTTCAACTTGGCTAGCATCTTTTCCATTGTTGTAGACTATTTGATAAGTTCTTAATACATGCTATGTTATCTTAGTCATGTATCTGAAAATAATACCTAAAACAGTGTATGTACTGCATTTTTTATAGAATTGGAAGTCCTTCTGTTTACAGGGTACTTCTTTTGTGTCTGTGGAGATTTTCCAGCCTCTGTGTGTGATGTACGTAACCAAAAGATAGATGCATCACTTCCTGTGATAGTACCAAGCTAAAAGTCATACAATGTAATTTTCTTTGATTTCATGGGGTCCAAAGGTGACGTGATGTCACTTCCTGTGATGTCAGCAGGTCAATGACTTGCAATGCCACTACCTGTGAAATTATCGGGGATAGTCAAAGGGCAGGTGATGCCACTTCCTGTGATGTTACCAGATCGAAGTTCATGTGATGCCACTTCCTGTGACATAAAGCGGGGGTCACATGGCATGTGATGTCACTTGCCCTACCCCTTTTATTTTGATGAATTGATGTCCATGATAGAAACCATCACAGGTCACCCAAACAATCGGGTGGGCACACAGAAACCTAATCTGTGAGATAAAGTCTCTGCCTATCACAACCCCCTCCAAACTACAAGACATCTACCACTACATAACACGATTAAAAATGTTTTCCGCATTGAGTGAGGCGATGATATCCTCCACGGGTAAGTCTGCAGCAGTTTCATTGAGTGCACGCGCACTTGAGAGTTGTGTCTGAAGACCAAACAGGAGACAATCCGCATGTGAAGGATACATGTTTCCACTGCTCCTAGTGGCTGTGTTATGTGCGTACCTACAGTGCATTCCATGTTACATGGTGCTCATGATGGGCATATCATTCCACGTTCTTACTTGCTTTATATAGAACTAGGTGAGCCAACAGATTAGCAGGCAGAGCCTAGCCAGAGCCAAGCCCAGGGTCTGGCTCCATTCTTAGAGCCCATGCACCAGCCAAGCACTGAACATGCTTGCTATGTAAATCACGTACAATATGACAAAGTCTCTTCAAAGTTCAAAAAATTGTTTTTCTTTAACATCTGGAAGCTTCTCCATTAATACGTCACATTACTGCACTTCACTCAGAAGTGATAGTTTCTGAACATTAACCATTTGTGAACTAAGACACAAGATAATTGTCATGCACGCCCTGTACCTGGCCCAGATTATTATGAAGCAACATTACAGTCTATCAAACTAAACACAATGGCTTTGGTACCACTGGTATTCTGAACTAACATAGTTGAAAGTTATTTTATACACAATAAATAATAAAAAAAAAAGAGTTTTGGTAAAATAAAATACTTGCCCAAGATCACACAATGTAAGTGCGGAAGCTGTGATTTATCCTGGGTTTCTGCTTTTACTGTAAACATGAACCATTAGTGAACTAAGAGACAAGACAATTGTTATGTGAACCCTGTACCTGCAGGAGCAGCCCATGCAGATAAGTGGGGTGGAGCGGGAGTCGACTGACGATGATGACATAAAATAATAATCAAAAAAACCCTTATCTTGCGCTCCACATTGCCGAGTGGTCGATGGGGCGAGTGCAAGGTAAGTGGTTTTCTTTTTTTTTTTTCTCGTTGTGGTCTGTAGACTCCCTCCCCCACCCTGCTCCACTGTTCTTACCTGCATGGTCCGTTCCAGGACCTGGCCCAGATTATTATAGAGCAACATTATAGCATATTAAACAAAGCACATTTAAACGTGCTTCATGTAATGAAGAAAAAGAGATTGGAGAGCTGAAATATTTGCCTTTGATCAAACACTTTAAATGTAGAAGCCCTGTCATGTATCCATGTTCTCTAGTTTCACTTTGTCCAGCCAGTAAATGGGAATCTACTTTTCTTTCCTCATGTTAAAGACTTTGGGGTATATTCACAAGAACGTGTGATAATTACTGCTAGAGTAGCATAACGCAACTTTGAATAACGCAGCCTATCGTGGGAAAATAACCCTGTATCAACGTGGAATTCACAACACGGCGGTAGCATGCGATAGTCTGCCGAAACCGCGGACAACGTCCGCGGCACAACCACCTCAATGGTGACAAAAACACAAACCACGACAACAAAAAACCTTCGATGGGCCCAAGCGCGTTGAGGAAACCAGCGATAAGCAGCGCCAGACCTGCAACACACACCTGGCAGGTGGGAAAAATCAACATAAAAGTAGACCAACAGCCTAGCACCATGGAGGCTGCCGGAACAGGCGCAGGGGACGAGCGCAACCCCACACACACCCCGGCCGACCAGCCCGGGACCTCAAGACAGGGACAAGGACAAGAATCAGAAGACGAAGTTCAGTCCGCAGGCAAACAGGATCATAGTCACGGAGGTGACGGAACTCCATCAACAACTGTTCGTCACCTCCAATGTGTCATTGGGCATCAAAAATGGAATATGGCAGGACATAGTGGACAAGGTGAATGCCGTCAGGGAGCACAAGAGGACAATGGACAAGGTCAAGAGGCTATGGAATGACATCAAGCGGAAGACCAAGGAGAAACTCTCTGCCAACCCGAAGGCAGCAACGCAAACTGGAGGTGGGCGCCCAGTACCACAGCTCGAGCTGGATGACATAGAGGAGCTGGTGTCGACAGTCATCAGTGTGGAGATTGTGGCCGGAGTCGGGGGATCAGACACTGCTCGACAGGAAACAACACAACCGCAACAGAGTGAGTGACCACCAGGTACTGCGGGGACGGGAGGAGATGGGCACAATGGCACACATGCACAATCAAGCACAGCACAGCACAGTGCACACCCATAATGACTCTGGGTCCTCGCCCAGATCTACAGACTGTCACAATGTACAATGCCATGCTGTCTGAATGTCAACATGTACCATGCGGCTGCATACATGTGGACACTTCATAATACACCATCTCCCCTTCACATCTCAGGGGCATTGTCAATACCGCCTGCAGAGCAGTCCCAACCACTCTTCACTGATGACGAGGAGGACAACACCACCATCGACACCCAAGCCATCCAAGACATCAAGGACCTCATCGGCAACTCACCTCCAGGATCAGGGCAGGCCAGCTGCATCAAGGAGACCCCACCCACTACCCAAACCACCCAGCAGGAGGCCCCCACAGCTCTGGCACCCCACCTGGCTTTTCAACGCTGTGTGCTGGAGGACCAGAGGGACAGGTGGAATTGGGCTTCGGCAACATGGCCACCAAACTTGACGCTATCCTTGGGTGTGTAGCCCCGCTCCATGGTCTCCAACGAGCAATGACTGACATCGCTGGAGTCATGACGCAGAGAGAAGAACACCTGTCCGCTCAGAGTGGCTCCAGAAATACCAGTCGTGGGCTGGCACATATGCGGAGGCTCATGGAGAACAGGGTACGGATGGAGGCAGAAAAGATGGCAGCCACTGCTGCACATCAGTGGAATGTAGCAGGGATCTACCATGCCCTGCAGATCCTGATCATGGCATTGCTGCCACAAGGCATGGCGATGTTGAATGCTGCTGCACCCACACCATCCACATCTCCGCCCCCTGCTGTGGCTATGCCTCCCTATGCAGCAGGCCTAACCACTCCGGCACTTGAGGTGCCTGTGCCACACAGTGTGGCAGAAAGATCACCTCCGGCCCCTGAGGTGTCAGTGCCACACAGTGTGGTAGAAAGACCACCTCTGGCACCTGAGGTGACAGTGCCACACAGTGCAGCTGACAATCCACCTCCGGCATCTGAGGTGTCAGTGCCACACAGTGCCGCAGCCGGAACAGCAACACCCACAGGTGGGGCAGGGCACATATCCGGGGATGAGGACGTGGATGGACCTGCGATCAGAAGGGCTCAGTAGCATTCATTCCCGCCACCTTGCCTGTTTCTGCTTGGTCCCGCACATGGCCTCACGACCTTATACTGACCCCGATTCACTCAGATGCATTCACCTTGGACAGCGACATGGACCGCCACATCTTGTTTGATGACCAATGACACGGCTACCAGACTGCGGATTGCACCCCTCCTCTTGCGCAGTACCTATATTCCACGGTTGGACTCTGGCAGGCCCTCCACGGGCCCATATAGTGTGGTGTATTTGGTGGTGCTCTGTACCGCTCCAGCTGCAGAAATGCACTGGATGTGCAATAAACATCCAGTCATGCACTGCTGTGTCATGTCTTTCATCATTCATGTATGTATGTGTGGTTGAATGAAGGGACAGTAATTTCCCTTGTGTCAATGTTGCTCATCCTGTGGGATGCCAGTCAAGAGGGTGCTACGTAGCAAATTGTGTGACCAATCCCGTGGACACCACAACAGGGACACACGCACCAGCCACTATCTTGTCCGGACATGGACTGAACCACGCCCAGTACCCACGAGTCATTTTTGCAAGCCCTACCCTGTTTCGGCGTACGGCAGGCCAGACCACTCTGATCACGCTCCCAGGGAGGGTCCTCATTGCTACCTGTCGCAGGAGTACTCGCTGGTGGTGTGCAGGTCACTGGTCTAGTTGTCACCATGTCACAGCCACTCCCTGAGGGCAAGTTTGCAAGCACATCATACCCACCCGGCACAGGCATCACAGGCCATGTGACTCCACCAACATAAGGGACCAATGATATCAGATACCCCTCTGCCGGTGGTGACTGGATGACAGACCCGAGGCCTTTAGGCCAGCACAGGCCTACCGTAACGTGGCGCTGACTGGGGTTGAACAGGGTTTGTAGCAGACGCCGCATTGCGGCCTGCACGGGCCTACCACCATGTGGTGCCAACTAGGGTTGGACAGGGTTTGTGGCAGATGCTGCATTGCGGCCGGCACAGGCTCCCCGCCACGAGACTGTGACTTTGGGTGCACTGAGTTATTGGCACCTTGAGCTGCTGAGTGGGTGTGCAGCCTGCGATGAAGGCCCGTCCTGGCGGTCTGGACTGCTCAGGATTTGTGTGCCTTGCTGGGCCGCAGTGTAGGCCGCGTCAGTGGCCTGCGCGGGCCTACCGCCACATGGCACCGCTTCTGGGGTCACAGAGATAGTGGCACCCACTGTGTTGAGTGGCTGTGCAGGCTGCGATGTTGCCGGGTGCCCTGGTATGTCCTATGCCATTGTGTGGTCAAGTCCCAGCACCAGACGTGTGACCTGGTGGCCTGCGCAATGTGGATGCATGATGTGAAGGGTGCCATGTCTGCGGGCCCCGGGCTTGTGGCTTGCAGCGGCATGTGGTGGGACCTGCAGTCTACTCGCCGGTGGCGGAAGGTGAGCAGTGTGGCCCGGGTGTGCATTGGCGGGCATGCTCCGATGGGCAGCGGGAGGGGCTGGGGTGCCTCTACCTGGGTGTGCATGGGCCGGCAGGCGATGTTGTCTTGTGCAAGTGTATGTAATGTGCCAGTCATGTCTCTGGACTCTGTTTCAGATGAAGGCTCTGACTCAGATGCGTGACCTGGTGTGCTGCTATACATACCGGCAAGTGGTTGGAGACACGCCGGTGGCAGTAGGTGAGCAGTGTGGCCTGGATGCGGAGGGTCTGCTCTCTCTCTTTCTCCCCTCTCTTCTTCTTCTCTCTCTCCCCCTCTCTCTTCTTCTCTCTCTCTCTCTCCCGCTCTCTTCTTCTCTCTCTCACTCTCCCCTGCTCTTTTTCTCTCTCTCTCCCCCTCTCTTCTTATTCTCTCTCTCTTCCACTCTCTTTTTCCCTCTCTCGCTCTCCCCCGCTCTTCCTCTCTCTCCCCCGCTCTTCTCTCTCTCACTCTGCCCCTCTCTTCTTCTTCTCTCTCTCTCGCTTTCTCTCTTCTCTCTCTCTTCTTCTCTCTCTCTCTCTCTCTCTCTTCTCTCTCTCTTCTTCTCTCTCTCTCTCCCCCTCTCTTCTTCTTCTCTCTCTCTCTCTCTCTCTCTCTTCTCTCTTCTTCTCTCTCTCACTCTGCCCCTCTCTTCTTCTTCTCTCTCTCTCTCTCTCTCTCTCTCTCTCTCTCTCTCTCTCTTCTCTCTCTCTTCTTCTCTCTCTCTCTCTCTCTCTCTCTCGCTCTCTCTCTTCTCTCTCTCTTCTTCTCTCTCTCTCTCCCCCTCTCTTCTTATTCTCTCTCTCTCTTCCGCTCTCTTTTTCCCTCTCTCTCTCTCCCCCGCTCTTACTCTCTCTCCCCCGCTCTTCTCTCTCTCACTCTGCCCCTCTCTTCTTCTCTCTCTCTCCTTCGCTCTCTCTCTGTCCTTTGATGTGCGCAGGACACACCTTCTCATCATGTCTTTTTGTCTTTTAGGCTGTGACCTACGGATTGTGTTGAGGGTAGCCGCCATTGTGTAATTTCTGTGCTGTTTCAATAGTTTCATTGTTCGCTTCGAAAGTGAATGTGTGATGCTCATTTCTGTGACGACACGTGCATGTCACCATTTGTGATTGTGCGACATCAGGCGGATTATTTCGTACATGTTTAGGTGTAGCTGATGTGGCATGTCTTTGCCTGGGGCGGGCCCGGGGGTGGTCCTGGGGGTGGGGGCGGTGGGTGTTGTGGCCCTCTTGGGTGTCCGGCCTGCATATTCAGTTGCTCCATGGCATCTGTTGCCCTTCCGCTGACGCCCAGCGCTGGGCTCTCTTTTGTGGTGCAGTCTGCCGTCCGACTTTACACCAGGTCAGAGCATGTGTAAATTTCCTGCTGCTAACGCGCCTTATTGCGTGTTTTCTGTTCTTATCGCCGATCTATCTGGTTGTCGTGAATATTGAGGTGTGGTGTTGTCGCAGGTTTTTGCATGGGAACGCCTACTCTGCATCTCAGTAGCGATAGTTGCGGGGGTCCTCTGTGGCGATGTTTTTTGCGGCTGCCATCGCGGGAAAACTTGTGCTGTGGGCTGCTTGTGAATGGTTGGGTAAATTTATTACAACTTTGGCTGCGATAAAGTGCCGTTACTTTGGCAATAGCTCCTTGTGAATATGCCCCTATGTTTTTAGCAGTTTTCTATAGCATCAACTCGACTCTAGGATGTTAGAGAGTTTTACATGAGCACCAGTTGCATTACACAAGGTCACAGTCATTGTTTATAGACACAGGGGGGCTGATTCACAGAACTAATCTGAGGCAAAATCCTAAACTTACTACTTTTGGTATTCACAGAAGGCATTTAGTAGTTGTAAAGTTAGGATTTTGACTTAAGTTTGACTTAAGTTTGACTTGACTGACTTAAGACAGACTTAAGACACACTTAAGCCACACTTAAAACACACTTAAAACAGACTTAAGACAAAATCCTAACGTTACTACTACTAAATGCCTTCTGTGAATACCAAAGGTAGTAAGTTTAGGATTTTGTCTCAGATTACTTCTGTGAATCGGGCCAAGAGAGTTTGAGTGTTTTGCTCAGTATCACAGAATGCCGAGACTTGAACTCTGGCTGTAACACTGCATCCTGGGGGGATGGGCAGTGGGACGCAGAAGCCACAATAATGCTCTGCTCGTTATGAGCTCAAGGAACCCGCCCAGAGCTGAGCCAGAGCCTGGCTCTAAGGGGCAGATGTATCAACATCGAGATTTGCGAATCTCAAATAGCGATTTTTTAGAAATCGCTATTTGAGATTTGCAAATTGGTATGTATGTAGAAAATCGCGTTTTTTTCCGATTTCTTAAAATTCCTTAATTGCGATTACCAAATTGCGAATCGCAAATAAAGAATAATTTCCCATTCATTTCTATGGGTCAGGAGGCCCATAGGAATTTTTTTTTTTTTTTGTCTTCATTTGCCACAATGGTTTTGTTTCCATGATGAAGTTGAGTGGTATACGAGCGGGATGCTGTCTCAGCTAATAATTAGCTGGTAGGGCTCAACTTGACCCTCAGCTCCTCCTTCTCAACCGACTTTATTTCACCAGACGAAAACCAACCAAGAAAAGAGTGGATATTTCCACAATGATATCAGGCCCTGGGGTATGTCCAAGTGGCTTAATCATTGGACCTGGGGAAAAAAAAAAAAAAAACCAGACATTCAATGTGTCCAATTTAATAGATGCCAAAACGCCTTTTTGTATTAATTACCAGACCTACCCAGGTCTAATCTGGAGACATTTAAAATAGAGGTGTACCAATCTTCGATTGTAGGGGGCAAAGAGTCTTTCCATCTTCTGCATATCTCTCCCTCCTGGCAAGCAAGATAGAGTAAAAAACTAGTTTCTTCTCTGAACTTTGGAGACCCTCCAAAGTACCAAAGATAATCAGTGGGAGATCGAGGACTATGTTCAAGTTCAAAGATAAAGACAAAGTTCTTTTTATGTCCTCCCAAAAAGTTGACAAAACGGGACACTCAAAAAAAAGAAAAGGGTGGAATCGCGGCCCCAGACTTCCAGATATATGCATGGGCATTTCAACTATCCCATGTCAGAGAGCTTCCTAAAAATCCATCTGGGTATGGGGCTGGTTCTTTGTATTCCACCCTTCTTATAGGAGAAGGTGTTAGCCAATCAGGTTTTTTGTTTTAGTTTGGGGACCCCAAGTTTTTAAAAAAAATTAATTTGAAGATTCTGCAAGGAATGGCCAAAATGTGGGCACAGATAACTAAAACCATTAAGGTAGGGTACTACAACAGCAGGACTCCGCTTTGGGATCTCCCTGAGAGTTCCGCTTGGTTGAGAGACAGTCTAGCGATACCGATTAATGAAGCTGGGTTGGCTGTTTGGGGTGATTTGTTCACAGAAGGGGAGTTGCTCCCGTGGGAGTGTCTTAGAAACATCATTGGCTCCAATTTTGCTAGATTCAAGTATATGCAAATAGCTAGTTGGACCCACGCATTTGTTTTCCTTACAACGCGTGGAAATAAATTTCCCAGAGGAAGTCATAGCCAATTAATATCATCCTTGGTCAATAAACCTCCTGCTAAAAAGGAAATCTCATCATGGTATAACCTGATTATGGAGGAAAGGGATGGCGCTTTCTCATTACCAGAAGACCTTTGGTCATCAACCATAATGGGGTGTAATCTGCAAGGGCTCTGGAGCCTATCCCGTGGAATGTTGTGGGACGTAGTGAAACCATCTTGGCTTCGTAGAAATCACATCTTTGCCATCCACAGGGCCTACTACTCTCCATTAAGGCTTTTGAAATGTACTCAGGGGAGCCCGGTAACATGCCCTAAATGTGGTGTGGTAGCTGCTTCGGAGGCCCATAGGAATGAATGTGAAGTTATTCTCAATTTGCGATTCGCAATTTGAGAATCGTAAATTGAGAATAAGTTCAAGGGTGCAAGGATGTCATAAGGACACCCTGATGCACCCCTGAAATTCACATGTGTGGGCATATGGTGCACATACATGCTAAGGGCATGTATGTGCGCCACATGGCACCTTCACAAATGCAAACAAGCATTAGAAATGCAATAGGTCTCGCAGCATTAGAGTTAGTGCTTTTAGAATTGTTTATGGTTTTTTTTTTAATCTTTAGCATGAGGTTGAGGGTGAGTGAGGGTGAGGCTGAGGGGTTGAGGGTGAGGGTGAGTGAGGGGTTGAGGGTGAGTGAGGGTGAGTAAGGGGTTGAGGGTGAGTGAGGGTGAGGGGTTGAGGGTGGGTGAGGGGTTGAGGGTGAGTGAGGGTGAGGGGTTGAGGGTGAGTGAGGGTGAGGGTGAGTGAGGGTGAGTGAGGGTGAGGGGTTGAGGGTGAGGGTGAGTGAGGGTGAGGGTGAGTGAGGGTGAGGGTGAGTGAGGGTGAGGGTGAGTGAGGGTGGGTGAGTGTGAGTGAGGGTGAGTGGGGGTGAGTGTGGGTGAGTGTGGGTGAGGGATTGAGGGTGAGGGGTTGAGGGTGAGGGGTTGAGGGTGAGTGAGGGTGAGGGGTTGAGGGTGAGTGAGGGTGAGGGGTTGAGGGTGAGTGAGGGTGAGGGAGGGTGAGGGGTTGAGGGTGAGGGGTTGAGGGTGAGGGGGGGTGAGTGAGGGTGAGAGGTTGAGGGTGAAGGTGAGTGAGGGTGAGGGTGAGTGAGGGTGGGTGAGTGTGAGTGTGGGTGAGTGTGGGTGAGTGAGGGTGAGGGATTGAGGGTGAGGGGTTGAGGGTGGGTGAGGGGTTGAGGGTGAGTGAGGGTAAGGCTGTTGTCGTAAGTCATCTTCTGGAGGTGCTATCCTTTGCTGCAAAGATGCACAAATAACTTCACTCTCACAAATTCAAATCTTGATAAGTCCAATCCTGACTTTCTCACTTCTGAGGTCGATAACATTAGTACCATTTAGGAGGGTAACAGTAAGACTTGTTATTCAGTGTCACGAGGCAGCATGTACATATCTAATAAGCACTTAATCGGCGCACTCCATGTTTGCTGGTAGTAATATGTATATCTCCCCACTACTACCAAACTTTAAAAATGAGAATCAGGTTTAGAACGGGTTCCTGACAGAGCAGCAAGCCCAGTCATGCATATTTCCACACACAGGCCATGTTATGCATACTACTGAGAGACAACATTGTGCTACCTCTGCTGATTCACGAAATACCAGCCATATCACAGCAGCACTTCAAAGCAGCGCCTGCTCTGCAGTGTGTGCGCCCGTGGATCACTCTGCTTTTCTTCTTGTGTAACACTGCCCCCTTTTTCTGAAAGCTGGAAGCGGGCAGGACGTTCCCTCCTTGGCATGAGCGAGGCGGCTCGTCTCTTATTTATACAATAGACTCGGGGAGTCATTGTTGCATGGCGGGATACGTTCAGACACGACAACAGCAATGCGGGGCAACAATAAGCAAAAGGCGTGTTCCGTACAAATTGTTCTGCAGGGTGTGTTTTGAATAAACACGCCGAGTTGTGCAGCTTGTTCCCCTGAAGGTTGTGTTATTTTTAGGGGGAGTGAGTGATATAGTACTGAGGCAGCGTGTTGAGGTTCTGTTGTGCGACAGCGAACGCAGCCTTGAGACAGAGCTAGGTGTGGTTGACGCGTGACAGAGATAGGTGTGGTTGACGCTTGCGCTATTATCAGAATCTTAGGCCTGTATTTACATCTTTAGCTCGCGAGCGGAAGACAAGTGTGACTACACTCAGTGCGTCAGTGAAACGTGCAGGCGGTGCCAGGGTGTATTTCCGCCGTGTAAAGGGGGCATGAACGTTACAGGCTCGTTATTCTGCAAAGCCCGTCTTATGCCATATTTGCATTTCGAAGTAAGCGCATAAACATCCATTCATGCATATCAATGTCGACCATGCTGTTAGAAAAGTACAAATAAATTGTCAGTTTAAAAGAAAACAATTAGCTTCAGAATTGCACGTGCATTGCAAATAGGTAGTTCACAGCTCTCTGTTCCCTGAATGAAACAGGGAAGAGAGATTCCGAAGTGGGCTGATCCATTGTTAAACAAGAAAGGGTGGAGGGGGCAGGGGAGGAGGGGTCCGGGGAGGAGGGAATGGCCAGAGGGACTTGATGGGAGTGGTGGGGAGGAGGGGGAGGGTATAGAGAGAGAGAGGAGGAGAGACAGGACAGGGGGAAGCAGCAGAGACACGGCGGGTAAAATAAACAAACAAGCCTTTCACCGTAACACGGCGGGCAGGGGAGGGGGCGGAGAGGGGAGAGGAGAAATGCGACACGGAGGGAAGGGGAGGGGGCGGAGCGGGGAGGGGGCGGAGAGGGGAGAGGTGCGACACGGCGTTAGACGGAAGGAAGAGAGGGGAGGGGGAGGAGAAAGAGAAATGCGACACGGCGGGAGGGGGCGGAGCGGGGGAGAGGGTGTGTGTGTGTTGTTAGGAGACGGACGTGCACGCGCACGCGCTTTTAAGGTCAATGCGCATGCGCATAAGCTCAATGCGCATGCGCATTGACCTTAAAAGTCACGGGCACTGCAAGGAATCGCCACGATTCCTTGCAGTGTGGATAAAGAGTGGATAACTCGCAATAGTCTCGCTTGCTCGATGCGCATGCGCATCGACAGGCGAGACCTAAAAAGGGCTTTTGTGAAAGAAATTGCAAATTACCACCAACTTCAAGTTGGTGGTAATTTGCGATTTCTTAATTATTATTATTGCATTTATTGAGCGCACAGCTACCCGGAGGTTTCCCGGCGCTTGCCTTGGGAACCCGTCCTGGGTTTTCCCTGTGAGATAGCCCCTACAGGGCATCCCCAGGTTGAAAGCCAGGAATCCTGCCACAAGGGGGCGGCCGTTGTGGAGATTAAGCAAGCTTAATGTCCAGAGTTGCAGAGTGAGAACCCATGATTAGAGCAGGCACCGAAGCAAGAATTATCGAGTCCGTGGACATTTGAGCTCAAGACCCTGCCGCGTCGGGAATTGAACCCTGGTCCCGGGTCTGACCTCAGCTTCTGGGTCTGCATGCTCTACACCGTGAGCCACACTTCTCCACTGAGCTGCACTTTCTTCTTAATGAGAAATCACACAACTTGGGTGCTTCATACATTGCATTTAAGGAATCGCAAAATGTGTGATTCCTTAAATGCAATTGCAAAATAAGGAATCGCAAATTTGCGATTCTTTATTTTGCACTCAAATTTGCTACATACATACCATTTAGAGAAAATGAGTTCGCAAACGCCGAAATTCAGCGAATTTCGCCGTTTGCGAACCCATTTGAGCTTCATACATATGGCCCCAAGTTCGAACCTGACTCCAGCTTTCAGTGGCTCAGCCCACCTCTGCTTTGATAGAGCGCCTACATGGGTCGAGGCACTAGGAGTGAATGTTCTCTGTTCGGATAAATATCCATTTATTTCCTCGGATTACTGCAAAGCCCTCACCTTCTAATGTCTTCGGTCTGAAGCGTCCTACAGTGTTTTACTGCGATGAGTTGTGGCTTTGAAAGGAGAGTTTAATTTTGATGTATTTTAGTAACGGTTGCTGAAGTCCGTGACTTTACAATATATTTGTCTTCAGATTGTGTTTTTAATTCTGTGTATTTCCATGTCTCGTTCTTTCCTCGTTTTAGTTGCATTCCTAAAGGTTACGCATGAACAGTTATGCACATGTCTTAAAGCAGCGCTCACAAATGCGTGTACATTAATAGTGCAGCAGGTGCAACGGCACCGGGGTGCACTTTACTCTTCGGTGTGCTGACTGTGCTCTATAACCTTTACGCAGAGACTTTTACATTGCACGAGTGTCTTTATTCTTAGTGATTTTGTAAACATCACATCTCAATAACCGTCTTTATATGGCGTCTTTCCGTGTTCTTGTGTCACCTCACGGGTGACAAGTTGTGCTCTAAATCTACTGACTGATTGATTCTCACATGGATGTACTGGGTTCCAGCCTTATTTCACTCTTTTCAGCCTTCATCATGCGCAGTTACAATATCTGTTTCCTGATCTACCGCCCAACTAGATCACCTTTTTAATGTATATACGCATTTGTCCTGTCCGAATCGAACATATTTACATTTTAGGTCTCTCTCTTCCAAAGGTGTCCGCGGCTCTCAAACGGTATTCCTTACGTTTCTCTTCTGCTTGTCCTGCGTCATATTTTTGTTGATTTAAAGTCGCACATTATATTTTCAAGTAGGTGATGCGCGCACTCCCACCATAGCGCCTGAACAGGTGTCAGTGCGCTATTGCTTTAAATTCACATCACTTTTGTCATCTGTAGATTTATTGCTGCATTAAGCGCGGTGGGGGCCGAGCTTCCTCTTTCAAACACGTCGGTTTCCGCTTTGTACTGTTTTTGAGTGTAGCACGTCCGTGCCTCCTTGTGTTAGCGCCTTCGGAGTGACTTTACCACAAGCTGCAGGAAGAGCCGAGGCAGGTGTTACTGTTAGTGACACAAACAAACACATGTTTAGGGGGTAGGTTTTACTGTTCGTGACAGAAACACAATATTTTTAAGAGCCCTCTGATGCTTATACAGACTTGAAAACTAGAAATGGGCGAGCCAATCAAATTAACAGGAAGAACCGAGCCAGAGACGAGCCAAGTTTGAGTTTGGCTCGGCTCTTAGAGCCCCTGCGCGAGTCGAGCCCTGAAAATGATGCCATGTAAATCACGTAAAATTTGACTCTTCAAAATTAAAAAAAAAATTGTTTTTCTTTAATATGTGGAAGCTTTTCTATTGATACGTCACATTATACCACTCCACTGAGAGCTACTTATTAAACCTGATAGTTTCTAAACATGAACCATTAGCGAACTCAGAGGCAAGAAAGTTGCCATTCAAATCATGTACGTTAAGCAGGGTATTGTGGAGCAGGGGTACTCACAAATAAATATGCCGAGGGACCACAAATCAGGGTCTATGGTGAGACCGAGGGCCGCACCGATGCCAGCAGGGTGGCAGTAGGGGGTCTGGGTTAATTCAGGGCCGTACTTTGAGTATCAGTGTTATAGAGCAACATTAGCGTCTACCAGCAGCCCCTCCGACGTTTTCCGGGTATGAATTGCTGCCGGCCAGTAGTATATTGTTTTGTAGGATTTCGTTTTGATAGCATTTCTTATCTGTGACAGGCCTGTGAAACGCTCCGATGCACAGTGCACTGCTGATTCACTTAAGAGTGCGCGTTCAGTAGTGTGTGAACTCGAGTTTCCCTACTTTATTTTTCCTTGCAATCTTATGTAGCGCGAACTCGACAACATGGCATGAGCACAATTTACATTACGGAAGAACACATTCATTTGTGGTAGGCACGGGGAGACAAAGCGATTTGCCTGGAATCACAGGATGTTGAGCTGATGCCGAGATTCAAGCGTAGCTCCCCAGCTCTAAAGTTCGCAATTCTAGAACTTGTGGCGGGAGGTGCGTCTAAAAGTGTACGTCGGTGCTGTTCATCAATGAGAGAGACCTGTGCATTTCTCAAGTGAGTGGTGAAAAAATATGAGTATGTTGCTGGAGATGTGGGCCGCCATGCCACCAATGTACTTACCGGGGGAGGGTAAACACCCATTATTCCGCAACTTTCTTTCCGCATACCATCACTCTGCATACTTTCATTACGAAAGTACCATGACTCCGCAATGCCATTATAACGCATGGCATTACATTTTATATGCTTTTACCACGCATACCTTTACAACTAAATTCGTTGTAAATGCATGAATAGTAAAAGCATGTTTTTTTTAATGTTTGGATAAGGTAAGTATGGGTATAGGGGTATATGTTTTGGGGTACTGAGGTATATGTTTTGGGGTGTTTGGGTATTTTAAGGGTTCAGATATAGTTTTGGGTTATGGGGTACAGGGGTAGTTTTAGGGTTTAGAGATAGGTATGGGGTTTGGGGTGCAGGGGTATTTTTAGGGTTCAGGGCTAAGTTTGGGTTTTGGGGTACAGGGGTATTTTTAGGGTTATGGGGTAGGTTTGGGTTTTGGGGTACAGGGGTACTTTAAGGGTTCAGGGCTAGGTTTGGGTTTTGGGGTATGGGGGTATTTTAGGGTTGAGGAATAGGTTTGGGTTTTGGGGTACAGGGGTATTTTTAGGGTTCAGGGCTAGGTTTGGGTTTTGGGGTACAGGGATGTTTTTAGGGTTCAGGGGTAAGTTTGGGTTTTGAGGTACAGGGATATTTATAGGGTTTAGAGCTAGGTTTGGGTTTTGGGGCACAGGGGTATTTTTAGGGTTTAGGGATAGGTTTGGGTTTTGGGGTACAGGGTATATTTATAGGGCTAAGATGGGTTAGTGTTTAAGGGTGTTGGGGTATTTTAAGGAGTACGGGTGGGTTATGATAATGGGGTGCAGGGGTATTTAAAGGGAGCAGGGTGGACACCCAGAACTGGAATGTACAGAACCTGGGAAGAAAAAACAATGAAATATTGGGCATAACGCTCACTTTTTTTCCCCGTAATCCCGCACCCCGCACACGCCCACGCCCCCAGCACACGCCCACAGCACACAATATGAGACATGGCATGAAGGGCGGAACGTACCACACGCCCCCAGCGTTTGTCACGCCCCCAGCACACGCCCACAGCACAATGCAGACACGCCCACAAGGGACTACTTTGCTGGCACGGTTCTTTGACCTTTCAAATGTATATGATGGGCGTCTGCATAGCCTATGTCCTTCTGCTGCAACTGCCCTTTCCAACGCTGTATTGGGTGATGTGATTGGTGCTGTGGTTCCTGAGATTACCCGCCTCAAAGGTTTGGGCTCTCTCTTTATTATATTAGTATGGATTGAATCAAACATCATAGCTTTTGTGCAACTGGTATTCTGAACTCACATATTTGAAAGTGCATTTATACCTGATAAGGAAAACAAACCACAGCAAAACATTTAAATGCCATGATAGCCACAGTTTCTGGTTTCACTTTGTGCTAATCAGCCAACAAATGTGTGTCTATTTGTCTTTCCTTATGGTAATGCTTTGTTTTTCCCTCTGTACATTTTGTGCAGTTTTAACATAGCGTGAACATGAGCACAAGTTACGTTACCCAAGGTCACATTCATTTTTTATAGGGAGATTAAATGCTTTACCCAGATCAAAAGGCGAACTCCGCCCAGGCTTACATATGATATGGCCTTTGTCTTAACTTAGCGCTCCTGGTGCTCGCTTTATGTCATACGGTTCCAGTCACTACTTTAAATTTCGGAGAAAGATTACTTGTGAGGCTATGACATCCAAAATCTAGCCAATATATTTTACTAATTCTCCCTGATCTGAAAACCCCATCCTTAGTGGCAAATAGGCATATTGGTACAAGTGACGAGCATGTGCTCAGCTTGTTCTCTTACATCAAGCCGTCAAAAAAACCAAAAAAGGCAGAGCTTACGAGTAGATCAGAAGTTGTCTAATACATTTAGGGCCATATGTATCAAGATACAAATT
This sequence comes from Lissotriton vulgaris, assembly GCF_964263255.1. Taxonomy (NCBI): domain Eukaryota; kingdom Metazoa; phylum Chordata; class Amphibia; order Caudata; family Salamandridae; genus Lissotriton; species Lissotriton vulgaris. The sequence goes on along the minus strand of NC_141693.1, from coordinate 13,273,564 downwards.
AGCGATTCTGTAACAGCGATTTTTAAGACATCGCTATTTCAGAATCGCTAATTGGTATGTATCAAGAAAATCACAAGTTTTTAGCAATTTCTTGATATTCCTTAATTGCGAATTCGCAAATTGCGAATTCGTAATTAAGGAATACTTTCCCATTCATTTATATGGACCTTATGGCCCATAGGAAGGAATGGGAATTTATTCTCAATTTGCGATTCGCAATTTGCTAATCACAAATTGAGAATAATTTCAAGGGTGCAGGGGTGTCCAAAGAACACCCTGTTGCACCCCTGAAATAAGTATGGGTGCACATGTGGTGCATATACATGCCCTAAGGACATGTATGTGCGTCACATGGCACTTTGAAAAATGCTGAAATTTGCATTTTTAAAGGAAATCGCAACTTACCACTAACCAGAAGTTGGTGTAATTTGCTATTCCTTAAGGGCATTTTGGAATTTTTTTTGCTTAATACATTGCATTTAAGGAATCGCTAAATTTGCGATTCCTTTAATGCAATTGCAAAATAAGGAATCCCAAATTTTGCGATTCCTTATTTTTCACCCAAATTCTTTCATGCATACCATTTTGCGAAAATGAGTTCGCAAACGGGCGTTTGTGAACCCATTTGGCATTGATACATATGGCCCTTAATCTCTTTACACATATGCTGGCTCAATATAACATTTCAGAGGAGCAAATCAACTTACAAAATATATCTTCCTTGTGCCCAACATGGCTACAACATTTATGTAAGACCAAGAAAGTCGATCAGCACTATGCTGTTCCTTATGAATACCTTGATTGACACATGCTGGCTGAGTGAGGTTTGAAAAAACAAGTGAATGCCATCAACCAATAGGAGTGAGGGGAGCCATAGAAACACAGCGTTCTGAGGATCTAGTTAATGGCACTGAAAAATACATTGTTGTCAAAACACATCTGCCTGTCTACTCATTATTAAATTGGATTATAGACCTGTTGAGTGTTCCTATCTTCTCTAGATGTTCGAGATATATTTTAATCACGGGTAGCCACTTTCACGTAAGGAGGAACCTGTTTGTCATGTTCAGTGGTTCAAATGTGGCTTCGTGGACTATTTATATAAAAAGAATATATATGTGTATATATATATATATATATATATATATATATATATATATATATATATATATATATATATATATATATACATATATATATATATATATATATATATATATATATATAACAACACCACACAACCACATATTCCACCCATATGGCGTTGTCACCTCCCAGGGCCACCTGCTCCTCCAGAAGTAATACACCGCAGTGGAATTGCATGATTTTATGCGTTCCAAGATGGCCGCATCATTCGCATAGGCGCACATGCGATACCGGTTTCGTAATGCTGATAGGCGTGTCGCAATGATGTATTTAAGTAGCCGCTTGACGGCGTTCTAAGTAAACACTGATGAAGGACTCACGTCCGAAACGCGTCTGTCTACGGCTAATGGCGAAATAAAGAAATACCTGCCTGTACCCCGGGAGTGCTGAACTTTGTTTCATAGCAAAAGAAATGGAGTTTGAGCCAATAATCTTAAACGCGTGTACCGTCACGTTTGAAGCACCCGCTCTGGAGTGACCCGTGATTTATGGTACAACACGAGCGCTGATATATATATATATATATATATATATATATATATATATATATATATATATATATATATATATATATATATATATATATATATATATATGTATTGCCTACTGGCGGGTAGTTATAGTTAGAACCTATTTTCCATAGGAAATCTGCAACATTCTATTTGGAATAACTTTGGCGCCGGTTGATGAATCTTCGCAAAATTTTCAAAAGTGGTGGGGCGCTCCAGTCCGCCCCTATCCTGAAAGTCTTGGGGTAATTCGTGAAGTGGGGGCTGAGAAAAAAGGGAGATCCCAAAACGTGTTGTCCCCATGCAATTTTCCATAGGTGCAGTTCATCGCGGATACAGCCCGAACGACTGAACGGAATTACACCAAATTTGGCAAAGTTGTAGTCCTTGATTCAGACTCATGCCTTTTGCTTATATGGTGTAAATTTGTTCAGTAGTTCCTGAGAAAATGACAATTAAAAGTACATATATATCTATGGCCTCGGAGGATGCGCACATCATGCGCGGACTATTAGGGCACCGTCCCGATCATGTGCTGACTGTCTAGTGGTTGTCAACATTCGAAACCAGGGAGTGTTGGCAGCCATTTTGTGCCTCGGTAGAACCGAGGATCTAGAAATTAGTGGAACAAGTGTTCAAAATGTATAAAGGGGGCAGGTAAGAAATATTTTGACCCTCTAGACCTGCTCAGGGGGGTCCACAAGGACTCCTAGGGCCCCCCAAATGTATTTTTTTTAAATAGACAAATGTGAGCTGGGTGCATGGATCTTCCGTAAAAAAAAAAAAAAACGAAGGGGCCTATTAGGATGGCGGACGGACCTGCGTCCGCCCGCCACCCTAGAGGTGGAGGGACCGTCCGCAGGGGCAGCGGCGGTCCCTCCGTGCAAATTAGGATGTGACCGCCACCCTGGCGGTCACATCCTGTATTTTTAATAATGCGGCGGGTGCTGCTTGAAGCTGCACCCGCCTCTATGTTAAAACTGCAAGCAGTGCATTTGCATGCACAAAGCAGCAGGCACTGCGCAGTGCCTGCCGCTTCGTGCATGCAAATGCAGGGGGGTACCATAGGTACCCCCAATGTGCACCCCCACCACCCTTTCACCCTGGGGGCCCGCAACAGCCCGCCAATGAAAGCAAGCAGTGCATTTGCATGCACAAAGCGGCAGGCACTGCGCGGTGCCTGCTGCTTCGTGCATGCAAATGCAGGGGGGTACCATAGGTACCCCCAATGTGCACCCCCACCACCCTTTCACCCTGGGGGCCCGCAACAGCCCGCCAATGAAAAAAACATATGCCTTTTCGTGGCGGCATTGCCGCAGCGGAAAGGCATGTCCCAGGGCAAATCCTATTATGGCTGGCGGTGTCTGATAGACACCGCCACCATATTAGAGCTTTTCCGCCGCGGTCTCGCAGCGGAAAAGCGGCGGACGGTCTCCCTGTCCGCCGATGACCCCCCAGGCATCCTAATCTGGCGGGGGGTCTTAACACACACCGCAGCGGTAAATCCGCATCCTCTGGGCCGGCGGTGGCTACCGCCGGCCCGGAGGATGCAGATTCACCACAATCATAATCGGCCCCTAAGTGCGGGCTCCTGTGCTTGTGTAAAAATTAGCTACCTGGGAAGGACCAATCCCGTGGTCTAAAATGTTGCATTTGAAGCGGGGCAGAGAAAAAAGGGGGGTCTCAAAACATGTTTTCCCCATGCAATTTTCCATATGAACTGTTCATTGCGGCTACAGCCCGAACGGTTGAACAGAATTATACCAAATTTGGCGAAGAGGTAGTCCTCGGATCAGACTCGTGCCTTTTGGCTTTAATGGTGTAAATACGTTCAGTAGTTTCTGAGAAAATTACACAAGTAAAAGTACATTTATATCTATGGCCTTGGTGGATGCGCGTTTCTTGCGCGCACACTAAGCGTACCGTCCCGATCACGCGCTGAATGCTAATTGGCTGTCAAGTGGTTGTCAACATTCGAAACCAGGAAGTGTTGGCAGCCATTTTGTGCCTCGGTAGAAGCAAGGGTTTAGAAATTAGTTAAACAAGTGTTAAAAATGTATAAAGGGGGCAGGTAAGAAATATTTTGACCCTCTAGAGCTGCTCAGGGAGTCCCACAGGGATCCCTAGGGACCCCAAAATATGTTTATTTTTTTGTTGAAAAAACAGGGAAATGTGGGCTGGGTGCATGGATCTGTCGTACAAAAAATAAAAACAAAGCGCGGGCTCCTGTGCATGTTTAAAAATTAGCAACCTGGGATGGTCAAATCTCGGGGTCTAAAACATTCCATTTGATGGTGGTCAAAGGGGCCCTGTAGCCCAGGGACCGTCATTCCTCGGTGCTACAAAATAACTGGGTGAGGGGGCTCAAAGGTCCGTCTAAGCCCCGGGAATTACCACCCTCCGCAGCTTTTTATATTTTGGGAGGGGGGCCCCGTGGTCACTATTCTGGAGCAGTCGAAAACCTTGGGGAACACCACCCCCCAGGAGCGGCTCCTGCTGTGTCTTGGGGGGCTTACCCTCGGGACACTTTTGTTTGCTATGGCAGGGCTGGAGTCGAGGTTCCCGCTGTGTCATAGCAAACATGAAGGCATTTTAACATTTAATATTGCGGCGCAATAAAAAAAAAAAAGACAAAAATGCAGTGAAAATTATATTGCCCTGTTTACTAGGTAACGCTAAAATGCATTAATGCATGTTAGCAGCCTGTTTGCTAAGGGCTCGACTCGTATCTCCAATGAGTTGCAATGTAGGCATTCCTAGAGGCAAGGTAGGTGTTCCTATGACAATATAACATGAAAGAGGGAGGTAGGACAACAGCGTTGTATTTACAAGGAGGTCCTGAATTTCAGGACCGATAGCCAAACTCTTGCTAGTTGCGGTTTATTTCGGATCCTAACATCTGTTCTGAAGTAGACTTAAACATGTTTAATATGCGAGGTGGATTGATATGTTAAGTGCACAGTCTTATATAAACAAGGCTTTCACTTGCGAACATGAATTTTCGCTGTATTTCCCGCGATATTGGGGGCATATTTACAATGACAGCGTTAACATTATTGTTGCTTTAGCATTAGAAAAGTGTCGTTAAATTTGTTGTGGTTTCCTGTAAGCGTTAGTGGAGTGGGCTGGACTGACGTATGCCAGTGCTGCGCGAGGCTGTGAACCATGATTCCGGAGCTATAGGTGTGGTTCCGTCGTGAGCTATATGAGAAATCAACGGATTTCAGGCGTGTTGTAGTGCTGCCATCACCCGGGTCTTAAATGAAAATGTGTCATTATATCTGTAAAGTACCACAGCATGGCCAACATGGAAGGTACGGGGTATCACTGACCCTATATTCATCCATAGTTGCACACATAAAAGATGGTGGACATGACGTATTTCTGTAAATATGAATGTTTGTTGTACATTCAGTGGAGTGTTGTAGGTGTAGCAATACAGGGCTATGAAAGCTTTAAGATGCAGTTTTTGGCACATGAAGGGCAGCCAATATATATATGTATGTGGTCATTGAGGTACACTGTCGAACTTGGTGCTGGAAATCAGTGTTTGAGCCTCTGAGTCTCGTCCACATCCTGTTATTGAAGAGAAATGACGTAATCTACGCCTGCCTGAAAATGTACGGTAAATACTGTGCTCATGTAAATTGCTGATATGGTTTTGGGTCGACTACGCGCTATATAAATATGCACACACTCTCTTTTTTCTTTACAAACACTATTTTCTATTCAAATCTTTTATAAAGTGTTGCCCCAAATTCTTATTAATATAAGAGGGCATGATTTACTTTCAGATAAAGTAGAATAGAAGTACTACTACAAACAATCCCTCACTACTTCATCTTTCTTTTTTGTATATTTCTTTTCAATTACTCTTTATGAAAACATTGAGACTGTTAAAAATTATTATTTTATTATTTGTTAATTGACATTAATATTTTTTTAATGTTTACTGCTTGCAACGATAAACCTCCAGTTCTTCATGAGTGAAAATACGTCACAGTACTACACAATATACATACTGATAAATCCATTTTCACTCTAGAAGAAAAAGAGAATTACTTGATAATCTTTTTTTATTTGTACATATTTCAAATCTTCTTTTTTCTGCGTCTTTGTAGTATTTTCAATTCGCGACTATAATACATGAACTGTTTTTACGACATTTTGTTTCTAAAGTACAATTATACTTTTACACCCTACATTAAAAAATCATAATAATATACTTGCATTAGAAAAATATATAAAGCATAAACTTATACCATAACTGTACCTCTCTTTAAAATTCTTTCCTCTCTCCGTTGACATACATCCAACTCCACTGGAGGGGACATAATGTTTTATATATTACAATATATACATTAACTTTATGTTCCCTTTGAGGAAATTGACGATAAACTGAAGATGAATCTGACAATCGTAAACCTTATCTTGCTCGTAGTTTGGTCACCCGTAATTAGATGACAGAAACTAAAGTAATCATCCTACGGGTGCGGTTTTATATAAGTTTTGGTTATTGAAGTCACTATGGAACCAATTTAGTTCTCCTCCCATTTCCACTGTTTAACTTGTGCATGTGTTTTTGTAAACGTGAAACTTGTTAAACAGTTTTAGTTTCATTTTATATCCTGATACGTATTCGCTCTTTCTTTTTCTTTTAATTCTTTCTCTCTTTTATTATACAAGTGTTAAAATAAATACCTTTGTATTTATTTTTTAAAACAAGTATATTTATTGATTACTGTGTACAGTTTCTGTCCACAATTTTTATACACTTCCCCATCCAAAACCCCTGTTATCCTTATTTTTTTTAAAAGGTGCTATTTTTTATTTTTATTTATTTGAGTATTAAAATAAATACATTATTGTAGATGTGCGAGTTCCTTCCCTTATACACAGTTGATTGCCACATCTCTGAACATCTGGAGGAACCTGGTGGGCTAGTTGCCCACCAGGGACCCACAGGATTGAGGAGGAATTAATTCTCTAACTTAAAACACGCCAAAGGGCGTGTTTGTAGACATTTCACCTCAGGCCATGTCCCCTTCCTTCACCACTGTGCCCTGTTGCAGGTTTTAAGTTGGGGAATTAATTCTCTTTCAATACTGAGGGTCCCTGCGGGCCAAATAGCCCAACAGGTATATCCAGTATACGCCAGGGAGCTGAGTTGCAGACACGTGTTCAGAGGCCACACCCCTTTTTTTATACCTCTCTGCAACACAGCTCTGGGGCGCTTATTGGAGGTACTGAGTGGGCTAGTTTGACCCTAGGGACCCTCTAAAATCAGCCGAACTATGAATTCTGATTTACTTACCTGTTACTCTCTGCAACACAGCTCTGTGGCGCTTATTGGAGGTACTGAGGGGGCTAGTTTGGCCCTAGGGACCCTCTAAAATCAGCTGAACTACGAATTCCGATTTACCCACCTGTTATCAGGAGATACCTCAGTGTTGCATCTTTGAGCCCAGTACTGATCCTGAAAAGTAATTCTAACCGTTCTTACCAGTAACTTGAATTTCCTCCCATAGGCTAACATTGACTGATTTCACTTGGAAATTCTTCTAAGTGTGGAGTTTTCGAACTTTAAAATATTCACCTAAAATCATTCGAACAACAAATTCCGATTTACTCACCTGTTATCAGGAGAGCACCCGGTGCTACATCTTTTAGCCTAGCACTGACCCTGAAAAGTAATTCTAAGCGTACTTACAAGTAACTTCTATTTCTTTCCATGGGAATCCATTGTTTGGTTTTCACAAGAAAAGTTTCTGAGTGTCGATTTTCACAAACTACAAATATCCCTTAAAAATCGCCTGAGGAGATGCATCAGTGCTAGATCTAGGCTCCACTACTGAGTAAGAAAAAGTAACGATAACACTACTTACCTGCTAAGTGAATTTCCCCCCATAGGATAACATTGGTGATTCCATGTGAAAAAGTTTCTAAGTGTCAACTTTTAAAATACAATAATATTCCTTAAAAATCACTAGTGTAACCAAAAAGATTTTACTTAACTGTTTACAGGAGATGTCCCAGGACTGAATCTAGGATCCAGTCCTGTGGTTAGAGAAGTAATCCATAAAGTAACTAATTGCATTTAACTAGAAATTCACATTGAGCTCAATGTTGCATTGTGTTTGAAATTGTGTTGCCTATTGCAACAACTGTAACTACTGTAGTTAAAAGTCTATTGCCTATTTGCAAAGTATTTAAACTAAAGTAATTCATTCTGAGAAAGTACATTTTGTAATGTAATGTATGTTGTAATTAGAATGTAATTCATCCCCTTCCATGCTGCAGTCGGCCATTGGCCGACGGCAGCACTACCTCCCCAGTGCTGAGGTCGGCCAATTGCCGACGCGGCCCCGTCCATTTTACAGAAGTGCTGCACTGCCGCAAAATCGCGGCAGCATGAAACGGGTTAAAAAATAAAATATCTAAAAATAAATAGTTTAAAAAGTGTAGTAAATCAGTATAAAAAAATATAACAATTAATACATTTAAAAATAGTTATTTACAAAACCTTTTAAATTCACTGAAAAAACCATAGGTTTCAGACATGTTATAGTTACGAAATAGCATTTAAAAACCTTTGAAATTCACTGACATAAACATAGGGTTTAGGGGTGTTATAGTTAGGAATTAGCATTTAAAAAACCTTAGAAATTCACTGAAAAAACCATAGGTTTTAGGGGTGTTATTGTTAGCTGGACATTTCACTCGTACAAAACCATTGAAATTCCTCCGTTATAGTTAGTTCTGCTAACTATAACTCGCGCCCCCGCAATCCACTGCTGATGATGTTACATATTACATCATTCATGAAATGGTCAGTGACATCACTGATGACATCATGACATCATCCACGTGACAATCAGATACACCTCATCATACACTAGTATAACCTTTCATCACTCACTGTAAAATAAAGAGCACCATATTTGAATCCATTGACACACCAATACAAGTTTCTAAAAACCCACTCAGTGATTCCTAGATCTACCCACACATCTAATCACTTACCTATAGATTCACTCATACATGCTGTCAATGATCAATAGAACAATATCAAATATACTTATACATATATATCGACATTACACACCAGCACACATCCTATTCACTTATGCAGTCATCCTACTCACTTATGCAAACAATGGATCATACTTACATTTACTCAGCTACACACTTATACAAACACCACTTCATTTATTCATATAGATAGTAACTCATACTTAGTGCGTTATAAAATCAGTATTACAAATATACAGTTATCCATTCAGTCACTCACACAATCACTGAGTCTTATGTATACTTGTTTATATACAACAACTGTCATGTACACTGCCTTTTATTTTTCTAGTTTGTTGGACATGTACCATTGAGAGATATATTTGCTCATCACCCCACCCATAAAGATATTCACTCAACCAAACAACTGTTATAACATGTAGTCTTAACCTCATATACCTACTGAATCAACTATTCACACATCTTTGGGCAGTCACACACACCCCGCCGAACCACACACACACATTCACTCTCCCATACAAATACTCAGTTAACTAATCAATAAGTAATATAGACTTTCACATAGCTAGTAGTAACCAACTGGTGCAGCAGTCTACAAAACAACTGACAAAGTGATACAGATATTCATACAGTTTAGTCACTATCAAATATATTTAGTGAGACACTGTAAATTAGTCAAGTACACAGTCATTCACACTGCTACTAAATCTAAATGCTACTAAATCCTCCATCCAGATATGTATATTTATATATCAACTAATTTTTCAATGCAGATTGCTATATCTATAATACATATTTAAATAACGAACCAAACTACATTCACTGGATGTCATCAGTGATGTAACTGACCATGTCATGAATGATTTAATATGTAACATCATCAGCAGTGGATTGCGGGTGCACAAGTTATAGTTAGAAGAACTAACTATAACGGAGGAATTTCAATGGTTTTGCACAAGTGAAATGTCCAGCTAACTATAACACCCCTAAAACCTATGGTTTTTTCAGTGAATTTCTAAGGTTTTTTAAATGCTAATTCCATTTATAACATGTCTGAAACCTATGTTTTTTCAGTGAATATATATATATATATATATATATATATATATATGTATATGCATATATATATTTCCTCGCAAGAATCCTTACATCAAGCGTGCTCTCAGGAAATATATATATGGCAAAGCCACATACGCTCCTACCGAAACTTGCAGGGTGCTATCAAGACCTCTGGTCAATCAAAATGGGTTAAAATTGATTTATGAATTACTAAAACATTTCTGCCTATACAGCGCGCCTTATAGAATTTTGGCGATATATATATATATATATATATATATATATATATATATATATATATATATATATATATATATATATATATATATATATATATATATATATTCCAACGTTTCGTCCACAATCCAAAAGAACGACGTCCAAGCCACAGATGTATTCAAACTGGATTTATTTTCACAGCCCTACTCGACGCGTTTTGGGAATTGCCTTCCCTTTGTCACGAGTACCATAGTCTGTTTACATCCATTATTTAAAGTAAATCACATGACTTAATTGCATGATAGACATAGCCAACAGACTACCAACACATCATATGTCTGGAGCTATATACTGCGTACTTTTTATCAGAAAAGCTGTGGTATGGTATGCATAAATCACAATACAAACAGTAAATACATTGTATCAATTTACGAGCTGGGTAATTATATATGCCAGGAAGCACGTTCCTTCATTTCATTCCGCGCCTGTTTACTCCATAGGAGCCCCTAGTTCATGACTTATAACACTCGGTATAGTGTACAATCAGAAAACACATATAATAGAATTATCTCCATTCTATGATGTAAAATTATAATAAAATAAAATAAATATACATCCGCTTTCATAATAAAGTATATCTGTATTCACTCCATTCAGATAGGAGCTGCGAACTCGCAGTCGAGCCTTCCCTGCGTGTTAACGCGCGCTCGCGCAATGGATTGAGCTAAATCATTTCATTCACAGCGTTGCTTTCGGCGCTCAGTACACTTGTTTCCATTGCGTCTAGGGGGTATTTTTCAGGCTAAATTAGAGCGGATTGTGCTTCAGTTAGTCAGGCATATATATATATATATATACACACACACACATACATATATAAAATATAGATAGATAAAACACATATATAAAACCTATGCAAACAGATACATAAATGTGCAACCAAAAAATGATACATTCTGAATTTTTTTATAACTAATTTAAACAGTAAAAAAACAAATACAAATGAATTAAAAACAAAATAAGGGCCCAAAATAAACAACACTAGAACTACTGTTAGACGTTGGAGAAGGTTGATTTAATATTTCCACTCAAAATTAAGCAACACTAGGAAAGATGTTAGACTTTGGAGGGGTCAGATTTACTATCCCTACTCTAATGTAAGCAACAGTGGGGAAAGCGTTAAACTTGAGAGTGCTTAGATTTACTATTACCGCTTTAACAAGAACAGAAGCAGGGAAAATGTTTTATTTTAGAGGGGTTAGATATACCATTCCAATTTTTAAAGTGTTTTAAAAAAATACATAACGAAATTAAAATATTTAAATATATTTAATATAAAAAGTATAATAATTATAAGTAAACAAATGTAAATGTACCTATACCCTTTAAAAGTTACAAATTATAATAAAATACAAATGAATCAGTGAAAATATTACATAATTACTTTCCAATTAATCATTTAATTAACATAACAAATTATTAAACTAATTGTATTTTAAATAAATTCTTACCCTACTCCACTACAAATCCAACCTGCTACTAAATTTAAACTTACTAATTAAACATACAAATATTTAAAAGACACATTAAAATGACAACCCACACTAGCCAAATAAAAAGCATCTCTTATAATACTAACAACTAAAATTAATACATTAACTTAATTAGAAAACGATATTTAATACAACAATATTGAACAAAATGATATTATATGCAACAATATTTTAGAAATGGTATCATGTACCTAGAAATAATGTTTCTACCTTCTCTGCTATGTCCATAATATTTTGTTTGTTGACATAATTTTTGACACAATATTCTTCTATCAAGATATTTTTTCACAGTATTTTGGTAATTCTCCTTCTCAGTACAAGCCACAGGCTTTGGAACATAAGTTCAATTATCATTGTCCCAGCCCTCATTAATACTAATACTATAATGCACAGCAGTCGTGTAGCCTACTGTTTTCCACACAGGCTGCATAATAATTCCCTTATGCTGATTGGCCCTCTTACACTTACATCTCTCCAGCAGTGGCTTTCGCGCATTGGATGGGCTAAAGTTGGGATTGTATTCAAACCAATGTGCCTTGTACACAAAACTCCATCCTCCTCCTGCTCCAGTTCGAAGATTTCACCCAATGGGTTTTAGACAGATGTCTGACCTACTCAAGTTAAAAAAAGCAATGAAAATGTGGTTGTTGCTGAAGTCTGCTTAGTTTGGTTTCTTACCTTTATTTGCTGCTTCTTTTTAATTGTGTATTAAATGTGAAACATAAGAGATAGCCACTTTAGCTCATGTCCATCACCCAGTACTGTGCCAGTCCACAGCAACAAACCACCTATCACGAACAGAAGCAACTGAAGGCATCAGCCACATACCGCTGCCACCGGCAGACTCTAATTCACTCCACGACTGCATGTCCCAACAAGCTGCACGCAATGACTGCCCCTTCACATGACACAACAGTAGTATTATGGTTGATTGAAACAAACTCTGTCTAGCCGATCTCCCCACCATCTCCCCCTCCAACCTGTTGCTCAGAATCATAAACACAAACAAAAAACTCAGAATGGACAGCCTGTTGCTTGGACTGTGATGATAAGAAATACAATAAAGGGACCTGCAGAACTGCTAAAATTTGCAAGCTTACTCAAAAGCCATAAACTGTGCACCTATCTCTCACATGTCTTCATCCACAAAACTGCTAACCGGTGCATTCCATAACACCATAACTGTAGCTCAGTGGTCTTCACGCTCATGATGGAAATACCTCCCACATAAGATCATATCAAAGACAACTAACAATCTAACCACACACACCCTACATGGTGTGGTATACTACCCTTGTAGACAAGTGTTATAGACTTACAAGCACTAAATAAATGTGATAATACACAACCGTACAGTGTGCTGTATTCTAAAATGCCTCAGCCGTAAAAATGTAAAGCAAACACTAAAATACACCAATAAAGAGGAGCAATTGTATTCATGCCACATAATAAACTTTGAAATCACTCATTTTATGTGTGGAAGAAGAAATAAGAAGGATGGAGCAGGAACAACACCCACACACCTCTTGCACAAGCAGTTAGGCACCTACCTGACAACATGCTGAGTGTAGCCAACACACACAGAAAATGCATCTTCAGCTCTTCAAACAGCTCTCGACCAAGCAAGGAGTGGACTGATCCTTGGGCTGTGAGCACTCTCTATGAGTGGTCTTGAACAGGAAGTGAGGTCACACAAGGCATTGTTCTGCCAGAAAGTGGGCCAGGAAATGATATCATGGAAACTTGTTGTGTCTTACTTGATTTAGCAAATTTGTACCATGGCCATGTAAAATAAACAAGTATTGGCAACGTCAATATGTCTGCTTTTTAGAGATAATGTATGCCAAAGTAATCCTTACAGGTAGGTATGAAGAGGAATTGGTTCTTGTACATATACATTTCAGAGTATGTTTGGACTTGCTTTATTTAAAGTTTGCAAATTAATGTTGTGGGAAAATGAGAATTTAATTGATAGTATACAGTATAAATGTTTCAACACTGAAAAAATGTACAAATAAATATTCTAAAGTAATACATTGGAGGTCAGTTTGCCAAATAATGTAATTAGTAATTAAGTAAGTAGTTACAGTGATAATTATAAAGTGTAACGTTAGTTTGTGAAGGAGAATCAATGGAGAAGGGAAGAGAGAAGCAAGCGATGGTCTGATAAATTGGTGTGCAGTGTGTATTTGTATCTTTCTGTGTTGCGGTGTGTATGTGCACTTGTATCTGTGGGTTTGTGTATGTAAAATAGGCCTGGAAGAAATTCGAATTATGCCTATGTCATTGGAGTAATTTCAGCAATTACAAATTCCTCTTGCGATGTAAACTTACCGAAATTATACAATTATGTCAGCTTGCGTAATTAAGAGTAATTTGGGGCAAAAATCTTAGCACAGGAGCACAGGAACAACAAACCGATAGAGAGTGAGCGGCTTCTGGTAACAGCTGTTCATGTTCTCTAACGTTTAGTGATATTTTCTTAGTGCAAATGTTTACCCTGGCTCATCTTGGATGCAAGGGTGCATTTAGGGTTAAATTCTGGATTACCCTTCTCACACTATTAAGCATAATTACGAGAAATGTTGTAGTAATTTTCCTAGGGATTTACACGAGTTACACTCACCCCTAATTTTAAAGTGTGGACAAATCAACAATGTGCAATTTCTTAGGGGGCATTGCCGAAAAATCATGTAGGCAGGCAAAGATGCAATGATCAATAGTGCAGAAGGTGCAGTGGCACTGGGGCATAGAGGTGAGGGACTCTTCGCACCACACTAATAGATACTTTCAATTCCAACCCATTAGGCAGGGGTCTAAATGAGTTAGTTTGTCTTAGGACTCATGGCATGCTTAATGCGTTTTTAGTTTCGATTATTTTTTATTACTTTGCATACATCAACAAGGCGGGCATTCCCACCAGGATAACTGGAGGTTTCTCTAACATGTGAACCATTCAAATCCCCAACTTCCACCCATCCCTCCCCCAGAACAGTACTTTAAAGAATATAAAAATAAAAAAAGTTGGCACTATACCTGTAATTGTACCATGGGTCAGGGTGGCCTTCAACATAGACCAGCCCACTTGATCTTAGGCCTTCTTTGCACCAAGTGAAAGCTTGATCACTGCCCTGTGACCTTTCAGCACTAGGTCTATGATGTGGGGGGCATGTTTGGTACAGTCACTAGTTGATCGGGACAAGATAAATCCTATTTAATTGGAATGTATTAAGTTAGGGAGGTAAACTTCATGGTGAGTCATGAGAATTTTAACAATTATTTTAGTATTGATGCTTAGAGGGGAAATGGGGCAGTGGTATTAGCATAGGGTTAGATCATTTCCCAGTTTAGATATGAGAGATATTGTTACTTCTGCCATAACTGGGGTCAGACCCCCTACTTTATATTACATGTTTCACCCAGCAGAGGGGCTCATCAATAGCCAAAAGCACTTCATTCCTCTACTAGTAGTGCACCAGGAGGTGCGTTTGCAAAGCGGCTGAGAAACGGGCCATGGCCTCCTACCAGGTCTCAGCAATTCTGCTGTGTGGGACCTACTAGAGGTAACAGGAGGGATAGTTGCCCCCCCCAAGGATGTTCTTGGGGGCCAACTACCCCTCCTATTACCTCCAGTAAGTTCCACATACCAGAATTGCTACAAGGTCTTCAGAGGCAACGCACCATTCTCCACCACTCTGCAAACGCGGCTCCTAGCACAATACTGGTTGGGGAATGAAGTCCACTTTACTCCTGAGGGAACTTGGGGGCCAAGAATACCTCCTGGTAACTTCTGTAAGTCCAACACAGCGGGATTCCTGAGAGCTAGTCAGAGGCCCGTCCCCTTTCTCCGCCACTTGGTAAACACAAGTACTACTTTAAAAAACTAAAAAATTAACTGGAAAAACAAAGGTTACAGGGACGTTATAGTTAGGAATAAGCATTCAAAAATCCCTAGAAATTTAGTGAAAAAAAAACAAATGTTACAAGGACATTTTAGGTAGGAAATGGAATAAAAAAACTTGGAAATTAGCTGAAAAAACAAAAGTTACAGGGACCCTATAGTTAGGCTGAAGTTTTGCAGGTAAAAATTCAGAGAAATTCAGACTTTATAGTTAGTGAGCTAACTGCTTATGACCTCAATATTACATCACTCATATCACTAATGACATCTCAAATGACATCATCCACAGAATCCCTGATACACCCACTCACATCCCCATATAACCTTTCGAGCACCCACTCCAACTTCCGCACCACAGTTCTCAAAACCATTGACACACCCATACAAGTACTTCCACAGCCACTCCCTGGTTCATAGATCAACACACACATCTGCTTACTTACCCATACAGCCACTCATACACTGACCCCCTCACTCACTAATACAGCTACTGACATCCACTCATACAGTCACTTACTCATGCAGTTAATAACATGATACTCACTTACCAATACAGTCACTGACAAACACACACTCACCCATACAGGCACTCTCACATTCACTCAATGGCCCAGTCACTCACATATGCCATTACTCAACTAAACTGCCTTTCACATACTCAGTTTCTTACCCATATACTACTGACACATGCACTCACTCACTGACATAGCCATACTCAAACACATTTACCCATACAGCCCCTCATACATGCACTCACTAACCCATACAGCCACTGACTCACCCAGTCACTCATCCATACAGGCAGTCACACACCCTCTACCCACCCACACAGACACTCATACACCCATATAGGTAATATATTTAGTTTAATTGAAAAACACAGGTTACAGGGACGTTATACTTAGGAAATGGAATAAAAGAAAACCTTGGAAATTCACTGAAAAAAATAAAAGTTATAGGGACTTTATAGTTAGGCTGACATTTTACTCATACAAATCCAGAGAAATGCAGCCGTTATAGTTAGGGAACTAACTATTATTCCCGCTCCCGCAATGCAGTGCTTTTGACCTCACATATTACATCACTCATGACATGGTCAGTGACATCACTGATGACATCTGAAATGACATCACTGATGACATCATCCAGAGAAACACTGATGTACCCACTTATACCACATTAACATGTTATACACCCACTCCCACACAATCACTAACAATCTCATTCACAGAACCCATACATACACACACATCTCTTGACTCATCCATACAGCCAGTAACACATCAGATCCCCCATGGAGCCACTAATGGGACCACTAACTCACATATACAGCCGCACATGCACCTACTGACTTACCAATTCAGCCAGTCACTGATTCAGTTATAGAGACCTAGACATACTCACACACCCACTCATACACACATATAACTACTGACCTGGTAAATCAGTCAACCATACACCTACTCACACACCCACTCATACAATCACTCACACAGCCACTAACTCACCCATATAATTAATGAGACAGCCACTCAGTTACTTATATATTTACTAATACATATACTCATGTACCACAAACTTTCCCATACGACCTCTCTCACACTCACTTATTAACCCATAGAACCACTCAAACACCCATTCGCTCACACATACAGCCACTCATACACCCACTCACTCATACCCATTGATGCATCGAGACAGCCATTCAAGTACCATGTCACTCACCCATACAGACCCGTATGTATCTGTTCAAATACCCTTTCAGCCACTCATGCACCATTTAATTCACCATTTACAACCATGGATACACCAAGTCAGTCAACTGTACACAGCCACTCACTTATTCATACACGCACAGGCACACCCACTCGCTTACCTATACAAAAACTCACACACCCACTATCTCGTGTATACAGTCTCTTATATTACCAGTCACTTTTCTATGCACCACTTATACATCCACTTACTTACCCATACATACACTTCCACAGAGAGTTACCTTAGTATATATGTTTAACACTCAGTAACTTTGAGAAAACACTCACAATCACTGGAGGGTGTCAGTGATGTCATCAGTGATATCATCTGTGATGTCATTTGAGTTTTCATCAGTGACGTCACTGACCATGTCATGAGTGATGTAATATGTGAGGTCATAAGCAGTGCATTGCAGGGGCGTGAGTTATAGTTAGCTCTGGTAACTGAAACTGTGTGACTGTCTCAGTACATCTATTAGTGGGTGCATCAGTGTCTCAAGGGGTCTGTGATTGTTTGCAGGAGTCTGTCAGTTGATCTGTGAGTAGGTTAATGAGTGCCTTTGTGCACTGTCTGACTGGATCTGTGAGTAGATACAGGAATGTCTAAGTGGGTGTTTGAGTGGGAGTATCTGAGTGGCTCTGTGAGTGGGTGCATGGGCCTCTGAGTGGGACTGAGAGTAGGCGTCTAAGTCTCAGTGTATGAGTGATTGGGCGCAGAAGTCTCTAAGTGGGTCTGTAAATGGGTGTGTGAGTGACTTTATGGGTGTGTGAGTGGGTCTGTGAGTGGGCACATGAATGAATCTGTGAGTGTGTGTATGAGTGTCTCAATGGGTCTGTGAGTGAGAGCATAAGTCTCTGAGTGGGTGAATAATTGGGTACATGCATGAGTGTCTGACTGGGAGGGCAAGTGTCTGGGTGGGTCTGTGAGTGAATGCATGAGTCTGAGTGGGTGAGTGACTGTGTGTGTGTATATCTGGGTGTGTGTGTGTGAGTCTCTGAGAGTATGGATGAGTGACTGAGTGCATAAGTCTCTTAGAGGGTCTGTGGCGGCATGTGTGTGTTACTGTATGGGTTTGTGAGTGGGTGTATGAATGCCTGATTGGATCTGTGAGTGTGTATGAGTGTCTCAGTGGGTCTGTGAGTAAACATGAGTGTGTGAGTGGCTCTCTAAGTGGGTGTGTGAGTCTCCAAGTGGGTCTGTACATGGGTGCATGACTCTCTGAGTGTGTCTGTAAGTGGGTGCATGAGTATCTGAGTGGGTCTGTAAGTGGGTGCATGAGTATCTGAGTGGGTCTGTGAGTGGGTGCACGAGTGTCCAGATGGGTCTGTCAGTGGGGTTAAGAGTCTCTAAGTGGGTATGAGACTGTGCACGTGAGTTAGTCTCTAAGTAGGTGTGTGAGTCTCTGAGTGGGTCTGTACATGGAGAGTGAGTCTATATGTGGGTCCATGAGTACCTGAATGGGTATATGAGTGAGTGCATTAGTATCTGAGTGGGTATGTGACTGGATGTATAAGTGTGTGAGTGGGTATCTGAATGGGTGAATATGTGTCTGAGTGAGTTTGTGAGTGTGTACATGCGTCTGTGACAGTGACTGTTGAGTGTGTACAACTATTTAAGTATTCTTTTATATTTTCCCCAATATTTGTGGTGCCCCTGTGATATTCGCTATGTCCACATGAAATTACATGGGGGCCATGTTGGCTATCGCGTCAGCATCGTGAATATCACATGTGATTAAAAAAATCCATTTTGGACACATAACTTGTGTCACTAACACCCCCGTTTCTCAAACATGGGGTCAGAGTACCTCTACCCTTACCTCTCATTTTAGCTTTCACAGAAATGTTCAGCCCCAGGAACCATTACCGATCGATAAAATGGCGGACGCAACTTTCTGGTCAGGTTGCATCCAGTCAATGAGAGCATTCCCGCTGGCACGGGCATTCGCTATTGACCATGAAATCGTCCTGAAATATCAGCGACCATCGCAAAAGCGCTGCGAAACATCAACGGCCAGAGATATCACTATTTTTGAGTTTTAATTTCTCAAAAACTACTCCACATCTGCACCAAATAACGAAAAGCACAATCTATGTAACAAAATCTACCTTTCTGCAAGATTTGGTGTAATTCCGTCCAGGGGTTTAGCCTGTAGGGTCTACAATGCTTTTCTACGTGGAATTAACATTACAAATGCACCCTTATTTTGCGCCATGTTTCTAGGGCCCCATAGCATGGATCACCCCCAAACTTTCCATGAAACCCAGTACCTACTTTGATACTAATTTGGAAAATTTCATGAAGATTGCTCAAACGACATTAGAGTAATAGGCATGTCCAAAAATGCTTTCCTATGGAAATTCGGTCTTAACTATAACTACACACTGGCAACCGGCAATAGAATATATATATATATATATATATATATATATGAAACCAAATACAGTCTCCCACATCACCACAACCGCAAATGTAGAAACCACGCAAATCCAACGTATTTCTATAGGCACAAAGATTTATTCAAAAAGAGCCACTAAATCTGACGCGTTTCGGGCATCCGCCCTTGCTCACAGATCGTCAGTTAATGCATTTGTCAAAATTTAAATACATTTTTTTCTCCAACTTTTTTTTAAACCATTTTTTTTCATATACCCCATGTGATCATGGAAATGAAGGACATACTACAAATTACAGACCTAGCAGTCTCGTTTCATAATGTATTTACCCTCCTGTTTTTTTAGTCAAGATGATTAAAACTTTATGCATAAGCCTTGCAAAATGTGCAAAAGCTTATTTCATATAAATATTAGTTTGACATATCCAAATAAAATGTATGAATACAATTCTTAAAAGAGACGAAGTTTCTAACATACCTGCTTAAATGCAATAACACAAGGAAACTCCTTGAAACTATTATCTGTTTCAAATAAAGATATCCATTTGCAGAGATAAATCACATGGTAAAATATAGTGACATCTGTTATGGTACAGATTGTACATCACTATATTGACACCAAAAAGTGTAAAGTGTCACAACTAATATGTGCAAATAGCATGTCTAGCAGAATGTGCAAATTACGTAAACAAAAGTGCATGGTATTGATGTGCAAATACGCAATAAAGTGCTAGAGTGTACATAAACAATTCATGTGCAAATCATCGCAATCAAAAACATTTTGTTTTGTAAACAATACCACTCATATAGTTCTATTGATGCTAACACTGTCTCTGCAACAGATTTATGCATAAATGCATATAGGGATAACGTCTCTAAAAAGATGGAAAATAGAATATATTTGGACATGGAAATAATATGTAGATAAGAGGGTAACATAGAAACGAGTGGGCAATGCCAGTACTAGAATGTCTATGTCCAAAATAAAAAATTAAAAAGTGCACATGTACTAGCTACTATCAAAAAGTGAAAAAGGAGAAAAATAAATAAAATAAAGGATGAAAACCATGAAAATAGGTAAATAGGTGGTTGTTTTCAGAAATTCAATATCATTGAGGCAGCGAGACAGAAGACTTCATCCTAAAACTGCTAAAAGGTACTACAATCAAATCAAAGAAAAACGTGCAGATCCTTAGTAGTATTCAACCCGTTAGGGAATTTACTGTCCAACTCTAAAATCATTTGGGATTCAAGTCTCCTAAGCATTTTATCTCTGTCGCCACCCCTGCGCTGTTTAG
Organism: Lissotriton vulgaris; assembly: GCF_964263255.1. Lineage (NCBI taxonomy): Eukaryota > Metazoa > Chordata > Amphibia > Caudata > Salamandridae > Lissotriton > Lissotriton vulgaris. Next base: position 13,252,694 of record NC_141693.1, on the reverse strand, counting down.
AAACCGAAGCGATGACATAATAATTAAGACACTGCAAGTTGTTATTATGTATGGCTTTAAAGTGCCTTGCCACAGGGTACGCCCCATCATTGTTAACGATGGCTCGTAAATGCTGGAGAATTCTGACATTCACCTGTAGCTTAGTACTGCCTACATATCTAAGGCCACAGGTGCATGTCAGAACGTAAACTGCATATTCTGTTTTGCAGTTAAATGAACCCCTAATGTTGAACATATTAGGGTTGAAAGGAGTGGAGTATTGGGTAGTATTTATCCCAAATTTACAGGCTCTGCAACTGGAGCAACGTGTAAATCCCAGCCGGGATTGTAACCATAGTTCTTTTTTAACCAGCTCCGGAAAGTCTCGACTTATCTGAGTTTTAAAGGAAGGTCCCTTCCGATAAGTAATGGTAGGGCCAGCTGGTAGTCTAGGCGACAGAACCAAATCAGTTTTTAAAATAGGCCAACTTTGTTTAATAATGGATCTGATCTTTCTCTCCTGTCGGTTAAAGGTGGTAATAAGCCTAGGAGCTTGGTCATTAAAGTTGGCATCTGTTTCCAAAAGGACATTGTCAGTGGGTGCCAAAAGTGATTCACGGGATCTTGGATTAGTTTTTTGGACGGCCTGTTTAAGTATGGATTCCTTATATCCCCTTTGTCTGAATCTGTCTAAGGCTTCAGCTGTAGTAGAAGCCAGATCTTTCTCTGTACTAAAAATACGTTTGAGTCTGAGAAGCTCACCAAAGGGAATATTGTTGATCACATGCCTGGGATGAGCACTGCTGGCGTGAAGAGTGTTATTGCCAGCAGTGCTCTTTCTACGGAGTTTAGTGGCCAAATGCCCTTCATGAATAAATACTTTTACATCAAGGAATTCTGCTTCCAACTTATTGATGACAGATGTGAATCTAAGATTCTCTTGATTGATATTAATAGTAGTTACAAAGGCATTGGCACTGTCCATGTCCCCCTTCCATAAAACAAAAACATCGTCAATATAACGCATCCATTTTATCACATGCTCATTAAAAATGGCACCATGTGTGCATTTCAGGACCTGCTCCTCCCACCAGCCTATGTGAAGACACGCATAGCTGGGGGAGAAGCAGGCCCCCATCGCCACACCTTGTTTCTGGAGATAAACATCATTACCAAACATAACAAAATTATTATTGAGACACCATGTTGTTAATTCAATAATCATTTTGTTGTGGTTATAGCAGTCAATAGGTCTTTTTCCCAGAAAGTATTTAAGGGCCTCTAGACCAGTTTCATGTACAATGCTCGTATAGAGCGATTCAATGTCTAAAGTAATGAATAGTAGGTCTTCAGTCCAAGGAACATCTTTTATTTTTCTGAGAAAATCTCCAGTGTCTTACTTAATTCAGAGACTCTGTCCATCACCACCCCTTGTTGTAAATAATTTTGTCCACCCTAAGCGTGGAAGGGTACACTCAGATGTGAGTCCCTTGCTCATTGCACCATCAGGATTCAAGCAAGCCGGCAAAAACCGGTCCCCGGAAGCTTGTTTCCTTCCCAGAGTAAGAATTGGCTTTTGTAGTCTGGTCTGCCCTGTTCCCATGATGCACTGGGCCAGGGACAGACTAATTTGCATACAGCCAGGTTCTGAAACTGGGATGGTGCAATGAGCTAAAAAACGGTGTTGGATCTAGCCCTGATCTCTTGACTGGGTGAGAGTACTCTGCTTAATTCAGAGACTCTGTCCATCACCACCCCTTGTTGTAAATAATTTTGTCCACCCTAAGCGTGGAAGGGTATACTCATATGTGAGTCCCTTGCTCATTGCACCATCAGGATTCAAGCAAGCCGGGCCGAAGACGGTTGTAATGCCAGAAACCGGTCCCCGGAAGCTTGTTTCCTTCCCAGAGTAAGAATTGGCTTTTGTAGTCTGGTCTGCCCTGTTCCCATGATGCACTGGGCCAGGGACAGACTAATTTGCATACAGCCAGGTTCTGAAACTGGTATGGTGCAATGAGCTAAAAAACGGTGTTGGATCTAGCCCTGATCTCTTGACTGGGTGAGAGTACTCTGCTTAATTCAGAGACTCTGTCCATCACCACCCCTTGTTTTAATATAAGTTGGCAGGTCTTTTACTAAATCTTGCAGAAAATAGTCAATATATTCTGTGATGTGTTCTGCAACACCAGAGATAGCCGAGATAATAGGACGACCAGGAACTGGAGTCACCTTTTTATGCACCTTAGGAAGAAGGTATAACTTGGGTAGGACAGGAAATTCCACATGTAGGAATTCAAATTCTTGCTTGGATAGCATCCCTTCTCTCTTCCATCTATGTAGTAGTTTAAGTGAATCCTTTGCCTCATTGTACTGTTTTACAGTTGTCTTTGTGTAGCATGAACAGTCATTTAATTATTGCATGGCTTCCGCAATGTACTCACTTTGAGGCCAAACTACCACATTTCCACTTTTGTCTGCAGTGGTAATAATTATTTTGTGTTCATTATTCAATTTCTTGATTTGTGATTCATAGTCCTGTTCATGTTTGCTTTTATATCTTCTTCTATGTTTCACTTTATGATAAAGTTGTTTGAGGTCTTCCACACCAACGTCATGGAAAGTGTCGATCGAGTCTCTAGGCATATTTGGTGTAAAACTCGATTTAGGTTTGAAAGGGCTGATATTAGCCCCAATTTGTACAATGGATGCCGCCCTCAATTCCTCCTGTGTGGATGCAGATTCCAGGTCCGACGTGTTGTTTTGTGCAAGTTGTTGCATGCTGAGAAATACTTTTGTATCCATTGCAGCAAGAACAGGATTATTCAAAATGTTGGGATTGTCTTTCTTTGCCTCAATTTCTCTAAGACCATCTTTGATTTTGAAAAATTTGAGCAACTTCAATTTCCGTATATAACAGAAAATATCAACTCGTGTTTTTGTGTAGATGAAATCCGAGACTGGACAATATGAAAGACCGAGGCTAAGCAGTTGTTTTTCTGCCTCGCTTAATGTAATTGTCGATAAATTGATGATTACATTATCTTTTATTGTTTTTTGCGCCAATATTGCCTTTTTGGCCTTTTGGTTGATTTTCCACTTTTTGCGATGCTCGCATCTTCTTCTGTTGTCTCTTGACTTTTTTTCTGTTGCTGAGTTCGTGGTCTTAGTGTTTGAAGGCGATCCGACACTAAAAAATCAACCTCCTCTCCTAAATCCAATATTTTTGAATTTGCCCCCATACTTGCAGATCCACTTTCATCTGACGTTAAGCCACTAGTCAGTGACTCATTATCACTGTTGTCCGTAGCTGTATCCAGATTGGTGGATGTAGAGGCTCCCATTTGATTAACTGGTTTGCTTTGGCATTTTCAAATTTACGCGCGAAAGTAAAAATACGCCCTTGCGCATAATCCTCTTTGTCACGGGCGAATTTCTAAATTTTCCGTGCTTTAATTTTTTTCTCTTGTTTTGAGAGCCTATCCTGGATTTCCTTGTGTGCTTTGCGTTTATCTCATCAATATCCTTCATTAAGATGTCCCTGTCGATTTCCGCAAATTTTATTAAAACCTGCATCAATGTGGCTGAGGCCTCCAGACTCCCATGTCCCCCATTCCTTTAACATTTCAGGGTTCGGACTCTCATAACTTGGGGCCAATAATATGCGGAGCCCTCGGGGAACACGTCCTTCCTCGATGTATTTTGAAAGCGATTTGTGCTCCCACCATTTTGTAATTTCTTGGCGCATTCATTTTTCTAAGCGTTTCAATGCAGTTCGTATTTGACCCTCGTTGGTATTATCACGGTCACTCGATATGGTTTTATTAGCTCCGTTCTTAGTAGTTACCTTAGGCAGGTTTGAATAAAGTGCATTGGCCGCCGCCTCTCTGATACGTAGAGTTTCTGCTGACATGGTCAAAGTGTGCTCTAAATACAAATGTGCTATGAGCGTGGCTGAGACCCGAACTGGCTTTGTTTCCAGAGTCTCCCCGCTCGTGCCGTATACTCCTCCCCACCGCCGATATTCACCGAGTCACTCACCAAGAGATACTTGCTGCAGACGCCGACTGGTGTAGTCTCGCTACCGCATATTACTCTCGCCGTGAGTCCATATATCCACACTCAGTTTCAAAGCGGGGGCTGCTGCTGGAGAAATTCCTTAGTAAAAAACGAAGAGTGTTGGATGAACGCTGCCGCCAACTTGCAGGGAGTGGATTTGCCTCGGAAGCAACCACCTTCCGAAATTAAATGAAACTAAATGCAGTCTCCCACATCACCGCAGCCACGAATGTAGAAACCACGCAAATCCAACGTATTTCTTTAGGCACAAAGATTTATTCAAAAAGAGCCACTAAATCCGACGCGTTTCGGGCATCCGCCCTTGCTCACAGATCGTCAGTTAATGCATTTGTCACCATTTAAATACATTTTTCTCCAACTTTTTTTTAAACCATTTTTTTCATATACCCCATGTGATCATGGAAATGAAGGACATACTACAAATTACAGATCTAGCAGTCTCGTTTCATAATGTTTTTACCCTCCTGTTTTTTTAGTCAAGATGATTAAAACTTTATGCATAAGCCTTGCAAAATGTGCAAAAGCTTATTTCACATAAATATTAGTTTGACATATCCAAATAAAATGTATGAATACAATTCTTAAAAGAGACGAAGTTTCTAACATGCCTGCTTAAATGCAATAACACAAGGAAACTCATTGAAACTATTATCTGTTTCAAATAAAGATATCCATTTGCAGAGATAAATCACATGGTAAAATATAGTGACATCTTATATGGTATATATGTATATATGAACCAGAACATCCAACTCCCCACAGAATCTCCATGGAAAGCAGGCACGGACACGAAGTGACTTTGGATTCGGCATTTATTTCTTAGTACAGGTCGCTCTTAATCCCGAGCACTAGGAGAGATGCGTTTCAGCCTTCAAGAGGCCTTTGTCAATCTAGTTTGGCAGTGCATATCTCATTACTTATATAGCCCTTCCCACTCGCACATTTAGTAAAAATGGAAAACATACTCTCATGCAAGTATTCCCCTTACATCCTATAACATGCTTACAAAGTCTGCTGCTCTTCATTAATATAAAATATAGGTAAGGCGCAGCATATTGAAATATAATGCACAATACATCTTTTCAAGTTTGCAAAGTTACCATTGACGCAAACTAAATGAATGCTAAAGCATGTATGACAGATTAACTAATGCTCTGCGGGAAAGATCACGGGCATTTAAAGATGGTAAGCCAAACTGAAATCCTGTGACGTCACATATTACATCCCTCATGACATCAATGATGACATCTCAAATGACATCATTGATGACATCACTGATGACATCATCCAGTGAATGTGTGTCTTTCTGAAAAATAAATATTTTTTTATATATGTATATCTAAAGGTCGATGGAAGAATAAATGGGTAAATAAGTGTCTAAATGGATGATTTTTGTTTGTAAAATTGATTGTATAACTGACTTATTAAGTGTTTCTTAGTGAATACATGTATTAGCGAGTAATGTTTAAATATGAAAATATTTGTATCAGTGTCTCACTTTGTGTATAAGTGGATGCATGGGTTGTGAGTAGCTACATTAATGTCTATATGGGATATTAGTTGGTTTTTTGAGTATCAGAATGAGTGTTTGTATGGTTTGGTGGGGGGTATTGCTTAGCGCACAGATGCATGAATGACTGACTCACTATTTGTATGTGTTTTGAAGACAGCATGTGTGCAGGTCTGTATCGGTTGATGAGTTTGTGTATGGGTGTGTTAGTGAGTGAATGACTGTCTCAATAGTATCTTTATGAGTAACCACATATGTTTTAAGAAAGAGATATTCCAGAATTAGTAGCTGTGAGAAGCTGGCTTGGTATGTGGTGTATACTTATGTAAGTGGCCACCTTGCACCAATCCAGGCAACCCTTGTGGTGATTTTAGTGGTCTTAGACAACCTTAGAAAGCTCTCTAAGTAGTAGCTGTGGAGAGCAGCCGTCAGGCTGTGTTCCAGAAGGAGAGTAAAGCTGCATGTTCACCATAACATAATCTTATAGGTATAGATTAAGTGAAAAAGAACCACACAGTGTATTTATAAAAATATTTATTTATTATACGACACTCACTAACATATACAGATATTGCCTAGCTGGGGATATACACATTTCACACAATACTTATCAATAGAAACAGGTAAGTAGCACGTAATACACAGTGGTCACCAGGGGAAGACCAAACCATAAACGAAAAAAGTGGGATGCGAACCACAACTCGAGTCAAGACTATAGCCAGAAATCAGAACTGCCAGGGGCCCAAGGAACCACCCATTGTAAGTAACCAGGAGCCCCACGAAGGCTGTGTGCAGAGTGGGAACACAACCGCCGAATCAATGCAAGTCAATGGGTAAGGCATGGTTGCAATTTTAAACAAGAAGGACCTTTCCCAGTGGACCCTGAAGAAACACAGTGGAAGACAGAAGGTTGGAGAGCCAACCCACCTGTGGATACCCTAGGAACCAGGTAAGAAGTGGCGTTGGAAACCGCTGTTGATACCAATGGAGGACTTCAGGAAGATGCCGCTGCTGGGGAAGGTGAAAGTGTCCGGTGGAACCCAAAGATGGATTCAAGTTGAGAAGTACCTGCAAACAGAGCTGACAGAATATATGCCACTCAAGAATGACCAGGAGGCACAGAAGATGAATGCCCACTGATGTCCAGTGTTGCAAGAGAGATGATGTGACGTTGGAGCTGCAGCTGTGAGGACCAGGCGATGCTGTGGAAGACCAAGAGCAGTTCACAAGCTGTCCCACGTCGGATGTCGAGAGTTGAGGCATTGTTGTCCGTCGGGAGCACCAACAGGCCTTGGCAACCAACGTGGAAAGCGAAAAAATTACAGTGTCGGGTCCGGGTTCCCAGTACAAAGGAGGTCCAGGGATCCTGTTCCTAGATAGTGTTGCCCAATTCGTCTTAGGTAGATGGATGAGATTCACTCGAGGCACTGGACCTTATCAGCCTTATATTGTAAGAGCACGAAAGGTATTGCGTATGTACTCCTCCTTAGTCAGTATTGAATTCCCTATGGTCAAGAAAGGTTGCAAAGTCCTGGTTAGTTTGTAGTGTTTTGCAAGTCTGTGTTATATTAATTTTTTTGTAATGTTTTTTGGCTTCATCCTTATTCTTCACAGTATTACAGAATACATATTTGACGTTACATTAGCCGACACATGTTTAGCCCTATAGTGGTCTATATGACTAGGGCTTTCTCAAGGCTTTTAGTAGCTTAGCAAGAAAACAGAACCATTCAATTGGCATCAGGTATTTCATCAGGCAAATCTGTAGTAGAATATTTTACTTAGATTAGTGGGCGGCTAATCCTGGGTACAATCCCTCATCCGAAGTCCACAGCTGTGCAGATGGCCTTTCTAGGTTCTTCTACTTAGACTATGAAGGCTCTCTAGGGGAAGGTTAGCCTTGTCCTCTTTCACTTTGGGGGGCCATGTAGGAAAGTGCCTCTTTTGACCTGGTTAGCCACCACCTTTTGTCTGATGTGTTTTTGATCTGTAAGTTCACTGGGTCCCTGATAGCCAGGTTCCCACTTCCCAGTGGCAGATCTCTTTCCCGAAAGCTGCACAACTTCAGTTACCCCTTACGCTACAAGCCCCTAGTACCAAGGGCATGGGTACTGAAGAGGACCAATGTCTTTCATGTGACATGAACGTGGATGCCTCTTATCTGGTTGGCTTTATCGAACCAGGAGGTAACGTCTCCGAAGAGTTTCACATGATGGGAAATGGGATTCTCTGAAGCTGCTGAAAAGCTTCTATCAACAGGGAGGGAAGAAATGGAACCCATACCCTTCTTCTTGGCCATCTTAATACAAATTCTGACTTCTCAAACTGCACCTTCCTGATAGCCTTTGTAAAAACTGGAATTGGTGGGAATAGATACAGAAGAACCTGCTGCCAAGGAGTAGCCAGAACACACCCTGATGTGCTTGAAGAGATGGAACCACTGAGAAAAAAGACTTGGAGAGAACACAAAGACATCTATCCATGATGAAAATATACCACAACAGGGGCAGGAGATGCCTCTCTGTTCAGAATGTCCTTTGCCATTCTGTTTAAAGAGTAGGATCTAAACCTCTTGTTGAGTCGCATGATTGTCCATTCTTACCAACAGAGAATTAATTTTCAGGCATTGAGAACATGCTAACACTGCTCGTAGAATGACTGTCAACTCCCTCCATTTGGAGGATTGGAAGGGCTTCTTTACAAGACCACTGTCCCTGAGCTCTAGCATCATCCATGAGCCTGTCAAACTGACACCTATGGCCAGGGCCAGTACTGGTTTGCTGATTCACCACACACCCCTCATTAGATTGGGCTCAGCCACTAGCCAGAGAACCCTGAGAGACAAACTTGCTCCCAACTCCATCTCATAATTTATGGCACTACGGGGCATATTATCAAGGGATTTATCTCTGCGTTTTTGGCTTTAAAAGCCAAGAAAGTGGAGATAAAATTATCTCCCTATCAGCAAAAGGGTGCTAACACGCAAATTCGCATGTTAGCACCCTTTTTCTCTACGCTTCCCCTTGCATCTCTAATGAGATGCAAAGGGGGCGTTCCAGAGAAAAATAATAGGAGAAATGTTGTTTAGCGACATTTCTCCTATTATCAAGGATATCGCTAACCCTGTTAGTGATAAAAAAAAAGAAGCGCTAACCGCGGTTAGCGCTGCTTTTTTTACACCTGGTATTTTCCTGACTTAGCCATGATATCCTATGGAAGGTGGATATCATGGCTAAGTTTGTGAGCCCCTATCATCAAGCTAACGCCAAACTTCGAGAGATTATCGTTGGTTTTCCAGCGATAATCTCTCATTTGGCAGTTAGCGCGAGGATTTTTATCACTTCTGAGATAAGCGTTGCTGATAGCACGCTATCTCAGTGATAAAAATCCACGCTACCCGGCGATAATTATCCTACCGCTAAGTGCGCTTAGAGATAATTATCGCTGGGGCTTGATAATATGCCCCCAAATGATCTAGACTGACACTCACCAAGGGCTTCATGTGGCAACATGGAACCTCAAAGTCAGTTAATGCCAAGTCTGTTTATGCCTTACTGGCGTCTTTTCTTAAGAGAGAGATTTTAACAGGTTCTGTACTCTCAGCTTTCCCCCTCAGGCAGAGAAAATGTCTCTAGAAATGTATGAAAACATGCTCTTACAAAAGTCATAATTGTCCATGGTCAGAAATGCTGGTTCTCCAACACTGCCCCTCATGCCAGGAGTGCCATTGACTCAGGTTTGATCTGCTGCTGTCGCAGCCACTAGGCCAAGCCAGACAAGTAGGGTAGCATTTTTTTTTTAAACATGGGAGAAGGTTTGGTGGTAGGGATTTTAACACCTTGAATGCTGCAGCATTTCATCCATGGTGCTGCAGTCCCTTAAATCCCATTGTTCATGACGAGCTCAGCTCGTCATGAGCATGGAAGGGGTTAAAGGATCATTTCATATTCCAGACCTTTACATCACAGATATGAAAGGAAAATATGCAATTGTAGGCACATTTTGAGGTTTGTGGGTTATCTTGGTCAATAAACTGTTGTGGGATTCATACGAAGCACACCATCCTGGATTCCCCTGGGTCTCTAGTTTAAGAAATGTCCAGTCTGGGCAAAAGTACTGCCACTGCCCCATTGTCGCTTTTTCATGTTTAATTTTGGGCCTATTTTCATTGCAGGTGTTAGGATCAGCCACACATGTGGGGTACTGTTTTGATCGGGACCAGTATGGGAACGTCGGGGGTTATGACATTTATGATTCAACACAAAATCTGTAACTTTCCTTCAAAGAAATCTGAGGAAAGTGCCTGATTTAAGGCAAAAATTGATAATGACAGGGCATTGCAGTAAGAAAACATTGTGGGGTCCATGTACGGCAAACCACCCTGGAGAGCCCTGGGTGTCTAGTTTTCTGAATGGTGGGGTTTAACTGGTTTTCCTAAGTGGCAGATAGTGCAACCATCCACTATGACAAGTAGGAGAACATTTGGATTTACTTCTGCTTTGCAGCTCCCTGTGTCAAAACTACAGCCAAAAGAATCAACATTTCCTCTTGCTTTCCATGGCATTAAATGTATGCAGGCATATACAGACATGGGACTGATAAAGCGTACTTCTACCATGCAAACCCTACCTAAGTGTACCTAAGTGTACCTTGCATGAATGTAGGTGTGAAGCCAAGAATCTCCCAGGAAAGAGCAAACCCCATTACCTGATGGGAGAGAACAATGGACCCCATGTTGGTCTCGAGCTGGACACCCTGCAAGGGATGTCAGAGTACTGCATGGTAGAGCTTCTCCAGGCCGAGACCCCAGTGCTTGTGTCAGTGTGTAAGTGTCTCCTCTGTCTATTTAATGAAGTTTTGTTTTTTTATACCATGAAGATAGCCTCTGGGTTCCTAACACAATCAATGTATTGTGAGTACGATTAAGTAAATTAACCTAAATCAATACCTGCAATTATGCAAAGTAGTTCTTTCGCCCTAGGATGAAGGTGACCACAACTTTTATGCATAGTATGTTTATACTGTTATGTATGTCATGTGCAGGGGACATTTCTAAGAATCCTCATGCATAATGAATGAGACTAGTTTCAAGGAAACCCATCGACATTTATTCAGCGCAGTGTGCTTGAACCGTTATGCGGAGCAAGGTAGGAAAAATGTAGGTTAAAGGTCATTTAGCTATTTAGGCCTACATTGGGGTACCTAACAACCCAACACCAGTGTCCTCCAACAACACACGATGTGTTCTCTAGCCCTGGGTGAAATTTAAATTATGCAAGAGTAAATCATAAAATTTAAGAATTACCGAAAATTTCACGTTATATGATATTCCTGAAATGATGCCATTGCCTGCGCTGTGTAATTACATCCGATTTACAGGAAACTGTTACCTCGAGAATAACACAAATGGACCGAACGCCAGCAGCTGTTGCTCATGTCACTTGTGTATTTTTTTAGGGGGGGGGGTTAGTGTGAAAAGACACAAAGATGCATTTCGCAATAAAATATAGCACTAAATGATACATCTGCAGTTTATATAATTATGTATAATTCCACATTATTTCCTCCCACATTTTCTGCAATTACATAACCTTATTATATAAGTTTCAAGCATCTCTTGTGTACTCTCTCTCTAGTTAGGACACTTGGTATTACAACACTCCTAGAGATGACCCTTTTATTGATTCTCCTTTTTATGTAACCAAATGCTTCAAATTGCTCAAGAAATCCCCTGAACAGAGTAGTAACATAGACCCCTGCAGCCGCTGCAATGCCTGGGCCCCTCACCCTTCAGGGGTCCCACCTCGTGCAGCCTATGAATATCTCAGGCATGTGGAAGTTTCAGAGGCCCCACATAGGGGCATAGCTTCAGGGTGGGGGTGCTACACCCTCCTAATAAATGTATTATTTAATAAATAGTTGGGAACAGGAGCTTTTGGTTGGGAGTGGTAAGATGTCAATGTTCGATTTCAACTGAGATCTTTAAATACTCACTGAGACAGAAACACACACTTGCCTCTATGATTTGAAGGTCTTAAAACAGGGTTAAATATCGGGCCATATTATCGAGATAATAATTTTATCGCCGCTTCAGGAAAAGTGGCGATAATGGGCTTGATTATATGCCCTTGAGAATTCCAATAGAAGCCCATGTTGTGGTGTTAACATGGGCTTCTATGGGAATCCTCTACGGCATATTATCAAGCCCATTATCGCCGCTTTAGCGGCAGAAAACTGCAGTTAAAGCGGCGAAAGGGGGCCTGATAATATGCCGTAGAGGATTCCCATAGAAGCCCATGTTCTGGTGTGAAGGACATCAAACCGAGGGGCATATTATCAAGGACCGGTGTTAAAATTATCACCGTTTTATCGGCAGGAAACTACCAATAAAGCGGCGATAATGGATTTGATTATACACCCTTGTTAATTCCCATAGAAGCCCATGTTCTGGGGTTAACATGGGCTTCTATGGGAATTAACAAGGGCATATTATCAAGCCCCTTATCGCCGCTTTAGCAGCAGTTTCCTGCCAATAAAGAGGTGATATTATCACCGTTCTTGATAATATGGCCCCAAGAGTTTTAACTATTCACGCTCCACACTATTTCCTTAACACTGGCTCTTAAGCCCGTCCTCTGTGCTGTTTCCTACATAATGATTTACTGCGACATGCTGGCGAAATTGTCAGAAAATCTGACGCTCGAAGCCCCCAGTCTTACTGACCAAGCTGCACCACTTTATGCAGGAGGTGCTGCTGGGCAGCACCACCCATGGCAGAATTTCTGATTCACGCCGCAGCCGGATGTAGTCTAGCACACGGCCTGTGCTTTCGTTTTCAAGCGTGTAGTCACTTCGCCTCTCCTAGGTGTGAAGTGTGGTGGCCAAAGGTATGGGAAACAGCACTGCTCAGGCCCCCCTAAACCACCGGAAGACAGCTAGCAAGGTGTGAGGTGGAGAACACTCAGACCAACAGAGAGAAATAGAAAATGACGCTCATGCTCAGAAAATAAAATGCTGTCTTCTGACTTTATTCTTTTAATAAACAAAGGAAACCGCAGATAAAGGCGACATTTATTTCAATGTGTCTGTCTGCTAATGTATGCCTTTGAAAGACATAAACCAATATATGTACCATGAATGTGCTATTTGGAACAGACATGCTCGCACTATGGGATGGTGGGTGTATCATTCCACATTCCAGGAAGTGCTTCCATTGGAATGCATGAAGGACTCTTTTACATCTGCACAGTGCACTCAATCACACTGTTTGTCACATTCAATAAAACACATTCCCTTTTTGCTGCCTTTTGCCCCAATTCTTGCTCATTCAGTAAGTCTGGCTTTAACATGCTATGCAGCATTTGTGGATTCCTGTGCTTACTTGCTTTACACATTTAGGCTGGCTTTCACCCTAAGGTCAGTCTGCTTCCGCGTCTACCCTCCAGACATTGATGCCAAAAGGGAGAGACGGACACGTGCGGCCCTCTCAGTAGCCCACTCCCGGACACGTGCGGCCCTCTCAGTAGCCCACTCCCGGACACGTGCGGCCCCCTCAGTAGCCCACTCCCGGACACGTTAGGCCCTCTCAGTAGCCCACTCCCGGACACGTGCGGCCCTCTCAGTAGCCCACTCCCGGACACGTGCGGCCCTCTCAGTAGCCCACTCCCGGACACGTGCGGCCCTCTCAGTAGCCCACTCCCGGACACGTGCGGCCCTCTCAGTAGCCCACTCCCGGACACGTGTGGCCCTCTCCGTAGCCCACACCCGGACACGTTAGGCCCTCTCAGTAGCCCACTCCCGGACACGTGCGGCCCTCTCAGTAGCCCACTCCCGGTAAGCATATGTTCTACCTAGAATACAGCACTGTGGGACTTCTTTACTCCCACATCTCTGAAAGGGCCCTTTTCTGTGGAACTTCATTCCATATTCTAACAGGATCCTAGATCAGGATAAGTGGGAAGAATGTGTAGCATATTGATGTAATACGCTCCAGGGGCCTCATTTATGAGAAGTGACGCATCGTTGCGTGAAAACAGCGATGCGTCACTTTTCAGTGCGCCCTCCATGTGACACCAATGATGCGTCATATTTACAGTATGACGCATCATGGCGCAAGGAGTTACAGATACATCAGTATTTCTGACGTATCTGTAGGCGCAAAAGTGACGCATTGCTGGAGTGTGTCACAAAAGTGTCGCAACTCCAGCAATGTGTCCTTTCACATGGGGCAAGCCCCATGTGAAAGGGCCTGCCTCATTCTTACGCCTGCTGTGAGGCAGGCACAAGATTTTGACGCATTTGAGTCCTAGAAGTGGCCCAGTGAAATCACATAGATCTCACTGCGTCACTTCTACGACCATTTCTTGTGTCAATACGCCCCCCTTGCATACGCCGATCTGTACTACTTGTTTGATCCCTTTGCAATGTGTTTTACTTGTATTATCGACCCTACCCGATTGTTTCATGTTCCTTTGCACAGGTCTTTTATTTGTATTATCGTCCCTACCCGATCGTTCATCCTCCCTCTTATTTATACTACTTGCACTGTTGACCCTCCTGCCTAACTATGCTCCCCCGTGTACCCACCCTTCCTCCTACCTCCTACCTATGTAAAGCGCTCTGTTATCTGCAAAGATCTTGTTCGCGCTATATAAAACTTTCAAAATAAATAAATAAAAAATAAAAATAAATTATACCTGGGGTAGGTATAATGTGGCGCAGGGGTTTACAAAGTGACGCATCTACCTAGATGCGTCACTTTGTAAATATGGAGCAACACGGCACATTTTTTACGCCACTGACGTGGCAAAAGTGACGTAAAGCCTCATAAATGAGGCCCTAGGATCCTCGCGGTTCCGGGGTGGACAGTGAACTTGGACTACATCATGTGCGGGGAGGTGTGAGGTTGAGGTTAATGGCGAAGTATGATGTAATGCACAGTGTATGGTGAGGAATGAAAAAAGTATTTGATTGCGCTCATGTGTGTCAAATTGTATCTGCATGCCCCAGGGAAGGGGAAGACGCTACATCTGGCGATGAGTGGAGGATGTGTGCCCTGAGGAAAATAAGGCTGTCTTCCCTGAGAGTTTGCAAGCGTACCCCAAACTGCTTGTGCATGCCATGAAGGCCTTATATCAATGCAAGGCAGTCTACAACAGGTACATGTGGAGTCAAAGCCCTGTTCCAGGTCATACATGACCAAAGGTGAAGGCCCTACAGAAAAACACATTCAAAACGCCCGCCAAAACTGCCAGTGAAGTGCTTGACAGAAATGCTGCGCTATGCCCCGAATAAGGAGCAATTACTCAAACGAACCAGAGAGATAATTACAGCGATCACCAAATACAAGAAACAAAGAATCTAATCGGCATCAAAGACAAGTAGAGCATGCTACGACCTGAGCAGGTGCTTTACGGCACACAGCACCAGCACTTAATTGGTTTCCAGTGCTCGGCACCGGCACCTAATTGTCAACACCATTCTTAGAACAGTCTAGGAAGTGGTGGCGCTGCCAATCTAATTTAGAGATGAGTAGAACTATGGTTATTTAGGAATGCAATATACATTACAATTGCTTATACCTGCCTCTCCAGTCATTCCTTTAGCTTTGGGGAGCTGGAATCATCTGAACTGTCGCATTTACATGCGAGAGAAATGGTTAGTGGGTATTTTACCAGCGATGACAAGGGCGATAGTTGGTGCAAGCTGCAGTGTCCTCCAGGTTCCTGGTCAGAGCCCTGGCACTTAGGGCCCAATGTAGGTAAATCTTTTTTCCCACTTCTTAAATACCGATTCATACCGAATCGGTATTTAAGAAGTGATAAAAAAAGAGGAGGGCAGATGTAGGTAATTTTATTTTTATTATTACCGAATCGGAAGGAATCGGTATTTACCGATTCGGTAAATACCGAATCGGTAATGCCCATTGATTCCTATGGGCATTGAAGCCCATAGGAATCAATGGGCATTACCGATTCGGTATTTACCAAATCGGTAAATACCGAATTTTGCAAGGGTGCAGGGGGTGTCACTTTGACACCCTCTGGCACCCCAATTACAGGCATGTGTGCCATGTGGCACACATACATGCCCTAAGGGCATGTCTGTATGTCACATGGCAAAGGTGTGCATGCACAGATGTGCATGCACACCTGGATTCGGTATTTTACCACCCAATTGGATTGGGTGGTAAAATACCGACTCCTAAAGGCCTGTGGCACTGTTTGCAGTGCCACCTACATGTGAGATTTACCGAATCGGTAAAATTACCGATTCGGTATTTTACAGAATTAGTAAATTTACCGATTCGGTAAATTTACCAAATCTGTAAAAAAGGTCACCTACATCTCAATGACCCATTTACCGGTCGGTAACCGCCAAATTCGGCCGTTACCGACCAGTAATGGTCACCTACATCGGGCCCGTCATATTTTACAAATTAAGACAAGAGAAGACCAGGACAAAGAAGACCAGCTGCTCGAAAAATAAAGCCCTGCAGCAGAAGAAACATGTGCCAAACCCTGCCTGCTGCTCCCAAGACTTGGCAATCGCTGCTGCTGTGTTGTCTTGAAACCTGAAAGGACTCCAAGAACCCCAGAGTACCTCCAACCTTAAAGGAATCGTCAATAAGCTCCCTTGGAGTGAAGGTATCACTCCCCTGCACACCGCAGGCACCAATCCTGTAAAGTCCACTTTGTTGACCTCAACGCAGCACCAAAGGTACCACAGATTCAAAGGGTCAGATCCGTCTCCCCACCATGTTGGGCGACACCTGTACCTACCAGCACCGCAGCGTATTAGTACCAAGGGTACCAGACTCCCAGAGGCAAACACCAAGAAGAAGAGTCCACTCCAAAATCCTAAAGCAGCAGAAGCAAGCAGCCATGAAGGGACATTGAGGCACCCGAGACTCACTTCCTAGTGGCCAAGCTGTCCCGAGATCCCTGCTCAGGAGGACCTCAAGACGCATGATGCCCAGCTGACCTGTTTGCTCTGCACCCTGCTCCAGCAGCAACCAACCAGCCCTGCTCCCATGGTCCTCAGGCCCTACTGACCGCCTTCTTCAAAGGAGACCAACCAGGCTTACCTGTCAGTCCCTCTGTGCTGTGCATTTTCAAGTGGCCCCCTTTGTCTTTACACAGCAGCTTCCAAGACCTCTGCACTCTGCTCCTGGCTGATATGGGATGCTCCTGAACTTCTCCTGCTGGATCTTCGACCTAAAACTAAAAGGTGAACATTCGTGAAAGCATTTCTTGAATTTCTATGCATTTTTCTTCCTTTCCCCATTGTTTCCTATGGTGCATAATTGAGTATTGAAGTGAAACATTTATCAAACTTTGCAAAATCGTATCTCTGAAAGTACTTACCTTAGAACTATGTTCTTGGTCTTATACATTTTAAAAATCAAAATTATTTTAAAAAAATTGGTCTCTGATTGACTCTTGAGTGTGTTTTTCATTTATTGCATCTGTGAGTACAACAAATGCCTAACACTACCCTCTAATAAGCATAACTGCTCACCCACACTACCACAAAAAGAGAGTTAGTATTATCTACTTATACCTCTGCCTACCATTGGGGATTTCTCAAATTCTCTACAGAGTGCACTTAATTTTTGTACACTATACAGAGAGGTGGTTTCCTACATTGGTGGATCAGCAGTGAGGTACATGACTTTGCAATTGCTTGACCACATTGACAATAAGTCACCACACGAGTAAACACAGAAATTGCCTTTAGATAGTCTATATTTTAGAGGTCTATTTATTCTAAATTTCTACAATTAACTACAAGGACCTTGATTAAGACCCTGAATCTAAATGGTTAGATATGTAAAAGTCTGTACTTTAGTTAGGACAAAAGTATTCAATGTAAAGTTATTTTTGGTAACTTCAGAAAAAGGTCCCAAGTAAAATAATGCTTGATTCCAGTAGGCTGAATCAAGAGCTCAATCTGACCCCGTACATGGATCTGAACCATGCTCAGTGAAGGGCCCTCTGTAAGGGTTATGATATCAAAACAGGCAAAAGTCCAAAAAAGGATTATCTCAGACAACTGATAAATCAGTTTGAGAAAGATCACCCAGAACAGGAAGCCCAGTCTAAGGAAGAAGATAATACCAATGAAGATGATGCTGAGAATGTACGAGTCAGTCCCCTCAAGCACAGTCAAGACCCCCTCCGATAAAGACCTCATACGGGAAAAAATGACCAGGAGATTGACGTTAGAAGCTCAGCTCCTGGAAATAGAACAACAAAGGATAGAGATGACTCTAGGACCTGTCTCTGGTGGCAGCATACAAGTAATTAGGGAGAATGGATGTTCCTTTGGCTCAAAACTCCCCAAAGAGATTGTCCCTCACTATTCAGAAGGTGATCTTGAGAGAAGTCGGTCAGAAAGATTTTGATGCACTGAAGGCAGCCATGTGCATGGCGCCCGTGCTCAAGGCACCCCACTTCACCAAGGAATTTGTAGTGCAGACTAACGCTTCAGGGCATGGTGTGGGAGTCGTGCTCTCACAACTGAATGAAGAAGGCCTCGACCAGCCTGTAGTCTTCCTTAGCAGAAGACTACTCCCCAGGGAACAACGGTGGAGTGCCATAGAAAAGGAAGCTTTTCCTGTGGTCCAGGCACTAAAGAAACTAAGACCCTACCTGTTTGGGACTCACTTCCGAGTTCAGACAGACCACAGGCCTCTCAGATGGTTGATGCAGATGAGGGGTGGAAACTCAAAACTGTTGATGTGGTCAATCTCCCTACAGGGAATGGACTTTATGGTGGAACACCGCCCTGGCACAGAACACGCCAACGCTGATGGTCTGTCCAGATGCTTCCGCCTTAGTGAAGACAACTCCAAGGAGGTTGGGCAGTTCTCCCCACTTTTAGCTGGAGGGGACATGTGTTAGACCTGGCCTATTTTGGCATGTTTCCCCTGTCTTTTTGCTTTCTGATCTCCTTGTTTTGACTCAGTTTTGCAGTTGTTTAGTGTCCCTGTGCACTTTCTCCCTGCTGTCCATTGTTAAAGGGCAAGTTATCCTATTGTAAATGGTCATATGGAATGGGGTTAACATGAT
The DNA here is from genome assembly GCF_964263255.1 of Lissotriton vulgaris. Classification (NCBI taxonomy): domain Eukaryota; kingdom Metazoa; phylum Chordata; class Amphibia; order Caudata; family Salamandridae; genus Lissotriton; species Lissotriton vulgaris. Next base: position 13,234,055 of record NC_141693.1, on the reverse strand, counting down.
TGGTATTTTTTATTTAATGGTACGTCTCTAGTAAAGTGCACTGAGAATACCTGGGCCTGTAAATCAAATGCTGCTAGTGGGCCTGAAGCACTGATAGTGCCACCCACAAAAGAAGCCTTTCAAAGGGTTCTCAGACCTGCCACTGCAGTGCCTGCATGCAGTTTTTACTGCCATGTTTACTTGGCAAGTGCATACACTTGCCAAGCCCTAACCTTTTCTCTTTGATTTCATGTAAGTCACCCCTATTTAGGCCCAAAGTACCAGTATAGGCAGGCCGCATTGTATGTGAAAGATAGGACATGTACTGGTGTGTGTGACATGCCCTGATAGCGAAATACAGTGTAATACATTTTTCACTATCGAAAGGCTATCTGTCCCATTGGATAGAATGAAAGTTTACGTATAACATGTTATAAGTATATCTTCCCATTGGGACAAGAGGGAGAAATGTAGTGTAGTATGCCTGAACTCAGAATGTTGAAATGCATCTTTTAGTAGAGATGATTTGTATGTTCTGTGTTTGAAAATACCACTTTTAGAAAGTAGGTATTTTCTTACTTAGCCACCCTGTGTGCATCTGCTGGATTGTGGATTGACTGTCTGGCTTTGGGGTGATAGGGATTGTTGATGTGCATTCTCTTAAGGCAGCCACTGGGGGATGAGGTGTGTCCTGCCTTTCCTGGATGAGTCAGGGCTGGGCTGAATAGACCTGGGCTGCATTAAGATTAGTGGGAGAAGATTTCCTTGCACCTGAACCGGCCTGGAATGCCTTGGACAATGCTGTTTCTACCTTGCCGGGAATCTGGGCCGGAGTGGACCAAACTGGTTTGGACTAAGCACATACCCTCTCTTCCCAAGAGAACCAAGAGAAATGCAGTATAAATATTGGCGCTCAGACCCCAAAAGTTTAGAACTCTTTTGGGACCAAGAAGACTGCCAAGAAGAATAGCTGGAGAAGCTTGGAGGAGGAACTACCACTTTTCTGTGTGCTTTGATGTGTTGGCCTGCAGTAGCTGCTTCAGTCTTGGGTAGAGAAAGGACTGGACTTAACTTTCCGCAACTTCTTTTTGAGAGTTTCTCCGTGGGCTTGAGGTGGAACTTGCACCCTGTTTAAGAGGTCTCAGGAACAGCAGAGACTTCAAGTTCATCTGCTACCAGCACTGGAAACAGTGTCTTTTGTGCTGCAAAAGAAAAAAAACAACCCGAGGACGCTACTGCCAACTACGTGTCCTGAAGGCACAACAGAGGGCACCGCCGCACTTCGCACCACAACCCTGGTCTAACTGATGACCCCACCCAAAGCCGCCATTGAACTGCTGCTTGCATTGCTACCTGTGAGCATCACACCCTGCACTGCCTTGCTTCATGACGCCACCCTTGTATCTCCAGCGACAACGCTCCACACTGACATCAATACCGCTACTTGCACCATGGGTTGAGGGCATCTCTCATAAGTTACACGACGCACCATCCTCATTCCGCACCGCAGCCTTGGCCTACCAACACCGGCGCCATCAACTCAAGTTCGTTAGCTGACGACCGCGCTGCAGCAACGATGATACCGCTGCTTGCACTGTCACCTGCCAGCACCTCAGCGAGCACCACATCTCTTTGCACCGCAGCCCTGGTCTCACCGGTGGCGCTGGATGACTGTCATCGAGTCGCTGACTGTGCCGTGGACTGAGGGCACCGCACACCACACCACTGCACTTCGCAGAGCAGCCTCAACACCTGCTGATACTGGTGCTCCTGAATGCAACTGCGAGGAGTTCGATCTGCTATGTGTCTGACTTCAAGGGCCTGGCTACTGCTGTAACAACCTCCAAAACCGCGGCCAGCTCTTCGGAGATCAACAAGAGGTTGCTGATGACCTACATTTCTAAAGGTACTAATTTTCGGGTCTTCCCGACACCATAGCTTGCCTGCAACCCACAGTCAGCCAAAATTGTTTGGATTTGTTGTTCACAATGCCGTGATAGCCCTGGATGGAGCTATCAACTTCAAGGAACTGTATTTTAAGTCTATTTTTGATTATTGAAATGTCTGAGAACTGTATGGTGGATTTTTATTGTTTTGGTCTTGTTAGCACAGATAGAATATTGTTTATTTTTCTAAAACTAGTGGGGTGTCCTTTTGTACAATATAAACAAAAGGATCGTGCAGTTCATAGATACTTCAAATGCAAGATACTATCCAGTTTCAATCTTGCGGATGTGCTCAAGTAAGGCTACAAAATCTGTTTTAATTATTTTTAACTGGTTACAGAATTTGCTCAATTCCTATTTTTTGGTCATATTCAGGGGAACAACAAACTGGTACGCTTTAAACACACTTTTTGCAACTGAATTGACGTTTTAGTGCACACTTACCTAATGTTTGCTGCATTCGCACTGCTCTCCGCATTTCTCCTCGGTCGACCGCTGGTTTTCCATTTTTAGTGGAGGGATATTGCGTGAAACCGAAGCAGTTTTGCTGCATTTCCGGGCAGAATGGTGGTTAGCAGTCTAGCTGCTCGCCTCCTCTATTTAATCCCATGCCTGACACGACGAGCAAGCCTGTCTGCGCCCGTCCGGGCCCAGCCGTCGCCAGAAGCCAAGACTCCTGCATGTTTCACACCAGAATCAGGAACCAGACAGAGGTATACCTACATTAACCAGAAACTCCTCGATATCAGACAAGGTAGTTCAGATAAATGTACTTATCATTCCAATGCTACACTTAGAGCTCTCCCGGTTATGGAGGGGCCCTTCGCGTGCAAGTCCTGTCAATTTCAGAGCCTGAAGTTGGAACAGCATTACATTGCATTGCATTGCATTGACAGTATGACACCTGACCTAGGCAAAAGCCAGCACAGCCCCTATGTAGCAGTAGAAATCCTTACCCAGACCCCTTCAGGAAACCAAGGTTAGAATTGATTTTTAAGCAATGTCAGATCTCTGCCTAAACACGCAGTCAAAATCTATTTACTTCCAAGCTCCCCAACATTGGATTCCTGACCAGTATCTGGATTAAACCCAGCTCCACCCCTGCCACAGCAGTGGCACTCTCAGAGGGCTACTACATCCGAATGCTGGATAGACAATAGAAAAGGTGAGGGGGTATAGCCAACATTCATAAGGAATCCATCAAAGCCTCAATACTCGAGCAACTAGGCAATGATAAAATTGAAATGCTAGTCTTCAGAATTGACCTGCTTCCCCAACATAGCTGGAAAGGTGCCCTTGTATACCAGTCCCCAGGTCCCCTCTTACACTTTTCACTTCAACTGATGGAAATAATTTCCTCCCATGTAATTTCAACAAAATAATTCTTGTTCCTGGGAGACTTTAACGTTCACAGTGAAAACATGGCAAATCAGGATGCCTCTACACTCCTGGCAGATTTAGCCACTATAGAACTAAGCAAAATCAATGACGACCCCACTCACTCAGGTGGACATATGTTAGATCTTATTTTTACTAACTCCTCTAACATTTTCTGTGAGCTCCTTGTCCACTCACATGGACTGACTACTCATTATAGATTTTCAAATCAGGGATCCCAGGGTACACAACGTTTCCCCCATGACCCCCTTACCTTTCGCTGGCAGTGGCATAAAATCACTCCTGACCATTTCCAGGATATAATTCGAGAGCCCAGGAACCTTAAATCAGATAATGTGGAGGAAAGCCTGGCTTGCTATAATTCTTTAGTTAAAACTACCATTGATCACCAGGCTCCTCGGAAACAGTGCCCTAGTTCGGCTAGGTGCCCCCTGACAGTGTGGTTTTCCTCCAAACTTCGGACGGAAAAGGGTCTCTGTAAAAAGCTGGAATGCCGCTGGCGCCATTCCCATGATGCATAGGGCAAGGAAAGATATAAGACCGCTCTGGCTCAATATCATAAAAATATAAAAACCAGAGCCCATATTGATCAGGCAGGGAATGCCCCCAAAGTTCTTTACCAAATCTTAAAATCCTTTACTAACCCGAAGGCATGCAACAATGAAGCAGCTCCCTCCCAAGCTCTCTGTGATAAAATAACAACACACTTTACTCAAAAAATTGAGCTGATCTACTACAAAATCACCTCTGTCAGAAGCTCTCAGCAGGATGCTATAGCATACTACTGCTCCAGCTAACGTGCAGATGTTATAACATTTCCCCACGCGTACACCTGGTGATGCAGAGTCGTTATTGAACACAGTAAAATCACCCCATTGGATATTATTCCGGCTAAGACCACCTCACTGCTCTCCAAACAGCTATCCACCCCAATTTGCTTGATCCTCAATCTCTCGATGAGAGAGGGCCAACTTCCCTCTGGATGGAAGGTGGCACAAATAATTCCCATTTGTAAGAAGCTTAAACCCCCCATGGAAGATTTATCCAACTATCACCCAATTTCTCTGTTACCTCTCCTGAGCAAGATATTAGAAACACATATCAACAAACATCTATCTGACTACCTTGAAGCCTCAAGCTGCCTTGATCCATCTCAGTCTGGCTTTAGGCCCAGGTAAAGCACTGTGTCAGCTTTGATTGCTGTCACCCACAATATTAGACAGTCCATGGACAACAGACAAGCAGTACTTCTTGTACTGCTCGGTTTGTCGGCTGCCTTCGACACAGTCTTTCATCAGACTCTGCTCAACTCAAAGAAATTGGATAGCCTCACAGTGGACTGACTAATGGAGAACGCCAGTGCTCCTGTCTCAGTCCCACCTTCTTCAACATTTATGTAGCTCCCTTAGCGGGTTTACTCAGGAAATTAGGTTTTATACCAATCTTGTATGCTGATGATACTCAGCTCCTACCTTCCTTTGACAACTCACACTCACAACGCTCAGTCTACCTTTTCGGATGGCATGATGGCAATCGCTAGCTGGATGAGGAATAATTTCGTCCATCTCAATTCAGGGAAAACTGAGATCATGTTGTTTGGACATGCCTCTATGATGTGGCCCCCAAACTGGTGGCAAGAGGAGTTGGGCTCCACTCCGGCTCCCAAGACTGTGGTCAAATATCTGGGCGCATGCCTGGACCAGAAACCGATAATGAAGGAGCATGCCGCAACTACCGCCGGCTTCTGCTTCAACGTGCTAAGTCTCCCACATAGGGTTTTTCCCTTCCTCCCTCTGACCACTCGGAAAACCCTTATCCAGGCATTATTGCTGAGCCGCCTGGACTACGGCAATGCCCTTTTGATTTCAGCTAACAAATCATCACTGAACAGATTAAAGTAGTCCAAAATACTGTGGCTCGCCTGATCTTGAATGCTTCCCCCCGAACTGCCTCCCTCCCTCTCCTACAGCAACTGCATTGACTTCCAGTGCGTAAGAGGATCAAATTCAAGATTCGCTGCATTGTGCTTAAATACTTGTATGGCAAAGGTCCAAGCTACCTGGCAGAAAAATGTACTACATATCTGACACCCAGGTCCCTATCTTCAAGGACAGAGGGACAAATGTATCAATGTTAGGTTTTGCGATTCTCACATTTCTGAGAATCTCTATTTGAGAATCACAAAATGCTATGTATGTAGGATTTGCAATACATTTTGCGAATCCTACATATTACTTAATTGTGAATCGCAAAATGCAATCAAGGAATACCTCCCCAATCATTCCTAGGGGCCAATGCTTTTTGTCCTCAGTTTTGAGGATGAAACACGTTGGCTGGATTATATTGATTGATTTTTGCTGGATGAATTAATGGACTATGGAATAAACAAAGAATTAAGAATACAATATGGAACTCCCTGGAGACTTTCTTTGTGTGTGATATTGAAACTGGATAGCATCTTGCTTTTGAAGTATCTATGAACTGCACGCTCCTTTTGTTTATTTTGCAGTTTTGTTGTAAGTGGCCCAGTGGCTTTAGGACCACAGAGAGTAGAGAATTATATTGATTTGCAAAACTCCCTAATTTCACACCACTGCAGACTCGTTTTGCTGCTTCACTGCTACCGATTTTTATCGTGGTGCCCTTTTGTAGTGTTTGCACTGTATTAGTTTTAGTTATGTGCAAATGCTTTACACGTTGCCTCTGAGATAAGCCTGACTGCTTGTGCCAAGTTACAAAGGGGGTGAGCAGGGGTTATTTTAGGAGTGTATCCCTCTTAGCCTGAAAGGAAGGGTTTCTATTTGGACAAAGGTGCAAACCACTGCCAACTAGAGACGCCCATTTCTAACAACATTCTATTGCTCCACAACTGACAAAATGCACTTTGGTCTCTGGAGATGTTACCCGCAGAAGTCATGCTTTAGCTGCTGGCACATGCCTGTTTGAGGAGGGTCACATGTAAGGCTGTAGCAATAGACGTCAACAGAAATATTACATTTTATAATACAAGTCATATTTTTCCACAGACTTTCTGTTAGCTCGTGGCAAAATCTACAATACTCATATAAAGATAGGTGGGTCCTGACATCACTCTCCTCCACCACCTCATCGACATTGGTAGCACTATAGATGTGTATCAAAACTTCAACCGGGGTGGGTCTGGCAACTCAACAGGTAGAAATAACGTTGAGGGTTCTCTTAAAGTTCCACTTACAGAAATGGGAGATGTTGAGCACATTATGTGCCAAATATGTTCACATGTTCTTCAGTTGCTGTAATAATGTTGTCATTTGATACTGGCTGGGGGCATCCCTGGACCCTCTCGGTCCCTTCCGGACACACCTGAACACAGTCCACACACTGCCATCAGTACATAAACATGTCATGCTTTGATCCAGAAGAACAGAGAATAAACAAGTATTATCATTCTTGCAAATAGAATTTATAAGCAGGCACATATTTCCATTTTTACTCTCTAACCCTCATTAAAACTAGGATGTGGTCTTTTCCCATATCTATGATTTCAGCAGGTTCAGAAGGGTTGTTGGGGGCTCCTGGGTTCTTATCAGTTTAGCCAAACACACCCTTTCCTCATACAGTAAGAAGGTCTGGGACAGTCCCCATCCTAACAACTCCTCCACAAACTCACATGATGATAACCTGAGCAACTCGATCTCCAGATTGCGCCACTAAATCAGTGTCTCCACTGTTCAACAGTATCACTTTTAATTCTCCTTGGAAAATAGAGTCTATTACCCCTCCCAGAATTTGGATGCCTTTTAAGGCATCCCAGAACGAGAGGCAATCAATCCAATTCCAACCCCAGTGTTAATTAAATCTATATCTCTGGATTTCAGTCTGTGCATCTGTAAAGGATGCAAATTGAGACCTGTAGCCTCTGGAGTGGCCTGTTATTGAGCAAAGGCTCCGGGAGTTGTCTCCCAGTAAAAGAAAGTGTTAGTGGCCATGTGAGGCTGAATCTGCAAATATAGTGTAAACATTTGCATTAATAGAGTTTCTGAATTTGTCAAAGGCCTAGTGCTAGAAAATATAACAATACATCATGCAACTTCTATCTCCAACCTTTTAAAGACCCATCTGAAAAATATTTCAGTTGAGCTTTCAGCAATCTTCTCTCAATCAATCCCGCAACTTGTGGGTAGCAAGGGATATTAAACATCTATTCTATGTTGTGCTGTGCACAATAATCCTGTAACAATATGCCTTTGAAAAGAGAAGCATTGTCGCTTTGGATCTGCAATGGAATACCATAATACCAAATAGGTAGATTCAGTGCTTTCAAAGTATTCTGTTGAGTGGCACATTTACAAGTATCTAGAGTAAGTATCCACCACTGTACATGCATACTGACAATCCCAACTAATTGGCATTGGCCCTATATTGTCAATCTGCCATATCTGTCCTGGCAACTTTCCCCTACCTAAATGACCTCTCACTAGCTGTGGGACTGTACTGCGGGTGGTATGCTGGCGAATAGAACATTGCATAATTGCTGTTTTGATCAAATCTATGGGAATATGCATCCCTCTAATCTCTGCTCACCTGCAAGTGGCTTTCTCTCCTAGGTGTCCACATATTTGGTGTGCCCACTTACTTACTCCCGCCAAATCAGAATCCCGTGACGCCACCTCAGCCTCCAAAATGTTGGCTTTTTTATCTGCAAAGGAATTACACTACCGTTCTAATGAGCCTGTTGGGCAGTGGGCATCTACGTGATATATAGTGACTGTGCTTTGTGGCAACATTTCCCAGATCTCTTGCCACAAGTCCTTACCCCACACCTCTTTTGAATGCATCATCCGGTTATGAGCATGCCATGTGGGGAGTCAGGTAGCTAACTCATTGGCAGTAGGCCATGAGTCTGTATTAATGTAGCACTTTCCAGGTAATTCTTGTTTCAAAGCTTGATACACAGCATACACTTCTGCAAACGGGCTACTCTTTCCCTCTCCATTAGTAGTTAACAATTTATTGGTCACATGATTGTACGACACTGCTTTCCAATGGCACTTAGCCCACACCTACCTGGCTGACCCATCAGTAAACCGTACATGTCTCTTGTCTTCTGAAGACAATGCTGCAAACGATTGACCCCACTTCACAGAGGACTCCTGCATCTCAGGTGCATCCTGTGAGACTTCTGCATCTTCTACTGGGACCTGTGCCACTTGCTCATGCAAAACTACAGTAACTTTGGGGCCTGCTTGGGCCCTGTCGTGTCTGCACCATTTCCACTTGATTATGCTGGGCTCCTGCGCCTGTCCTATTCTATGTGTCTTGGGGGAACTCATCAGCCACGGCATTATAGGAATCTGAGGTCTCAAAATCCCACTGTGCCCTAGGGTCAACAGCTCATTGTCCACCAGGGCCAAATAACAAGCAAGCCACTGCTTTTCAAATGGAGTGTACCACTTTCCAGCATCTGGTAATTTCTTTGCCCAGAATCTTAAAGGCACCCTCTTTCCTTGTTTCTGCCACAAACTCCAATTGGCATAGTGATCCTTGACTGTCACATGCAGCTCAACACCGGCCTCTTGTGCTGGCCATAAATCAAAGGCAAGCTGTATGGCCTCCCTTGCTAATTCAAATGCAATCTGCTGCTGTTCTCCCCACTCAAACTCAAGTTTATTTCACGTAACCTTGTACAAAGGGGCCAAAATCTGACTTAAGTAAGGGATCTGCTGTCTCCAAAAAAACAAACAATGCAATGAACCTCTGAGCTTCCTTCCTAGTTCAAGGCACAGCAAATTCTTTAATCTTTTGTCTCACTTGCAGCACCACCTCTCTGTGTTCCTGATGCCATTGGATACCCCAAAATGACATATTTTGAGTGGGTCCCCGTACCTGTGTGGGATTTATCTCCCAACCTTTACTCTGCAAGTGCTCTGTTGTAAATCAACTGCGATTAGGTTAAACATTAGCAGAAGACATGCTGTATTTGACCATTGTCGTAGCAATTGAACCGACTCCATTTTGTATTTGTGGCAGCCATTTTGTCTGCCACATGTTGCCATGTGTTCATCATGTGCTTTGTCCTACCTCCTTGTTAACTCCGCCTGAAATCTGCCCAGCAACAGGCTATGTTTAGCATCCCCCACTTTTAGCGTGCCCAGGCATACCCAGTAGGGTCTGCATCTGTTACTAATTAGTTCCAGATAGGAATGTGTTTACTAGTTTCTGAAAACTGTTAACTCCGCCCATTCATCGATTTTGCCTTCCAATATGCCCTTATATGTACAAAAAATTTGCTCTTGTATTTTGTACCGCCTTCTTTTGAGCCCCCTCATTGTGTATAAAAGTGGCCATGTGCTTTAGTTCGGTGTGCTACTCTATGCAATACTGAAGGGTGTTGTGTGGACTGTAGTACCACCTTTAAAGGTTTAATAAACTATGCTTTTGTATTTTCCAGTTTCTGTGCCAACTTCTTCCTATGGTCTGAGGACTCTGTGCAGAGAAGGGCGAACCCCTTGCACTGGTAGGCCTAGCTGAGGCTTGCTTACTTCAGCTCCACAAGCCTGTCCAGTTGAATCTGCACTTGTTGTTGTGTATTTCCCTGTATCATCACTTCATGAATGTAATGGTAAAACTGCAACCTGAGAAGGACTGATACCTCATCCAAGTGGCAATGTCAATAGTTGCATACCATGTCCCAGTGTGTTTCTGTATTTTCTCAATTAAAGTAATTGTATCTGGGACAGCAACAGTCAAAGGAAGCATGTGCTTGTTCAATTCTCTATAATCAACTGTCATTTGTCAACTATTATCTCTTTTGTGCATGGCCGACACAGGGTTATAGCAGGCGGTAGTGATTGTAATCACCACCCCTGCCTCTATCAAGTATGGTCTCACTGATCTCCTCATGCCCTCCTGGAATTCATATGAATTATCTTAGTTGCTTAGGGCACCTTCACTGGAGAAATCTTTCAATGACCCGCTATTGTTGTGGCAACTGAAATTTACTTTTTTGATGCAAACGGATAACATCCATCCTCTAAATACAGAGTCATGCCTTTCAGGATGGCAATTCCAATGATGTACTCAACAATACTCACATCAAGATGGTGTATTCTCTTTCTGGGAGACTCCCAATTTGTATATAGACTATAGTTTCAATCAATTAATCAATCAATCAGAGTACTTGTAGAGCGCGCTACTTACCCATGAGGGTCCAAAGGCGCTGAGGGGAGTGGGGGGGTGCTGCTACAGCTCGAAGAGCCAGGTCTTGAGGAGTCTTCTGAAGGTGAGTAGGTCTTGGGTCTGCCTTATGTGGGTAGGGAGGGTGTTCCAGGTCTTGGCGAGGAGGAAGAGAAGGATCTGCCGCCGGAGGTTGTTCGTTGGATGTGGGGGACAGCGGCGAGGGCGAGGCTGGCGGAGCGGAGCTGGCGGGTGGGGGTGTTGAAGCTGAGTCTGCTGTTCAGGTAGGCTGGTCTGGTGTTGTGGAGTGCTTTGTGTGTGTGAGTGAGGAGCTTGAAGGTGATCCTCTTGTCGACAGTGAGCCAGTGTAGGTCTCTCAGGTGGGGGGTGATGTGCCTGTGGCGGGGGACGTTGACGATCAGTCGGGCGGAGGCGTTTTGGATGCATTGTAGTCGACGTAGTTGTTTGGCTGGCATTCCTGCGTAGAGTGTGTTGCGGTAGTCCAGTCTGCTGCTGACAAGGGCCTGTGTCACTGTTCTTCTTGTTTCAGTCAGGATCCACTTGTAGATCCTGCGGAGCATGCAGATGGTGTTTTAGCAGGAAGAGGAGACGGCGTTGACCTGCTTAGACATGGAGAGGGAGGAGTCGAGGAAGAATCCTAGATTGCGTGCATGGTCGGTGGGTGTTGGTGCTGTTCCCAGTGTGGTCGGCCACCAGGAGTCGTCCCAGGCTGAGGGGGTGGATCTGAGGATGAGGACCTCCGTCTTGTCTGAGTTCAGCTTCAGACGGCTGCTCCTCATCCAGTCGGTGACGGCCTTCATTCCCTCGTGGAGGTTGGTTTTGGCGGTGTGTGGGTCCTTGGTGAGGAAGAGGATGAGCTGGGTGTCGTCGGCGTAGGAGATGATGTTGAGGTTGTGATGGCGGGCCACTAGTGCAAGGGGGACCTTGTAGATGTTGAACAGCGTTGGGCTGAGGGATGAGCCCTGGGGGACGCCGCAGATGATGTCGTTGGCTTCGGAACGGAAGGGTGGGAGGCAGACGCTCTGGGTTCTGCCGGTGAAGAAGGACGTGGTCCAGTCAAGGGCCTTTTCTTGGATTCCGGCTTCTAAGAAGCGTGTCTTTAGAGTGCGATGGCAGACCGTGTCAAAGGCGGCTGACAGATCCAGGAGGATGAGGGCTGATGTTTCGCCGTTGTCTAGTTGGCGTCTGATGTCATCTGTGGCGACGATGAGCGCTGTCTCGGTGCTGTGGTTTCGTCTGAATCCGGACTGGGACGGGTCCAGGATGTTGTTGTCGGAAAACAGTCAAAATATCGACTACAAAATATCGAATGGACATAATATCGAGTTTTAAATATAAAATTGACAAAATATCGACTGGACAGAATATAGACATCAAAAATATCGTTTTTAAGGTAAGTAATGTAATATCGAATGTTAAAAATATAGACAGTTAAAATATCGAAGTATATAATATAGGTTATCAACATTATCGAATTTTTAATAATATTGAATATTTTAAAGTGTTTTTTCATGCTATTATATGTGTGAAAAGTGTGTATTTATGTTATAATTTATTTTAATTAATGAATTTTTTTTTAATTTTTGCATAATTTAATTCTGTAGCGGGTTGTGGGTTTATAAGGGAATAGGGTGGGAAGTAATTTAATTATAATTAATTAAATATATAATTTTTTTATTGCTATTCATTTTTAATTATTTGTTAATTAATTTATATTTGGTAATTAATTAAATTTTATTTGGCAAATAATTTTAATTAATTGATTAATTGTTAATTATGTTAATTTTACTAATTTATTTTCTGTAGCGGGTTGTGGGTGTATAGGGGAATAGGGTGGGAAGTAATTTAATTAAAATTAATTAAATATGTACATTTATTTATTGATATTCATTTTCAATTAATTGTTAATTAATGTATATTTGGTAATTAATAAAATTTTAATCGGCAAATAATTTTAATTAATTGATTGATTGCTAATTATGTTAATTTTAATAATTTATTTTCTGTAGCGGGTTGTGGGTTTATAGGGGAATTGGGTGGGAAGTAATTTATTTATAATTAATGAAATATGTTAAAATATTTATTGGTATTGTTTTAGAATTAATTGTTAATTCATTTATTATGTGCAATTAATTAAATTTGAATTGCCAATTAATTGTATTTAATTGATTAATTGCTAATTATGTTAATTTTAATACTTTATTTTCTGTTGTGGGTTTATAGGGGAATAGGGTGGGAAGTAATTTATTTATAATTAATTAAATACATCAATTTATTTAATTGTATTTAATTTGAATTAATTGTTAATTAATTTTTAAATGTTAAACTATTAATTGTTAGTTTGTAAATAATTTGTATTAATAGGTCAATAATTGTAATAATGAATTTTAATTTGGCATTTTAATTGATTAATTATTATATTATAATAAATTAGTAATTACTTTTAATTATTTTTTTATAGATATTAATTTATATTTATTGAAATAATATATGAAGTATTTAATTTCCCTACTATTGCACTCTCTGGAGTGGGAATAGTAATTTTTACCACTATGCTATCCAACCCTTTTCCTACTGTTGCACTCATTGGAGTGGGAATAGTAATTTTTACCCCTACGCTATCCAACGCTTTCCCTACAGTTGCACTCACCGGAGTGGGAATTGTAATTTTTACCCCTACGCTATCCAACGCTTTCCCTACTGTTGCACTATTTGGAGTGGGAATAGTAATTTTTACCCCTACGCTATCCAACGCTTTCCCTACTATTACACTCACTGGAGTGGGAATAGTAATTTTTACCCCTACGCTATCCAACGCTTTCCCTACTGTTGCACTCTTTGGAGTGGGAATACTAATTTGAACCCCTACGCTATCTAACGCTTTCCCTACTGTTGCACTATTTGGAGTGGGTGTAGTAATTTTTACCCCTACGCTATCCAACACTTTCCCTACTGTTGCACTCTTTGGAGTTGGAATAGTAATTTTTACCCCTACGCTATCCAACGCTTTCCCTACTGTTGCACCCACTGGAGTGGGAATAGTAATTTTTACCCCTACGCTATCTAACACTTTCCCTACTGTTGCACCCACTGGAGTGGCAATAGTAATTTTTACCCCTACGCTATCCAACGCTTTTTCTACTGTTGCACCCACTGGAGTGGGAATAGTAATTTTTACCCCTACGCTATCCAACGCTTTCCCTACTGTTGCACCCACTGGAGTGGGAATAGTAATTTTAACCCCTACGCTATCCACACTTTCACTACTGTTGCACTCTTTGGAGTGGGAATAGTATTTTTTACACTTCTGCTATTGTACGGTAATAATATTGGATATTATTTAATTATATTATGTTACTATATATATATATGTTTTAACAAATATGATTGTAACATTTTTTTTTTATGACTTTCATTAATTATTTAATTATTATTAGTTCATTTAAGTATTTTTAAGTATATTTTAGTAATTAATGTTTAATATTAATTTAATTTAACACTGTTTTTAATAAAGTCGATAGTTTTATAAACTATATTTTTGTAAACCATATTTTGTACTTGATATTTTTGTACTTACCTGTTTGTAGATACAAACTCGATATTCTGTCTGTCTATATTTTGTCATCGATATTTTTGCAAGCCGATATTCTGTCCCTCAATATTATGTCAGTGATCCGTTGTTGTCTTCCAGGTGGCGGAACAGTTGCATGTTGATGATTTTATCGAGGACCTTTGCCGGGAACGGGAGCAGGGAGATGGGCCAGAAGTTCTTGAGTTCCTTGGGGTCTGCTTTGGGCTTCTTGAGGAGGGCGTTGATTTCGGCGTGCTTCCAGCTTTCCGGGAATGTCGCTGTTTCAAAGGAGATATTGATGACCTTCCGTAGTTGGGGTGCGATGGCTGCGTCTGCTTTGTTGAATACGTGGTGTGGGCACAGGTCAGACGAAGATCCTGATTGGATGGAGTTCATGACCTTGCGTGTCTCGTTGTTGTTGATGTTGGACCAGAAGGTCATGCGGTTGGTGCTGGTGGTGTTCACAGGGGAGGTGGAGTCTGGCGTAGTTGAGGCAGTCGTGGTGTTGAAGCTGTCATGGATGTCAGCGATCTTGCGGTGGAGGAAGATGGATAGTGAGTCGCACAGTTCTTGTGAGGGCGGGATGTCGTTGGCGCTGGGGTTGGAGAGTTCCTTTACGATGCTGAAGAGCTCTTTGCTGTTGTGTGCGTTGTTGTCCAAGCGGTCTTTGAAGGAAGATCTCTTGGCTAGTCTGATGAGGTGGTGGGTCTTCGGGTGGCGTCCTTGTGGGCTGCGTGGTTGTCCGGTGTGCGTTCTTGTAGCCATCTCTTCACCAGTATTCGGCATGCACGTTTGGAGGCCTGAAGCTCATTGGTGACCCATGTGGCTCTCTTGCTGGTGTGGCTGTCGGAGGGTTTCTTGAGCAGGGCGAGGGTGTTGGCGCAGTCGTCGATCCACTGTCTGAGGTTGCGGGCTGCGGCGTCAGAGTTGGTGGGGTCGGTGGGTCGGTTCTTGGCAAGGGAGGTGAGAAGCTGGTCTTCGGTGACTTTGCTCCCGCAGCGGCGAGGCAGCTGTTGGGTGCGATGGTGCGTGGTTGGTTTCTTGAAGGTGAAGTGGATGCAGCGGTGGTCGGTCCAGTGGAGTTCGGTGGTGTGATTGGAGGCGACGTGGGAGCCTGTGGAGAAGATGGGGTCAAGCGTGTGGCCGGAGGCCGAGGTTGGCGAGGCTGTCGATCAGGGTGGCGGAGTTGGCGTTGTTGTTGTTCTCGAGGTGGAAGTTCAGGTCCCTGAGGAGGATGTAGTCCATGGAGGTGAGTGTGTGGGTGCTGGCGAGGTCGGTGATGGAGTCTTTGAACTGAGCCCGGGGTCCAGGTGGCTTGTAGATGAGTGTTCCTCTGAGGGTGGTGTTGAGGTTTGTACTGCTGGTGTTTCCTTTCCACCCAAACCTGTAATTGTAAAAGACTCCTTTGTACTTTTTTGGGTATCCTCTAGGGCTTGCACATTGATGATGTTCCTATTTCTTCCATTAAATATCAACCCTAAGACAACCCCCATCAAACAGGATTTGCTCTCTCTCTCTCTGACCTTCTCTGCTGTTTCCTGCACGGGGAAGTAAGAAACATGAACAATCTGTGTGTGCAATTTACCTGGGCCTGCCTACCTTCACAGCTGAAAGTCAGAGTCAGACAGACACAAGATGAAACTGTTACAAGGAAAGAATAGAATGCGGCTGAACAGGGTTCAGCACTTCAGTTCCTAAATGGAAATGAATAATTAAAAAGTCAGTGCAACAACTTCCTGAGTTTGCCGCACCTTCACTCCACTGGAGACCAGATAGGTAAATTTGTATATATGCGAAGGTGCATCAGAATGTTGTCAGAAAGCTCCAAATATATTTAAAATATCCTTCATTGTGCTAGAAAGTTAAAACATTGGACAGGCTGATGATGGTAAACCTTCCCATATATACAGGATGAAATTGTGCTCACAAATGTAGTTAAATCACAATGGAGTCAATACATGATCTCACAATGTATACTGCATGTAGCTAGCTTTACACTTGCATAATATGAGCCTCTGGGCCAGACATAGAATATGAAATGTTTTCGCTATCATGAAGGAAAGTTTCCATTCTATTGAGGACTCAGAGGTGAGGGTTACCCCTCCCAGGCATTCTTTCTCATTTAGAGAACTCTCTCACATTTCTGGATCTATGGATGTGAGGATGAGTATCTTCACTGATATCGATACTGTATTTTGATATTATACTGTACTTTTTTGCGGATAATGTGTTTCGGGGTCCTCTTTTAAAAAATGTTTGGATTACAGTTTGAGTACTTGGTGCTGACATATTCTTTTGTCTATTACCCACTCCCCCGGTTAACCTTCCCTACGCTCCCCTTATTCCTCCACCCCCCTCCTCTACCCCCTCCTCCCCTCGTTATTCACCCCGATTTCTCCACAAACCCATTGCATCTCTCTCCTTCTCCCACTCCTCCAGCTATGCTGTGCTTCCCCCTTTCCCCCTTGGTAACCCTTTACATTTCCCTCCCTCGGGCCCAGCAGAACCACTTCCTTTCTTCAACTTCCCTTTCTCCCAACCCCCCTCACTCTGCCAGATGCCTGTTCCCTCACAGCCACCTCTTCTCGATCACAGGACCTCTTCAACCACCTCCCCTCTTTTCCTCCCTAACCTCCTACATTCCCATGACTCCACACAGGCCTCCCCTCTCCTTCTACCATATCGCCCTGGTCCGCACCCATCTGCCCCTAAATTTGTCCTTAATTCCTTTCCTTCTTGCAACTCCAACAAAGACAACTCTCCCTTCGCCTCTGATTCACCAACTCCCGCTCTCAACCGCCACCTTTCCCCACTTTTGAACCCTATACCCCAACTCCCCTCCTGTACCCCACCTCTCCCTGCCTTCCACCACCAATTCCACCCCCTCCTGTTTCCATCCAGCCACCCAACCATCAGTGCTCTGCCTTACTCTCACTGGAAAATAAGCTAGACTCTCTAATCACCTCTATCTCCCAGCTTGTAACTGCCATTTCGCTTTTAAGCTCCAACATTTCCACCTTTCCATACACCTCTACTCCTTTGGAAAACCCTCACCATCCCACGAGATGCACCTCGCCCCTTCACCCCACTATAGCCAAGCTCAACCTGTCGTCTGCAAACTTTGTTAACTCACACAAGCCTTTGAATGCCTCCCTTCTTCAACCGGCACCTCCCAGTAACCCTACTATCTACTCTATTCTGACCATCTCCTCTGTCAGAACCAAGCATCCACCTAAACCCTCCCGAGCACCCCTGTATAAATACAATATCCCGATCACCCTTCAGAGCCCAAGTGCCCCCGTCACCAAAACAGTGTTGACAGAGCTGCGCTGTCTGCTCCACAACAGCAGATCTGCAGTAAAACACAAACTTGAAATCTCCGATACCATCACCTTTCACAATATAGACATGCTCTTCCTCACAGAGACCTGGTTCAACGATACCTCTCACTCTGTCTTTGATCTCCTATTACCCACAGGCTATTCTTTACTTAGGAATGACAGAACTGACAGCGTTGGGGGAGGTGTTGCAGTCATCTTTAGTAACTCCCTTCAACTGAAGGCTTTTCCTTTCAGCTCCTTCCACACTTTTGAATGCCTTTCTCTTGAGCTACAATTGCAACACCGCTCACACATCAGTTTCCATGTCATTTACTGCCCGCCGGGTAGCGGCCCTTCGTTTATGGAGGAACTTACTGACTTCATCAGCGACCAATACTCGCAAAGTGACAATCAGACCTTTGTGGGTGACTTCAATCTCCACTGGGGCTCACCGCAAGACTCTTCTGCGAACTCGCTGGCCACCTTCCTCTGTGCTAACAATCTTATCCAACACTGCACAGAGTCAACACACTCTAAGGGATCAATCCTGGACCTTGTTATTTCTAAAGCAGACATGCTTTCTATCACTACCCCTATTCATGTAGACTGGTCTGACCACCTCCTCATCCCATTCTCTCTTCACCTATCACACTCTATAACTCTTGGCCAACCTAAGAGGGCTACCTCCTGGTTCCGTGATGCTAAAAATATTGACGTTGTTTCCCTCTGTTAATCAGCTTTGTTATCACTTCCAAGGCTAGACCCGAACCTAGATGTTGATGAACTCACCTCCCAATGCCTCACAGTCCTTGCAGTTGAAATCAATAACGTTGCTCCTCTCCAAAGTAAAAAGATGAGGGCCCACTCCCTCAGCACCCTGGTTCAACAAATCCCTCTATGAAGAAAGGAAGCAACTAAGATTCCTGGGGAAACAATGGAGGCAAGCGCCTTCCACCGATAATTTGGCCACACTTCGTTCAGCAAGATCCAAGTACCACAAGAGCATCTTCTTTGGGAAAGCGTCGCACTTCAGAACCCTCCTTGACTCTGCCAAAAATAGACCCAAAAAACTATTCGATCTCATCAAGATTCCTAACCGCTCTACCCCAACCTCCAAGCTGGAGGAAAAAACTATTCAATCTCATCAAGATTCCTAACCGCTCTACCCCAACCTCCAAGCTGGAGGATTCTACAAAGAAAGCAGCGAATTTTGCTATATTCTTTGACGAAAAAAGTGAAATCCCTTGTGGCTCAGGTCGCTCATCCTACCCCTCCAGAGGAGCGCAAATCCTTAGCCATTTGCAGAACTTTGACCCCATCTCTGAAGATGACCTCCTCAAGTGCATCCTTGAAACAAAGCCCTCCAACCATCATCTGGACCCCATCCCCAGTGCCATTGCCATTGACTTTTATACCCTTTCCCTCTCCTACTGAACCACTCTGGTCAACCTCTCCATCTATTAAGGCTCCCTTCCTGTCTCCTTCAAAACTGGGCAGGTCACCCCTCTGCTTAAAAAACCCATCGCTGATGCAAATGACCTCAACAACTTCCGCCCCATCACTAACCTACCCTTTCTTGCGAAGACCACAGAAAGATGTGTAGCGAAACAACTCTCTCGTCATATCAAGGACAATGATCTTCTTGACAATTGTCAGTCCGGCTTCATCCAAAACTGCAGCACCGAAACAGCCCTATTGCAAGTGGTTGATGACGCGCTGAGGATACTCGACTCAGGGGGGTCCTGTCTTCTAATTCTCCTTGACCTTTCTGCAGCCTTTGACACTGTCAATCACAACACTCTCCTCAACACTCTGCAACAGAGAATGGGCATGGAGGGCACTGTGCTTAAATGGTTTGCTTCCTTCCTCTCTGATAGATCCCAAATGATCACAATAGCGAACAGTCTTTCATCTCCTTTGGCGGTAGGTCAAGGTGTTCCTCAAGGCTCTATACCTGCACCCACATTGTTCAATCTCTACCTAGAACCACTGGGAAATCTCCTAAGTAAATCCAGGATCCACTATCACTTCTACGCAGATGACACTCAAATCTACCTCAAGGTTGCCTCCACTCACGATCTCGCCATCCTAAGCTCGACTCTCGACTCCCGTCAAAACTGGATGTCAACTCATCAACTGATTCTGAATCCTTCCAAAACTGAATTCCTCCTCCTCTCTTCCTCACTTTCTCCTCCCCCGGTTCAATCATGGATGGATTAGATGAATCTACTTAACAATAAACCCATAATTTTCGACAGCACAAAATCCCTTGGTGTCATACTCGACAACAAACTCAATCTAATCCCCCACATCAACTCCATTGAAAAGTCTGCACGATACCAACTGCGCCTTCTTGGGGGAATTCGTCGCTTTTTCCCTGAGCAAGACCTAAAAACACTGGTGCAATTGCTGGTCCTCTCCAGACTGGACTACTGCAATTCTCTTCTTACTGGCCTCCCCAAATCCCACCAGTCCCCCCTTAAATCTGTCCTCCACTCAGCAGCCCATTTCATTTGTTGGGCCAAAAGAAGCGACCACATCACACCGTTGTTATCCACCCTTCGCTGGCTTCCAATCGAGGCTAGAGCTATCTACAAGACTGCCTGTATCACCCACAAAGCCTTGCACTCCTCCTCTCCTCGCTACCTGTCGAATAAACTGAAACTGTGGAGGCTCTAGACCATCTCGTAATGCGGAAAATCTACTGCTTGAACCCCCCACTTTCAAGAAGGAAATATCGATGGCCCAATCCTTTTAAGGCAACGCGGTGAGAATCTGGAACTCACTTCCGCCTCCCCAGGCCTTCAAAATGGACCTCAAAGTTCTCCTCCTCCAAAGACACTTCACATTCTAATTCATGCCCTCTCTATCATCTGAAGGAAGACCTCCCATTATTGAAAATTCTATTGTCGATGACAATGGAAGTGCCTTCCCAGTGTGTTCGTGTGGTTGGAGTGTTTACCATTTATTGCAGTATTATCCTTGGACCTGTGTATGGTACCTTTTTGTAACTTGTACACGTCACTTTTCTCTTGTAACACACTGTATGCTACCTCTCACATTTTGTTTACTTTAGATACTTGCACAAGTGCCACCATTGCCTACGTAATGTTTGTTCTTGTGCTGGAGTGTCTGCCATTTATTGCAGTATTATACCTCTACTTGTACTTTGTACACTTTTGTAACCTGCACACATATCACTTTTTCCTCCTGTAATGTACCGATTGCTACCGCATGTATCTTGGTTGCTCACTATTGTCACTTTTGATTCATGTAACTTGACGTTTGCTTTTGTAAGTTGTTCACTTGTAATTTTTCTCCTCATGTATCATTGCTGTTCCTATTGTGAAGCGCTCCGACACCTTTGGGTAAAATCCGCGCTATATAAAATTGCATAAATAATTGTAGGAATGGATCAGAAGCACGATGTTTGAATCTCGAGGATGGAGGGAACTTTATTGCACGAAGAAAGAGTAAGTGTTTTTATTTGGAGGATGTTTTATATGGTAGACTCTATTTTTGATATGTTTGAACTATTAAAAAAAAGACTCATGGAATTCGTAGTCTTTATTTTTTTTATATAATGTTGGTTGTAGCTGCTGAGCAATAAAATGGAGAAAGTTATTGCATAATCCTCGCATAATAAAATTGAAACTTTCCTTCACGATAGCTAGGAAATGTTATATTCACCAACAAATCTCTTGTACACCGGTAGGTATAAGCACCAACCTTGCGTGTGGACACCAGATGCGTATTCCGTCTGCATACTCAGATGCAGAGGATTTCACAAATTGCTGATGATGGTGTGACAACTTAGTTCATTTTTCCTTATCAAAGAGACCAATCTGCAGGATAGGGAGAAGGGCGGGCAGTGAGGAATCTGCACTTAGAGTAGCTACTAGAAGGAGCATTACCTTCTGATGAATGCTTCTATTCACAATTCCTCACCCTTAGAATAGAATAGATATCATAGCTGCACCTCTCATAAAGGTACAATGTGTGGAGAGTGGACTCAGATGGAAATATTGTGCAGTACTGAGCAGCCCCCGCCCCCCCACACCGGACTGGACTGTGACGGCAATAGTGTTTTGTGACATGTGTTCAGCCTATCACCAAACCAAATGGACTGCCAGGTGTATAAATATGCGGACGACACCCAAATCATCATCCAACTGGATGATAGCCAGGATGCCTTCGCTAGATTGCAAAATATTTTGAGAAGCACAGCTAACTGGATGTCCAGGAACTCCCTAAAGATCAATCCGGATAAGACCGAGGTGTTGCCAATTACCATCGCTGGCAACCCATGGAATGATCAATTTTGGCCTAGGGAGCTGGGTATGCCCCCGGAACCGGCAGCAGTGGTCAAAAGCCTGGGCATCCATGTGGACGGTAAACTGTCCATGAAAAAACAAGTTACGGCTGTAGTGGGCACCTGCGTTGGCCTCCTCCGACAACTCAGGAAAGTCTCCTCGTTGTTGTCCTTTTCCACCCTGAGGAGTGCGGTCTCTGCTATGATTTTAGCCAGGCTGGACTATGGCAACTCGTTGTACATAGGACTACCGCAAAGACTTCTAAATAAAATGCAAGTTGTCATGAACGATGCTGCCAGACTCATCTTTAAAAAGCCGAGGAACACTCATGCATCCCCCCTCTTGCGTGAACTACATTGGCTGCCAGTCAAGCAGAGGCTAATGTTTAAGGGGTTACTGTGTTCTTCCGAGCACTCAATCAATATTCTATTATCTTCAGGGCTGCAACCCAAATATTTACAGTAAGTCATAATTCACAAATTTTATAATTACAAAACCAACCATTTTCTACAATTTTAAATGTATAGCGGAAATTCCATTGAAAATTATTTTCAGCTTTAGCCAAAATCCTATGTACGATTGCAAGTATTCACATATTTAGTTTCACAAAAGAAGGAACATGGTTGGTTTTGTAATTATAAAATTTGTGAATTATGACTTACTGTAAATATTTGGGTTGCAGCCCTGAAGAAGTCAATTTGTCTTACACGGACTTGACGAAACACGTGTTGGCTGCGAATTATCGTTTGATATGAACTGGATTTGAATTTGAAGGAAGACTGGAGATTAAATGGAATAGTGAAAACTATTTAAAGACTCTTTTTGATATTGATTGAGTGCTCGGAAAAACACAGTAACTGTTTGGACCATTGGTTTGTCTTGGAGGCTGTGGTAACCAGCCCCCCATCTCTTCCTGAGCACCACATTTACTAAGTTGTTTGATTACTTATACCTGGACTCTTTGCTGTGCGCTCTTATTAGCCGTTACCATTGTTTGCTAATGTTTAAGGGGCTATGTATTGTCCATAAAGCCCTTTATGGTAGGGCACCTAGCTACATGAAATCACGCCTGACTCTCTACAGGCCGGGGAGGTCGCTCAGATCTGCAGAAGCTACCCTCCTTGTTCAGCCACGTTGTAGACTGGCTACTGTGGGAGGTCGTGCTTTCTCACACACACTCCCAGCTCTCTGGAATAAATTGCCACTGGAACTGCGGAAAGAAACTAAGCTGCTGCCTTTCCGAAAGAAATTAAAAACTGTGCTCTTCCAGCAAGCGTGGGCTGCCTTTAATCTGTGACCAGCTGTATCCTTCTGAATCGCTTAGCGGACCCTGACAAAGCGCTTAGAGACCCCTGGATTATAATGCGCAATATAAATCAAATAAATAAATAAATAAATAAAATATCACGTTGCATGCTGCCTTGTCTCACCACGCACTACTGAGGGAGCATTCTCCTGTGCGCCCTGCAAGTTTGCAATCGGTGTGGCTGGTGCAGTGTCACTGCAGCTGCAGCGCTAGGGGTCTCCCTCTCTCCCAACTTGAGTCCATTGCACTCACCCAGAAGCACCCGGGACTTCCCATGCAGGAATCTGAGGCTGGAGGGCTGGTGCAGTGACCCATTTCAGGTTACATTGGAGGGATTCTCTACGGGGGACATCTTACTGCTGGGGGATTTTAACTCTGTTTGGGACCCTCTTCTAGACACGACTACTCCACAAAGGGCAAAGGGGGGGTTAACAAGACACTTAAAGCGGCATTGCAGGGTTTGCGTCTTGTGGACGCTTGGAGGGATATATACCCAACAGTGAGGGACTTCTCCTTTTTCTCCCACTCTCATAGGCCCTACTCCAGAATAGATTATGCATTCATTAGTCAGTCCCTATGCCACACGCTCTCAGGTTGTCTGTTCCATCCGATCTGTCTCTCGGACCACATTCCTTTAGAGCTGTTTTTAGATTGGCCACCCCTACCGGCTAAACAAGCCAGATGGTATTCCCCTAACTTTTTAAGCAGAGATTGTCTCCTTAGGGATGAATTAAGGAAAGAAATCCCTGCATTCGTTGACCTCAAAAACCCAGCAATGACTTCTCTAGCCAGCAATTGGGATGCCTTCAAGGCGATCATTAGGGAACTACATTGAAAAACCAGCGCAAGGGAGAGAGGATACTTGTAGAGGGGTAGCTACAAACCGCAGAATGGACCCATTAGGTCAACACCTAGGTGCAGAACCTACAGAAAGTTACACAGTTTAAAGGGAAACTGTAGGCCATCTATACCAATGAGGCGGAAAAACTATTCTGCGTTTACAAACCCAAAATTAAGTAGGGGGTAACAAGGTGGGATCCCTCCTGGCAAGACAACTAGGAGCGAGGCAAGAAAAAGACTAAATAGCGCAAATTGTAGATAACAATGGGGCAGCTCTGAAGGATGAGGATGAGAAGGCTAGAGCCTTTGTGGAGTTTTACTGGTCCCTATACACAGCAGATCCCCTGGCCAAGGAGGACCAAGAGAAATATTTAGAGACCCTTGCACTGCCACAGATCCCAGTCTCCACGAATGAGGACCTAAGCAGTCCCAGTTCCACTGAGGAGGTACAAAGGGCAATAGACTCACTTTAATTACAAAAAGCTCCTGTCCCTAATGGCTTAAATGCTCACTTCTATCGTACCTTCGCCCTGAGCTGGTTCCCCATTTGGTGTCCTATTAAAGTATATTGCGGCCACGCAGCAGGTGACCCCATCCATGGGGGAGGTGTTAATCTCTGTCATCCCCAAACCAGGAAAAGCTTGTTCAAAATGTGCTTCTTACAGACCTATTGCGCTTTTGAACCTAGATGCCAAATTATACTCTAAAATTAACCTCATTAAAGCGGACCAATCAGAGTTCTTAAGGGGAGGCAAACTCCTGACAGCCTAAGATGAGTAGTACATCTTATTGAAAACATTCAGAAAAAAGGCATTCCTGCAGCCCTTCTCTCTCTGGACAAGGAGAAGGCCTTTGATTGTGTCGATTGCGCCTTCTAGTTGCGGACAATGAGGAAATTTGGCTTCAATGAGATCTTTATAGATATGGTGGGGGGTAACTACTCCGCTCCTCGATCGCGGGTCCTGGTAAATGGGGTAGCTTTGGAACCCTTTGGTCGCTTGTGGCGAACCAGACAGGGGTGCCCGCTTTCCCCCCTACTCTTTGCCCTTAGTATTGAACCCTTCGCAGAATGAATCAGGGGCAATCCAGACAACGAAGGGGTTCCTTTTGGGACAGATGAACAAAAAATCTCCCTTTTCGCAGCTGATGTGTTGCTCCCAATTCCAAGTCTGTTGTCCTCTCTCATGTCTATCAAGAACAAGCTCCTCGCGTTTGAAAAGGCCTCTGGGTTTAACCCTTTAAGTGCTGCTGACGGCCAATGGTCGTCAGCAGCGCTACCTCCCCAGTGCTGCGCACGACCATTGAACGTCCATTCAGCACTAGTTCTAATGGACAGCGCAGCACTGGGGAGGAATGTGTAATAGCAGCTATGAGGTTAAAGTCAACTTATCAAAATCCTATCTCCTTAATCTGACAATGCCCAGAGAAACCTTGAGTGCTGTGGAAGGCCTGTCCCCTTTTCAAAATATACATAAAGACATTACATACTTGGGCATCAAGCTTACCCCTAGGATATCGAAGCTCTATGGGAGTAACTACCCTCCCTTGCTCCGGCAGCTTAAGACAGACCTGACCAGGTGGAGAACCTCTTATACCTACTGGACCAGACGCATCAATGCTGTTAAAATGAATGTGCTACCTAGGTTACCGTACCTCTTTCAGGGCCTTCCGATACCCGTGGAGCTGTCCCTATTTGGGGACTTAAAACAGATGATCACTAAATTCAATTGGCAAAGGCAAAGGGCTTGGTCGTTGTACCGGTTGCTCACTAGAGCCAGAGTGAGCGGGGACTGGCACTTCTGGACTTCTTGAGCTACTATAGAGCGGCACAACTCTGTGTGCTCTTAGGCTGGTCTCTACGTGAATCGGAAAAATGTTGGCTCCACATGGACCGTCAGATAGTGAGTAGGACGATCTGGGATCTCCTTTTGAAGTCAAAAGAAAACCGGCCTTTAATTGTGTGCATTAGCACCCCCACGGTCCCTGCCCTATGGGTATGGGATGATCTTAACAGATCACTCTCCCTGAGCACTTTCCCTTCTCCTTACACCCCCATACACTTTAATCTTGACTTTCCACCAGCGCTTTGTGTGAGTCCAATCGACGCTTATGATCTAGGATCTCTTTAAAGGGGGGAACTTTCTGACCTTTGAGGAATGCACCGACACTTTTAATCTTCAGCCAGTCCAAAAAAGTTCACTACATACAACTTTCACACTGGGTACAACAACCCCTGACCTGATTAGCGGCCACCAGAGACTTACTATCAATTGAAAAACGTGTGCAGTCGAGGGTTTTGATGAGAGGGACCATCTCTTTCCTTTACTCTCTGATACGGTCGCTGGGTCCCCTCTCTACCCCTATACACCTAAGGTTCTGGGACTCGCTTCTCACTACTCTGTTGGGGGACAAACAGTATAAAGATATCTCCAAATACAATCGCTCCATGTTTTTCTGTGAAGCCCACTATAAAATTATGTACGAGTGGTACTTACACCCCTAGAAGCTGAGCAAAATATTCCCGAGCACCTCCGATAGATGTTGGAGAGGTTGTGGCCTCTTAGGGGATTTTAATCACATAAGGTGGGATTGCCCCTCGATCCAGCCCTTCTGGAAATAAATGTTATCCCAATTAAAATTGGTACTGGGCTACAAATTCCCACTACAATAGAGAACACTCGCTTGGGGTTCTGGGACACGAGTCTGAAACGCCAAACACACGGGGAACGCTCTGTTATGTGGTTGTGCTTAGGGGCTGCCAAAAGGGCAATAGTGGCTGCATGGAAGAAAATGGAGGCCCCTCCCTGACACAATGGCATGCTAGGCTATGGCGCGCCCTGTCAATGGAAAGAGTGGCGGACATCGTGGATGGCAGAAGAACAGGGTTCGACTATACTTGGGCCCCACTAGTTGATTTTTTGTCTCAGGGTCTGCCCCTGTTCGCTTGTGGCCCCAGGTTCAGGGCTCTACATCTTTCTTGACCTCTAGCACTTCAGATGAATGTGATGTTTGGAAGAAGTAGCGTGGGACCCTCCTTGCAGTGCCCTGTCCGCACCACCGACTGACCACGACTTTGTGATACAGTGATACTATTGTTTAAGTTGTTCTGTTTTTTGTGTTATAGGTGAAGAATGGTTTTGGGTGGGAGTCATTACCGCCAAAATGACAGCAAGATACACGCAGGGAGTTCATACAGGAGACCTTTCTGATCAATTTATCATGAATCGGGATGAGGTACACAACATGTGTTGACATCACAAGTCGAGTCCTGGTCCACAGGATGAGCAGGTCAATTGAGCTACTTTCTTCTCTTGATCTGTACGATATACTGATGTCTCCTGCTGTTTGTTTGTATCTGTTTTGCAAAACTGAAACCAATGTTAATTTTTTTTTAAAACAAATAGCTGTACGGGTCCTTACATCTGGTTTCACCTGTGGATCAAGCAGTTACAGTATTGGAAATTAATTTATCCACTTTCTAACATGTAACATCACAGTATCCAACTGCTCTAAGGAAATGCTTGACTTCTTAGGCAACCATGGATTTTATCCAGTAACACTTTGCATTTTTTGGTTTTTGAGCCTTTACCTGCAATGTAAAATAAAAAAAACACATGTCAAGCATTGTGGTGAATGGAAAGCCGGGGAGTCTGAAGCTGTCACATGTTCTTAAATCCATCACCACACTCCAAAGCATCAACCCTAGTCTGCATTATTGTGCCATACCACATTCTCAGTCCACTCTCCTCTCTTGCACCAGCCCCTTTGCTTCCGATGGAATTTAGTAGACATCTAGTACCCCGGAAAGAGCAGGTATTCTGCGGGTCCCTTTGTAGAAATATGTGCAGATTCATGAGAGTTGTGTAGTTGTGTATGTGCAGAGTGAGAGGTGTGCTCATGTACGTGCTGGGTGATGGTGAATAGTGTGAGGGAATGCAGCGTGAGTGGTGCTAGTATAGGGTGAAAAATGTGCCAATGTGAATGGCAGGTGAGCTGCATGAATGCAATGTGAGGCGAGGGCCCCTGGAGTGTCGGGTGAGAGGAGTGAGTGCAGTGTGGTGTGAGGATTATAAATGCAGACTTAGTGATGTGCCTGTGTGTGGTGCAGGATGAGTTGCGAGAGTGAAGGGTGATCTGTGAGAGTGACTGGTGAGGGCATGGTGAGAGGAGTTAATGCAGAGTGAGTGGTGTGTCCCTGTGAGTTCCAGCAGACTATTGTCTCTGTGTGCAGGCAGGATGAACAGAGTGCCTGTATGAATGCAAGCTGAAAGGCTTGTCCATGCAAGTACAGGGTGAGTGATAGGACTTCAGGGTGACTGCTGTGTCCCTTTCCACTCACCAGTGTCCCCTCACACTCACCAGTGTCCCCTCACACTCACCAGTGTCCCTTCGCACTCACCAGTGTCCCCTCACACTCACCAGTGTCCCATCGCACTCAGCCGGGTCCCCTCACACTCACCAGTGTCCCCTCACACTCACCAGTGTCCCTTCGCACTCAGCCGGGTCCCCTCACACTCACCAGCGTCCCCTCACACTCACCAGTGTCCCCTCTCACTCACACGGTGTCCTCTCAATTTCATCTAGGATCCCCTCACAGCCATGGTCCCCTCTCATGATCACCTGGGGGCCCCTCACAACATTCTCACAGAGCCCTCTCACATTCACACGGTGGTCCCCTCACACTCACCCATGGGTTCTTCCCATCCAGGGCCCAGTCTGGGTCCCTCAACCTCACCTGGGGGACCCCAGGTCATCCCCGCAGGAGTCTGAGACCCGCAGAAGGTTCATGTCAGCGGGGCCGGGATAGGGTCACTGCACTGCCATGTCTGTCAGAGCCCTAGGTTAGAAAGACAGACAGACCCCGCCCGCAAGAATGACACTGCCCTGACAGGTGGGGGGCTGGGCCCTCATCCTGCCCCTCCAGTGACTTATTGGACGAAAACTAAAGGCGAGAGTCCTGAGCTGTGAAAGAGAGAAGGGCAGAAAGTGCAACAAGGAAGAGCCGTCTTCATACCAGGGCGATGCTTTTGCACCAATGTACACTCGCACAACCGGTTCATCGGGAATGGGGGAGTGCCCGGGGCCAGTATTGGCTTTAACTGATGACACAGATTTAATATTTTCTGCGCTATTGCAAGGGAGTTACCGGCTGAGCTGTGAAGTTCATGCTTATACGCACTCATCCATGCTTTTTAGGCACCAGTACAGTATGAGTATTACTAAAATCTATATTTTTGAAGTACTTCTTTATCCTAAACATTTTTGCAGTTTGCATGATCCTACGTCATACTGTGTGCAATGCAAGTTTAAAATAATGACCTACATATTCACAGTGCTTCTGTCGCAGACTGGAACCTCGCAGCACTAAACATAAATAAGTCACTATTCTCTTTTTACTGTTTTTTTTACTGAACAGAAGAAGTAAATAAATGAAACAAAATCGGCGAATTCCACAAAATATGGACAAATTACGACCAGCATTAATTGAGTGGCTAAAATCACATTCTGTCGCCTATAACAATTACATAAAGTGACTTTAGTGCAGGGTGCAAAATGTGCATTAAACGTGCAAAATAAATGCACATGGAGCCGTCCAGTCGCATTCCCAATGTTGCACGTTTTTCACTCAGGAAAAGTATGGACAAAATATTTATAATCGACAATGATAAAGTATCTGACGACAAGGTGTACATTGCAAGAAGAAACGATTAACAGCTGTCCCAATTCTATATTAACATTAATCCATCTATCAATTTACAACGAGGAATACTAAAGAGAATCTGTGCCTAACAATTTCACAAAGTGGCTTTAGGGGAAGTGCCAGCGGCGCATCGAAAGTGCAAAATGTATAACAATGGAACCGCCGAACAGCATTCCCAGTTTTTACGATATTTTACCCAGGGAGAGATTTGTATAAATTGAGGTACTGGATATTGGGTTCTCATTTAAATAATCAGCCCTGGTTGCATGCATGGATCAGAATATTTTTTTCCATTTCTAAGCCCCTGGTTGATCTTTTAATACCTCCAGATGGCGCCATATGGAGATAAACCTCCTAAACCCCCCCCCCACCCGTTTTGCATAAGCCTCTTCAAACTTTTGTACCGCTTTTGGCCGCCATAAGTGTGGCAGGGTATGCTCAGACGTGAGTCCCTTGCTCACTTTGCCACTGGATTCAAGCAAGCCGGGCTGAAGACAGCTGGAATGCCAGAAACCGGTCCTCAGAAGCTTGTTTCCGGTCCAGGGAAGACATGGCTTGCAGTTCGGGCTGGACTGTTCCCATGAGGCACAGGGTCAGACTGATTTGCATATAGCCATGTCTGAACTGGGCTGGCAGAGTGGGCTAAAGAACGGTGATGGATTAAACCCAGATCTTTTGACTGGGTGTGAGTGTTTGATTGATTCAGATGCTCCGTCCATCACCACCCCCTTTTGTACCGCTTTTGGCCGCCATAAGTGTGGCAGGGTATGCTCAGACGTGAGTCCCTTGCTCACTTTGCCACTGGATTCAAGCAAGCCGGGCTGAAGACGGCTGGAATGGCAGAAACCGGTCCTTGGAAGCTTGTTTCCGGTCCAGGGAAGACATGGCTTGGCAGTTCGGGCTGGACTGTTCCCATGAGGCACAGGGTCAGACTGATTTGCATATAGCCATGTCTGAACTGGGCTGGCAGAGTGGGCTAAAGAACGGTGATGGATTAAACCCAGATCTTTTGACTGGGTGTGAGTGTTTGATTGATTCAGATGCTCCGTCCATCACCACCCCCTTTTGTACCGCTTTTGACCGCCATAAGTGTGGCAGGGTATGCTTCCATCACCACCCCCTTTTGTACCGCTTTTGACCGCCTTAAGTGTGGCAGGGTATGCTCTGACGTGAGTCCCTTGCTCACTTTGCCACTGGATTCAAGCAAGCCGGGCTGAAGACGGCTGGAATGCCAGAAACCGGTCCTCGGAAGCTTGTTTCCGGTCCAGGGAAGACAAGGCTTGGCAGTTCGTGCTGGACTGTTCCCATGAGGCACAGGGTCAGACTGATTTACATATAGCCATGTCTGAACTGGGGTGGCAGAGTGGGCTAAAGAACGGTGATGGATCAAACCCAGGTCTTTTGACTGGGTGTGAGTGTTTGATTGATTCAGATGCTCCGTCCATCACCACCCCCTTTTGTACTGCTTTTGGCCGCCATAAGTGTGGCAGGGTATGCTCAGACGTGAGTCCCTTGCTCACTTTGCCACTGGATTCAAGCAAGCTGGCTGAAGACGGCTGGAATGCCAGAAACCGGTCCTCGGAAGCTTGTTTCCGGTCCAGGGAAGGCATGGCTTGGCAGTTCAGGCTGGACTGTTCCCATGAGGCACAGGGTCAGACTGATTTGCATATAGCCATGTCTGAACTGGGGTGGCAGAGTGGGCTAAACAACGGTGATGGATTAAACCCAGATCTTTTGACTGGGTGTGAGTGTTTGATTGGTTCAGATGCTCCGTCCATTACCACCCCCTTTTGTACCGCTATTGATGAAAATTAGGTGGAAGTCAATCAAGCCATGCCGAGGCAATGCACATGCGCAAAACTGCCATAGCTAAAAATAAAAAGTAGTCAAATTGAGCTTGCCTGACATCATTGTATTCCCCAAGCAAGATTGTTGATGGCGTTAATGTGATTTCTATTGCAAGTGATCTTTTTAAAAATGATTCTCTAGCATCCTGGATTGGTTGTAGATGCGAGCATATGACAAAATATGTACCATGTCAGCCTCTAATCTGTCACAGCAAAGGCACTTTATTCCATTTGTTCCTCCCCATTGCACGGTCCTTGCAGGTGTATAATACAACAAGTAGAGTGTTTTATAATGCGAGCCTGAAGGGCTGCTGAGCATAAAACTCTCTGACCCAGGTCTAGTGACAAGCGAAAACATTCCTGCCCTATCCCTAGCTTGTTTACCCATTTAAGTTCATATTTCTTTAGGTCATCTTGCTTAGATTCAATTAGCTCAGCATAAAACATTTTTATCGTGCAGTCGGCTCCACCTTGAATGATTTCCAAAATTGAGTTCTTTCCGAACCCAGCCGGTCCACCTTTTTTAGCCACAAAGAAACTTCTAATTTGTAAATATTAAAAAAAAAACTTGAATCAAGGCCATATGATATCCGTATATCAGAGTATTGCCTCATTCCCTCTACCCCCATCATATCTCCCAACTTCATTAATCCCCGCCTCCCCAGTCTACAAAAACAGCATCTGAAAATATTTCCAGAGCGAGTGTAGGGTTACCAATCAGTCTAGTATACACATTAAACCTCCCCAAACCAAATTTTCATAAAAGCCATCCAGATATTATGTGCTGCAATCACAGTTTTGAATGTGTTTCTTTTGAAGTAGCTAGGGTCAGTATATTGCAAGAAGGCATTCTCTGCCTCAGCACCCAGCACCAAAGCATACATAGCTACAGTTCCTAGCGCATCCTCCACCTCCATCTCCGCCCCCCCTAAAAGCCCTGTCATATATTGTAGGGCTGCTGCCCAATAGTACAACTTCAAGTCGGGTAGGGCCCCCCCTCCTCTCTCCCTAGGAAGCAACATGTACCTCAACGCTCTTCTAGTCTTTCCATGCGCCCAGACGAACCTATTTATCATCTGTTCTAGAATAGTGAACCACTTTGTTTCAAACATAAGCGGAATGGCCCTAAATAGATAAAGAAACTTTGGGAGGAAAATCATCTTGACAATGTTGGTGCGCCCCACAATAGTGAAGATGAAGATTCTGTAGCCTAACCAGATCTTTCTTGGCTTTAGTGATTATTGGCCCTATGTTTATTTCCACTAAGGTGCCTAAATCTGAGGTGATGTTTACCCCTAAGTAAACTCCAGATTGTACCACACGAGAATCAGGGCATTCTACATTCCCATTCTTAATGATTTGTGTCTTAGAGGTGTTCAAGGCATATCCGGACGCCTGCCCAAAGCACAAAGCTTCCGCCTCCACCTGTCTTATAGCCTCTGAGTTCTTGGAGAAATCAATAATCAAGCAAGGGGAAGTCCCTTACCGCTTAAGAGTCTGGTTTTCCAAGAAATTTTCGTGACGTAGGTGAACTGGTGGAAGTAGTCATGCCTGTATTTGGGCAGCATGGGCTATGCCTAAATAAGGACTGGATTTCGATGCCTATATAAGGGCAATGTGAATTGTACCTATATAAGGGCATGAATCTGGAAAATGCATACAGAATCTAAATTGCCACACAACACTATTCTTCTATATATTCACAACTTTATGTGGTCGTTCAACTTGAGAAAAATATGGGGTAGGGCAGGAGTCTGAAATAAAGAAATTGCTATATTCGTATTATGTTTTGTACATATCTGGAAGTCATTGCTAGAATGTGCCCTCTTTCGCCTACATCCTAATGCAAACATATACATATCACAGTTTGTCAGAAAGCTCCTTCATAACTAACAGAGAAATAATACAAGGCAACAAAATGAGTGTTATACTTACCTTCTCCTTTAATGATTAGGTGGTGACGATGCTCTGAGCCGACCAGGATATTCCACAAGACATTGGAGATCAGATGTAAAGTTAACTTGTGGAGACACACAAAAAGTGTTTTCACACGGCTCTCAGGTTAGAGAAGAGTAGTTATATCAAATGGGGGTGACCAGGAGTCATTATGTTCAGCATATAAGCTCCTTACTATATATAATGGTCCAATAGTTCTTTGTAAAGATCTCCTGTAAAGTGCCCCCTTGTGGGTGCCCATTGGGCATTGCAGTGCTGGCCCAACAAGGAGCTTGCCCGATGATGAACCATGACCCGCATACAGGTGTGTGAGGGCACTTGCTCCTATTACAGCATATTCCCCCTCTGATAAACGGTATTCCTACACACTTATTCCACCGTCTTTAAAAGGAACTGCATACTCTTGGATCAGATAAGAGCAGTGCCAAGACTGAAAAAAAATGAGAAATGCAAATCTGCATCATGATGCTCTCCTAGACAAAATAATGGAAGCAGGGTAAGTCTTATTTCTTCAATTGTGTCTTTTTTACCCTGATATGTAATTCGCTACTAATAATGAAGGTGAACATTTCTGGGAGGAAATTCCTAAAGATCATGAGGATGTTTCCTCATGTTAGCTAGAATGAACAAGGGTCCCTGGGACTCCAAGTGATATATTGGGCTGGCATGGAGGGGCGATGCCACAAGGCAACACTAGGCAGCACAATTTGCTCTTGTTCTATCAGGACAAAAACGTATCAAGCGCTTTGTCACTCACCTTTCCATGTGCAGGGTATCAGTGAGGCTGGGGTCTAAACCAAAATCTGAATAAGACCCATCTGACAGGTGATTATCTGCTTTTGACAGCCTTCTGCAGCTTGAGAGAGGCGTGTGTGGAGTCCTGCTAAAAGTATTGGCTTCCTTTGGACCCGTAGAAGTAGGTGGAATTTGGATGTTATGAAGTTTGTGTTGTTTCTGCTGAGGCTGTCAGCCTTGATTTCTATTCAGCTTCCTTCTTCCTTCATCAGGTGTACTTTTATTTAGCATTAGGCCATATCGCTGCCTCTAAATAAATAAATACATAAAATAGTGCATGGCTACAGCTTATATCATCAATTACCATTCTAGCGATTTTGGCATCTTTTTATTCATTGTAAGCCCTTTCTTCCAGGCACATGTCGCCATGTGGATTACTGGGCCTTCTGTGATTATCACCCTTTTTGTGGTACAGGCAACCAGCATTCAACTATCACTGTGGCTAAGCTGGAAATTCGTAATTATAATTACAGTTTGTGAGTCTCCCTCTCCCATACCCTCACCCATCTCACCCCGGTGCTGCTTCCCATAACGTAAGCTGTACCTCGTTACCCATCATGCATGACATAAAAAACATTACACATGAGCTCAAAACAACACAACACCCTTCTAACCACACACTTCCAACTACATTTTGTAGCTTGCTATCTATGTTGGTAAGTGCTTCAGCGCCTCACATATGGGTAGTAAGTGCTAAACAAATGCTACAATACCATACAATATCTTAATTGGACACATCCAAGTAAGACAGTTGAAAAGCTAAAATCCCATTCAAACAAATTAGAAATGCTTTCAAATTGCTTCTGTGGGTTACACAGCATTGAATATTAATCTATCAGGCTGCTTGGTGGGAGTAACGTGACTTCTATTGTGATCAATGTGCAACCTCGAGCAGGCTAGCTGACATAAGGTTGGCATGAAGTTTATACCTCTGATCTTTCATGTAGAATTTCATAAGTGTACCTATTTAATTGCTCACTTAACAGGCTGTCCAGCCTACGATTAACATATCCTTAAACTGGGTACCAGTAACGTATGCTTTTCGCAACACTACAAATTACGTTTCTCAAGGATAAACCTTTGAAAAGGAAAGCTCCAAAGGGCTGCCATCGTGCCAATGTACCAAAACCAAAGTATGAAGATGGGGCTTAAGGAATGAGTCAGTGAGCTTCATTGCCATACTATGGATACACCTTTACATGCAAGGCCAATAGGAACCCCTTGCACAATGTCCATCTTCTTTCTGATCCCTCCGTAAAGTGGATTTGTGCTCAGTACATGCAAAAAACAAGGCTAAATACGTGACGGCCTCTCTCATTGTGTGTTGAGACTAATAACTGGGGCCTAACATTGGATAGTAAATCTGTTGACAACCAAAGCATGGAGAGGAGGTAAGCAAAGGCATCAGTTTGTTCACAGTTGATAGCAGAATAGTTTTGTGAGTTGCACCCTGGTGCAACTCACAAAACTGCAGATAAGACGTTTAAACTATGCATGGAACAATCATCCTTCCAAGATCCATTATCTGAGCGTCATTAAATAGTACAATAGTAACTCTTGGAAAAAGTGGAATGAAACACCTGTATATGTACGTGATAATTCAGATGACAGCTAAAAATACCTTTGGCACACCATCACATGGGTATTGTGTGTTTCACCAATGGTTTAATATCTGGACAACGGCAAAAGCGGGCCCTCATTCTAGACCTCTCAGCCGCCTTTGACACCGTCTGCCACTGCACCCTGCGCACACACCTCTACAACGCGGATATCTGCGACAACGCCCTGACTGGATCACCGCCTTCCTCACCGACAGAACCCAGAGAGTCCGCATTCCTCCATTCCGATCTGAAGCCACCAAGATCACCTGTGGCGTACCCCAAGGATCATTCCTCAGCCCGACCCTCATCAACGTCTACATGACACCGCTTGTCGACATTGTCTGTTCGCACGACCTCAACAGTGTCTACTACGCCGACGACACCCAGCTGATCCTCTACCTCACCAAAGACTCACCACCGACAAAACCAACTTCCACGCAGGGATAAAGGCCGTCGCCGAATGGATGAAGAGCAGTCGCCTGAAACTGAACTCGGACAAGATTTAGATCCTCTTCCTCTGCTCCACCCCTTCCGCCTGGGACGACTCCTGGTGGCCAGCCTCGCTGGAAACTGCATCAATACACACCGACCACGCACGCAACCTGGGGTTCATCTTGGACTCTTCTCTGTCAATGACCCAACAAGCCAATGCTGTCTACTCCTCCTGCTTCAACACCCTCCGTATGCTTCACAGGATCTACAGATGGATCCCCACCAAAACCAGAAGGACAAACACCCAGGCCCTCGTCACCAGCCGACTGGACTACGGCAACGCCATCTATGCAGGAACCAAGGCCAAACTCCAGAAGAGACTCCAACGCATACAAAATGCCTCCGCACGCCTCATCCTCGACATCCCCGCACACAGCCACATAACAGCCCACCTGAGAGACCTGCACTGGCTTCCCATCAACAAGGGGATCACCTTCAAGCTCCAGACCCACGCTACAAAGCATTCCATGATGCTGGACTAGGATACTTCAACAAGAGCCTCACCCGCCAGCTCCTCTCTGCTGAGATCGCCCTCGCCACCGTCCCCCTCATCCACTGAACAACCACTGGTGACAGATCCTTCTCCCACCTCGCCACCAGGACATGGAACACCCTCCAATAGGTCTATCTTATAAGAAATATTGGCTTTGACAATGTTGAGTTGCCGTGTTGTACACCAGTGTGGCTGCTGCATGGTTAAAAGTTAGTGGCATGGAGTGTCCTTGGGTGGAGTGATAGGAGTAGAGTGTTATAGACTGTATTTGTTGGAGTAGTAGTTGTAGATTGGAATAGGGGGTGTATGGTGTCACACAGTTGAGTAGATGGGAGTAGAGTTCAGCGGTTCAGTGGCAGAGAATGTCATACAATGCAGTGTTATCAAGTGCAGAGTCATAGAGTGGAGTGTCGTAGATTAGAGTGGGGTGGAATCAGGTGGAGTGGGCTGGTGGACTGAGGTAGTGGGTGTATTGGACTGGAGTAGATTTGGGTGGATTGGGTTGAATTGGGATAGAGAGACTTGGAGTGAGTGGATGAGGTGGACTGGGTGGGTGGGGTGGATTGGAGTGGGATGGATTGAAATGGGGTGAGGCAGATTGGAGTAGGGTGTATCGGATTGGTTTGGGGTGGGGTGGATTGGCGTTTGGTGGGGTGGATGGATTGGAATAAGTGGGGTGGTCTGAACTGCAGCGGATTGGATTGGGGTACAGTTGGGTGGATTGGAGTAAAGTGGAGTTGAATGAACTGCAGTGGAGTGGGGTGGATTGGAGTGGGGTGTACTGAATGTGGTGTATTAGACATGAGAAAGGACTGGATTGGGGTGGGGGATTGGAGTGAAGAGGGGTGGACTAGAGTGGGGTGGAATGTAGTGAGGCGGGGTGGAATGGATTGGGGTGAATTGGATTAGAGTGGGTGATTTAGAGTAGAGTAGATTGAATTGCAGTGGGATGGATTGGATTGAGTAGGGTTGATTGGATTGAGGTGAATTGAATTGGGGTGGAGTGAACTGGATTGGGATGAGGTGGATTGGATAGGGGTGAGGTGGAGTGGATTGGAGTGGGGTTGAACGGAGCGGGCGGATTGTTTTGGACTGGAGTGGGGCAGACAGGAGTGGTGCAGATTGGAGTGGGGAAGGTTGTTGTGGATTGGTGCTGATTGGAGGGGGAAGATTGTTTTGGATGGAGTGGGGCAGATTGTTTTGCGTTGGAGCAGGGCAAATTGGAGTGGGGCAGATTGTTTTGGATTGAGTGGGGCAGATTGTTTTGGATTGGAGAGGGGCAGTTTGTTTTGGATTGGAGTTGGGAAGATCGTTTTGGATGGAGTGGGTGATATTGTTTTGCAGTACAGGGGCAGATTGTTGTGGGACAGATTTTTGGGGGATTGGTATGGGGTGGATTGGAATGAAGTGGGATGTATTAGGTATGGAAGTGGGGTGGATTGAGTTGAGGTGAGGTTAGGAGGATTGGAGTGGGTGGTTTGGATTGAGCTGGTTTGGGCTGGATTAAATTGGTGTGGGGTGTGGTAGATTGGATTGGAGTGGAGTGTGGTGAACTGGGACGGAGTGTGGCGGATTGGGGTGTGGGTCAGATTGGAGTGTGGGGCGGATTGGGATGTGGGGGAATTGTTTTAGATTGTTGTGGGGCAGATTGCTGTGGGGCAGATTGTTTTAGATTGGTGTGGGGCAGATTGGAGTGGGCAG
This sequence comes from Lissotriton vulgaris, assembly GCF_964263255.1. Taxonomy (NCBI): domain Eukaryota; kingdom Metazoa; phylum Chordata; class Amphibia; order Caudata; family Salamandridae; genus Lissotriton; species Lissotriton vulgaris. The sequence continues at coordinate 13,195,620 of NC_141693.1, read as the reverse complement.
ATTGGTGTGGGGCAGATTGGTGTGGGGCAGATTAGTGTGGGGCACATTGTTTTGGCTTGCTGTTAGGCAGATTGTTGTAGGGCAGATTGGAGTGGGCAGATTGGTGTTGGGCGGATTGTTTTGTATTGGTGTGGGGCAGATAGGAGTGGGGAGATTGGTGTGGGGCACATTGTTGTAGATTGGTGTGGGGCAGATTGGAGTGGGCAGATTGTGTTGGATTGTTGTGGGGCAGATTGGTGTGGGGCAGATTGGAGTGGGCAGATTGGAGTGGGACAAATTGTTTTGGATTGGAGTGGGCCAGAGTGGAGTGCAGAGATTGGAGTGGGCAGATTGTTTTGAATTGGTGTGGGGCAGATTGGAGTGGGCAAATTGTTTTGGATTGGAGTTGGCCAGAGTGGAGTGCGGAGATTGGAGTGGGCAGATTGTTCTGGATTGTATTGGAGCATATTGAAGTTGGGTAGATTGGAATGTGGGGTGGGAGGATTGGAGTGTGGTGCAGTGGGATGGTTTGTATTGGTGTAGGGTGGATTGGATGAAGTGGGGCGGATTGGTGTGGGGTGAGGAGGGTTGGATTGGCGTGGATTAGAGTGCATAAGAGTGGGACTGAACAATTATGTGTTAAGCATTGTCTAGCTACAGCATTTCCCTTCTGCCTTCCACCACACCCCACCATCCCTGCCCACAAAGCCCTGCAAGGGGGCCCCACATCTGGACCTTGCAGCCTAATTGATGGAGAGCTGTGAGACCCACCTGCCCTGGACTTCACAGCACTAGATAATGGCACAAGTCCTAGTGAAAAGGGCCCCACACCTAACTTTGCAGCCTGATTCAGTGCTTTGAGGCCCAGGGGGAAATGACCGCCTCCTCTGTGCCTCAAAGTGGTAGGGAGACACTTTACTAAACACTGCCCTACGGTGGCAGTCTGAGCTGAATGCTCCTGCCTCCCCTCATCAACCTGTCCCTACCTGTTAATGTCCGGCTCGTCGTGGAAACAAAAGAGCCTTCTGTCGCCTGGAAACGGAATACACAAAGGGCAGACAAGTTCCGACATAATTGCTGACTTTGCTGCTCTCACGTCCTCTACCCCTTGTTTACCCTCCCCCAACCTTTCACACCCAGGAATGCCACCATGCCCTGACCAGAGAGGTCAAGACACATCGCTCATAGACATTAGCAGTGTGATCGGCTTGGGGAGGGGGGCCTGGGGGAGTAGACGAGCTGACTGTGAAAGTGTGAAAGCGGGGCCCCTGTTATTGAGCTGAGCGCGAGGCCCTGGGCAGCTGCCCACACTATCCATGCTTAGCGCCAGCCCTGCCCAAAGGAATAGCTTGGTGCTTTGCTGAAGTATAGGTTCAGAGCAGCGAAAGAGAACAACCACATTTTTAGAAGTTTTTATTCTTTCCCCACTCAGTATACGAACACATTTGTAGTGGAAGTTTATTCGAGTAGAGGGGAGGCTCATAGAAGACTGGCCCCGCCAACTCTGGAGGTACAAATCCATGGGATTTGAAATGAGGCTTGGCTTTGTTGGAGATCTCAGTAGGGTAGTCGGATGATCGTATCCAAGTCTCTGCAGTGAGTAGATTGAGGTGTTACCGTTCAAGGATTTATGAGTACGGCAACATATCCTAAAGATGAGCCTCTTCCTAATAGGAAGCCAAATCAGGGAGTAGAGTAGGAGCAGAGGCAGCGCCAGGCGGAAGGTGGCACACAAGACTGGTGCAGTATTCTGCACCACCTGCAATTCGGACAGTAATGCTTCATTTGCACCTAGGAGTAAAGCATTTCCAAAGTCTAGACAACCTGTGACTAATGCTTGAACTGGGATTGTCCTGGAGGTGGGGGGGGGGGCATGGGAATGCTTTTTCAATAACCGCATGGTGGCAAAACAGGTTGAACCTAGGGTTGAGATGTGTTCTTTCATGGATAGAGAGGAGTCTAACTTAACACTGAAATTTCTACCTGCTTATTTTGGGGAAAGTCCCAGGTCTGGTGGCCACCAGTCAGACTTCCACAGGTGTTGGGCTTTCCCAAATTGAAGTATTTCATTTTTTCTCCATTTAGTTGCAAGCAGTTGTTAATCGTCCAAGAGGCAATCTTCCTCATGCAGTCAGAAAAATGTGTTTTCACCCCATTCAGATCAGGAACAAAGTTGATGCAAACTGCGTGTCATCGGCATGAGATACACTCAAATCCACATGTCTTAATGATTTGTGCCACAGGGGCAACATAGGTATTAAATAAAGTGGGGCTCAGTATGGACCCCTGCGGAACACTTTTCCCGACAGGCATGGTACGAGATATATAGGGCTTCAGTAGAATCGCCTGTGTAGGCCCTTCACAAACCATAGGTGTGCCTCACCAAAGACTGCAGAGTCGTGCACCTTATGAATTAGGATGTCATGGGAGACCGTATCGAAGGCTGCAGCATCCCTGCATCCAGAGATGGTCCAGAGATAGTCTGATGGTCTCCGTTCTGAAGCCGGACTGGGAGGTATAGAGGAGACTATGGTCCTCCACGAAAGGTGAGAGTTGTTTCTGAAAGTATTCTCTGAGGAGAGAGAAGTGAGATAGGCCCACAATTTGAAGTATTATTTGGGTGGGCATTGGGTTTTGTGAAAATAGGGGAGGTTAATGCAGTTTTCCAGTTGACAGGAACTGGTGCTGAGTTTATGGGGGATTAAAAAGGGATGTAATAGTGGGGGCTTTTGAACGGGAGAGACTCGCCATAATTCTGGGAGGACACAGGTCGAAAGGTGACCCTGACTTGTCCATTTCTAACAGCCTCTGAGATTGCTCCAAAATACAAGGAGCAAAAGTTTCCAAATGATAAATGGCATTAGATGAAGGTAAACTAAGATCAGGAAGACAGCCGGGTTGGCTCTGGGTTGGGGGGATATTTGTTAAAATATTATTTACCTTCTCTTCAAAAAAGTTAGCTAGCAAATCACAGAGCTGTTGTGTAGCTGGGCTCACACGCATGCAAGTGCGGGGTTTAAGCTCTTGTGGAGCTTGTGCCCCAGGTGTAGAGTTAGAACTGACTGGTGCATGTAGACCTGTGGCCGCCATTTTCCATGAAAAACAAAGTCTCCTAAAATGCTATCTCTTCCAGATAATGCCGTCTCTGCAGAAGTTCCTCTTACCCAACAACGCCCCGACCCGTAGAGCTGCAGCAACGACTGCGAGATTTGTCAGTGTTGGAAGTAAACAGATGCCCAATTAGACGGTCTGTCGTGGAAAGAGGCCCGATTAGATGGTCTGTCTTCGGCAGATGCTAGGTTAGACTATCTGTCGATGCTCGGTATTCTTAAGGCGTAGTAGTTCTTCGCCATATTCTGATACTGCCCCCCGTGAAGAGCACAGAATAATTAAATTACACATGTGAAATGCCACAATCTCTGACAGACGCAGCCTCTAATGTCCATTGTCTGCAATTAATATGTCAACTGAATGAATGACTGAATACGTTTATTGTATTATGGGCACTTATACAACTGTATCTATCACTATCAAAGGAGAGAGAGAGGACTAGGTAGCTAGTCCGTATCCCCAGGTTTTTATATGTAAAATCAATAAGGACTAGCCTATTTGTGAATTTGCATATACTCAGGACTGTAAGACAGGGTACAAACCCTTTAGTTTGATCATGAAGCACTCACCCACCAACCTGGTTGGTGGCATGCTTCATCATCGGGCCCACCCAGTGACACCCAGTGTGTCCCGGGTGTGCTTAGACGCCTGAATACAGCGGAGCAGGTATGTTTCTGAGTGTGCAGTGTAGTTACGTGAAGGTGAAAGTTTAAAAGCTATACAGGGATCCCAGTAACCGAGGGTAAATTATATTTTAATAACTGGGTCACTGTTGGCATTAAAAAAACGGCTATTGGATGTTATAGGAGTGTTAATTAGGGTCTCCTACATCCAGGTCAGGTGTGGTCTACATGTTTCAGCCAGGCCTTTATGATTAATACTGGCTTTCCTCAGGACCAAAGCAGGGGCGGCTCTAGGCTCATGGCGGCCCTGGGCAGGGAGCGTAGGTAGGGGGCCCCGGAAGAGGGGGTCCGGGTGGGGCCCCAGAAGTGGAACAGAGCTGGAGGCTGCCAAATCCCTGCCAGGGGCCGCCACGCAAATATGTATCCATCTTCAGAGGATTATTATATTAAGGATAAGGCAGGGTATGCTCAGATGTGAGTCCCTTGCTCACTTTGCCATTGGATTCAAGCAAGCCGGGCTGAAGATGGCTGGAATGCCAGAAACCGGTCTTCGGAAGCTTGTTTCCGGTCCAGGGAAGGCATGGCTTTGCAGTTCGGGCTGGACTGTTCCCATGAGGCACAGGGTCAGACTGATTTGCATATAGCCATGTCTGAACTGGTGTGGCAGAGTGGGCTAAAGAACGGCGATGGATTAAACCCAGATATTTTAACTGGGTGTGAGTGTTTGATTGGTTCAGATGCTCCGTCCATTACCACCCCCATTTTGTACCGCTTTTGGCCGCCATAAGTGTGTCAGGGTATGCTCAGATGTGAGTCCCTTGCTCACTTTGCCACTGGATTCAAGCAAGCCGGGCTGAAGACGGCCAGAATGCCAGAAACCGGTCCTCGGAAGCTTGTTTCCGGTCCAGGGAAGGCATGGCTTGGCAGTTCGGGCTGGACTGTTCCCATGAGGCACAGGGTCAGACTGATTTGCATATAGCCATGTCTGAACTGGGGTGGCGGAGTGGGCGAAAGAACGGTGATGGATTAAACCCAGATCTTTTGACTGGGTGCGAGTGTTTGATTGATTCAGATGCTCCGTCCATCACCACCCCCTTTTGTACAAGTTTTAATCATAAAGGCCTGGCTGAAGGGGGCGCAGCTTAGCACGCGATGTAGACGGACGTGCCTGGGCTGAGCTCCGAGTGAAGCTCCCCTACCGCGGGCCATTTCTCTGGCATTTCTCACTGTAGCTGTCAAAAAATCGCACCGAGTGTGCCCCCGAGCCTGGTCCACCGCCTGTGAGTCTTTGGGGGAGATCGGCGATACCTACCCTCCGACCGGCGGAAGCCTCAGCAGTTACCCGGCCAGGGCCCACTTCCGGCCGGCAGCTCCGTTCACTTGAGCCCGGGGATCCGGCCCATCGAGGTAGGCCACACCGCGCGCACCCACCCCCGGTCTGCACGGGGTGCGGGACGGGCCCGCGCCGCTGCACCTGGTGCCTTCAGCGACCCCACTGCTCGGGAGCCCCTGCATCTGGTGGCGGAGGCAGCCCCCTCGGCCACTCCGGCTTGGAGCATCGGCCCGCATAGCCGGCAGTGCCAGGGACACCCCGCTGGGCCACGCGGTTCTCAGGAGAGGACCACACCACACCGATTGGGGCCCCTGCTGCCCGAGAGCCCTTGCAACTGACAGTGGAGGCGGCGCGATCGAGCGCACTGGATCCCTGTCCCCTCCCTACCCTGAGGTGATCTCCAGCCAGCGTCGGACCTGGCCCATATCCGAGGACCCGGCCTACACTTCGCAGCGACCGCAGCCACACCTGAGCAGCCCTGCTGGAAGGCGAATCCGCCGTACTTACGGTGACGCAGTACACGCCGGGGGTGCTGGACTTGTCTGCGCGGGTGCGGATCATGTGCAAACCCGCGCGCAGCGCCCCGTGGTTCACCCCACGCCGAGGGACACGACGCCCTACACCACAATTGATGTTGTCCTGTGCCACCTGGACAGATTGATCCTCCCAAACCCGGAGGAACGTGGGCAGCCAGAGAGGCCACGTGGCCTGGACTGGCCAGTCTGCACGCGGTCCTACCAGGAGGAGAGTCACCGTTGCGCCATTTGAAGTGACATCCAGTGGCACACAGGCGCTCCTACACCGACTGCGACGCAACCTTTGCGCCCTCCCTGGGCGGTGCCGCTGAGCGGGATCCCGGGTGCCTTGGCGGAATAGCGATCTCCTCACCAGCTATACGCCGTCCGGAGTGGGCAACGCGGAGTGTCTGGCCTCGTGACCAACGCGCCCAAGACTCTGCGGTATTGGTTGTGGAGGCCTGCCGTCCCGGCTGCCTTGCAGCGCTGACCAGTCCCATGTCAGGGGGGACTGGAGCGAAGACCGGAACCGGAGGGGCACTAAACAAGGGAAAGATGCTGAAGAACCTCGAGGCTGACCAGACTGCCTCCAAACTAGACACCATGCTGGCGGCCATGGAGCGCTTGGAAGAATCCATGCAGTTGACCCGTACATCACTGGAGACCAAGATAGATAAGGTGGCAGTGGACTTGACGCACCTCAGGGCGGACCACAAGAAACTTTCCGAACGCACCTCAGTCCTGGAACAGACTATGGCGGAGGCCTCGCCCAAGTTGGTACAGACGGATAAGCACATACGTGACCTCCTCAATCGAGTGGAGTTCCTCGAGGACAGGGCGGAGGATGCGGAAGGACGGGCCCGGAGGAACAATGTACGCATAGTAGGCCTGCCGGAACGCTGGGAGCGGAGGGAGGCGGCGGAACATATGGAGGACTGGCTTCGAGAACTGTTACCGGAGGGCACACTGTCGCCGCACTTTGTAGTGGAGAGGGCACACCGGGTGCCGTCCCGTCCTCCCCCGGAGGGCTCCAATCCCAGACCAATGCTTATGCGAGTGCTGAACTACCGCGACCGGGACGCCATCCTACGCGAAACCAGGAAACTGTCGGGCATTAAAGTGGACAATGCAAAGGCAATGTTCTTCCCCGACTACACGGTACAAGTCCAGCGACAGCGCCACTCGTTCATGGCAGTGAAGCAGAGACTCAGGCTTTTGGCTCTCAAGTACTCGTTACTATTCCCGGCGCGCCTCCGGGTGGTAGCACAAGATAAGACACATTTCTTTGACACTCCTGAGGCAGCTGCGGCCTGGTTGGATTCTGGAGTCGATACGGGCCATGGGACCGCACCGCCAGAGCCGCGCAGAAACCGCCGCGCCCGCAGACGAAGGCACCGGCACCCCTCGCCGGCCAGGTCGTCCACCGCGGATACGGAAATGGGCCCCACGCCAGAACAAATACAAAGCGAACAGCAAGAAGCCCTCCGGATGGCGGCCGAGCTCAGTGGATCACAGTCGCCTATCCTGATCTCCAACGGCAGCCCCAGATCACGCGGGAGCGAGGATGACGAATACTTGTACGGACTGCCAGATGAACAAGTTACAGAGGGCCTACCGGATGTCACACCCCAAACGGCGGACCTGATAGCGTAGTGAGCTCTCTCACTCTGTTCTTGGGCGGACCGCAGCGGTTGGCGCCGCGCAAGAGGCAGTGCACTACATTGGAAGACCCACTTGGAGAACCTACCGGGGCTTCTGAAGACCTCAGACAGCACAATCGGCGCTGTCCTCGGGGCCCGTGCCCTGCCCCCACACCCCCTACCCTGGTGAACCCTGAGTTGCTCCCACTGCCGGGAGGGGGGGTTGGAGATATTCTATCTGCGGTACGCCAGAGACATTGTGTTGAAGGGGTGGCCGGACACCTAGAGGTGAGTGTCCCCCGGGGGGTGAAGAAGGGGGCCCCCGGAGCAGAGTATCCCGGCTCTGGGGCGGTTGACACTTTGGCCCTGGATTTGAACACTGACATTGACTTCTGATGGCCTTTGGCCCACAGCCCGTGGAGGGGAGTCACCACAGCTCTCTTAGCCTAGTGAACTATCGTATATTGCTTGTGTTGCGCACTCTGTCACCCCCCCATTGAACTCACGGATTGATTGAGCTCATTAGAGCGTTTGGGCGACAACACGTTTTGTTGTTGCCCTTTTGGCATTATGGTTCTGTTAATATTCTTTTTGAGACTAGTGTCGGCACTGACATGTTACAGTTTACGTCCCTGTGTCTGTGCGGGATGGCGGGCTGGAATCCTGGTAATCGGTTTCTGCTGTTGTACTTGTGTGGCCGGGGCGGGCTGGAGGTTGGGGGGGGGTGTGCGGGTAATTGGGCGATGTGGAAACTGTGATGACTACGGTTAAATTTTGTACCTGGAATGTCAGGGGCATGCACACACCCTCACGTAGATATCAGGTGTACTCCTATCTTAAAAGACATCAGGTACAGATCGCATTGTTGCAGGAGACCCACCTGATAGCCATGGAGGTTGCCACACTTTGCCGTAGATGGAGAGGGCAAATATTTGCCACGAGCTTCTCAGCGTTTGCACGAGGGACCCTGATCTGGGTGCGACCGGGGGTTCCATTTGCACTGACACATAGCAACATTGACACAGAGGGGCGTTATGTCTTCATACAGGGCAGACTAGACGGGCAACAGATAGTTATAGCCTCCATCTACGCACCAAATGTCAAACAGGGGAGGTTCCTGGCGAGACTGTCGACGGTGATTGCACCTTGGTCTGACGTGCCCCTATTGTTAGGTGGCAATTATAACAGCGTGCTAGATGGCTCCCTCGATCGCTCGTCTCCTCCGGCAGCTGTCGCCCCAGCCCAAGCAACCTCCAGGGCCCTTCTTGATTGGGCGACACAGTGGAACCTGCAGGATGCTTGGCGAGTCAGGAACCCTAAAGCCCGGGTATACTCCTACTTCTCTGGGGCCCACTCATCGCACGTCAGATTAGACAGGTATATGATGTCCCGTGACTTGATTCCTTACGTAACAGACACCGACTACCTGGGGCGGACACACTCAGACCACAACCCACACACTCTAGATTACGGGTGGAAGCGCCTACGCCCGCCTGTGCCCACATGGCGCCTGCAGCCGGATCTCTTACTCGACACCCCATTCCGAGAGGAGATGTCCAGGAGGATAATACAATACTTCGAGGACAATGGCGACTCTGCCTCATCCCCGAAAATTGAGTGGGACGCCTTTAAGACAGTGACCCGAGGGAGCTGTCTCAGTGTGCAGGCAGGCCTGCGGGGGCAGGTGGAGCGGGATCTGCTGAAAGCGGAAGTGACTTTGCTAGACAAAGAGCGGGAAGCGGCAGAGGGCGATGACTCCCAATTGATTGCGGCCAGGGCAGATCACGCCCTTTTGATGGAGAGGCTGAAGAACCTTAATTTTGCGGCACACTCTACACGCACCCACAACGCCGGTGACAAGCCAGGCAGACTCCTATCATGGCTGATACGTCAAGATACTCAATCTGCGTCGGTGCTGTCGATCCGTACGACTCAGGGCACTGAAGTCTTCACCCAAAAACTGATACATGAGGCGTTCACAACACATTACAGGTCCTTGTACAGCTCACGACTGAGAGCCACCGAGGTGGAGATCGCAGATTACCTAGCGACACTGCAACTACCAGCGGCCACTCGCACCCAACAGGCGGAGCTGGGAGCGGAGCTTACTAGTGAGGAGTTACGAGAGGTGATTTTTTCCCTCTCTAATGGCAAGGCGCCGGGCCCGGACGGGCTCCCGGCCGAATTTTACAAGGCCTATTCCTTGTTACTAATACCGGAACTGTTAAGAGTGTACAAGGCGGCATTTGAAGATGCTGAACTTCCGGCGTCTCTGAACGAGGCCAATGTGATCTCCCTGCTGAAACCAGGCAGGGAAGCGTGCGAGCTAGGATCGTACAGACCGTTAGCGCTCCTTAACACAGACTACAAGATCTTGGCGGCGACATTAGCTCGGAGGCTTGCACCCCTAGTTCCCGCACTGGTGCACTCTGACCAGAACGGCTTTGTGCCCACTCGCAGCACGTCTTACAACATACGTCGCTTCTTCAGAGTCCAACTCTACACGATCTCCAACTGGCCATGCTCAGGGTGTATAATACTTGATCTAGAAAAGGTGTTTGACTCGGTGGAGTGGCCCTTTCTCCTCCAAGTGCTCGAAAAGTATGAGCTGGGCGACGCCTATATTCAGATGGTGGGGCTCCTCTAACAGGCGCCCGAGGTGCGAGTCCGGACTGGGCGGCTATTCTCCGACAGAATAAGGATCGGGAGAGGCACCAGACAGGGATGTCCCCTCTCTCCCCTGATATTCGCGCTCGTGATGGAGCCGTTGGCAGAACTGCTCCGGACCTCCGGAGCAGCCTGGGGCATCCCACTGGCAGATGGAACCCACTCGGTGTCTCTGTATGCCGATGACTTGCTGTTATATATCAGGGACCTCACCCGCATACCTGCGACACTCACGGACATCTTTCGGGTGTTCGGGGACATGTCAGGGCTCCGTGTCAACTGGTCAAAATCAGGGGTCTATGCGTTCAGTGACGCTATGCCACAATGTGAAGTGCGAGTGATGGGCGAGGAGCTTCGATGGCACCCGACGGTATTCCGGTACTTGGGGATCCTCATATATCGAGACCCCGTTGATCTCCTAGAGGGCAACCTCGTGAGAGCCATCTCCTCGCTGTCGGCCCAGGTCACATTCTGGAACTCCCTCCCACTGAATGTGCCAGCTCGAGTGGCGCTGACGAAGATGATAATGCTCCCCCGGCTCCTCTACTTTTATGCTAACCTTCCGGTGTATGTACCGACACGCATATTCAAGGGGTTGGAAGCCCTCACCAGACGCCTGATCTGGAATAAAGGACACCCCTGAGTGGCATTGAGGACCCTCTATGCGGCCACGGAATCTGGAGGCCTGGCGGTTCCCAATCAGGAACTATATTACCTAGCGGCCCAGCTGCAGTGGGTTGCCTATTGGCTGAGTGGCAGGAACCTGATGGACACGGCCACGGAAGACACTACCCTGACCCCAACTCAGGTGCTAACGCTGTTCCACCCCCTGACGCGGGGCCGGCCTCCCGACCAAATCCTTTTAGCTGTCGCGAGGCAGTGCTTTATGCGAAGCCTCAGACTCACCAAAAGCACGGTGCCATATGCCCCGAACCTGCCGCTGCTGGGGACCCCCTGGGGGAGTGGCGTGATGTCCTCAACCGTGCTACGCAGTTGGACTGCGGCGGACCTGGACAGTCTAGGTGACTTGTATAGTGACGGGGAGCTACTGTCCTTCGAGACTCTGACCGCCGACACAGATCTGCCGGCGGGACAGTTTCTGACGCACGCGAGGCTTCTCCGAGTGCTGACGGGGACATGGGGAGACCTGACTCACGAGCCGACCACACATATGCTCATACAGTACCTACATGTGATGGGCGATGGTTCCCATCTGGTGCACTGGCTGGCACAGGCGCTGCACTATCATACTCAGTTCTCCTCCCAACGACTGAGAGAGAAATGGACGGCCGACCGGGGTAGAGAATGGACGGAAAAACAATGGGCCGCAGTACTGGCTGGCGCAAGGAACATTCCTCGTAATGCGAGATTTAAGATCATCCAATATTACATAATACACCGTGCGTATTTGTCCCCGGACAAACTAAATCGCTACTTTGGCCTCGCCTCTTCAGCATGTCCCAGGTGCGGACTCCCGAACTCGGATCTGCTACACGCACTCTGGAGTTGCCCTCACCTTACCGTGTACTGGTCGGCGGTCACTGACACATTAGCGGCAGCCACGGGCGACGCCCTTCCCAAGACGTGGGAGGTATGCCTACTGGGACTCTACAAGAGGACCAAGCAGACCAAACTACAGGCACGTTTCTGGGACCACGGGCTCATTACGGCTAAGCGGCTCATCACGAAACGCTGGAAGAATAATGCCCCCCCGCGACCTGTGGACTGGCGTCGCTCATTTGCCAACTGGGCTAGTGCAGAGAGCGTGACTTTACACAGGGAAGAGACGGCGGGACTCCGTATGTACCCGATTGCCCAAGAGTGGGACACTACCCGGACTGCATACCATCAGGCTTGTACCCAGGCTGGTATTACATGACCGCTTCGTCGTGGAGCGGTGATAGACCCGTCATCCCCCGCCCCGACATGCCGCTCCCCCCACATCCCCCCCCCCCGGCCGCCGGGGTAACGCCCAACAAAGTCTGCTTGCTATTATTCCCTCCTATCGCCATACGGCCGCAGCAATCCTCAATCCACGACCATTCCCGCCCCCACACAGTCCATATATGGCGTCACATACGCCATTAGGGTCACTGATACACTGCTGTACACGCTAACACTAGTCCGATTGTTGTTGAAGTGTTTTCCCTCCTATTTCCGTTATCTCCCTATTATTTCTCTTGATTGGCAGTTAGCTTTTTTCTGCTGTGCTCACGATGATGTTAATCTCCCCCGCCCCATTTACCCTCTCTACAATGTTTATTGAATACTGCCACGATCACACGACTATAGCCCTGTGTCTCATATGGTAATGTGGGATGTGATTCCTGTCTTTAACATCATCCGTGCCAACCAGGGAACGCAGCCTAGAATAACCGCTGTTGGCTATCGTGACCACTTTGGTCCTTCTGCAGTGACATACGCTGCAGGCACTGCAACCCAAGATTTCTCCTGGAACTGACAATTGAGGACTAATGCATCTTCCCTGGCTACTGTTTATTTTCACCTATATATGACCGAAATGTCGAAAATGTTACTGACTGGGTAATGATTGTCGTTTATATGACATTGTATGATCTATTGGCTTGTTACTTGTGAAATTAAATAAAATCTGGGACCGTTGGTCTCAAAAAAAAAAAAAAAAAAGGCCTGGCTGAAACATGTAGACCAACCTGACCTGGATGTAGGAGACCCTAATTAACACTCCTATAACATCCAACAGCCTTTTTTTTAATGCTAACAGTGACCCAGTTATTAAAATATAATGTACCCTCAGGTACTGGGATCCCTGTATAGCTTTTAAACTTTCACCTTCACGTCACTACACTGCACACTCAGAAACATACCTGCTCCGCTGTATTCAGGCGTCGAAGCACACCCGGGACACACTCGGTGTCACTGGGTGGGCCCGATGATGAAGCATGCCACCAACCAGGTTGGTGGGTGAGGGCTTCATGATCAAACTAAAGGGTTTGTACCCTGTCTTACAGTCCTGAGTCTATGCAAATTCACAAATAGGCTAGTCCTTATTGATTTCACAACTATACAACTGCACATTAATGAATTAAAAATGATAAAAAGCAGCTAGACAATAAATTAACCACCACCCTCCTAACAGAAAAAGAGAATTAAGAAAAGATAGCAACTTAAAATTCAAAATGTAGCTTTATCAAGCGTTCTTACAAGTATTCTGGAGTAAAAGGCAGTATGTAAGATCTGAAGATGCAGTTAATTTGGCCTGGCAGCTCTGCGTTAAAGAAACATTGCTGCTTCCTTTGTTGTTCGTGTCGTTACCAATAAACAAAGGTTTCGGGTTCTTGTTCTGCAGCTCGAGCGGTGCTGAGAGGTGCGTATATTGTGCTTCATAGATTCATTCTTGGAATTCCTAAAGTCAGCAACAAAAGTTTGTGCAGACAGCTCAAGTTCCACGTCTCTGGTGTTGAACGCCTTGAGAATAACAGCGATTCCATCTCATGATTGTAGATTTTATTCAAGGGAAGAACCGCTGAGTGATCGAAGGCCATGAAAGCATCCAACAACACTGGGATCACTGTAAATGATCGATATGACGTGCCTGTGAAACCCTCCCCCGCCATAACTGTCAACACATCTCTTCTCTGATGTTGTAACAATGGAGGCTTTCTTCCACCTGCTCTCAACATGTGCAGAACATGATATAGTATTGTAAGGGTGACCCCCGGACACATGATTTCACTCCACGGCAAACCCCTCTGGATTCCACCCCCTCCTCTCCTGGGCTCCCGAAGATGATTACTGTAGTCTTTTTATCAAGATTTCCCTTAGGTCAGGAGCATGAATCAATTCTCCCAATTTTCTTCGATGTTTTTATAGACCACTAGGGGCAAGTTAAGTTATGTTATGTTAACATTACTTGGTATAGCGCAGACAATCATCCCGGAAGGCACGGACGTTCCTAGGATTCGTGGGGACCTGGGCGAAAGGGAAGATGTGAGGCCACTCTAATTTTCATGTGACATCACAAGAAGTGACATCATACAAAACCAACATCACAAGACTATTGATCTTTGTCATTGCTGAAGAGACATAGTTTTGAGATCAGTCACATGAATTAAAAGATAAATCAAATGAAATAAATCTATCTATTTTTAAGTGGATTACACAGTCACATTGGATGGGAAAGCTAGATGCAGGTCTCACAAAGATGGGTATTCTAACTCCTAGTTAACTGTGTGTTACCATATTAGTGCATAGTAATAACTAGAGAGCATCGCAGAAAATAAATTGAATAGCATCCCAGGTAAAACTTATGCAACAGGATATAGCAAGATGAAGTTGAATTCAGATGCAAATACCTATTTTATTCTTTTTGAGAGCTTCATAAATCAGACTAGAACAAAAAAGGACAGCAGAGTTCTGTAGAAAAAAAGCTTTCGGATTTAGGATTCAGAATGATTATATTCTCCTCACAGGGGATGTAAACCATGTGAGGAATATATACATTACTTATAATTAGCAGATACAAGGAAACATTACAATCTGACAATGAGGAGATAAGTGAATTGATAAGTACATAAAAAGACAATTCCAGTGAAACATAAATAGAGTAACTTCAAAGTTCTAGGTTATTCTCATTGGGTGGCTCCCTGGTAATGATTCATTACGTACAGTTTAGTATCTGTGTGTTTAAAGTAAAGGTATGCTGCAGATTTAAGGGGTTTTCATACCAAGGTTTTTCATTTGATGTCAAACCAGTTGAAAGTGGTAGTGGCAGAATGGCATTCTTCTGGTGAAAATACATCAATCGCCCCAAAAAGATAGTCCTATTGTATTGTAGTTCCTATATTCCCAATAGGCTCTGTGCATTGGAATAATATACACTATAGATTTGACATAGGACTGAGGTCAGTATGTCGCTATCGAGTATACTAAACTTAATTGTGTGTGCCGACTAACTCAGAGGTCACTAGAAACCTTCTTGAATACAACAGAAGGGATTAGTTTCTGACAACCGCATAAACATGACAACTTTGTTTCACCAAGAATAAAACGTATCTTCAGAGTCATGGAAACAATAGATAACTATTTTACTCAGGCAATCATGTTTGCTTCGTTTCTACAGAGTTGCAGAGAAAATAGAGAGACGGCGTTTCAATAAAAGGGGTTTATTGAACATTCTTCTTTCTCATGCAAGAGAGGTGAACTGCTACAATCGTTAGACAGAATGCAAAGTATAATGCGTATAGCGTAAACAGTAATATAAAATAATACTGTAATAGCATTGTCTGATGCTATGACATATAAAAATACATACATAAATAACACAGGCTAAAATACTCAACTGGTGCTTCTAGAATATGCCTACCCCAATGTACCTAACCTAGGTCTAGTACGAGGGAAGAAGTAAGTGTGGTCTTAGCATCAGTTTCGTTCTGCAAAGAGTTGCCTAAGATTTCTCTAGGTTCTAATTAACTCCATACTTTAGAATGAGAGAGGTTGGTATCTCTTTCACAGACTCGATTTCCCAATACCCCGCAAGGGGAGTCAGAAACATGAGGAAACAGAAAATGTTATGTGACCAGTGTGTCCCGCACTCGCACCCTATCCATGTACCTATGCCCCATGTATGTCCATGTTATGATGTAATTCCCATCCCGTGCCTGTAATAATAATGCCCCTGCATTTCCGTTCAACAGTAGCATGTCAGTTATTAGGCCTTCCATGAATGAAACGTTAATTCCGCACTGAGGCCTACGTTGCCAATGCATGAACATGGTACACGTTTAAAAGTCGAGAAGCACACGTTTTCGTGGCCCAGTTGAGCCAGACCCTGAATTCAGGCTCTGAGCCTCTTTTTGCTCTGAAAGCTGCAGGTTAGTTATGTATCCCTGACCTCTCCCTCACTTCCTGCTCAGCCGAGAG
Organism: Lissotriton vulgaris; assembly: GCF_964263255.1. Classification (NCBI taxonomy): domain Eukaryota; kingdom Metazoa; phylum Chordata; class Amphibia; order Caudata; family Salamandridae; genus Lissotriton; species Lissotriton vulgaris. Next base: position 13,179,851 of record NC_141693.1, on the reverse strand, counting down.
GTGCCTGGCCTGCCTGCCAAGACGGTATTTTGCCTACAGTTATCTGCTCAGCTCCAAAAAAACACATTCCTTTCTAGTGAAAGGGGTAAACATATTCCGCCTGCAGAGCATAGGGCCTAGCCTTTCTGTCTCCATGTGAGTGATTTACTGAACGCGTTTCCATGGAAGACCCATGGCCCCCACGTAATGCACGAAGAAAAATATGCACACACTAGCATTTAGTGATGAACAGCTTTTGCTCGAGAGACCTTTACTTCAGACAATACATCCTCCAAACACAAGATATCAGATATGCCAAAGGTGCAGGTCGTTCTGACATCCCAGACTCCTCTACTAGTGCTAAAGTCAGCTCCCCCCCAGCTCTCCCCAGTTACACGTCAATTTCACGTCATGACCAGTTTTGCGCGAACAAGTAAGGTAAAGGTTTCTGCTGACCCTGCAGACCTCCTCTATGCATCCACCCACCTATGACACATCTATGACTCATCAAGTGCACACCTACGTGTACGCCTTCTTTCACGCCCATGTGTTCTTATCTCTCTCTTTCACTCGCTCCGCCTGGAGCGCTCCGCCTTCTCTATTCATTGCAATTGTATGGCTTTACTATATATAATGTGTTATGTGAATAAAACGTTAGATGACGACCCTTCCTGAACCTTAGTGGTGATGGAACCCGATTCTCCAGTGACTCGAGTCATTGTAATAAAGCCCTTTTGACTCAGACACCACGGACTCTGCCTCTCATTGTATGAGCTATCCTTATTCTTTATTAATGTATAGAAACTATGTCCGGGTAATATTAAATTTACCACATAATGTGGCGCCCGAATACGGACTAGTCCCCTTCCCCACGCGCCGGCGATGTAAGCGCAGCCCCCTGGCCCCTTCTATAGCCGTGACGGACTTCTAGTGTACACGTCAGCGGGATTTCCTGCCAACTCCCTCAGGCCCACGGAGGAGACGGAGACTGCGACCAGGCATCCACACGAGGCGGTGAGGATTGCGGACCATCCCGACCAGTGCCCAAGCCGAGAGAGCAAGGTCCGAGGTATCCCGAGGCCCACCTGTTCCGAGGCGCATGCGCAGCAAGAAGCCGTAGCAGTCCAGTCCAGTATCGAGTTTCCCGAGGCCTTCAGTTTTGCTTCCCGGTGAGTACCGTTGTTGGGAACGCATATAGACGGGTTCATTTATTGTGAGCCCGGTCAAGACGGGTCTGGGTACACAGATCCGGTACAGACGTGTCCATTTAGGTGGATGCGGTAAAGACGTGTCTCTTTATGAGACCGGTATGACTGTACTGTTCTAGCAGTGCATACAGTAAACGAGGTTATTTTAGGATTGTGTTTTTTTATGTACTAGTTGGTATCTGTTTCAAATGTTTTAATGTCGTGGTATGAATGATTGTTCTTAGTCTATTATTGTACTTACTGTGTTTTCGTTCAAGCTAGGTCAAAACATGCCGCTGTTTTCGAAATTACGTCAGATAGGGACCAGGAAAGGGATACTCGAAGAGGCAGTTCCCGTCCCGCCTAGGGACACTCCTGGACATTTTATGTACCAAAAACATGGCCTAGATGCCATACTGTACTTAGATTTATGGGTAGATTACACGAAGGATCTGGAAGAGAAATATAGATGGCCTGTCTCAGGGACATGGGATGCTGATTGCATCATGAGAGTAGAAGAAGCACTGTGGAAAAAGAAAGCTAGACAATCCCAGAAAGATGCCATAGAGTTGTGGCGTAAAGAAGCGCATAGAAGAACAGAGAAAGAAATTCACAAAGCAGAGAGAAGTAGGGAAGCATCAGAAAAAGCCAAAGAAAAAGAACTAAAAGAAGAAGGTGAACGGGTTAAGGCAGAACAAATTGATAGACAAAGAAATGCCCTTATTAAAGGCATGTATCCCCTCCTCGCTGAGGGCCTACCTAAAGTGACCCCGGAAGTACCCATTAACTTGCCACCACCACTGATCCCGACAAAAGTCCATGGTCATAAACAGACAGCCGGGGACATTTTTCTTTCCTCCTATTTAGACGACGCTGCTCCGGAGTATGTAAATGAAGATTTACCTCCTCCTGTCAACCCTACCAATCCTTTTCGCCGACATTTTTCTTTCCTCCTATTTAGACGACGCTGCTCCGGAGTATGTAAATGAAGATTTACCTCCTCCTGTCAACCCTACCAATCCTTTTCGCCAACCACCCGTAGCACAAGATCAACCCGCATTACCAGTAGTGCCACTGACAGAGAAAGGCGACTCAAGTCAAGGGGCATCGGGAGGGGGGCCCACTAGAGACATACCACACACACCGCACACCCCACCACCACTATCACGAACATTACGAGATTTAGCACTACAACACACGCCAAAACCAATGACACCAGCATCTCTTAGACAGTCCCTTACCGATTGTATATATGATCCAGTACCAGGTGAGGGCGCAATGCTCATATACTCAATACGTTTAAGACGCGTTGCAGACTATTTGATTACTTTACCAGACATGAAGGAACATTTAGACAGAATATACCATTTCATTAGAACGGGGGAGGGACCAGAAAGTATACATGAGGCCATGGCAAATAGAAAAGTGGAGCTTCAACGCATGCTCTTACAGTTTTTGATTAATTGTTTGATTAGGGAACGAGACCAGCCAGATAAAGAAGTAACTAAAGGTATGAAGACTTGGAGTGACAATATAGCTGTTAGTAAACATATACACAGATTCACAGTATGCATTCGGAGTCGTACACGACTTTGGAGTCCTCTGGCAGGAGAGAGGTTTTCTGACCTCTCATGGGGCCAAGATTCAGCATGGTCCCCTCATTCAAGCCCTGTTAGATGCAATACACTTACCTACAGCCATAGCCATCATGAAATGCAAAGCACATACTAAAGTCACAGACACCATTTCCCAGGGTAACGACCTGGCAGACCGAACAGCTAAACTTACAGCTCAGACTCAACCAGGCATTCCAACTGACACGACAAAGACAGAAGCATTATCACTGACAAATTGTATGACAGTCAAGGATCCCTCACAAGATGTACTTGACATACAGACACATGCCACTCCAGACGAAATCAAGAAATGGATTGAACAAGGAGGGGTTCAGACAGATCAGGGTTGGATGACAAAGGGCAAAGCCACGTGGTTCCTCCCTGACTCCATGGTTCAAGATATCATTAATACAGCACATAGTCCAGCACACTTAGGAGAAAAGGCTATGTTAGACAGTTTACAGAACATCTGGTTCAACAAGCATTTACGTGCAGCAGCGAAACAGAGAGTGCGTACCTGCATGATCTGTTGTCAGTTCAATCCAGGCAAAGGCATTCCCGTGGAACAAGGTGGATTTCATCCTCCTGACCACCCTTTTGAAGTCCTCCAGATGGATTATATTCAGATGGACAGATGTCGAGGATTCAAGTATGTCCTCGTAGTTGTATGTGCCCTATCCAGATGGACAGAAGCGTACCCAGTCCCAGATTACACTGCTGTGACCACTGCTAAGCAGTTGGTCCGAGAATTCTTTCCGCGATACGGCTTGCCCCGTGTCGTATACTCAGATAATGGGCAGCCATTCTCTTCTGAACTGATGAAACAAGTATCTCTTCTGTTAGGGTACCAGTGGAAATTACATTGCGTACGACACCCAGAGGCAGCAGGCCTCGTAGAGAGACACAATCAGACACTCAAAACCAAGTTAGCGAAAGTCTGTGCAGAAAAAGGCGTGGATTGGATGGTAGCCTTGCCGGTTGCCCTCTTTTACATGCGTATGGGAGCTCATTCCAGAACCGGACTATCCCCGTACGAGGTGGTTTTTGGTAGACCGCCGAATATGTGGGGTACGCCTATGCCGAGAAAAATTACTGATGTCGACAGTACTATGCTGACAGATTACCTGGCTTCCTTGATGTCTGCACTCCTTTCTTGTCATTCACAGGTTGCAGCTGCCTTCCCCGACAACACCCAGGTGAAGACTCATGCAATTGTTCCGGGAGACCTGGTGTTCGTCCGCAACTTCGACCGCTTAAGCCCTCTGGAGCCCAGCTGGCGCGCACCCAAATTGGTTCTTCTCACAACGAGGACCGCCGTCAAGGTCGAGGGGAGGAAGGGCTGGCTCCATGCCCATCACGTGAAACGTTTCCATGGACTTGGTTCAGTAAAGGACTCTGAGAACTGTCCCGAAAACATTGACTCTAAACTCCCTTTGCTAGAAAAGTCTCCGCAACAAGAATATAGACAAAAACTACGGTCTAGTAAGTCAGACAGCGTTTAATTGTTTAAGTCCCCCTCGGGTGAAGCGGTTAGACAGGTTCCTGACATGTATAAGATCGTAGACCCAAATAGACAGAGAGATAGGCAGAAAAAGATGAAAGAAAAGTACTGCAAAAGCTTACGCAGTAGATGCATAGTAACTCTGATCATTATGTTTTTTCTAAGTATATCGATTATATGTATAAGCTTGACGCTACATGTTTTCTTTCCTCCTCTTGGTTCACATATACATTCTTCCTTCAATGATACTGTAGAGCACACATTCAGTGACCTGCCACCCCATGAATTGTCATATCGACTAGCACTGCGCAACAATACTTTTATTCGTATGTTACACCATTCTCACCAGACCAGCAATGTTACGAATTGCTGGGTATGTGGCCGACTCCCACCTTATCAGAAAATGAAGGGAGTTCTGCCCCTCTTTCCTTATCCGTTTTCGCACAATGGTTCGTGCGGAGCCTGGTTTGTCTTAATGTCATCAACACAAGACAGAAAGTCCACAGATTCCCAGAGTGAATGGATTTGGGGGGACCTGAATATAGTAATGAATAAGGCATGTTTTCCCGATAAAGATGGTTTTCCCCAAAGGAAAGGAACAGATCTAGAAAATGAAGTGTACGAATTAGGAAATGTTTCCCTTAATCTCATGATTCTGAACGTCCAGTCCGAGACCAATACAGGTTCACCGTTTATAACCGTCTTACCAGTGAAAGGTGAATTATGCGTTAGGAAAAATGGTTCAGTGCACTTGGGACACAGTGATTGTAATACTGTGGTCGAATTCAATGATAAAGGAAAGTCTACTTTCAAAGCTTCCCGTCATTCCTATTTCGTTTGCGGTCAGACAGCCTACGTACGTCTGCCCTTAGACTGGGGTGGAACGTGTTATATTGCGTTCCTACTGCCACCTGTTTTTCTAGCCCCATCCCATTATCATCGAGATTCGCGACTCGTACATGTTAGACATAAGAGGGACATTCCCCCAGTTATCGATCAGACTGAGTCAGCGTGGGACCAGTATAAGGATTATATTAAAGGATATTTCTGGTTCATAGGTCCCGTCCAAAATAGTAAATTAATACGTAGGTTAACAAGAACACTGGAAGCAGTAGTGAACGAGACTACTTTTGCCTTAGGAAACTTAACTGAAGAGCAGTCTGCTATGAGACTTGTTGTTCTTCAGAACCGCCTTGTTCTTGACGTCATCCTGGCCGATAGGGGCGGAGCTTGTAGAGTGATCGGCTCCAGTTGTTGTGTGTTTATTCCTAATAACGCACCATCAGTGTATGCAGCAATAACCAGACTCCATAAGATAGCCCGTGAGATGCATCAGGACCCATGGTCTTGGTCCGGCTGGCTCTGGAGTGTAATAGCTGGATGGGGATGGACAGTACTGTCATTCCTAGGAATAATACTGCTCATAGTATTTAGTTGCTGTCTCTGTCTGCAATGTGGCCCGGCGATTTGCGGCTTGTGTGCCACTGCCTGTATTCCCCGTCCACATTCCCGTTCCCGTGCACAAATGAAAAAAGACGAGCAAATGATGCTATATGAACAGATAGACGGTCTCATGAAAATAGATGTGTCCTGAAGGGCACAGTAGGGGACAAGGAGGTAATGAGGAAACAGAAAATTTTATGTGACCAGTGTGTCCCCCACTCGCACCCTATCCATGTACCTATGCCCCATGTATGTCCATGTTATCATGTAATTCCCATCCCGTGCCTGTAATATTAATGCCCCTGCATTTCCGTTCAACATTAGCATGTCAGTTATTAGGCCTTCCATGAATGAAACGTTCATTCCGCACTGAGGCCTACGTTGCCAATGCATTTACATGGCACACGTTTAAAAGTCGAGAAGCACACGTTTTCGTGGCCCAGTCGAGCCAGACCCTGAATTCAGGCTCTGAGCCTCTTTTTTCTCTGAAAGCTGCAGGTTAGTTATGTATCCCTGACCTCTCCCTCACTTCCTGCTCAGCCGAGAGGTGCCTGGCCTGCCTGCCAAGACGGTATTTTGCCTACAGTTATCTGCTCAGCTCCGAAAAAACATATTCCAGTCTAGTGAAAGGGGTAAACATATTCCGCCTGCAGAGCATAGGGCCTAGCCTTTCTGTCTCCATGTGAGTGATTTACTGAACGCGTTTCCATGGAAGACCCATGGCCCCCACGTAATGCACGAAGAAATATATGCACACACTAGCATTTAGTGATGAACAGCTTTTGCTCGAGAGACCTTTACTTCAGACAATACATCCTCCAAACACAAGATATCAGATATGCCAAAGGTGCAGGTCGTTCTGACATCCCAGACTCCTCTACTAGTGCTAAAGTCAGCTCCCCCCCAGCTCTCCCCAGTTACACGTCAATTTCACGTCATGACCAGTTTTGCGCGAACAAGTAAGGTAAAGGTTTCTGCTGACCCTGCAGACCTCCTCTATGCATCCACCCACCTATGACACATCTATGACTCATCAAGTGCACACCTACGTGTACGCCTCCTTACACGCCTTCTTTCACGCCCATGTGTTCTTATCTCTCTCTTTCACTCGCTCCGCCTGGAGCGCTCCGCCTTCTCTATTCATTGCAATTGTATGGCTTTACTATATATAATGTGTTATGTGAATAAAACGTTAGATGACGACCCTTCCTGTACCTTAGTGGTGATGGAACCCGATTCTCCAGTGACTCGAGTCATTGTAATAAAGCCCTTTTGACTCGGACACCACTGACTCTGCCTCTCATTGTATGAGCTATCCTTGTTCTTTATTAATGTATAGAAACTATGTCTGGGTAATATTAAATTTACCACAAACACAGGAGCTGGAATATCGGCAGAGGAGGACAGTTTCCTTTCAGTGTGTCAGCTGGAGAGTTGGCTTCCTTTGGCACTTGCTGTAGCGAGCTGCGTCGTGCAAGTAGGCAGTCGAACTGCACCGAACCACACCGTGCTTTGCCATAGCAAGTGAAGGTATATTTACACCTTGAAGGTGTTTAGGAAAGCCAGATTTGATGTAAAGTCGGGCATATGAACGTCATGAATGAACCCCTTAGGAATAGATGTTCATGCATAATAAATGAGTTCTTGGAGAAATCAATATTCAAGCAAGGGGAAGTCCCTAACGACTTAAGAGTCTGGTTTTCCAAGAAATCGTTGTGACGTAGATGAACGGGTGGAAGCAGCCATGCCTGTATTTGGGTAGCATGGGCTATGCCTAAATAAGGACTGGATTTCTATGCCTATATATGGGCAATGTGAATTGTACCTATATATCGGCATGAATCAGGAAAATGCATACGGAATCTAAATTGCCACACACAACACTATTCTTCTATATATTCACAACTTTATGTGGTCGTCCAACTTGAGAAAAATATGGGGTAGGGCAGGAATCTAAAAAAAAAAAATTGCCATCTTCTTATTATGTTTTGTAATATCTAGAAGTTATTGCCAGAATGTACCGTGTATCGCCTATATCCTAATGCAAACTTATACATATAACAGGTTATCAGAAAGCTCATTCATACCTAACAGAGAAATAATACAAGGCAACACAATGAGTGTTATACTTACCTTCTCCTTCAATGATCAGGTGGTGATGATCCTCTGAGCTGAACAGGATATTTCACAAGACATTGGATATCAGAAGTAAAGTTAACTTGTGGAGACACACAAAAAGTGTTTTCACACGGCTCTCGGGTTAGAGAAGAGTAGTTATATCTAATGGGGGTGACCAGGAGTCAATAGGTTCAGCATATAAGCTTCGTACTTTATATAATGGTCCAACAGTTCTATGAAAAGATCTCCTGTATAGTGCCCTCTTGCGGGTGCCCATTGGGCATTGCAGTGCTGGCCCGAGAAGGAGCTTGCCCGATGATGAACCATGACCCGCATACAGGTGTGTGAGGGCACTTGCTCCTATTACAGCATATTCCCCCTCTGATAAACGGTATTCCTACACACTTATTCCACCGTCTTTAAAAGGAACTGCATACTCTTGGAACAGATAAGAGCAGTGCCAAGACTGAAAAAATGAGAAATACAAATCTGCGTCATGATGCTCTCCTAGACAAAATAATGGAAGCAGGGTAAGTCTTATTCCTTAAATTGTGTCTTTTTTATCCTGATATGTCATTCGCTACTAATAATGAAGGTGAACATTTCTGGGAGAAAAAAGTCCTAAAGGTCATGAGGATGTTTCCTCATTTTAGCTAGAATGAACAAGGGTCCCTGGGACTCCAAGTAATATATTGGGCTTGCATGGAGGGGCGATGCCACAAGGCAACACTAGGCAGCACAATTTGCTCTTGTGCTCTCAGGGCAAAAACCTATCAAGCGCTTTGTTACTCACCTTTCCATGTGCAGGGTACGAGTGTGGCTGGGGTCTAAACCACATTCCGAATAAGACCCGTCTGACTGTTGATTGTCTGCTTTTGACAGCCTTCTGCAGCTTGAGAGAGGCGTGGTGAAATCCTGCTAAAAGTATTGGTTTCCATTGGGCCCGTAGGTGGAATTTGGATGTTCTAAATTTTGTGTTGTTTCTGCTGAGGTTGTCAGCCTTGATTTCTCTTTGGCTTCCTTCTTCCTTTATCGGGTGTACTTTTTTTTGCATTAGGCCATATCGCTGCCTCTAAATAAATATATAAATAAAATAGTGCATGGCTACAGCTTATGACATCAATTACCATTTTAGCGATTTTGGCATCTTTTTATTCATTGTAAGCCCTTTCTTCCAGGCACATATCGACATGTGGATTACTGGGCCTTCTGTGATTATCAACCTTTTTGGGGTACAAGCACACATCATGCCACTATCACTGTGGCTAAGCTGGGAATTCGTAATTATAATTACAGTTTGTGAGTCTCCCTCTCCCATACCCTCACCCATCTCACCCCTGTGCTGCTTCCTATAACTTAAGCTGTACCTCATTGCCCATCATGCATGACATAAAAAACATTACACACAAGCTCAAAACAACACAACACCCTTCTAACCACACACTTCCAACTACATGTTGTAGCTTGCTATCTATGTTGGTAAGTGCTTCAGTGCCTCACATATGGGTAGTAAGCGCTATACAAATGCTACAATACCATACAATATCTTAATTGGACACATCCAAGTAAGACACTTGAAAAGCTAAAATCCCATTCAAACGAATTAGAAATGCTACCAAATTGCTGCAGTGGGTTACACAGCATTGAATATTAATCTATCAGGCTGCTTGGTGGGAGTAACGTGATTTCGATTGTGATCAATGTGCAACCTCGAGCAGGCTAGCTGACATAGGGTTGGCACGAAGTTCAGACCTCTGATCTTTCATGTAGAATTTCATAAGTGTACCTATTTAATTGCTGCCTTAACAGGATGTCCAGCCTACGATTAACATATCTTTAAACTGGGTACCACAGTAACGTATGCTTTTCGCAACACTACAAATTACGTTTCTCAAGGATAAACCTGTGAAAAGGAAAGCTCCAAAGGGCTGCCATCGTGCCAATGCACCAAAACCAAAGTATGAAGATGGGGCTTAAAGAATGAGTCAGTGAGCTTCATTGCCATACTATGGATACACCTTTACATGCAAGGCCAATAGGAACCCCTTGCACAATGTCCATCTTCTTTCTGATCCCTCCGTAAAGTGGATGTGTGCTCAGTACATGCAACAAACAAGGCTAAATACATGCAGGCCTCTATCATTGTGTGTTGACGCTAATAATTGGGGCCTAGGATTGGATAGTAAATCTGTTGACAAACAAAGCCTGGAGAGGAGGTAATCAAAGGCATCAGTTTGTTCACAGTTGATAGCAGAATAGTTTTGTGAGTTGCACCCTGGTTGTATAACTGCAGATAAATGTGTATGTAAATGTGTATGTAAATGTATGAAGCTTATATAGCGCATGACTTACCCTGGGGCATCTCCGCGCTTGCTTAGGGAACCCGTCCTGGTATTCCCATATGAGATAACCCTGGCAGGGTATCCACAAGGTGAAAGCCAGGCATCCCACCGCGAGGGGCCGATGTGGATATTAAGCAAGCTATTGCCCAGAGTCGCAGAGTGTGAACCCGTGAGTCGAGAAGGCACCGGAGCGAGAATTATCGAGTCCGTGGAATTATTGAGCCCAAGACCCGCCGAGGCGGGGAATTGAACCCTGGTCCAGGGCCGAACTCAAGCTCCAGGTCTGCCGCCTCTAACCCCTGAGCCACACTAGTTTAAATCTATGCCTGGTACAATCATCCTTCCAAGATCCATTATCTGAGCGTTATTAAATAGTATAATAGTAACTCCTTGGAAAAAGTGGAATGAAACACCTGTATATGTACGTGATAATTCAGATGACAGCTAAAAATACCTTTGTCACACCACCACATGGGTATTGTGTGTTTCACCAATGCGTTAATATCAGGACAACGGGAAAATCAGGCCCTCATCCTCCTAGACCTCTCGGCCGCCTTCGACACCGTCTGCCAGCGTCCCCATACGCACACGCCTCTACAACACTGAGATCCGTGACAAAGCCCTGGACTGGATCACCGCCTTCCTCACCGACAGAACCCAGAGAGTCCACATTCCTCCATTCCGATCTGATGCCACCTGCGGCGTACCCCAAGGATCATTCCTCAGGCCGACCCTCATCAATGTTTATATGACACCGCTTGCCGACATCGTCTGTTCGCACGACCTCAACAGTGTCTCCTACGCCGACGACACCCAGCTGATCCTCTCCCTCACCATAGACTCGCCACCGACAAAACCAACTTCCACGCAGGGATGAAGGCCGTCACCGAATGGATGAAGAGCAGTCACCTGAAACTGAACTCGGACAAGATGTAGATCATCTTCCTCTGCTCCACCCCTTCCGTCTGGGACGACTCCTGGTGGCCAGCCTCGCTGGGATCTGCACCAACACCCACCGACCACGCACACAACCTGGGGTTCATCCTAGACTCTTCTCTGTCAATGACCCAACAAGTCAATGCTGTCTACTCCTCCTGCTTCAACACCCTCCGTATGCTTCACAAGATCTACAGATGGATCCCCACCAAAACTAGAAGGACTGTCACCAAGGCCCTCGTTACCAGCAGGCTGGACTACGGCAATGCCATCTATGCAGGAACCAAGGCCAAACTCCAGAAGAGACTCTAACGCATACAAAACGCCTCCGCACGCCTCATCCTCGACATCCCCTGCCACAGCCACATAACAGCCCACCTGAGAGATCTGCACTGGCTTCCCATCAACAAGGGGATCACCTTCAAGCTCCTGACCCACGCTCACAAAGCATTCCATGATGCCCTCGCCACCGTCCCACTCATCCACTGAACAACCACTGGTGACAGATCCTTCTCCCACCTCGCCGCCAGGACATGGAACACCCTCTCCGCCCAACTACGACAAACCCAGGACCTACTGACCTTAAGAGGAGTCCTCAAGACCTGACTGTTCGATCAGTAGCTGCTCCCCCCCCCCCACGCCTTGAGACCCTCACGGGTGAGTAGCACTCTCTACAAATGATTGATTGATTTAATGTGTTGTGTGCCTCTTTTCATGCTAAATATCATAGGCAAAAGCTCAGAATAACATCACCATTAACAAGCACTGGCAAAGCCAATAAGTCTCGCCTATAAGAAATATTGGCTTTGACAATGTTGATTTGCCGTGTTGTACACCAGTGTGGCTGCTGCATGGTTAAAAGTTAGTGGCATGGAGTGTCCTTGAGTGGAGTGATAGAAGTAGAGTGTTATAGACTGTATTTGTTGGAGTAGTAGTTGTAGATTGGAATAGGGGGTGTAGAGTGTCATACAGTTGAGTAGAGGGGAGTAGAGTTCAGTGGTTCAGTGGCAGAGAATGTCATAGAGTGTAGTGAAATCAAGAGCAGAGTCATAGAGTGGAGTGTCGTAGATTAGAGTGGGGTGGAATTGGGTGGAGTGGGTTGGGTGGACTGAGGTAGTGGGTGCATTGGACTGGAGTAGATTTGGGTGGATTTGATTGAAATGGGGTAGAGAGACTTGGAGTGAGTGGAGTAAGGTGGACTGGGTGGGTGGGGTGGATTGGAATGGGATGGATTGAAATGGGGTGAGGCGGATTGGAGTTAGGTGTATCGGACTGGTTTGAGGTGGGGTGGTTTGGAGTTTGGTGGGCTGGAGGGATTGGAATAAGTGGGGTGGTCTGAACTGCGGCGGATTGGATTGGGGTAGAGTTGGGTGGATTGGAGTAAAGTGGAGTGGAATGAACTGCAGTGGAGTGGGGTGGATTGGAGTGGGGTGGACTGAATGTGGCGGATTAGATAGGAGAAAGGACTGGATTGGGGTGGGGGGATTGGAGTGAAGAGGAGTGGGGTGGACTGGAGTGAAGTGGGGTGGACTAGAGTGGGGTGGAATGTAGTGAGGTGGGGTGGAATGGATTGGGGTGAAATGGATTGGGGTGGGTGGTTTAGAGTAGAGTAGATTGAATTGCAGTGGGATGGATTGGATTGAGTAGGGTTGATTGGATTGAGGTGAATTTAATTGGGGTGGAGTGAACTGGATTAGGGTGAGGTGGGTTGGATAGGGGTGAGGTGGAGTGGATTGGAGTGGGGTTGAACGGTGCAGGCAGATTGTTTTGGACTGGAGTGGGGCAGACACGAGTGGTGCAGAATGGAGTGGGGAAGATTGTTTTGGATTGGAGTGGGGCAGATTGTTTTGGATTGGAGTGGGGCAGATTGTTTTGGATTGGAGTGGGGCAGATTGTTTTGGATTTGGGTGGGGCAAATTGTTTTGGATTGAGTGGGACAGATTGTTTTGGATTGGAGAGGAGCAGCTTGTTTTGGATTGGAGTGGGGAAGATCGTTTTGGATAGAGTGGGTGATATTGTTTTGCAGTGCAGGGGCAGATTGTTGTGGGGCAGATTTTTGGGGGATTGGAATGGGGTGGATTGGAATGAAGTGGGATGTATTGGTGAGGGAGTGGGCTGGATTGATTTGAGGTGAGGTTAGGAGGATTGGAGTGGGCGTTTTGGATTGAGCTGGTTTGGGCTGGATTAAATTGGTGTGGGGTGTGGTAGATTGGATTGGAGTGAATTGTGGTAAACTGGGACGGAGTGTGGCGGATTGGGGTGTGGGGTGGATTGGAGTGTGGGGCGGATTGGGATGTGGGGGAATTGTTTTAGATTGGTGTGGAGCAGATTGCTGTGGGGCAGATTGTTTTGGGATGTGTGGGGCAGATTGGAGTGGGCAGATTGGTGTGGGGCAGATTGGTGTGGGGCAGATTGTTTTGGATTGCTGTTAGACAGATTGTTGAAGGGCAGATAGGAGCGGGCAGATTGGTGTTGGGCTGATTGTTTTGTATTGGTGTGGGGCAGATTGGAGTGGGCATATTGGTGTGAGGCAGATTGTTTTGGATGGGTGTGGGGCAGATTGGAGTGGGCAGATTGGTGTGGGGCACATTGTTGTAGATTGGTGTGGGGCAGATTGGAGTGGGCAGATTGTTTTGGATTGGTGTGGGGCAGATTGGTGTGGGGCAGATTGGAGTGAGCATATTGGTATGGGGCTGATTGTTTTAGATTGGTGGGGGTCAGATTGGAGTGGTCAGATTGGTGTGGGGTACATTGTTGTAGATTGGTGTGGGGCAGATTGGAGTGGGCAGATTGTTTTGGATTGGTGTGGGGCAGATTGGAGTGGGACAAATTGTTTTGCATTGTAGTGGGCCAGAGTGGAGTGCGGAGATTGGAGTGGGCACATTGTTGTAGATTGGTGTGGGGCAGACTGGAGTGGGCAGATTGTTTTGGATTGGTGTGGGGCAGATTGGAGTGGGACAAACTGTTTTGGATTGGAGTGGGTCAGAGTGGAGTGCGGAGATTGGAGTGGGCAGATTGTTTTGGATTGGTGTGGGGCAGATTGGAGTGGGCAAATTGTTTTGGATTGGAGTGGGCCAGAGTAGAGTGCGTAGATTGGAGTGGGCAGATTGTTCTGGATTGTATTGGAGCATATTGAAGTTGGGTAGATTGGAATGTGGGGTGGGAGGATTGGAGTGTGGTGCAGTGGGATGGTTTGTATTGGTGTAGGGTGGATTGCATGAAGTGGGGCGGATTGGTGAGGGGTGAGGAGGGTTGGATTGGCGTGGATTAGAGTGCATAAGAGTGGGACTGAACAATTATGTGTTAAGCATTGTCTAGCTACAGCATTTCCCTTCAGCTTTCCACCACACCCCACCATCCCTGCCCACAAAGCCCTGCAACGGGGCCCCACATCTGGACCTTGCAGCCTGATTGATGGAGAGCTGTGAGGCCCACCTGCCCTGGACTTCACAGCACTAGATAATGTCACAAGTCCCAGTGAAAAGGGCCCCACGCCTAACTTTTCAGCCTGATTCAGTGCTTCGAGGCCCAGGGGGAAAGGACTGCCTCCTCTGTGCCTCAAAGTGGTAGGGAGACACTTTACTAAACACTGCCCTACGGTGGCAGTCTGAGCTGGATGCTCCCTCCTCTCCTCATCAACCTGTCTCTACCTGTTAATGTCCGGCTCGTCGTGGAAACAAAAGAGCCTTCTGTCGCCTGGAAACGGAATACACAAAGGGCAGACAAGTTCCGACATGATTGCTAACTTTGCTGCTCTCACGTCCTCTACCCCTTGTTTACCCTCCCCCAACCTTTCACACCCTGGAATGCCACCATGCCCGACCAGAGAGGTCAAGACACATCGCTCATAAAGACATTAGCAGTGTGATCGGCTTGGGGAGGGGGACCTGGGGGAGTAGACGAGCTGGCTGTGAAAGTGTGAAAGCGGGCCCCTGTTATTGACATGAGCGCGAGGCCCTGGGCAGCTGCCCACACTATCCATGCTTAGCGCCAGCCTTGCCCAAAGGATTAGCTTGGTGCTTTGCTGAAGTATAGGTTCAGAGCAGCTAAATAGAACAACCACGTTTTTAGAAGTTTTTATTCTTTCCCCACTCAGTATACGAACACATTTGTAGTGGAAGTTTATTCCAGTAGAGGGGGGGCTCATAGAAGACTGGTCCCGCCAACTCTAGAGGTACAAATCCATGGGATTTGAAATGAGGCTTGGCTTTGTTGGGGATCTCAGTAGGGTAGTCGGATGATAGTATCCAAGTCTCTGCAGTGAGTAGATTGAGTTGTTACCATTCAAAGATTTATGAGTACGGCAGCATATCCTAAAGATGAGCCTCTTCCTAATAGGAAGCCAAAGCAGGGAGTAGTGTAGGAGCAGAGGCAGAGCCAGGCGGAAGGTGGCACACAAGAGTGGTGCAGTATTCTGCACCACCTGCAATTCGGACAGTAATGCTTCATTTGCACCTAGGAGTAAAGCATTTCCAAAGTCTAGACAACCTGTGACTAATGCTTGAACTGGGATTGTCCTGGAGGTAGGGGGGGCATGGGAATGCTTTTTCAATAACCGCATGGTGGCAAAACAGGTTCCATCAAGGGTTGAGATGTGTTCTTTCATGGATAGAGAGGAGTCTAACTGTGGGCTTTGGGTATGGGCGGACCGGAATAACAGGCGTGGAGGCCGTATGTAGTGAGCTATGTCTTTAGCTGTTTTTATTAACACACACAGATATAGAGTTTGTAGAGGTAGAGGTAACAAAGAATTGGAGAGGGAAGGTCCTGGAAGGCAGTCGTCAGGGAGGAGTGATCCGCGATGAGCTGGCGTGGTACGTCTTCTTCTTCCAGACTTGGGGATCCGGTGGCCCTCGGAGTTAAAGAGAGACAAAACAGGGCAGTTTAGTCCTCGACGTTGAGTACTGACCGATGACACCAACACCCGGTTTGTGATGGGATAGAGGAGAGAGTGAGGAGGGGTCGGAAGGGTTGAAGACGGAAGGGAACACAAGCGGGAAAGGCAAAGGGTGAAAGTAGTGAGGGGTCCGGTGGCGGAATTCTCTATGTACAGTGGCTCGGGAAGTGCGCGTATATACAGTGCTCCTAGGAGTGCTATACAGTGAGGGGATGGCTTATATACACTATGATACAAGTCGACCTGAAGTTCAGGAGACAGGGTACTCACATGCCCCGCCGCAACTCTTCTCCGAGTTGCGGCCGCTCTCCAGCCACCTCCTGGGGACTCCACCAGTCCTCGCTCCAGATCTCTTCCTCCTCGCCTCTGGTCTTCGCTTCTCCTTGGTCTCCGCTATCTCCGTCCACCGCCTCCAGTTCTTGGTATGCTGTCTCCTGCCACGAGTCCGCCGTCAAGAACTCTGTTCCTTCTCCGCGGCGTCCTTTTCCGTGTTCCGGTCCGGGATCATAGGCGGGACTTCCGGGGTCAGCGAAAGGTACTTCCGGGTTGCCGTCACTCGTACTCGATCCCTGCATGGAAAGAGAAAGGGGAGTATGCCGGGTTGCCAGGGACGCGGTGGGACCATCATCGGAGCCCAGAGAATCGGAACTGAGCCATCGCCCAATAGAGGTAGGGGAAGGGTCCGTTCCACACTAACTTAACACTGAAATTTCTACCTGCTTATTTTGGGGAAAGTCCCAGGTCTGGTGGCCACCAGTCAGACTTCCACAGGTGTTGGGCTTTCCCAAATTGAAGTATTTCATTTTTTCTCCATTTAGTTGCAAGCAGTTGTTAATCGTCCAAGAGGCAATCTTCCTCATGCAGTCAGAAAAATGTGTTTTCACCCCATTCAGATCAGGAACAAAGTTGATGCAAACTGCGTGTCATCGGCATGAGATACACTCAAATCCACATGTCTTAATGATTTGTGCCACAGGGGCAACATAGGTATTAAATAAAGTGGGGCTCAGTATGGACCCCTGCGGAACACTTTTCCCGACAGGCATGGTACGAGATATATAGGGCTTCAGTAGAATCGCCTGTGTAGGCCCTTCACAAACCATAGGTGTGCCTCACCAAAGACTGCAGAGTCGTGCACCTTATGAATTAGGATGTCATGGGAGACCGTATCGAAGGCTGCAGCATCCCTGCATCCAGAGATGGTCCAGAGATAGTCTGATGGTCTCCGTTCTGAAGCCGGACTGGGAGGGATCGAGGAGCTCATAGTCCTCCACGAAAGGTGAGAGTTGTTTCTGAAAGTATTCTCTGAGGAGAGAGTAGTGAGATAGGCCCACAATTTGAAGTATTATTTGGGTCGGCATTGGGTTTTGTGCAGTTTTGAAGTTTTCCAGTTGACAGGAACTGGTGCTGAGTCTAAGGGGGGATTAAAAAAGGATGTAATAGTGGGGGCTTTTGAACGGGAGAGACTCGCCATAATTCTGGGAGGACACAGGTCGAAAGGTGACCCTGACTTGTCCATTTCTAACAGCCTCTGGGTTTGCTCCAAAATACAAGGAGCAAAGGTTTCCAAATGATGAATGGCATTAGATGAAGGTAAACTAAGATCAGGAAGACAGCAGGGTTGGCTCTGGGTTGGGGGGATATTTGTTAAAATATTATTTACCTTCTCTTCAAAAAAGTTAGCTAGCAAATCACCGAGCTCTTGAGTAGCTGGGCTCACACGCATGCAAGTGCGGGGTTTAAGCTCTTGTGGCGCTTCTGCCCGTGGTGTAGAATTAGAACTGACTGGTGCATGTAGACCTGTGGCCGCCATTTTCCCTGAAAAACAAAGTCTCCTAAAATGCTATCTCTTCCAGATAATGCCGTCTCTGCAGAAGTGCCTCTTACCCAACAACGCCCCCACCCGTAGAGCTGCAGCAACGACAGCGAGATTTGTCAGTGTCGGAAGTAAACAGATGCCCAATTAGACAGTCTGTCGTGGAAAGAGGCCCGATTAGACGGTCTGTCTTCGGCAGATGCTAGGTTAGACTATCTGTCGATGCTCGGTATTCTTAAGGCGTAGTAGTTCTTCGCCATATTCTGATACTGCCCCCCCGTGAAGAGCACAGATTAATTAAATTACACATGTGAAATGCCACAATCTCTGACAGACGCAGCCTCTAATGTACATTGTCTGCAATTAATATGCCAACTGAATGAATGACTGAATACGTTTATTGTATTATGGGCAATTATACAACTGTATTTATCACTATCAAAGGAGAGAGAGAGGACTAGGTAGCTAGTCCGTATCCCGAGGGTTTTATATGTGAAATCAAGAAGGACTAGCCTATTTGTGAATTTGCATTGACTCAGGACTGTAAGACAGGGTACAAACCCTTTTGTTTGTTCATGAAGCCCTCACCCACCAACCTGGTTGGTGGCATGCTTCATCTTTGGGCCCACCCAGTGACACAGAGTGTGTCCCGGGTGTGCTTCGACGCCTGAATACAGCGGAGCAGGTATGTTTGTGAGTGTGCAGTGTAGTGACGTGAAGGTGAAAGTTTAAAAGCTATACAGGGATCCCAGCACCCGAGGGTAAATTATATTTCAATAACTGGGTCACTGTTAGCATTAAAAAAAGGCTGTTGGATGTTATAGGAGTGTTAATTAGGGTCTCCTACATCCAGGTCAGGTGTGGTCTACATGTTTCAGCCAGGCCTTTATGATTAAAACTGGCTTTCCTCAGGACCAAAGTGTGTAGGTGCAGATTACTTAATTTTAAGTGATTGTGTAATTTTTGAAAATGTGTAGCACTCACTAAGGTGCTTTACGTGTGTGAGGGGGATTCCCTCTTAGAGCATTAGTTGACTTGTTGCCAAATTAGCCCCATGAACTAATCCGGCCTACGGAGGCCGCAGGGACAACAAGAGGTTCAACGCAGACACTGACCGAAAGTTTCGGTCCACTCCTCTGCCGGACTACTACATGGGGCTAATTTGGCAACAAGCCAACTAATGCTGTAAGAGGGAATTCCCCTTACACATGTAGAGCACCTTAGCGAGTGCTACACATTTTCAAACATTACACAATCACTTAAAATTAAGTAGTCTGCACCTACACACTTTGGTCCTGAGGAAAGCCAGTTTTAATCATAAAGGCCTGGCTGAAACATGTAGACCAACCTGACCTGGATGTAGGAGACCCTAATTAACACTCCTATAACATCCACAGTCTTTTTTTAATGCTGACCCAGTTTTTAAAATATAATTTACCCTCAGGTACTTGGATCCCTGTATAGCTTTTAAACTTTCACCTTCACGTCACTACACTGCACACTCAGAAACATACCTGCTCCGCTGTATTCAGGCGTCGAAGCACACCCGGGACACACTCGGTGTCACTGGGTGGACCCGATGATGAAGCATGCCACCAACCAGGTTGGTGGGTGAGGGCTTCATGAACAAGCAAAAGGGTTTGTACCCTGTCTTACAGTCCTGAGTCTATGCAAATTCACAAATAGGCTAGTCCTTATTGATTTCACAATTATACAACTGCACATTAATGAATTAAAAATGATAAAAAGCAGCTAGACAATAAATTAACCACCACCCTCCTAACAGAAAAAGAGAATTAAGAAAAGATAGCAACTTAAAATTCAAAATGTAGCTTTATCAAGCGTTCTCACAAGTATTCTGGAGTAAAAGGCAGTATGTAAGATCTGAAGATGCAGTTAATTTGGCCTGGCAGCTCTGCGTTAAAGAAACATCGCTGCTTCCTTTGTTGTTCGTGTCGTTACCAATAAACAAAGGCTTCAGGTTCTTGCTCTGCAGCTCGAGCGGTGCTGAGAGGTGCGTGGACTGAGAGGTGCGTGTGCTGGGAGGTGCGTGTGCCGATAGGTGCGTGTGCTGGGAGGTGCGTGTAATGTGCTTCATAGACTAATTCTTGGAATTCCTAAAGTCGGCAACAAGAGTTTGCGCAGGCAGCTCAAGTTCCACGTCTCTGGTGTTGAACGCCCTGAGGATAACAGCGATTCCATCTCATGATTGTAGATTTTATTCAAGGGAAGAACCGCTGAGTGATCGAAGGCCATGAAAGCATACAACAACACTGGGATCACTGTATATGATCAATATGACGTGCCTGTGCAACCCTCCCTGCCATAACTGTCAACACATCTCATCTCTGATGTTGTAACAATGGAGGCTTTCTTCCACCTGCTCTCAACATGTGCAGAACATGATATAGTATTGTAAGGGTGACCCCCGGACACATGATTTCACTCCAAGGCAACCCCCTCTGATTCCACCCACACCTTGCCTGGGCTCCTGAAGATGATTACTGTAGTCTTTTTATCAAGATTTCCCTTAGATCAGGAGCAGGATTCAATTCTCCCAATTTCCTTCGATGTTTTTATAGACCACTAGGGGCAAGTTAAGTTATGTTATGTTAACATTAATTGGTATAGCACAGGCAATCATCCCTGAAGGCACGGACGTTCCTAGGATTCGTGGGGACCTGGGCAAAAGGGAAGATGTGAGGCCCCTCTAATTTGCATGTGACATCACAAGGAGTGACATCATAGAAAACCAACATCTCAATACTATTGATCTTTGTCATTGCTGAAGAGACATAGTTTTGAGATCAGTCCCGTGAATTAAAAGATAAATCAAATGCAATACATCTATCTATTTTTAAACTGTATTTAGTGGATTACACAGTCACATTGGATGGGAAAGCTAGACGCAGGTCTCACAAAGATGGCTACTCAAACTCCTAGTTAACTGTGTGTTACCAAATTAGTGCATAGTAATAAATAGAGAGCATTGCAGAAAATAAATTGAAAAGCATCCCAGGTAAAACTTATGCAACAGGATATAGCAAGATGAAGTTAAACTCAGATACCAATACCTTTTTTATTCTTTTTGAGAGCTTCATAAATCAGACTAGAACAAAAAAGGACAGCAGAGTTCTGTAGAAAAAGAAACTTTCGGATTTAGGATTCAGAATGATTATATTCTACTCACAGGGGATGTAAACCATGTGAGGAATATATACATTACTTATAATTAGCAGATACAAGGAAACATTACAATCTGACAATGAGGAGATAAGTAAATTGATAAGTACATAAAAAGACAATTCCAGTGAAACATAAATAGAGTAACTTCAAGGTTCTAGGTTATTCTTTTTGGGTGGCTCCCTGGTATTGATTCATTACGTACAGTTTAGTATCTGTGTGTTTAAAATAAAGGTATGCATCAGATTTAAGAGGTTTTCATACCAAGGTTTTTCATTTGGTGTCAGACCAGTTGACAGTGGCAGTGGCAGAATTGCATTCTTCTGATAAAAAACCATCAATCGCCCCAAAAAGATAGTCCTATTGTAGTGTAGTTCCTATATTCCCAATAGGCTCTGCGCATTGGAATAATATACACTATAGATTTGACATAGGGCTGAGGTCAGTATGTCGCTATCGAATATACTAAACTTTATTGTGTGTGCCAGCTAGATCAGAGGTCACTAGAAACTTTCTCGAATACACAAGAAGGGATTAGTTTCTGACAACCGCATCAACATGACAACTTTGTTTAACCAAGAATAAAACGTATCTTCAGAGTCATGGAAACAATAGATAAGTATTTTACTCAGGCAATCGTGCATGGTTAGTTTCAACAGAGTTGCAGAGAAAATAGAGAGACGGCATTTCAATAAAAAGGGTTTATTGAACATTCTTCTTTCTTGTGCAAGAGAGGTGAACTGCTACAATCTTTAGACAGAATGCAAAGTATAATGCGTACAGCGTAAACAGTAATATAAAATAATACTGTAATAGCATTGTCTGATGCTATGACATATAAAAATACATACATAAATAACACAGGCTAAAATACTCAACTGGTGCTTCTAGAATATGCCTACCCCAATGTACCTAACCTAGGTCTAGTACGAGGGAAGAAGTAAGTGTGGTCTTAGCATCAGTTTCGTTTTGCAAAGAGTTGCCTAAGATTTCTCTAGGTTCTAACTAACTCCATACTTTAGAATGAGAGAGGTTGGTATCTCTTTCACAGACTCGATTTCCCAATACCCCGCAAGGGGAGTCAGAAACACAGGAGCTGGAATCTCGGCAGAGGAGAACAGCTTCCTTTCAGTGTGTCAGCTGGAGAGTTGGCTTCCTTTGGCACTTGCTGTAGCGAGCTGCGTCGTGCAAGTAGGCAGTCGAACTGCACCGAACCACACCGTGCTTTGCCATAGCAAGTGAAGGTATATTTATACCTTGAAGGTGTTTAGGAAAGCCAGATTTGATGTAAAGTCGGGCATATGAACGTCATGAAGGAACCCCTAAGGAATAGATGTTCATGCATAATAAATGAGTTCTTGGAGAAATCAATATTCAAGCAAGGGGAAGTCCCTAACGGCTTAAGAGTCTGGTTTTCCAAGAAATCGTTGTGACGTAGATGAACGGGTGGAAGTAGCCATGCCTGTATTTGGGTAGCATGGGCTATGCCTAAATAAGGACTGGATTTCTATGCCTATATAAGGGCAATGTGAATTGTACCTATATATCGGCATGAATCAGGAAAATGCATACGGAATCTAAATTGCCACACATCACTATTCTTCTATATATTCACAACTTTATGTGGTCGTCCAACTTGAGAAAAATATGGGGTAGGGCAGGAATCTAAAAAAAAAAATTGCCATCTTCTTATTATGTTTTGTAATATCTAGAAGTTATTGCCAGAATGTGCCGTGTATCGCCTATATCCTAATGCAAACTTATACATATAACAGGTTATCAGAAAGCTCATTCATACCTAACAGAGAAATAATACAAGGCAACACAATGAGTGTTATACTTACCTTCTCCTTCAATGATCAGGTGGTGATGATCCTCTGAGCTGACCAGGATATTCCACAAGACATTGGATATCAGAAGTAAAGTTAACTTGTGGAGACACACAAAACGTGTTTTCACACGGCTCTCGGGTTAGAGAAGAGTAGTTATATCAAATGGGGGTGACCAGGAGTCAATAGGTTCAGCATATAAGCTTCTTACTTTATATAATGGTCCAACAGTTCTATGAAAAGATCTCCTGTATAGTGCCCTCTTGCGGGTGCCCATTGGGCATTGCAGTGTTGGCCCGAGAAGGAGCTTGCCCGATGATGAACCATGACCCGCATACAGGTGTGTGAGGGCACTTGCTCCTATTAAAGCATATTCCCCCTCTGACAAACGGTATTCCTACACACTTATTCCACCGTCTTTAAAAGGAACTGCATACTCTTGTTGGATCAGATAAGAGCAGCGCCAAGACTGAAAAAAAATGAGAAATACAAATCTGCGTCATGATGCTCTCCTAGACAAAATAATGGAAGCAGGGTAAGTCTTATTCCTTAAATTGTGTCTTTTTTACCCTGATATGTCATTCGCTACTAATAATGAAGGTGAACATTTCTGGGAGAACAAATTCCTAAAGGTCATGAGGATGTTTCCTCATGTTAGCTAGAATGAACAAGGGTCCCTGGGACTCCAAGTAATATATTGGGCTTGCATGGAGGGGCGATGCCACAAGGCAACACTAGGCAGCACATTTTGCTCTTGTGCTCTCAGGGCAAAAACCTATCAAGCGCTTTGTTACTCACCTTTCCATGTGCAGGGTACCAGTGTGGCTGAGGTCTAAACCACAATCCGAATAAGACCCGTCTGACTGGTGATTGTCTGCCTTTGACAGTCTTCTGCAGCTTGAGAGAGGCGTGTCTGGAGTCCTGCTAAAAGTATTGGCTTCCTTTTGGCCCGTAGGTGGAATTTGGATGTTCTAAATTTTTTGTTGTTTCTGCTGAGGTTGTCAGCCTTGATTTCTCTTTGGCTTTCTTCTTCCTTCATCAGGTGTACTTTTTTTTGCATTAGGCCATATCGCTGCCTCTAAATAAATATATAAATGAAATAGTGCATGGCTAAAGCTTATGACATCAATTACCATTTTAGCGATTTTGGCATCTTTTTATTCATTGTAAGCCCTTTCTTCCAGGCACATGTCGACATGTGGATTACTGGGCCTTCTGTGATTATCAACCTTTTTGGGGTACAAGCACACATCATTCCACTATCACTGTGGCTAAGCTGGGAATTCGTAATTATAATTACAGTTTGTGAGTCTCCCTCTCACATACCCTCACCCATCTCACCCCTGTGCTGCTTCCTATAACGTAAGCTGTACCTCATTGCCCATCATGCATGACATAAAAAACATTACACACAAGCTCAAAACAACACAACACCCTTCTAACCACACACTTCCAACTACATGTTGTAGCTTGCTATCTATGTTGGTAAGTGCTTCGGTGCCTCACATATGGGTAGTAAGCGCTATACAAATGCTACAATACCATACAATATCTTAATTGGACACATCCAAGTAAGACACTTGAAAAGCTAAAATCCCATTCAAACGAATTAGAAATGCTACCAAATTGCTGCAGTGAGTTACACAGCATTGAATATTAATCTATCAGGCTGCTTGGTGGGAGTAACGTGATTTCTATTGTGATCAATGTGCAACCTCGAGCAGGCTAGCTGACATAGGGTTGGCACGAAGTTCAGACCTCTGATCTTTCATGTAGAATTTCATAAGTGTACCTATTTAATTGCTCCCTTAACAGGCTGTCCAGCCTACGATTAACATATCCTTAAAGTGGGTACCAGTAACGTATGCTTTTCGCAACACTACAAATTACGTTTCTGAAGGATAAACCTGTGAAAAGGAAAGCTCCAAAGGGCTGCCATCGTGCCAATGCACCAAAACCAAAGTATGAAGATGGGGCTTAAGGAATGAGTCAGTGAGCTTCATTGCCATATTATGGATACACCTTTACATGCAAGGCCAATAGGAACCCCTTGCACAATGTCCATCTTCTTTCTGATCCCTCCGTAAAGTGGATTTGTGCTCAGTACATGCAACAAACAAGGCTAAATACATGCCGGCCTCTATCATTGTGTGTTGACGCTAATAATTGGGGCCTAGGATTGGATAGTAAATCTGTTGACAAACAAAGCCTGGAGAGGAGGTAATCAAAGGCATCAGTTTGTTCACAATTGATAGCAGAATAGTTTTGTGAGTTGCACCCTGGTTGTATAACTGCAGATAAGAAGTTTAAATCTATGCCTGGTACAATCATCCTTCCAAGATCCATTATCTGAGTGTTATTAAATAGTATAATAGTAACTCCTTGGAAAAAGTGGAATGAAACACCTGTATATGTACGTGATAATTCAGATGACAGCTAAAAATACCTTTGTCACAACACCACATGGGTATTGTGTGTTTCACCAATGCGTTAATATCAGGACAACGGGAAAAGCAGGCCCTCATCCTCCTAGACCTCTCGGCCGCCTTCGACACCATCTGCCAGCGCACCCTGCGCACACGCCTCTACAACGCTGAGATCCGTGACAAAGCCCTGGACTGGATCACCGCCTTCCTCACCGACAGAACCCAGAGAGTCCACATTCTTCCATTCCGATCTGATGCCACCAAGATCACCTGCGGCGTACCCCAAGGATCATTCCTCAGGCCGACCCTCATCAATGTTTACATGACACCGCTTGCCAACATCGTCTGTTCGCACGACCTCAACAGTGTCTCCTACGCCGACGACACCCAGCTGATCCTCTCCCTCACCATAGACTCGCCACCGACAAAACCAACTTCCACGCAGGGATGAAGGCCGTCGCCGAATGGATGAAGAGCAGTCACCTGAAACTGAACACGGACAAGATGTAGATCATCTTCTTCTGCTCCACCCCTTCCGTCTGGGACGACTCCTGGTGGCCAGCCTCGCTGGGATCTGCACCAACACCCACCGACCACGCACACAACCTGGGGTTCATCCTAGACTCTTCTCTGTCAATGACCCAACAAGTCAATGCTGTCTACTCCTCCTGCTTCAACACCCTCCGTATGCTTCACAAGATCTACAGATGGATCCCCACCAAAACTAGAAGGACAAACACCCAGGCCCTCGTCACCAGCAGGCTGGACTACGGCAATGCCCTCTATGCAGGAACCAAGGCCAAACTCCAGAAGAGACTCCAACGCATACAAAATGCCTCCGCACGCCTCATCCTCGACATCCCCGCACACAGCCACATAACAGCCCACCTGAGAGACCTGCACTGGCTTCCCATCAACAAGGGGATCACCTTCAAGCTCCTGACCCACGCTCACAAAGCATTCCATGATGCTGGACTAGCATACCTCAACAAGAGCCTCACCTTCTACACCCTCAACCTCCAGCTCCTCTCCGCTGAACTCGCCCTCGCCACCGTCCCAATCATCCACTGAACAACCACTGGTGACAGATCCTTCTCCCACCTCGCCGCCAGGACATGGAACACCCTCTCCGCCCAACTACGACAAACCCAGGACCTACTGACCTTCAGAGGAGTCCTCAAGACCTGGCTGTTCGGTCAGTAGCTGCTCCCCCCCACGCCTTGAGACACTCACGGGTGAGTAGCGCTCTCTATAAATGATTGAATGTGTTGTGTGCCTCTTTTCATGCTAAATATCATAGGCAAAAGCTCAGAATAACATCACCATTAACAAGCACTGGCAAAGCCAATAAGTCTCGCCTATAAGAAATATTGGCTTTGACAATGTTGAGTTGCCGTGTTGTACACCAGTGTGGCTGCTGCATGGTTAAAAGTTAGTGGCATGGACTGTCCTTGGATGGAGTGATAGGAGTAGAGTGTTATAGACTGCATTTGTTGGAGTAGTAGTTGTAAATTGGAATAGGGGTGTATGGTGTCATACAGTTGAGTAGAGGGGAGTAGAGTTCAGTGGTTCAGTGGCAGAGAATGTCTTAGAGTGTAGTGAAATCAAGAGCAGAGTCATAGAGTGGAGTGTCGTAGATTAGAGTGGGGTGGAATCGGGTGGAGTGGGCTGGTGGACTGAGGTAGTGGGTGTATTGGACTGGAGTAGATTTGGGTGGATTTGATTGAAATGGGGTAGAGAGACTTGGAGTGAGTGGAGTAAGATGGACTGGGTGGGTGGGGTGGATTGGAATGGGATGGATTGAAATGGGGTGAGGCGGATTGGAGTTAGGTGTATCGGACTGGTTTGGGGTGGGGTGGTTTGGAGTTTGGTGGGCTGGAGGGATTGGAATAGGTGGGGTGGTCTGAACTGCGGCGGATTGGATTGGGGTAGAGTTGGGTGGATTGGAGTAAAGTGGAGTGGAATGAACTGCAGTGGAGTGGGGTGGATTGGAGTGGGGTGGACTGAATGTAGCGGATTAGACAGAGAAAGGACTGGATTGGGGTGGGGGGATTGGAGTGAAGAGGAGTGGGGTGGACTGGAGTGGAGTGGGGTGGACTAGAGTGGGGTGGAATGTAGTGAGGTGGAGTGGAATGGATTGGGGTGAAATGGATTGGGGTGGGTGGTTTAGAGTAGAGTAGATTGAATTGCAGTGGGATGGATTGGATTGAGTAGGGTTGATTGGATTGAGGTGAATTTAATTGGGGTGGAGTGAACTGGATTGGGGTGAGGTGGGTTGGATATTGGTGAGGTGGAGTGGATTGGAGTGGGGTTGAACGGAGCGGGCAGATTGTTTTGGACTGGAGTGGGGCAGACACGAGTGGTGCAGAATGGAGTGGGGAAGATTGTTTTGGATTGGAGTGGGGCAGATTGTTTTGGATTGGAGTGGGGCAGATTGTTTTGGATTGGAGTGGGGCAGATTGTTTTGGATTTGGGTGGGGCAAATTGTTTTGGATTGAGTGGGACAGATTGTTTTGGATTGGAGTGGGGAAGATCGTTTTTGATAGAGTGGGTGATATTGTTTTGCAGTGCAGGGGCAGATTGTTGTGGGGCAGATTTTTGGGGGATTGGAATGGGGTGGATTGGAATGAAGTGGGATGTATTGGTGAGGGAGTGGGCTGGATTGATTTGAGGAGAGGTTAGGAGGATTGGAGTGGGTGGTTTGGATTGAGCTGGTTTGGGCTGGATTAAATTGGTGTGGGGTGTGGTAGATTGGATTGGAGTGAATTGTGGTAAACTGGGACGGAGTGTGGCGGATTGGGGTGTGGGGTGGATTGCAGTGTGCCGCGGATTGGAATGTGGGGGGATTGTTTTAGATTGGTGTGGAGCAGATTGCTGTGGGGCAGATTGTTTTGGGATGGTGTGGGGCAGATTGGAGTGGGCAGATTGGTGTGGGGCAGATTGTTTTGGATTGCTGTTAGGCAGATTGTTGTAGGGCAGATAGGAGCGGGCAGATTGGTGTTGGGCTGATTGTTTTGTATTGGTGTGGGGCAGATTGGAGTGGGCATATTGGTGTGAGGCAGATTGTTTTGGATTGGTGTGGGGCAGATAGGAGTGGGCAGATTGGTGTGGGCATATTGGTGTTGGGCTGATTGTTTTGTATTGGTGTGTAGCAGATAGGAGTGGGCAGATTGGTGTGGGGCACATTGTTGTAGATTGGTGTGGGGCAGATTGGAGTGGGCAGATTGTTTTGGATTGGTGTGGGGCAGATTGGTGTGGGGCAGATTGGAGTGAGCATATTGGTATGGGGCTGATTGTTTTAGATTGGTGGAGGTCAGATCGGAGTGGGCAGATTGGTGTGGGGCAGATTGGAGTGGGACTAATTGTTTTGCATTGGAGTGGGCCAGAGTGGAGTGCGGAGATTGGAGTGGGCACATTGTTGTAGATTGGTGTGGGGCAGATTGGAGTGGGCAGATTGTTTTGGATTGGTGTGGGCAGAATGGAGTGGGACAAATTGTTTTGGATTGGAGTCGGTCAGAGTGGAGTGCGGAGATTGGAGTGGGCAGATTGTTTTGGATCGGTGTGGGGCAGATTGGAGTGGGCAAATTGTTTTGGATTGGAGTGGGCCAGAGTGGAGTGCGTGGATTGGAGTGGACAGATTGTTCTGGATTGTATTGGAGCATATTGAAGTTGGGTAGATTGGAATGTGGGGTGGGAGGATTGGAGTGTGGTGCAGTGGGATGGTTTGTATTGGTGTAGGGTGGATTGCATGAAGTGGGGCGGATTGGTGTGGGGTGAGGAGGGTTGGATTGGCGTGGATTAGAGTGCATAAGAGTGGGACTGAACAATTATGTGTTAAGCATTGTCTAGCTACAGCATTTCCCTTCTGCCTTCCACCACACCCCACCATCCCTGCCCACAAAGCCCTGCAACGGGGCCCCACATCTGGACCTTGCAGCCTGATTGATGGAGAGCTGTGAGGCCCACCTGCTCTGGACTTCACAGCACTAGATAATGTCACAAGTCCCAGTGAAAAGGGCCCCACACCTAACTTTGCAGCCTGATTCACTGCTTCGAGGCCCAGGGAAAGGACCGCCTCCTCTGTGCCTCAAAGTGGTAGGGAGACACTTTACTAAACACTGCCCTACGGTGGCAGTCTGAGCTGGATGCTCCCTCCTCTCCTCATCAACCTGTCTCTACCTGTTAATGTCCGGCTTGTTGTGGAAACAAAAGAGCCTTCTGTCGCCTGGAAACGGAATACACAAAGGGCAGACAAGTTCCGACATGATTGCTAACTTTGCTGCTCTCACATCCTTTACCCCTTGTTTACCCTCCCCCAACCTTTCACACCCAGGAATGCCACCATGCCCTGACCAGAGAGGTCAAGACACATCGCTCATAGACATTAGCAGTGTGATCGGCTTGGGGAGGGGGGCCTGGGGGAGTAGACGAGCTGACTGTGAAAGTGTGAAAGCGGGGCCCCTGTTATTGAGCTGAGCGCGAGGTCCTGGGCAGCTGCCCACACTATCCATGCTTAGCGCCAGCCCTGCCCAAAGGAATAGCTTGGTGCTTTGCTGAAGTATAGGTTCAGAGCAGCTAAATAGAACAACCACGTTTTTAGAAGTTTTTAATCTTTCCCCACTCAGTATACGAACACATTTGTAGTGGAAGTTTATTCCAGTAGAGGGGAGGCTCATAGAAGACTGGCCCCGCCAACTCTGGAGGTACAAATCCATGGGATTTGAAATGAGGCTTGGCTTTGTTGGAGATCTCAGTAGGGTAGTCGGATGATCGTATCCAAGTCTCTGCAGTGAGTAGATTGAGGTGTTACCGTTCAAGGATTTATGAGTACGGCAACATATCCTAAAGATGAGCCTCTTCCTAATAGGAAGCCAAATCAGGGAGTAGAGTAGGAGCAGAGGCAGCGCCAGGCGGAAGGTGGCACACAAGACTGGCGCAGTATTCTGCACCACCTGCAATTCGGACAGTAATGCTTCATTTGCACCCAGGAGTAAAGCATTTCCAAAGTCAAGACAACCTGTGACTAATGCTTGAACTGGGATTGTCCTGGAGAGGGGGGGGCAAGGGAATACTTTTTCAATAACCGCATGGTGGCAAAACAGGTTGAACCTAGGGTTGAGATGTGTTCTTTCATGGATAGAGAGGAGTCTAACTTAACACGGATATTTCTACCTGCTTATTTTGGGGAAAGTCCCAGGTCTGGTGGCCACCAGTCAGACTTCCACAGGTGTTGGGCTTTCCCAAATTGAAGTATTTCATTTTTTCTCCATTTAGTTGCAAGCAGTTGTTAATCGTCCAAGAGGCAATCTTCCTCATGCAGTCAGAAAAATGTGTTTTCACCCCATTCAGATCAGGAACAAAGTTGATGCCAACTGCATGTCATCGGCATGAGATACACTCTCAAATCCACATGTCTTAATGATTTGTGCCACAGGGGCAACATAGGTATTAAATAAAGTGGGGCTCAGTATGGACCCCTGCGGAACACTTTTCCCGGCCGGCATGGTACGAGATATATAGGGCTTCAGTAGAATCGCCTGTGTAGGCCCTTCACAAACCATAGGTGTGCCTCACCAAAGACTGCAGAGTCGTGCACCTTATGAATTAGGATGTCATGGGAGACCGTATCGAAGGCTGCAGCATCCCTGCATCCAGAGATGGTCCAGAGATAGTCTGATGGTCTCCGTTCTGAAGCCGGACTGGGAGGGATCGAGGAGACTATGGTCCTCCACGAAAGGTGAGAGTTGTTTCTGAAAGTATTCTCAGAGGAGAGAGAAGTGAGATAGGCCCACAATTTGAAGTATTATTTGGGTGGGCATTGGGTTTTGTGAAAATAGGGGAGGTTAATGCAGTTTTCCAGTTGACAAGAACTGGTGCTGAGTTTATGGGGGATTAAAAAGGGATGTAATAGTGGGGGCTTTTGAACGGGAGAGACTCGCCATAATTCTGGGAGGACACAGGTCGAAAGGTGACCCTGACTTGTCCATTTCTAACAGCCTCTGGGTTTGCTCCAAAATACAAGGAGCAAAGGTTTCCAAATGATGAATGGCATTCGATGAAGGTAAACTAAGATCAGGAAGACAGCCAGGTTGGCTCTGGGTTGGGGGGATATTTGTTAAAATATTATTTACCTTCTCTTCAAAAAAGTTAGATAGCAAATCACCGAGCTCTTGAGTAGCTGGGCTCACACGCCTGCAAGTGCTGGGTTTAAGCTCTTGTGGCGCTTCTGCCCCAGGTGTAGAGTTAGAACTGACTGGTGCATGTAGACCTGTGGCCGCCATTTTCCCTGAAAAACAAAGTCTCCTAAAATGCCATCTCTTCCAGATAATGCCGTCTCTGCAGAAGTGCCTCTTACCCAACAACGCCGCCACCCGTAGACCTGCAGCAACGACTGCGAGATTTGTCAGTGTTGGAAGTAAACAGATGCCCAATTAGACGGTCTGTCGTGGAAAAATGTCAGATTAGGCGGTCTGTCTTCGGCATATGCTAGGTTAGACTATCTGTCGATGCTCGGTATTCTTAAGGCGTAGTAGTTCTTCGCCATATTCTGATACTGCCCCCCGTGAAGAGCACAGAATAATTAAATTACACATGTGAAATGCCTCGATCTCTGACAGAAGCAGCCTCTAATGTCCATTGTCTGCAATTAATATGCCAACTGAATGAATGACTGAATACGTTTATTGTATTATGGGCAATTATAGAACTGTATTTATCACTATCAAAGGAGAGAGAGAGGACTAGGTAGCTAGTCCGTATCTCGAGGGTTTTATACGTGAAATCAAGAAGGACTAGCCTATTTGTGAATTTGCATCGACTCAGGACTGTAAGACAGGGTACAAACCCTTTTGCTTGTTCATGAAGCCCTCACCCACCAACCTGGTTGGTGGCATGCTTCATCATCGGGTCCACCCAGTGACACCGAGTGTGTCCCGGGTGTGCTTCGACGCCTGAATACAGCGGAGCAGGTATGTTTCTGAGTGTGCAGTGTAGTGACGTGAAGGTGAAAGTTTAAAAGCTATACAGGGATCCAAGTACCTGAGGGTAAATTATATTTTAAAAACGGGGTCAGCATTAAAAAAAGGCTGTTGGATGTTATAGGAGTGTTAATTAGGGTCTCCTACATCCAGGTCAGGTGTGGTCTACATGTTTCAGCCAGGCCTTTATGATTAAAACTGGCTTTCCTCAGGACCAAAGTGTGTAGGTGCAGATTACTTAATTTTAAGTGATTGTGTAATTTTTGAAAATGTGTAGCACTCACTAAGGTGCTTTACGTGTGTGAGGGGGATTCCCTCTTAGAGCATTAGTTGACTTGTTGCCAAATTAGCCCCATGAAGTAATCCGGCCTACGGAGGCCGCAGGGACAACAAGAGGTTCAACGCAGACACTGACCGAAAGTTTCGGTCCACTCCTCTGCCGGACTACTACATGGGGCTAATTTGGCAACAAGCCAACTAACGCTATAAGAGGGAATCCCCCTCACACATGTAGAGCACCTTAGCGAGTGCTTCACATTTTCAAAAATTACACAATCACTTAAAATTAAGTAGTCTGCACCTACACACTTTGGTCCTGAGGAAAGCCAGTTTTAATCATAAAGGCCTGGCTAAAACATGTAGACCACACCTGACCTGGACGTAGGAGACCCTAATTAACACTCCTATAACATCCAACAGCCTTTTTTTAATGCTGACCCAGTTTTTAAAATATAATTTACCCTCAGGTACTTGGATCCCTGTATAGCTTTTAAACTTTCACCTTCACGTCACTACACTGCACACTCAGAAACATACCTGCTCCGCTGTATTCAGGCGTCGAAGCACACCCGGGACACACTCGGTGTCACTGGGTGGACCCGATGATGAAGCATGCCACCAACCAGGTTGGTGGGTGAGGGCTTCATGAACAAGCAAAAGGGTTTGTACCCTGTCTTACAGTCCTGAGTC
The DNA here is from genome assembly GCF_964263255.1 of Lissotriton vulgaris. Classification (NCBI taxonomy): domain Eukaryota; kingdom Metazoa; phylum Chordata; class Amphibia; order Caudata; family Salamandridae; genus Lissotriton; species Lissotriton vulgaris. Next base: position 13,146,632 of record NC_141693.1, on the reverse strand, counting down.
AATGCAAATTCACAAATAGGCTAGTCCTTATTGATTTCACAATTATACAACTGCACATTAATGAAATAAAAATGATAAAAAGCAGCTAGACAATAAATTAACCACCACCCTCCTAACAGAAAAAGAGAATTAAGAAAAGATAGCAACTTAAAATTCAAAATGTAGCTTTATCAAGCGTTCTCACAAGTATTCTGGAGTAAAAGGCAGTATGTAAGATCTGAAGATGCAGTTAATTTGGCCTGGCAGCTCTGCGTTAAAGAAACATTGCTGCTTCCTTTGTTGTTCGTGTCGTTACCAATAAACAAAGGCTTCAGGTTCTTGCTCTGCAGCTCGAGCGGTGCTGAGAGGTGCGTGGACTGAGAGGTGCGTGTGCTGGGAGGTGCGTGTGCCGATAGGTGCGTGTGCTGGGAGGTGCGTGTAATGTGCTTCATAGATTCATTATTGGAATGCCTGAAGTCAGCAACAAGAGTTTGTGCAGACAGTTCAAGTTCCACGTCTCCGGTGTTGAACGCCCTGAGGATAACAGCGATTCCATCTCATGATTGTAGATTTTATTCAAGGGAAGAACCGCTGAGTGATCGAAGGCCATGAAAGCAACAGCAACACTGGGATCACTGGGATCACTGTAAATGATCGATATGACGTGCCTGTGCAACCCTCTCCCGCCATAACTGTCAACACATCTCTTCTCTGATGTAGTAACAATGGAGGCTTTCTTCCGCCTGCTTTCAACCAACATGTGCCGAACATGATAAAGTATTGTAAGGGTGACCCCCGGACACATGATTTCACTCCAAGGCATCCCCTCTGGATTCCACCCACACCTTGCCTGGGCTCCCGAAGATGATTCCTGTGGTCTTTTTATCAAGATTTCCCTTAGATCAGGAGCATGAATCAATTCTCCCAATTTCCTTCGATGTTTTTTCAGACCACTAGGGGTAAGTTATGTTATGTTATGTTAACATTACTTGGTATAGCACAGGCAATCATCCCTGAAGGCACGGACGTTCCTAGGATTCGTGGGGACCTGGGCGAAAGAGAAGATGTGAGGCACCTCTATTTGCATGTGACATCACAAGAAGTGACATCATAGAAAGCCGACATCACAAGACTATTGATTTTTGTCATTGCTGATTAGACATAGTTTTGAGATCAGTCACGTGAATTAAAAGATACATCAAATGAAATACATCTATCTATTTTTAAACTGTATTTAGTGGATTACACAGTCACATTGGAAGGGAAAGCTAGACGCAGGTCTCACAAAGATGGCTATTCGAACTCCTAGTTAACTGTGTGTTACCAAATTAGTGCATAGTAATAAATAGAGAGCATTGCAGAAAATAAATTGAATAGCATCCCAGGTAAAACTTATGCAACAGTAAATAGCGAGATGAAGTTAAATTCAGATACCAATAACTTTTTTATTCTTTTTGAGAGCTTCATAAATCAGACTAGAACAAACAAGGACAGCAGAGTTCTGTAGAAAAAAAAACTTTCGGATTTAGGATTCAGAATGATTATATTCTCCTCACAGGGGATGTAAACCATGTGAGGAATATAATTATTTCTTATAATTAGCAGAGAAAAGGAAACATTACAATCTGACAATGAGGAGATAAGTAAATTGATAAGTACATAAAAAGACAATTCCAGTGAAACATAAATAGAGTAACTTCAAAGTTCTAGGTTATTCTCATTGGGTGGCTCCCTGGTATTGATTCATTACGTACAGTTTAGTATCTGTGTGTTTAAAGTAAAGGTATGCTGCAGATTTAAGGGGTTTTCATACCAAGGTTTTTTATTTGGTGTCAGACCAGTTGACAGTGGGAGTGGAAGAATGGCATTCTTCTGATGAAAATCCATCAATCGCCCCAAAAAGATAGTCCTATTGTAGTGTAGTTCCTATGTTCCCAATAGGCTCTGCGCATTGGAACAATATACACTATAGATTTGACATAGGACTGAGGTCAGTATGTCGCTATCGAATATACTAAACTTAATTGTGAGTGCCAGCTAGCTCAGAGGTCACTAGAAACTTTCTGGAATACACAAGAAGGGATTAGTTTCTGACGACCGCATCAACATGACAACTTTGTTTCACCAAGAATAAAACATATCTTCAGAGTCATGGAAACAATAGATAAGTATTTTACTCAGGCAATCGTGCATGGTTAGTTTCTACAGAGTTGCAGAGAAAATAGAGAGACGGTGTTTCAATAAAAAGGGTTTATTGAACATTCTTCTTTCTCATGCAAGAGAGGTGAACTGCTACAATCGTTAGACAGAATGCAAAGTATAATGCGTACAGCGTAAACAGTAATATAAAATAATACTGTAATAGCATTGTCTAGTGATATGACATATAAAAATACATTCATAAATAACGCAGGCTAAAATACTCAACTGGTGCTTCTAGAATACGCCTACCTCAATGTACCTAACCTAGGTCTAGTACGAGGGAAGAAGTAAGTGTGGTCTTTAGCATCAGTTTCGTTTTTCCAAGAGTTGCCTAAGATTTCTCTAGGTTCTTCTTTTTTTTCAAAATATCTTTATTTGGTTTTACATCAAGCATGCAGTTTACCTCCCCCCTCCCCCCTCCAGGACAGTCAAGATAAATATAAAATTAGAAGGTAAAAAGAGAAGGAAAAAATACTTTTGTAAAAGAAAGAGGAAAGGAAAAATAACAGAAAAAGAGAAATGGAAAAGGCATTAAGAAATTATACTCTTCAATTAAGGTATACATAATTACTTAAACAAATAATTCAGTTCTAAATATACAGAGATATTTTCTGATATATAAGCTGCAATGTTACTAACTGCAATTTTGGCGTTGAGACCATTCCCTTAGAGGGAGCCAGATTTTGAGCCCCTTTATCCGTCGTTTCCTGCCTTTTGCCTTGTAAATAGCCATCTCTAAGTTAAATATGGCTAGCAGCCTTGAAAACCATTGTTGGAATGATGGAGCAATGGGGTCGAGCCAGGCAGAGGCTATGCAGATTCTCAGTACAGCCATTGCTATAAAAATTAATTCGCGCCCGATTATCGGATTAGTGAGATTCGTTACGCCCAACATGACTATTTCATCGGGGAGGGTAATTACTGCATTTAAAACCAGTGATAAAAAACGTTCAATTCTTGATTTCAAAGAGATTAAACATGCACAAGCAGAAAATATATGTATACAGTCAGCACTTGGTAAATTACATCTAAAACAGCATGTGCCTCTCCCACTCCCCCATTTGGCTATTTTGCCCGGAGAATAGTACATGAAAAAATATATCTTATAAAATTGAGTCTGTAATTTTGTTGACATTAGAACGGACTGTGAGAGGCCATATGCAAGTGTAAATTCTTCTGATGTAATATTAAGGTTATTCTGCCACTTTTGCGTAATTTTCTGTATATTATCCGGAAAGTGTGACAATAAGAGAGCATACATCCCCCAATCCTGATTTTTTTTACGGGGGTTACTTAATATATTAGCAATATCAATCTCACAAAATAATGTGTTCTAATCAAGTCCATACCTTAGAATGAGAGAGGTTGGTATCTCTTTCACAGACTCGATTTCCCAACAACCCGCAAGGGGAGTCAGAAACACTGGAGCTGGAATCTCGGCAGAGGAGGACTGCTTCCTTTCAGTGTGTGGAGAACCGGGCCTTATGGACCTGGCAACGCAGGGCACGCCTTAATCCCCGAGTTCACCTGCCTTGTATAAAACAGAGACACGAGCCACTCCGTTGAGCGTAAAAGCCGGGTTTATTAGCTGCAGCTAAGCACAGTTGTCCCAGAAGTTACACACGAGGTGGATTCTAAGGAGACTGCCACTCCAATCCATGGCGCACAGTCTTTTATAGCAACATATTTACAGCATCTCACTCCTTACACATACAAAACGAACCAATGAGAAAAGTTGGAAAACAAGCTATCAGGTGTCTCAAATACGCCCCTCTCTCAGACCCCGTGTGCTACCCCTCCCAACAAATTAATCAGTGATGGTGTCCATAATCCCTTCTTGCAGGTGGCAGGAAGCAATTGTGTCACAAGTATACCCACAAGGGGTTGAGAGGCGCACTCAAATAGTATTTCCTGCTTTAACTCTTTTGACAAGGGTGCTACACTTAACACATGTGTTGGCTCCACAGGTATATACCTAATTGAACCCGGAACAGGTAAAACCTGCTCAAGTGTGCACTGTTCCTAATGAACTCACTGTTCACAATTTCTATCACACAATAAATTCCAGTATCAAATTATACTTAAACTAAATATACCACAAACATCACTTTTGTTTGTACTGTTATTTACTTCATTATCTTTTTTTTCAACATTTAGTCATATAACCTATGACTAAGTCTAGTGGAAACACAAACTAATTAAATGCTCCACAAGCCGACAAGCAATTAAGACGTCTGTCTTTCGAAGGACGACGGAACATACGGCTGAGATTTATCAGAGCGATTTTTCGTGTAAGTGCCAATAATCTTTAGCATGGTATATAAAATAACAACTAAAATGTACAGGCGGCCAGTAACACGATCATTTATTTACTCAATTTAGCACGTGTAGAATACCGACCCGAATGCACGTCTTCCTTTATGATCTCCGACGCGGAATGCTTAACACCACTTTAACACACGACAGCACACAAGTAAGTGCACATTAAACAAGATTAGTTACAAGTCTCTCTAGATTTCATCTGAATAAGTAAGCGATAACAGCTTCTTGTCTATTTTTATAGCACGTCATTAAGAGGAACTGACGACCGGGCTCTTACAACGCACTTGCTATTAGGTTGCCACACGAGCCGTATCTCCTTTACTAGAGTAAGTCATCACTTTACAAACAGTTGACAACGCAAGCTATTATGAAGCAACACAATCTTAATGGGGTTCAATTTATCGAGTTTTAAGGCTAGTCGCATATGTTTGTTTAAATATTCAGTGAGGCTATGAAATTAGGAAAGGTTCTTCCTCGTATGTCATAGGTTACGCAAATTGAGGGGTACATTAGGTAGGTATCCATTGTCAAATGAGCATACAGCACAATACTGATTTGATGCAATATTATTGATTGGTTGTTTATTTCATTTTATATGGTTGTAAAGCTATTATTGATTGTTTATTATGAGTTAGACAGACACCGGCAAGATAATGCATTACAGGTTTATAGGACAATCCAATATGAGGAACCGTGCACATGTTAATGTTCTTTTGGAGTAATGAACTGACAGATTGCAAACTGAGATATCAAGGCATAATACCGTTAACGCAAGTGAAGCTTTGATAATTGCATTGTTAGATTCCAAAAAGCTCTAGTATTCATGTATTGTAAATATCAATGGTTGTGATATGCGCTCAGTAATTGTAATTCTTTAATTTACAGAACACAGCCCCTGAGGAAGGAACCTCGGTTCCGAAATGCATTGGGCCAGCAATTAATCGTGGTTCAGCAGTTAAATAATGATGTTAAAATATACAATGAGGAAATGCATATGAGTGTAAATAATATGGAAAGTCATTGTAACACAGTCATTGTAATTGTATGTTGAACTACTGAGGATCAGTATGAATACAGGTTATATGACTAAATGTTGAAAAAAAAGATAATGAAGTAAATAACAGTACAAACAAAAGTGATGTTTGTGGTATATTTAGTTTAAGTATAATTTGATACTGGAATTTATTGTGTGATAGAAATTGTGAACAGTGAGTTCATTAGGAACAGTGCACACTTGAGCAGGTTTTACCTGTTCCGGGTTCAATTAGGAAGCAATTGTGTGCCTCAAAGGATGGATGTCTAATAGGAGAATACAAGGAGAGAATAGCGAAGGCCAGTCGGATAAGATAGTATAAAGAAAGAATAGGAGAAGGCAAATAGTCGGCCGAGACAGGGATCAATCGAGCCAGACATGGATTAACGAACTCAGCCAGACATGACATCGGGTTTTGTGGACAAGGGCAATGGAGTTACTTTTTAACTGAAAGGACACGTAGGAGCTGGAAACGCAAAAACACATCGTTTGCCGTGTTGCCTGAGTGAGGGCAACACAAAATGGCGGCAGGACACAAAATGGCGGCTAGATACAGGACGAAATAGGAAATCGTAGAACCTCATTTGTCAGCTGGAGAGTTGGCTTCCTTTGGCACTTGCTGTAGCGAGCTGCGTCGTGCAAGTAGGTAGTCGAACTGCACCGAACCACACCGTGCTTTGCCATAGCAAGTGAAGGTATATTTATACCTTGAAGGTGTTTAGGAATGCCAGCTTTGATGTAAAGTCGGGCATATGAACGTCATGGATGAACCCCTAAGGAATAGATGTTCATGCATAATAAATGAGTTCTTGGAGAAATCAATATTCAAGCAAGGGCAAGTCCCTAACGGCTTAAAAGTCTGGTTTTCCAAGAAATCTTTGTGACGTAGATGAACGGGTGGAAGTAGCCATTCCTGTGTTTGGTTAGCATGGACTATGCCTAAATAAGGACTGGATATCTATGCCTATATAAGGACAATGTGAAATGTACCTATATTAGGGCATGAATCGGGAAAATGCATAAGGAATCTAAATTGCCACACAACACTATTATTCGATATATTCACAACTTTATGTGGTCATCCAACTTGAGAAAAATATGGGGTAGGGCAGGAATGTGAAAAAAACAAATTGCCATCTTCGTATTATGTTTTGTAATATCTGGAAGTTATTGGTAGAATGTGCCCTGTATCGCCTACATCCTAATGCAGACATATAACAGGTTATCAGAAAGCTCATTCATAACTAACATAGAAATAATATAAGGTAACAAAATGAGTGTTATACTTACCTTCTCCTTCAGTGATCAGGTGGTGACGATCCTCAGAGCCGACCAGGACATTCCACAAGACATTGGAGATCAGAAGTAAAGTTAACTTGTGGAGACACACAAAAAGTGTTTTCACACGGCTCTCGGGTTAGAGAAGAGTAGTTATATCTAATGGGGGTGACGAGGAGTCATTAGGTTCAGCATATAAGCTCCTTACTATATATAATGGTCCAACAGTTCTATGAAAAGATCTCCTGTGTAGTGCCCTCTTGCGGGTGCCCATTGGGCATTGCAGTGCTGGCCCGAGAAGGAGCTTGCCCGATGATGAACCATGACCCGCATACAGGTGTGAGGGCACTTGCTCCTATTACAGCATATTCCCCCTCTGATAAACGGTATTCCTACACACTTATTCCACCGTCTTTAAAAGGAACTGCATACTCTTGGATCAGATAAGAGCAGTGCCAAGACTGAAAAAATGAGAAATACAAATCTGCATCATGATGCTCTCCGAGACAAAATAATGGAAGCAGGGTAAGTCTTATTTCTTCAATTGTGTCTTTTTTACCCTGATATGTCATTCGCTACTAATAATGAAGGTGAATACTTCTGGGAGGAAATTCCTAAAGGTCATGAGGACGTTTCCTCATGTTAGCTAAAATGAACAAAGGTCCCTGAGACTCCAAGTAAAATATTGGGCTTGCATGGAGGGGTGATGCCACAAGGCAACACTAGGCAGCACATTTTGCTGTTGTGCTCTCAGGGCAAAAACCTATCAAGCGCTTTGTTACTCACCTTTCCATGTGCAGGGTACCAGTGTGGCTGGGGTCTAAACCACAATCTGAATAAGACACGTCGGACTGGGGATTGTCGGCTTTTGACAGCCTTCTGCAGCTTGAGAGAGGAGTGTGGGGACCTGCTAAAAGTATTGGCTTCCATTGGACCCGTAGAAGTAGGTGGAATTTGGATGTTATAAAGTTTGTGTTGTTTCTGCTGAGGCTGTCAGCCTTGATTTCTCGTCGGCTTCCTTCTTCCTTCATCAGGTGTACTTTTCTTTAGCATTAGGCCATATCGCTGCCTCTAAATAAATAAATACATAAAATAGTGCATGGCTACAGCTTATGTCATCAATTACCAGTCTAGCGATTTTGGCATCTTTTTATTAATTGTAAGCCTTTTCTTCCAGGCACATGTCGCCATGTGGATTACTGGGCCTTCTGTGATTATCTCCCTTTTTGGGGTACAGGCACACACCATTCCACTATCACTGTGGGTAAGCTGGGAATTCGTAATTATAATTACAGTTTGCAGGGGCGGCTCTAGGCTCATGGCGGCCCTGGGCAGGGAGCGTAGGTAGGGGGCCCCGGAAGAGGGGGTCCGGGCAGGGCCGAGTGCGGAGGCCAATGAAAAGGGGGGTCAGGGTGTTTGGAAGTGGAACAGAGCCGGAGGCCGCCAAATCCCTGCCAGGGGCCGCCATGCAAATATGTATCCATCCTCAGAGGATTATTATATTAAGGATATATATTGGCGTGGTGGCCCCTGGGGTTTGGTGGCCCTGTGCAGGTGCACAGCTTGCACATGCCTAAGGCCGGCCCTGCAGTTTGTGAGTCTCCCTCTCACATACCCTCACCCATCTCACCCCCTTGTGCTGCTTCCCATAACGTAAGCTGTACCTCGTTTCCCATCACGCAAGACATAAAAAACATTACACATAAGCTCAAAACAACAAAACACCCTTCTAACCACACACTCCCAACTACATGTTGTAGCTTGCTATCCATGTTGGTAAGTGCTTCAGCGCCTCACATATGGGTAGTAAGCGCTAAACAAATGCTGATGTACCATCCAATATCTTAATTGGACACATCCAAGTAAGACACTTGAAAAGCTAAAACCCCATTCAAACGAATTAGAAATGCTTCCAAATTGCTTCTGTGGGTTACACAGCATTGCATATTAATCTATAAGGCTGCTTGGTGGGGGTAACGTGATTTCTATTGTGATCAATGTGCAACCTCGAGCAGGCTAGCTGACATAGGGTTGGCACGAAGTTCAGACCTCTGATCTTTCATGTAGAATTTCATAAGTGTACTTATTTAATTGCTCCCTTAACAGGCTGTCCAGCCTACGATTAACATATCCTGTAACTGGGTACCAGTAACGTATGCTTTTTGCAACACTACAAATTATGTTTCTCAAGGATAAACCTGTGAAAAGGAAAGCTCCAAAGGGCTGCCATCGTGCCAATGCACCAAAACCAAAGTATGAAGATGGGGCTTAAGGAATGAGTCAGTGAGCTTCAGTGCCATATTATGGATACACCTTTACATGCAGGGCCAATAGGAACCCCTTGCACAATGTCCATCTTCTTTCTGAACCCTCCGTAAAGTGTATTTGTGCTCAGTACATGCAACAAACAAGGCTAAATACATGCAGGGCCTTTATCATTGTGTGTTGAGACTAATAACTGGGGCCTAAGATTGGAGAGTAAATCTGTTGACAAACAAAGCATGGAGAGGAGGTAAGCAAAGGCATCAGTTTGTTCACAGTTGATAGCAGAATAGTTTTGTGAGTTGCACCCTGGTTGTATAACTGTAGATCAGCAGTTTTAATCTATGCATGGCACAATCGTCCTTCCAAGATCCATTATCTGAGGGTCATTAAATAGTACAATAATAACTCCTTAGAAAAAGTGGACTGAAACACCTGTATATGTACGTGATAATTCAAATGACAGCTAAAAATACCTTTGTTACACCACCACATGTGTATTGTGTGTTTCACTAATGCGCTAATATCTGGACAACGACAAAAGCGTGGCCCTCAGCCTCCTAGACCTCTCGGCCTCCTTCGACACCGTCTGCCACCGCACCCTGCACACAAGGATTCACAATGCAGAGATCCGCAACAAAACCCTGGACTGGATCACCTCCTTCCTCACCGACAGAACCCAGAGAGTCCTCCTTCCTCCATTCCGATCTGAAGACACCAAGATCACCTCCGGAGTACCCCAAGGATCATCCCTCAGCCTCACCCTCTTCAACGTCTACATGACACCGCTTGCCGACATCGTCTGTTACCAAGACCTCAACATAGTCTCCTACGCCGACGACACCCAGCTGATCCTCTCCCTCACCAAAGACCCGCCACCGACAAAACCAACTTCCACGCAGGGATGAAGGCCGTTGCTGAATGGATGAAGAGCATTCGCCTGAAACTGAACTCGGACAAGACGTAGGTCCTCATCCTTGGCTCCACCCCTTCCACCTGGGTTGACTCCTGGTGGCCAGCATCGCTGGGAACTGCGCCGACACCCACCGACCACGCACGCAACCTGGGGTTCATCCTGGACTCTTCTCTGTCAATGACCCAACAAGTAAACGCGGTCTACTCCTCCTGCTTCAACACCCTCCGTATGCTTCACAAGATCTACAGATGGATCCCCACCGAAACCAGAAGGGCGATCACCCAGGCCCTCGTCACCAGCAGGCTGGACTACGGCAACGCCCTCTATGCAGGAACCACGGCCAAACTCCAGAAGAGACTCCAACGCATACAAAACGCCTCCGCACGCCTCATCCTCAACATCCCCTGCCACAGCCACATAACAGCCCACTTGAGAGACCTGCCTTGGCTTCCCGTCAACAAGAGGACCACCTTTAAGCTCCTGACCCACGATCACAGAGCACTCCATGATGCCGAACCAGCATACCTCAACAAGCGCCTCACCTTTCACACCCCCAACCGCCAGCTCCGCTCCACTGAGCTCGCCCTCGCCACCGCCCCACGCATCCACTGAATAACAACTGGTGACAGATCCTTCTCCCACCTCGCCACCAGGACATGGAACACCCTCCCCGTCCAACTACGACGGACCCAGGACCTACTGACCTTCTGAGGAGTCCTCAAGACCTGGCTGTTCGATCAGTAACTGCTCCCCTCCCCACACCTTGAGAACCTCACGTGTGAGTAGCGCTCTCTACAAATGATTGATTGATTGAATGTGTTGTGTGTCTCTTTTCATGCTAAATATCATAGGCAAAAGCTCAGAATAACATCACCATTAACAAGCATTGGCAAAGCCAATAGGTCTCGCTTATAAGAAATATTGGCTTTGACAATGTTGAGTTGCCGTGTTGTACACCAGTGTGGCTGCTGTTCAGCATGGTTAAAAGTTAGTGGCATGGAGTGTCCTTGGGTGGAGTGATAGGAGTAGAGTGTTATAGACTGTATTTTTTATAGTAGTAGTTGTAGAGTGGAATAGGGGGTGTAGAGTGTCATACAGTTGAGTAGAGGGGAGTAGAGTTCAGTGGTTCAGTGGCAGAGAATGTCACAGAATGCATTGTTATCAAGTGCAGAGTCATAGAGTGGAGTGTCGTAGATTAGAGTGGGGTGGATTGGAGTGGGTTGGGTGGACTGAGGTAGTGGGTGTATTGGACTGGAGTAGAATTGGGTGGATTGGGTTGAATTGGGGTAGAGAGACTTGGAGTGAGTGGATGAGATGGACTGGGTGGGTGGGGTGGATTGGAGTGGGATGGATTGAAATGGGGTGAGGCAGATTGGAGTAGGGTGTATCGGATTTGTTTGGGGTGGGGTGGATTGGAATTTGGTGGGCTGGAGGGATTGGAATAAGTGGGTTGGTCTGAACTGGGGCAGATTGGAATGGGGTAGAGTTGGGTGGATTGGAGTAAAGTGGAGTGGAATGAACTGCAGTGGAGTGGGGTGGATTGGAGTGGGGTGGACTGAATGTGGTTGATTAGACAGGAGAAAGGACTGGATTGGGGTGGGGGGGGTTGGAGTGAAGAGGAGTGGGGTGGACTGGAGTGGAGTGGGGTGGACTAGAGTGGGGTGGAATGTAGTGAGGTGGGGTGGAATGGATACGGGTGAATTGGATTGGGGTGGGTGGATTGGAGTAGAATATATTGAATTGCAGTGGGATGGATTGGATTGAGTGGGGTTGATTAGATTGAGGTGAATTGGATTGGGGTGGAGTGAACTGGATTGGGGTGAGGTGGGTTGGATAGGGGTGAGGTGAAGTGGATTGGAGTGGGGTTGAACGGAGCGGAAGGATTGTTTTGGACTGGAGTGGGGCAGACAAGAGTGGTGCAGATTGGAGTGGGGAAAGTTGTTGTGGATTGGTGCTGATTGGAGTGGGGACAATTGTTTTGGATTGGAGTGGGGCAGATTGTTTTGGGTTGGAACCGGTAGACTGTTTTGGACTGAGGTGGAGCAGATTGGTTTGGATTGGAGTGGGGCCGATTGTTTTGGATTGAGTGCGGCATATTGTTTTGGGTTGGTGCGGGGCAAATTGGAGTGGGGCAGACTGTTTTGGATTGAAGTGGGCAGATTGTTATGGATTGGGTGGGGCAAATTGTTTTGAATTGAGTGGGTGAGATTGTTTTGAATTGTTGTGGGGCAAATTGTTTTGGATTGAGTGGAGCAGATTGTTTTGGATTGGAGTGGGGCAGATTGTTTTGGATTGGAGTGGGGCAGATTGTTTTGGATAGAGTGGGTGATATTGTTTTGGAGTGGAGGGGCAGATTGTTGTGGGGAAGATTTTGTGGGGATTGGAATGGGGTGGATTGGAATGAAGTGAGATGGATTGGGGAGGGGGTAGGATGGATTGAGTTGAGGTGAGGTTAGGAGGATAGGAGTGGGTAGTTTGGATTGAGCTGGTTTTGTGGTGGATTAAATTGGTGTGGATTGGAGTAAAGTGGAGTGGAATGAACTGCAGTGGGGTGGATTGAAGTGGGGTGGACTGAATGTGGTGGATTAGACAGGAGGGAGGACTGGATTAGGGTAGGGGGATTGGAGTGAACAGGAGTGGGGTGGACTGGAGTGGAGTGGAGTGGGGTGGGGTGGACTAGAGTGGGGTGGAATGTAGTGAGGTGGGGTGGAATGGATTGAGGTGGATTGGATTGCGGTGGGTGGATTGCAGTAGAGTAGACTGAATTGCAGTGGGATGGATTGGAAGGAGTGGGGTTGATGGGATAGAGGTGAATTGGATTGGGGTGGAGTGAACTGGATTGGGGTGAGGTGGCTTGGATAGGGGTGAGGTGGAGTGGATTGGAGTGGGGTTGAATGGAGTGGGTGGATTGTTTTGGACTGGAGTGGGGCAGACAGGAGTGGTGCAGATTGGAGTGGGGAAGGTTGGTGTGGATTGATGCTGATTGGAGTGGGGCAGATTGTTTTGGGTTGGAGCCAGCAGAATGTTTTGAATTGAAGTGGGGCATATTGTTTTGGGTCAGAGCGGGCAAATTGGAGTGGGGCAGATTGTTTTTGGAGTGGGGTGGGGCAAATTGTTTTGGATTGAATGGGTGAGATTGTTTTGAATTGTTGTGGGGCAAATTGGAGTGGGTATATTGGTGTGGGGCAGATTGGACTGGGTAGATTGGTGTGGGGCACATTGTTGTAGATTGGTGTGGGGCAGATCGTTTTTGATTGGTGTGAGGTGGATTGGTGTGAGGTGAGGAGAGGTGCATTGGCGTGGATTAGAGTGCATTAGAGTGGGACCGATTGGAGGTGTATTGAACGATTATGTGTTAAGCATTGTCTAGCTACAGTACTCCCCTTTTGCCTTCCACCACAAACTACCATCCCTGCCCACAAAGCCCTGCGATGGGCCCCACATATGGACCTTGCAGCCTGATTGATGGAGAGCTGTGAGGCCCACCTGCTCTGGACTTCACAGCACTAGATAATGTCACAAGTCCCAGTGAAAAGGGCCCCACACCTAACTTTGCAGCCTGATTCACTGCTTCGAGGCCCAGGGAAAGGACCGCCTCCTCTGTGCCTCAAAATGGTAGGGAGACACTTTACTAAACACTGCCCTACGGTGGCAGTCTGAGCTGGATGCTCCCTCCTCTCCTCATCAACCTGTCTCTACCTGTTAATGTCCGGCTTGTTGTGGAAACAAAAGAGCCTTCTGTCGCCTGGAAACGGAATACACAAAGGGCAGACCAGTTATTTGCCACAGGTTTTAAACTGAGGTGCTGCCCCACCCTCGTCCCTGAGAGACGACATCATTGCTGACTTTGCTGCTCTCACGTCCTCTACCCCTTGTGTACCCTCCCCCCACCTTTCACTCCCAGGAATGCCACCATGCCCTGACCAGAGAGGTCAAGACACATCGCTCATGAATACATAAGCCATTTGATCTGGTTTGGGAGGGGGACCTGGGGGAGTAGACGAGATGACTGTGAAAGTGTGAAAGCGGGGCCCCTGTTATTGAGCTGAGCGCCAGGCCCTGGGCAGCTGCCCACACTATCCATGCCTAGCGCCAGCCCTGCCCGAAGGAATATTTTGGTGCTTTGCTGAAGTATAGGTTCAGAGCAGCTAAACAAAACAACCACGTTTTTAGAAGATTTTAATCTTTCCCCACTCCGTACACAAACACATTTGTAGTGGAAGTTTATTCCAGTAGAGGGGGGCTCATAGGAGACTGACCCCACCAAATCTGGAGGTACAAATCCATGAGATTTTAAGTGAGGCTTTTTTGGGGATCTCAGCAGTGTAGTAGGGAGATCGTATCCAAGTCTCTGCTGTGAGTAGAGTTGGGCGTTACCTTTCAAGGATTTATGAGTAAGGCAATATATCCTGAAGATCTTACCTTATCTTATCTTATCTTATCTTATCTTATCTTAAGCAGAACTTATAAAGCGCACTGACACCTGGCGCTGGGAAAGTACAGAGGTTGCAGCGAGGCAGGCTAACCGGTGGTGGAGAAGAGCCAGGTTTTTAAGGTCTTTCTGAAGCTAAGCAGGGAGCCACAAGTCTTGATGGACAGAGGGAGGGGATTCCATAGTTTTGATGCCAGATGGGTAAATCTGCGTCCACCAAGTTTTTTCAGTCTGACGGTGGGGACGGCCAACAAGTGAAGGTGAGCCGACCGGAGGTTGCGAACCGGGAGGTGCTTCAGGATGAGGGCTTTCAAGAAGTCTGGGCTGTTGCCATGAAGGGCTTTTAAGATTAGGCAGCCGATCTTAAAGGCTGGCCTTTGTTCGATTGGTAGCCAGTGCAATTTGCGCGGGCCTTGCAGATTGCCACTTTGGGGTTTTGTGGATAAGTCTAGCTGCCTGATTTTGCACGATTAGGAGGCGGCGAAGCAACACTTGTGGTAGACCTAGATAGAGGGAATTGGAGAAATCGGGGCGGGATAGTACCAGCGAGATCACAACTTGTACCAGCGCCGCGTGCGACAGCAGATGTGAAATATTTCGGATTTTTCGCAGCTGGAACATGCTGGATGAGACCACTGCCCCCACCTGGGTTTTGAGGGAGAGGTATGAGTCAATAATCACCCTAAGGCTCTTTACCAAGCTAGAAGGTGCAGGGGACGGACCCAACTCACTTGGCCAGAACTGAGGGCCCCAGTGGGCCAAGCTGTTACCTGGCAGGATGAGCTCCGTTTTCCCTGGGTTAAGCTTTAATTGATTCTGATTCATCCACTGCTGTACGTAGAGCATCACTGCTTGGAGTACGGATGCGGCGTCGGGGAGATCCAGGGGAAAGAGGATCTACAAATCATCAGCGTAATTGAAGTCAGTAATCTTCCACCTCTTTAGCGAGTGAATTAGCGGGCGGAGGTACAAGTTGAATAGTAGGGGTGAAAGGGAAGATCCCTGAGGGACTCCACATAGTGTCGATGCCTTGGACACAGTGAAGGGGCCCAAGCGAACCGCCTGTGCTCTGCCCGAGAGGAAGGACTTAATCCACTCGAGGGCAGGGCCCCGGATGCCGGCCTGCTCATGACGGTGGAGAAGGATGTTATGGTCCACCGTGTCGAACGCGGCCGACAGGTCCAGGAGCACAAGTGCCTGCGGGGCTCCTCTGTCTGCGTTCCCCCTCAGGGCGTCCATCAGTGCCAAGATGACGGTCTCAGTGGAGTGAGCCGGCCTAAAGCCAGCTTGATTGGGTTCCAGATAGCTGGAGCTCTCAATAAATTTTGAGAGGCAGGTAGTTACATGAGCCTCAAGGATTTTGGACAAGTAAGGCAAGAGGGAGATAGGGCGGTAATTGGAAAGGATGGCAGGGCCTGCTCCCGTTTTTTTTTAGAGGGGGACTAGTATAGCCTCCTTGAAGGCGCTGGGGACCGTGCCGGTGCTGAGGGAGGCATTCAAGAAGGGGAGAATGCTGTCTGGTAGGGAGAGGCAGACATCCCTAAGGACATAGGGGGGCAGCGATCGTTGGGGGACCCCGACTTGATGTGGGTTGAAAGCTCAGAGAGGGTACTGGGATGAGGGCAGGGAAATGAGTCAAGGACAGAGGGTTAAGGGGAGAGGAATCCGGCGACCCGCTAGGCGTGGGGGGGGGGGATAGTGTTCTTGATGTCCACAATTTTCTCCATGAAGAAGGTATTTAGTGCATTGCAGGTCTCTTGTGTGGGAGTCTGAGTGGGAAGAGTTCTATCATCAGTAGTGAGATCATTCATTATTTTTAAATTTTCTTTTGATTTATTGTGGGCTGAGAGGATCCTGTCAGAGACGTGTACGGATTTGGCCCTGGATATCGCGCCTTTATAATTTTTACGGGCCGCTACATATAGCAGTCTGACGGAGTTGGAGTAGTCACGTCTCCAATTCCGTTCAAGCTGGCGGAGCTTCAGTTTCTGTTCCTTGAGGTCACTTGAGAACCATCTTTGCGAGTTGCCGTGCCTGGTACGCGCAAATTTGGTGAGGGGGGCAAACCGGTCGCTGGCTGCCTGCAGCCAATTGGCAATTTCTCCCTCCATCGAGTCGATACTTGAGTCGGGATAAATGGTGGGAGGAGTGTTGGTCAGGAAATCCAAGAAGCCTTGGGAGTCATAGGAGCTCCATTTGCGAGACAGCCCGCCTGCCAGAGTGGGGGCTTTGGCCCTACCTCTGACTGTGATGGTGACCTCGATCAGATGATGGTCCGACCAGATGCAGGGGGAGATAACTGGGCTGGCTAGTGCTAGACCGTGTGTCCAGATATGGTCAAGAATGTGACCCTTGATATGAGTAGGTGCAAAGACTTGTTGGGCCAGGTTGAGGCTGGATAAGGCTTCTAATAGTTCTGTAGCATGCGGTCCAGCTCGGGCATCGTTAAACCAATAATTAAAGTCCCCGAAGAGAGCGACTCTGGTGTGATGCAACATCAAGTATGCCATCTGTTCACTTAAAGAAATGGGGAACGTGGGCATGGGGTGGGGGGCCGATATATGAGTATGAGAGTGTGGGCGCCTGTCTCTGTCTCGAGATCAATGACTAAGTTGAGTCTCTTCCTAATAGGAAGCCAAAGCAGGGAGTAGAGTAGGAGCAGAGGCAGCGCCAGGCGGAAGGTGGCACACAAGACTGGCGCAGTATTCTGCTCCACCTGCAATTTGAGCAGTAATGCTCCATTTGCACCTAGGAGTAAAGCATTTCCACAGTCAAGACAACTCATGACTAATGCTTGAACTGGGATTGTCCTGGAGGTAGGGGGTCAAGGGAATGCTTTTTCAATAACCGCATGGTGGCAAAACAGGTTCCACGTAGGGTTGAGATGTGTTCTTTCTTGGATAGAGAGGTGTCTAACTTAACACTGAGATTTTTAACTGCTAGTTTTGGAGAAAGGGCAAGTCCCAGGTCTGGTGGCCACCAGTCAGACTTCCACAGGTGTTGGGCTTTCCCAAATAGAAGTATTTCATTTTTTCTCCATTTAGTTGCAAGCAGTTGTTAGTCATACAAGAGGCAATCTTCCTCATGCAGTCAGAAAAATGTGTTTTCACCCCATTCGGATCGGGAACAAGGGCGATGCCAACTGCGTGTCATCAGCATGAGATACACTCTCAAATCCACATGTCTTAATGATTTGTGCCACAGGGGCAACATAGGTATTAAATAAAGTGGGGCTCAGTATGGACCCCTGCGGAACACTTTTCCCGACAGGCATGGTACGAGATATATAGGGCTTCAGTAGAATAACCTGTGTACGGTCTTTCAACAAACATAGGAGTGCCTCACCAAAGACTGCAGAGTCGTGCAGCCATAGAATTAGGATGTCATGGGAGACCTTATCCAAGGCTGCAGCATCCCTGCATCCAGAGATGGTCCAGAGATTGTCTGATGGTCTCCGTTCTGAAGCCGGACTGGGATGGATCGAGGAGACTGTGGTCCTCCACCAAAGTTGGGAGTTGTTTCTGAAAGTATTCTCAGAGGAGAGAGAAGTGAGATAGGACCACAATTTGAAGTATTATTTGGGTCGACATTGGGTTTTGTGAAAATGGGGGAGGTTAATGCAGTTTTCTAGTTGACAGGAACTGGTGCTGAGTCTAAGGGGGGATTAAAAAGGGATGTAATTTTGGGGGCTTTTGAATGGGAGAGACTCGCCATAATGCTGGGAGGACACAGGTCGAATGGTGACCCTGACTTGTCCGTTTCTAACAGCCTCTGGGTTTGCTCCGAAATACAAGGAGCAAAAGTTTCCAAATGATGAATGGCATTCGATGAAGGTAAACTAAGATCAGGAAGACAGCCAGGTTGGCTCTGGGTTGGGGGGATATTTGTTAAAATATTATTTACCTTCTCTTCAAAAAAGTTAGATAGCAAATCACCGAGCTCTTGAGTAGCTGGGCTCACACGCCTGCAAGTGCTGGGTTTAAGCTCTTGTGGCGCTTGTGCCACAGGTGTAGAGTTAGAACTGACTGGTGCATGTGGACCTGTGGCCACCCTTTTCTCTGAAAAACAAAGTCTCCTAAAATGCCATCTCTTCCAGATAATGCTGTCTCTGCAGAAGTGCCTTTTACCCAACAACGCCCCCACCCGTAGAGCTGCTGCAACGACTGCGAGATTTGTCAGTGTCGGAAGTAAACAGATGCCCAATTAGACGGTCTGTCATGGAAAAATGTCAGATTAGGCGGTCTGTCTTTGGCAGATGCTAGATTAGACTATCTGTCGATGCTCGGTGTACTAAAGGGGTAGTAGTTCTTTGCCATCTTTTGATACTGCTCCCGTGAAGAGCACAAAATAATTAAAACACACACGTGAAATGCCACGATCTCTGACAGACGCAACCTCCAACCCCAACTTGAATGCACCGGCACTCGAGTAACAGTTCTCCCATATTAAAAGAAAAGCAATAAGAATATATAGTGCTCGCGGTCCCGAAAATAAAAGCGGACTGCGCATTAAGTTACCAAACAAAAAAAAACTATTGCGATAATAAAAGCAGACCGCGCATGTAAGTTACAAAAATTGAAGGAGGCTGTGTCCCTCTGCAAGTAAACAATCCAATCCTGGTGGGCGGGGCCAAAAGTGGACAGGGTGGCAACCCTCAGTGCAATCATTACACTGTGCTTTGTATCATCCTTGACGCAAAACGACGCACACAAATCAAAATTGCAGGCGGATCATCGACACGACTTCTGCAATAGTATTGATTCCAAGAAGTCCTCGCATGGCGAGTGTAGCGCATGTGCGTTGCTAATGCCAGGCGAGACCTAAAAACCATAGTGAATATATATATAGTGGTATCTAGAAAATAAAATAAAAATGCACTGATAAAGTTTTGGGTGATGGCCTCTCTTTGGATGAATCTGTAAAATTGACCTTTTGTCCTGAATGTTGACCCTTTGTCCTGAAATTTTTTATAGTCCTTCCCAGAATTTGCCTCTGTGTCCGGTGGTCACCCTCCTTAAAGCCAATAGTGTCTCTAGCCCCCTTTCTGTCTTCAGAATGATGAGCCGCAGATTTGCATTGCAGGTTGCTTACATTATGCAGAGACCTGCATTAGGTTTATGCACAAAGCCTTGTTTCTTTACAGGTGTTTCACGTATGTGTCTAAAGATAGGAAAGTTTTCTCAGCCGCGCGGGCTCAGCGCTTCAGAAGGTTCAAGGATAGGTAGTTTGTCACCACTTGTCAGACAGGTTTTCATGTAATGAGCCAGTTTCTCCCCCCCTAGCTGCTCAGCCCTTAGGGCTCCTGAAGGTGCAAGAGTGACAGCTTGTAAGACGAGTCTGTGCCGCAGAATGCAGCTTTTTGAGGCCTGTTAGTCTGGTTTACAGGGACTTGTATGTCAGTGCCAAAGGGGGTAAGAGGAGCATGTGTACCGTCCAGAACAGGTAGGTCTGAAAATAGGCAGGTAAGAGAACAGGTGGGCGGAGTCAGAGCCGGCAGAGCAGTTACCTGTCCAGTCTCCACCCTCTGTCCGTCCTGTATAACCTGAGCCCAGACACTATCCGACAGCCAGACAAGAAGCGTGGAGTCAGAGGAGCCCCCCCAGCACTGCAGCTGAGTGACGCCGCCCCAGCCCCGCCGACATGACCCTCCTGCGTTGCCTCCTGCTGCTCTCCTGTCTCAGCCTCCTGTGGGGAGGGACCCAGGGGCTCCTGGGTGAGTATCACGGACCCTGAAGGGACACTGGGAGGGAGGAAGCCATCCCCGGTAAGTGTGGGGGTTCACATTAGGCCCTGAGAGGGAGGGTGATCCCCGGGGAGTGTCAGGGATCATGGAGGGGCCAGAGAGTGGGAGGGAGTCCCCTGATGAGTTTGGGGGCCTCAGACCGGACCCTGCATGGAAGAAGGGAGGCCTCCCCCCTCTGCATCACTTTCATGCTCTGTCGGAGGAGAGACCCTAATATAGCGCCTGAGTGGCGACTGGCATCTATGGGGAGGGGGAGTGGCATGTGCCCGCTAAATATTGTTTTTTTAAAATGTTAGCGTATCTAACGTGACGTCCTCACCCCTGATCTCTTCTTTGCAGGCAATCAACTGGATGCTGTAACTCCCTTGCCCAATCCTGGGGCTGCTCCCATGCAGCATGGGAGCAGCGCCCTGATTGAAGGGAGCGGCGTCACTTGGCTCTCCACAGAGCACTGGAGGCCGGCACTTACTCTCAGCCTAGCTATCTTAAGCTGGGTCGAGAGGTTTAAAATGCGCATGTGTGACTGACCATCGCAAGACAGCCGGCCAAAGAGACATGCACACTTTAAACAGTGCATTAGACTGCACACCCTCTGCAAGACAGCCGGCCAAAGAGACATGTACACTTTAAACAGTGCATTAGACAGCGCACCCTCTGCAAGACAGCCGGCCAAAGAGACATGCACACTTTAAATAGTGCATTAGACAGCGCACCCTCTGCAAGACAGCCGGCCAAAGAGACATGCACACTTTAAACAGTGCATTAGACAGCGCACCCTCTACAAGACAGCTGGCCAAAGAGACATGCACACTTTAAATAGTGCATTAGACAGCGCACCCTCTGCAAGACAGCCGGCCAAAGAGACATGCACACTTTAAACAGTGCATTAGACAGCGCACCCTCTGCAAGACAGCTGGCCAAAGAGACATGCACACTTTAAACAGTGCATTCGACTGCACACCCTCTGCAAGACAGCCGGCCAAAGAGACATGTACACTTTAAACAGTGCATTAGACAGCGCACCCTCTGCAAGACAGCCGGCCAAAGAGACATGCACACTTTAAATAGTGCATTAGACAGCGCACCCTCTGCAAGACAGCCGGCCAAAGAGACATGCACACTTTAAACAGTGCATTAGACAGCGCACCCTCTACAAGACAGCTGGCCAAAGAGACATGCACACTTTAAACAGTGCATTAGACAGCGCACCCTCTGTAAGACAGCCGGCCAAAGAGACATGCACACTTTAAACAGTGCATTAGCCAGCGCACCCTCTGCAAGACAGCCGGCCAAAGAGACATGCACACTTTAAACAGTGCATTAGACAGCGCACCCTCTGCAAGACAGCCGGCCAAAGAGACATGCACACTTTAAACAGTGCATTAGACAGCGCACCCTCTGCAAGACAGCCGGCCAAAGAGACATGCACACTTTAAATAGTGCATTAGACAGCGCACCCTCTGCAAGACAGCCGGCCAAAGAGACACAAGACAGCCGGCCAAAGAGACATGCACACTTTAAACAGTGCATTAGACAGCGCACCCTCTACAAGACAGCTGGCCAAAGAGACATGCACACTTTAAACAGTGCATTAGACAGCGCACCCTCTGCAAGACAGCCGGCCAAAGAGACATGCACATTTTAAACAGTGCATTAGACAGTGCACCCTCTGCAAGAGCCGGCCAAAGAGACATGCACACTTTAAACAGTGCCTTAGACAGCGCACCCTCTGCAAGACAGCCGGCCAAAGAGACATGCACACTTTAAACAGTGCATTAGACAGCGCACCTCTGCAAGACAGCCGGCCAAAGAGACATGCACACTTTAAACAGTGTATTAGACAGCGCACCCTCTTCCCTGTGGCTGTCAGTCAGCTGCGGCCCCGCCCCCATCCTGAGGCTGAGGGATGAAAAATAACATGGCAATGAACTACTGTTTTATTTTTAATCTCTGAGCTCTGGGGGGGTTTAAGTGGGACGACGACGGAGGAGCCCCCTCTGCGCCTCAAAGCACTGCCCCCCTCATGAGGCGCTCCGAGGGTGCCGAGGGTGGGTGAGGTGCATGTGGAGAGCAGCGCGCACGCGGACATACATGGGATGAAGAGGGAACAGGAAGGGGTGAATGGGAGCGGGAGCCCTCCTGTGCTGTCTGTCAGGAGGGGTCGGTGTGTCCCGAGCCCAGCAGCCGCTGGTAAACGCAGGCACTTTCTTGGGGTCATGGAGGGATGGGGGCTCCCTGGGGTGCCTGAACCCCACATTCCGCAGACCCTTGGTCTTGAAGTAGCTCGGCCACCATGGTCGGATTGGAACAGAGACTAGGCGCAGGTCCAACAATAAAAGTGGCCCCCATCAGCGAATCAGAGAGCTAAAAATAAAAATGCCCCACATTTCCACATAGAGCAGTTTGTAACTTGTAAAGATACCTCAAACAGGAAGTGAGCATGCAGGGGTGCCGGTGAGGCAATGTCTGTGGTGATATCAAGGAAATGAACAGCAAAAAACAGCTCAGCCCAGCAGAGCATAACCCAGGCCCACAAACCTCGAAAACCCAGCCATAAACTGACCTATCAGAGCGGCCCATCGGCACTGCGTGATCAGCACACAGGCCAGTCCGACCCCAGCAGTTACTGCTGGAGTGATGCTGCTAGCGCCAAGAAGGCTCGCCTTGTAGTTGTAGGCTCATTCCTACTACGGAGAAGTGAGGGGGCGAGTCCGGGCATCTTTGGTGTCTGTAGAAACACTACACGGGCAGGGAGACTCCTGGGAGGAAGTGACCGTCAAGGAACCCTAATGAACATTCTCTGCAATTGATGTTTCAACTGAATGAATGAATGAACGCGTTTATTGTATTAGGGGTAATTACACAACTGCAGAATAATGAATGAAAACTGATAAAAAGCAGCTAGACAATAAATTAACCACCACCCTCCTAACAGAAAAAAAGAATTAAGAAAAGATAGCAACTTAAAATTCAAAATGTAGCTTTATCAAGCGATTTTACAAGTCATCTGGCGTCAAAGGCAGTATGTTAGGGCTGAAAATGCAGTCATCCTGGCCAAGGCCGTTCTGTGTTAATAAAACATTGCTGCTTCCTTTGTTGTTCGTGTCGTTACCAATAAACAAAGGCTTCGGTTCTTGTTCTGCAGCTCGAGCGGTGCTGAGAGGGGCGTGGACTGAGAGGTGCGTGTGCTGAGAGGTGCGTGTGCTGAGAGGTGCATGTGCTGAGAGGTGCGTGTGCTGGGCGGTGCGTGTGCTGGGAGGTGCGTGTGCTGCTGAGAGGTGCGTGTGCTGGGCGGTGCGTGTGCTGGGAGGTGCGTGGACTGAGAGGTGCGTGGACTGAGAGATGCGTGTGCTGAGAGGTGCGTGTGCTGAGAGGTGCGTGTGCTGGGCGGTGCGTGTGCTGGGAGGTGCGTGTGCTGAGAGGTGCGTGTGCTGAGAGGTCTGAGAGGTGCGTGTGCTGAGAGGTGCGTGTGCTGGGCGGTGCGTGTGCTGGGAGGTGCGTGTGCTGAGAGGTGCGTGTGCTGGGCGGTGCGTGTGCTGGGAGGTGCGTGTGCTGAGAGGTGCGTGTGCTGAGAGGTCTGAGAGGTGCGTGTGCTGAGAGGTGCGTGTGCTGGGCGGTGCGTGTGCTGGGAGGTGCGTGTGCTGAGAGGTGCGTGTGCTGGGCGGTGCGTGTGCTGAGAGGTGCGTGGACTGAGAGATGCGTGTGCTGAGAGGTGCGTGTGCTGAGAGGTGCGTGTGCTGGGCGGTGCGTGTGCTGGGAGGTGCGTGTGCTGAGAGGTGCGTGTGCTGAGAGGTCTGAGAGGTGCGTGTGCTGAGAGGTGCGTGTGCTGGGCGGTGCGTGTGCTGGGAGGTGCGTGTGCTGAGAGGTGCGTGTGCTGGGCGGTGCGTGTGCTGAGAGGTGCGTGGACTGAGAGGTGCGTGTGCTGGGAGGTGCGTGTGCTGGGAGGTGTGTGGACTGAGAGGTGCGTGGACTGAGAGGTGCGTGTGCTGGGAAGTGCGTGTGCTGAGAGGTGCGTGTGCTGGGCGGTGCGTGTGCTGGGAGGTGCGTGTGCTGAGAGGTGCGTGTACATGGGCGGTGCGTGTGCTGAGAGGTGCGTGTGGTGGGAGGTGCGTGTGCTGGGAGGTGCGTGTGCTGAGAGGTCTGAGAGGTGCGTGTGCTGAGAGGTGCGTGTGCTGGGCGGTGCGTGTGCTGGGAGGTGCGTGTGCTGGGAGGTGCGTGTACATGGGCGGTGCGTGTGCTGAGAGGTGCGTGTGGTGGGAGGTGCGTGTGCTGGGAGGTGCGTGTGCTGGGAGGTGCGTGTGCCTTCGAGGTGCGTATGCTGGGAGGTGCGTGTGCTGAGAGGTTCGTGTGCTGAGAGGTGCGTGTGCTGGGCGGTGCGTGTGCTGGGAGGTGCGTGTGCTGGAAGGTGCGTGGACCGTGCGTGATAGATTCATTCTTGGGTTCCTAAAGTCGGCCAGAGTTTGTTCAGACAGCTCAAGCTCCGCAACCTGCCTGTGTATCCCTCTCCCGCCAAAACTGCCAGCACGCCTCTTCTCTGATGTAGTGACAGCGGAGTCTTTCTTCCGCTCGCTTCAACATGCGGAACAGGATAAGGCAAGGGTGACCCCAGACACATGATTTCACTCCAAGGTGTAATGCCCAGCATAAGAGTAACAGTATGAGGGCCTAAGGCCCGACCCTACAATGGCGACGAGGGTGGAGCTGTGCCCAGCGTGCCACAGCTGAAAGAAAACTTCAGGGAAAAGGGGAAGAGAGCTGCCTGCAGCAAAGGCACACCACACCCCCTGAGCAGCGCCGGCTGTCGAGAGGCCTGGAGGGCGTGTACCAAGCCCCGGGCCTGCCTGAAGCATGAAGTGACCCCCAGAGAGTGAAGAGCGAACCGACCGGAGCCCACCCGCGTCGGCCGTGACTGAGCCCCCCTGCCTGGGGTGAAGAGAGAGCCGTGCAGAGCCCATCTGCATCGGCAGCCACCGAGCCGAAACTGGATGCCCCACAGACGCGGCAACCACGGGTAAACCTACGCGGAGCCCACCCGCGTGGTTGAACAGGCCCGTCGGCCTAAGGTGAGCCCGTGACCAGCACCGAAAGCGGAGCCCACCCGCAACGGTGACAACGATACTAATGGCGGCCGCCTGCTAGCGCCGCCCGGGACACGTATAAAGCGGAGCCCACCCGCTATAAACTATGAACACTAACTTTGCCCCAAACAGAGTGAGCGGCGTCAGATATTACCCCCAAGTGAAGCAAGGCCAGCGGAGCCTACCCGCGGCCTGCCTGCAGCGACCCATGCCCCGCCTCGCAGCGTTTGACTGAAGCTGCGGCAGCGTGAATGAGCCCGCAGCGTGTGGAGAGCTGCCGTGCACAGTTTAAAGAGAGCGGAGCCCACCCGCGAGGGGACAGCGAGCTCTGTGCCCCCCCTGCGCAGCCTGTGAGGAATGAGGCCAGCTGCGAGGGGCACGAAAGGGTTGAAGAGATCGGCCGGGAGACTAGCCGTGGAGTGAAAGCTGCCGGTGTTCGTACCCCGCACCCAGCACCGCACGTAGCTAGCAGTCACAACCCGCTCTGTGGTCCCAGCGCGGCCGCTGCCAAAGCAAAGAAAACCGCAGGAGAGGAGCAAAATACACCGTGACAGCCCCGGCAGCCTTCAGGGAACTGAAGACACAGGTTGCCGTCGGGCGTTAAAGGAGAAGTAAGGCCCACAGCGTCTGCAAGCTGCTGGGGCCGATCGGAGCACCGAAGGTGAGGAATTCAGCCCAGAGGAAATGCTAATCACAGGGCCTCAAGCGCAAAAACACAGGAGCTGGGGCCGGCAGCATTGGTGAGGCTGCTCTGGCCTCTAGAAGCGCGGCAGTGCATGTGAATGATATGCAGCAGAGCACCTGAGCGTGTGTTGCACAAACAGGCATATGACGCAGCCTGTCAACATCAAACAGTGGAAACATACGAGGAAGCACCTACCAGGCTATGAGTGCCCTTGCCCTGGGGGAAAAAGATAATAAGGAGCCCAGTCCACGAGGAGCCCGCACCGGCACTCCTCCAAAGAAAGTGAAAGGCATTGAAAAACTCAGTGAGGAACGAGCCGAGCACAGCACTGGAAAAGTAAGCACAACTGCCATCTAGTGGCCATCTTCGCAACTGCACCCCTAAAAGTAAAGGAAGCTGCCACAGAACTGAGACACTGGGAACAATAAACTAAGGAGCTCAGGGGCAATCAAGCAGAGACAGTCCCAGGCTGCTGTGCCCTACAGCAAGAAAACCAAGGCACCTCTACACAAGCACTACAGTGCACAAAGAAAAGAGAAGCACAAGGAGGCTGCAAGGATTGCACCCAGGACACTGGAGGAGTGCGCAGGAAAGCGCCGAAGAGCACCACTGGACAAGTGAGGAACACTCAAGAACCCCACACCAAGTAGCTGCGCAACAGCACAAAGGAACTGGAGTAGCAGCAAGGCCTGCACATATGACACTGCGTGAAAAGGCGCAGGGAAGCGTCAGGCGTGCAGGAAGGTAAATGCACAGCAACGCGGACTACAGATTCAAAAGACGGCAGCGCAGGAGCGCGCCAGAAGCGCAAGAACGCAACGGAATCCCAGGAACGCGCCAGAAGCCCCAGAAGCGCGTCAGGAGAGCAACAACTCCACGCAAGACACACGAAAATACACTGGCAGCAAACCCAAAGGCCACAAGGTGAAACAAGCCTACGACAAGTAAGGAAAATACAGCAGCAGCCCAGCACGAGAAGAAAGAACGTACCAAGCTCATCACACAGCCTGAGAAGAAAAACGCGACGGCGCGAGAGTGCACCACAGAAACAGGAGTGCAAGAACTCCTCTGAAGACACCCACAAGCACGCCACAAGTGCGCCAAGAGAAGTTCCAAAGAATCGCAACCGACCACGCAGAAGCAGCAAGACCAGAAAAAGGCCAATGGGGTGGTGACGCAACCCTCCAGAAGCAACACTTCGGAAGCACCGACGCCGCGCCAGAAGAGAAGACAGCGATACCTGGTGGCCACAGGCCATCGCTGCAGCACAAAGGCGAAAGTAAGAACACCACCACACGAACTGACAATGATTCTGGAACCCAGCACCAGGAAGTGCGAAAGCGCATGACGCAAATGCGCAGCAGTGCGGCCAGCACTAGCCCAAAGCAGCAAGTCACAAAGAAGATACGAAGAGCGCACCCAGTTGCGCACCAAAGCAATCAAACAGAGATGAAAATGGTTGCGCAGTCAACCCGTAGCATTGAAGAATCCACACAACAGCAACATGACCACTCAGCATGGTCACCAAGCACCACGAAGCCTACCTGCTGGACATCGGCAGAAGGGACCAGCACGAAGTCCAAGAACCTCTGCACCATGAATCCTACCTGCCGGACATCGGCAGAAGGGACCAACACGAGGTCCAAGAAGCTCAGCACCGCGAATCCTACCTGCCGGACATCGGCAGAAGGGACCAGCACTAGGTCCAAGAAGCTCAGCACCACGAA
Organism: Lissotriton vulgaris; assembly: GCF_964263255.1. NCBI lineage: Eukaryota > Metazoa > Chordata > Amphibia > Caudata > Salamandridae > Lissotriton > Lissotriton vulgaris. The sequence continues at coordinate 13,118,975 of NC_141693.1, read as the reverse complement.
GCCTACCTGCCAGACCTCGGCAAAAGGGACCAGCACAAAGGTCCAAGAAGTTCAGCCAAGGCGCGGTCCAGGAACATGGATCAACAAACTTCACCTAAAGTCCAGCCAAGGCGCGGTTCGCGAACATGGACCAAAGAACTTCAATTTCACAAATGATAGATGCGACTGAAAGAAGAGGTGAAGGTCGCGACGCCAACCCTGGGAGTTCAGTGACAAGAAGACAGTGTCCTAGGACTAGGACAGGACCAGGCAGACCTGTGTGGAGTGCGCGCGCTGCATAGGGAAGCATGGCCAGAGAAGATGAAGAAGAGGGGACCAGGGTACGTCGCGAGAAGAAGAGAATAAGGAAGAAGTAATCAGAGTGGCACGACTGTCAGGTTAAGAAGAAGGAAGAAAGAACAGAGTGGCCACCGCCACTAAGAAAAGAAGAAAAGAGAAGTCGGAATGGCACGCTGCCACTGCAAGAAGAAGCCGCCCTGCGGAAAGAAGCAAGGTGACAGGCACTGGAACACCTGAGTGCGATGGAAGACAAGCCTGGCAAGCGCACCGGCAGCGCAGAACAGAGAGAACCACCTACGAGCCATCCATCCACATGGCGATCGCAGGAGAGAGCAAGCTAGACTGTTGGCGACATCTACCTCTGGGGTTTGAGCGGAAGATTGGATGGCGAGACTACCACCAGCCCGTGGCAAACCAGTATCAGAGCCTCAAGGGACTCTGGTGGCAGCAAGTCCCGCACGGGAGACAGATCTATAGTAGCACGTCTGCAGGACCCAAGAAGATGAAAGCCTCGAGAGCAATGAAAAGAGTCGACAACTCAACCTTCAGGTGGAACTAGGACACGACGGTGAGGCTCATGGAGCGCCCTGCTCACGGCCCGAAGGCTATGGTAGAGCAACGCGACCAAAAACACCAGTCCAGTGGAAACCTGGCAAAGAGGTCCTCCCGGATATCTTGTGGCAGAAGAAAACTGGCGAGAGGGGCATCCTAGTGAGAGGGATGTTCGCACCTACTCTATTCACCTGCCAAGAAACACACTGAAGCCTGCCTGGAAACATCACGCAACCAGCATGGAGAAAAGAAGCCGGAAGACAAACAACAACCATGTCATCCATTTCTCTTTAACTAGTCATCACCAAGAGAGCAAAGCAAAAGGCAGGGCTATGAACAGCCGACAGAGAAAGAATGAACCCGCCGAACAACTGCGAATCGTGCCACCAAGAACTGTTAATCCAAAATTCAAGAACTATACTGCCTGCGGCTTGCAAGCAGCCAAAGAGACTCGTTTTGAAAGTGCAAGTCCAATGTTGTTTTCTGTGTTTTCTTTCCCCCACAGGTTTTTGGACTTTTTCTGTTTGGGTTAATTTTTAACCAATTTGGGGAGGGATGTAATGCCCAGCATAAGTCAGCAGTCTAGTGCTGAGCCTGTAACTACACTGAACACCCACCCACCACTGATGTCACAGGTCATGTGACACAGTACTAATAAAAGAGGCCGAGCGCACGTGCTCTGGCCCAGTTGCACCATGTATGCAGTGTGTCTTGTGTCTCATTGAGCAACAGTATGAGGGCCTAAGGCCCGACCCTACACAAGGCAAACCCCTCTCATTCCACCCCCTCCTCTCCTGGGCGTCTGAAGGTGATTCCTGTGGTCTTTTTTTATCGAGATTTTTCCTCAGGCTCAGATCAGGATTCCATTCTCCCAATTCCCCTCGGTGGTTTTGGCGCCCCCTAGGGGTCAGCTATGGTAACATAAAGTACTACATTTTCCACTTCATTTATTTTTCATTTAAGGTGTGCATTATTTTATATACACTTACGTCATGGTTAGAGATTAACAAAATAATGACAGAATATTTTCTTTTTTAACTATATCTTTGTCTCTCCCTAAATGCTCACTGGTCCGCCCCCTTTGCACTTCGAATCACTGCACCCACACTTTTCTGAACGCCCTTTGACCGCCGGGTTGAATCGCTCTGTTTAATCTGAGAAAGCCAGCGATATCAGCATACGGCGCCTGCCTTCCCTTACCTGCACTGTGCACCTTTTGCATCTTATAAGATATTCTGTGCGATGTATCGATGTTTCTTTAACACATCGCACTATTCATCTGAAAACATTCTGCTAAAGCACAGTCCTCTGGTGTTAAAGGGGGTCGTGAAAATGCAACTGATGTAGTCATTGCAGAACGTGTGACCAGGAAACCTGGGTTTAAATCACGGCTTTTCCGCCTGACTGAATTATGTATTCGAAATCAAAGGTATTCACTTCATGTATCCAATTAATTATAATACTGATTATTGGGTATTATTTAATTATAATAATGTCATCTAGGAGCACGATCAAGTTCGAGGTGCCACCTGTGCAATAACCTCGCTTGTAAGTGCTTTAAAGGCCTTTAATGTTCCGCCTTCCAGATCGAATGATATTGGCCAAGATGTGAGACGCCGAATGATTGGTTCGCAGGGTGCAGTCCTGGGGCTGTCAGGAGGGAGGTTAATAACTGTTCCAACGTTCAAGTTAAGAAAACTTCGCTTCAAATAAACGCACTGTAATGTTGTGCTGTAACGTGCAGTGATAAATATACATTTTCATAGTGCGCATGCACAGTTGCTTGCATCATAAATGATAAAACATATTTGGTGCAGTAAGCATTGGCCGAAGAAGTTACAAACACTTCATTATTATCACACACAGCAAAAATATCCGAGGGGACGTTGTCTCACCGTTTCATTTTTTTGGAAACCTCCCCAGTTTATGCTCCGTTGTTTCATTACTCTTTTATTTGTCCAGCAAACCACGCACTTCTAATGCTTTTTAGTAATATTGAGACTTACGTAGAGACATTTTTTTCTAACTGTTTTTTAAAAGCAAACACATCACAGCTCGGCTGGAAACTCCTTCACAGGCTTTTGTAAGAATAACTCTGTCATCAGTTAAAGCCAATGCCGGCCCCGGGCCCCTCCGCATTTCCAGATGAACCGGTTGTGCGAGGCTATATTGGTGCAAAAGAATCACCCTGGTATGAGGAAGGTTTCTTCCTTGTTTCACTTTCTCCCCCCATCTGTCCCCCCTCCCCCTGTTTTGTCGGCACATGACCTTCTCCCTGGTACAGTTCTTACACAGGTTTTCTTGTGTCACTGGGGGGTAGGGGGGGATACTGAGGGCCCAGCCCCAAACCGTCCACCAGTCAGGGCACTGTCCGTCCTGTGGGAGGGGTCTGTCAGTCTGTCCATCCTGTGTAGGGGCGCAGTTCATCCTGTTGGGCTCTGTCAGTCTGTCCATCCTATTTGAGGGCACAGTCAGTCTGTCCTGCGTGTGGGCGGGTTCTGTCAATACTGTGAGCGCCTCTGTCAGTCTGTCCGTCCTGTGTGAGGGTCCAGGCCCAAGGCATCCACCGCTCATGGCACTGTCCGTCCTGTGGGAGGGTTCTGTCAGTCTCTCCGTCCTGTATAAGGGCTCTGAGCAGGGTGGACGAGAATCCCAGCGGCGAAGGTGGACTGATGCTTCCCCAGCCCCGCCGACATGAACCTCCTGCGCTGCCTCATTGCCTCAGGCTCCTATAGGGGGAGCCCCGGGGTCCGCCGAATGAGGATGAGGGGACCCTTGGTGACTGTAAAGGGACAACCGTATGACTGTGAGAGGAAGGACCTGAGTGTGACTGGTCGGGGAGCCCCTGGTGAGAGTGAGGGATCCCCATTGAGTGTGGAGAGCCCCGGCTGAGTGTGAGGGAACCCGAGTGAATGTGAGGGACCCACGGGTGAGTGTGAGGACCCTGAGTGAATGTGAGGGACCCACGAGGGGAGTGTGAAGTACCCGAGGCAATGTGAGGGACCCACGGGTGAGTGTGAGGGGCCCTCGTGTGAATGTGAGGGACGCTCGGGTGAATGAAGGGGGCCCGTGAGTGTGAAGGGATCCCTAGTGAGTGGAGAGTCCTGGATGAGTGTGAGGGACCCCGAGTGAATGTGAGGGACCCACGGGTGAGTATGAGGGACCCACGGGTGAGTATGAGGGGAGCTCAAGGTGAATGTGAGGGACCCACGGGTGAGTGTGAGGACCCTGAGTGAATGTGAGGGACCCACGAGGGGAGTGTGAAGTACCCGAGGCAATGTGAGGGACCCACGGGTGAGTGTGAGGGGCCCTCGTGTGAATGTGAGGGACACTCGGGTGAATGAAGGGGGCCCGTGAGTGTGAAGGGATCCCTAGTGAGTGGAGAGTCCTGGCTGAGTGTGAGGGACCCCGAGTGAATGTGAGGGACCCACGGGTGAGTGTGAGGACCCTGAGTGAATGTGAGGGACCCACGAGGGGAGTGTGAAGGACCCGAGGCAATGTGAGGGACCCACGGGTGAGTGTGAGGGGCTCTCGTGTGAAAGTGAGGGACGCTCGGGTGAATGAAGGGGGCCCGTGAGTGTGAAGGGATCCCTAGTGAGTGGAGAGTCCTGGCTGAGTGTGAGGGACCCCGAGTGAATGTGAGGGACCCACGGGTGAGTATGAGGGACCCACGGGTGAGTATGAGGGGAGCTCAAGGTGAATGTGAGAGGACTCCGGGTGAGTGTGAGGGGTGCTCGGGTGAATGTGAGGGACGCACAGGTGAATGAAGGGGGCCCGGGAGTGTGAAGGGATCCCTAGTGAGTGTGGAGAGCCCCGGCTGAGTGTGAGGAACAAGAAGTAAATGTGAGGGTCCCACGGGTGAGTATGAGGGGAGCTCAAGGTGAACATGAGGGGACTCCCTGGTGAGTGTGAGGGGCCCTTGTGTGAATGAAGGGGGGCCTGTGAGTGTGAGAAGCCCTCGTGTGAATGAAAGGGGGCCTGTGAGTGTGAGAAGCCCTCGTGTGAATGAAAGGGGGCCCGTGAGTGTGAGGGGCCCTCGTGTGAATGAAGGGGGGCCCGTGAATGTGAGGGAGCCGCGGGTGAGTATGAGGGACACTCGGGTGAATAAAGTGTGGCCCGTGAGTGTGAAGGGATCGCTGGTGATTGTGAGGGGACCCCTGGTGAGTGTGAGGGGAATCCCGGGGCAGTGTGAGGGGAGAAACTGGTGAGTGTGAGGGGACCCAGACAGGACCTTGGATGGAGGAGGGAGACCTCAGGTAAGTGTGAGGGGGTGCTGGATGAGTGTGAGGGATCCAGAGGGATATTGTGAGGGACGCAGGGTGGGGAGGGAGACCCCGGGGTGAGTGAGAGGGTCCCATGGGTGAGGGTAACCTAGAGAGACCTAGATCGGACCCTCATTGGGAGGGCACCCCCAAGGGCACATCTCATGCGATCCGTGTGAGGCGAGACTCTCTATAGCACCTCAGAGCACCGCTCACCTCATGAAGTGCTCTGAGGGTACACGGTAAGCAGCATGGCCCTTTAAGTGCTGCACACAGTGGTTGCAGTGTGCGGGATCGGAAAGGCACGGCGTGCCCCTACTTCTGTTATTAAAAAGATTCCGTTCCCCTACATTTTCTTTTCAAAACTGTGTCCCAGGACGGCAGAAATAGCCAAAGCCTTAAGATAAGGCTTGGCTTGCTTTCTTGAACATTCGTGGACCTTTGTGGACGGGCGGGTGGAGAGAAAAGGAAAAGGACTCTGTCTCTTCCTTACTGCCCAGCGAAGACATGGACAATGTCCTCTTCTTTTCTGTAATGGCAGCTGCCCCCTCTCTCTTCCTATTATTCCCTCTCTTTCTGTCTTGCTCCTCACATACTGAAAACCGTGATTTAAAGAAATGGTTCACAACCTCTCTTTCCTTTTTTCATTTAGTTGCTTCCCTGTGAAATGGATCCAAAAAAGAAAAACACTCTTGCAGAAAATGCCCTTTTTCTGACATTTTTCTATTCCAAAGTGAAGCCTGGGGTTGGGGAGAAATAAAGGGTTTTAAATATGAAAAGTAAATACACAACTAAATAAAGCAAGACAGAGTGGTTGCAAAGTGGCCAGATTGGTTTTATTCACACCCAAACACATCAGGCTCACTTTACAGACTTTGCAGTGAAGGCTACTTTTGTTTTCTTGTCTTTCTTGCCATTATTCAGGGAGGGTACACAGTCCCTTCCAATGGCAGTAATCCTCCTTGTGAACAACAGGTTCCTCTGGCGTGTGCACCACGTAGTTCCAGGATCTCCGGTCCCACATTCAAGTGTGTTTCTGCCCTGAAGACACATGGCACCAGTAGTCATACTGTAGTGTGCCTTTGAAGGGACGGGCGGTTCAGAGGGTTTACCTTTGAACCACAGATGTGTCCCCTGAATTTCAGTCCTGTCTGCCTTGAGGCCTTGGAATGCAGATCCTAATCTTTAGTGAGGACATGATCTGGCTCCAGAGGCCAAGTGTCAAGACCTCTCCCTCCAATCTATCCAGCCAGGCCATCAAGTGGCAGAGGCCTGTCTTTCCAGTTCCATGCCCAATGCTCATAGCTGTCCCTGGGGAATGCACAGACATGCTCCCCCAGCCTCGGGTTTGGTCTGGAGCCAACTAAAAGGCACACAAAGAGTTTTAGAGCAGAGAGATGCCCACTTTCCAGAAGTAGTATTTCTAAGATACTAGTGACAAATTTACCTTTACCACACAAGAGGAGTTGTCGTTGTGAATCCAAAGATAGGAAATATTATGAGGCTGATCCACTGTAAGCCTATAGCAGCCTGAAGTAACTTCAACCATTCCCTCATGTTGACCTAAGGGAAGAGAAATGCTCACAGGTAGTGAAAACACACATGGGTATTTTCCCGACCTGGGCAAGGAACATACAAGTACCTGCCCTGCCTTTCTTACACCACTTGCTTCATCCTTCAAGACTTTTCGAGTGGTGATCTAATGAAGATCGCCCAGAGCAGATCTTCAATATTTGATGAAGATGAGGAATAAAATGCTTGCTCAAGGGAGTGTAAGTTATCGATACAGTACCAGTGAGAAATACTCAAATATATGCCTTGTTACAAGAAGAAAAATGATACTTATTGGTGTAATGTCAATGTGGCCTAATGTGATGTGTAAGTTGTTTTTTTGCAATAAAAAGAGGTTTAAAAAAATCATAGGTGCAGGTGAACACACACAGGTGGGCAATTGTAGGCTTGAGACATGTCTAAAAGCAGCAGTAAGCATGACTTCCTAACATGTGTAGGAAGGGCACACACACGTTCATACTGCATTTTCAGTGGCAAAGTGCCTTAAGCCCTAAGACCACTAAATAAAAGAGAATCAGCAAAACCCCAGTGCTGTCTCATGGGAAGTGCCGACGTCCTAAGTAGGGAAAACCCACATGGCGTTATTCACTACCTGGGCATGGAACACCCATGTGTACCTGCCCGACCGTTCACCTGCCACTTGCTCCGTCCCTCAGGGCTTACCCTGGGGTGATCTCATGGTAGAGGAAGTCCTACTCAGGGATGGCAAAGGAGTGAAAGATGCCACCCTGATCATAAACACCACTGAACACCCACTGGCCTGCAGTGGCATGCCTGGTACATGTTTGATACATGTTTGACAGTCTATTCTGGTGGGTGGCACAATCAGTGCTGCATCCCACTATTAGCCACAGCAGTACATGCCCCGGGTACGTGGTGTAACTTTTTACAGGGCACTCACAGGTACCTCACCTAAACCGATCAAGTAAACATCACTACCTAGCATGTGAAGGAAGGGAGCGTTACAGAGGGAACGTGCAGAGAGTCCTAAGGCCACAAAAAAGAATTAAAAAAAACAGGAGGAAAAAAAACTTGGGGGCATATTAGCAAGGGCAATATCGCCGCTTTAGCTGGACTTTTTCCAGCTAAAGCGGCAATATTTTTGTCGGCTTATTAGCAAGCTGTTGCTAACAGCAGTTAGCGACAGCTTTTAGGCGATAGCTACAGGTTTGGGGCCCACTTTGCAGGTCAGCGATATTTATCGCTAATGACATGCAAAGTAGGCACACCCAAACTACTGGCGACTGAAAACAGTCGCTAACACAGCTATTGCCTATTAGCAAGGCAGGCGAAGCGAGAAAAAAAATCGCGCTAAGTAGATTATCGCTATAAACTAACGCCTGCTAAAAAGTTGATTTACCTGTATAGGCAATGGGGGGTGGATTATCAGATTAAGCCCCCATTGGCGGTAATGTTTGAATATCGCTGGATTGCCAGCGATAATCTCGCATTTTGCCGCTATCGCTGGATATTTTAGCACAATGGAGAAAAACGTTGCTAATAGAATGTTTTCTCAGCTAAAATATCCAGCGATAGCCAGCGATAAAAAAAAGTCGATAACCACATTTAGCGATAAAAATCGCCATTTATTGCTAATAGGCCCCTTCAAGTTTTAGAGAAATTCCCTAAAAAGGGCCATGTCCAGCAGTAACCCCTTTTTAAGAATATTGTAAACGAATGCAACTCGTGGGCCCGTATCGGTCCAGGTCTGTCCTGTCTCTTGTCCCCGTCGTTCCCTCAGTCTATTCAAGAAATCAATTATACTCTCCCCTGGCATCATAGTCTTTGCCATTAACCCCTCCACATCAGGGCATTCAGGGAACATCTTTCAGGGCCGTCCTTATTCGTGTCTGAATGAATTAAATGCGGCCTGTCTTACTCAGTGTTGTTAGCATAATTGCTTGGATGCGAGCTTGGGTGAAAACTGTGTTAGTCTGTTCTCTGATATGGCTACTTAGCAGACTTTTAATATCACCTATTGCTAGGTAGATTCCAGTAGTGTTCTCTTTGAAGCATGAAATCCATGTCCCTGCTACATCCAGCCAAAACGGCAACTTTGTCCTTAACCCCTCGTTATCCATCAGATCCCATGACAAACACATGATCCCCGCCGTGCCCCTCTGTAGTAGCGGGTACATTCTTATTTCAGGTGACTCTAACATGGAGTTCCATCTCTTTAGGCATTCCTGCATGTAGGGGAAGTTTCACTAGGGGTTTCCTCCTCCATGTTGAAGCAAGTCCTCCGCTATAGCCGTGTCCTCTGGCTCAAATGAGCCTTCCTTTGGCCAAGGTCTGTCATATTGGTCTCTTTCCTCAGTCCTGTAGGCTAATAGGTGGCAGAGCGGAAGTGCAAAGATCTCACCTCCTCTCTTGCTATTATCTCCCTCTGGGTTAACTTGTCAATGTTGTGTGCACAGGTGAAGCAGCGCATATCCTCAACGCAGCTCCCCTAGAGTGCACGCATGGGCGCCATCTTATTCTTCCTGCATCTTGAATGGGTTAGTACCAGGCTGCCTTTCTCTTGTATTTCCTGGCCGGTCCCTCTCCTTTGTCGACCGATTGGTGAGGCTCTGATCTCTGCTAAAAGCCTGTTTTCTTGTGCACTTCCTGGGTGCGGGCTCTTTTTCACTCTAACCTTAGCTCACACCTTTCTTTCTCACCCTGGCTGGTTTGCCTCCTTGTCTTTGAGCCAGGCGCTGTTCTTTTTGGGAGTACTTTGCCTTCAAACTCCTCAGCTGCCTTGGTAAATCCTGTAGCCTCACCGTCGTCATCAGTTTCCAGGGGAGTGAAATTCCCTTCCTCACCCCCACTCGCTGAATTGCTATCTAGAACCTTCACAAACCTCCCTGTCAGCGGTGTATGCTCGCCTGAACCAGTGGAGGTGCATGCTTGGTTTGAGGTTGAGGTCCTATGTGCTGGGCATGGTAGTGAGGGGAGGTAAGCTTTTGGGACTTTCCCAAGGGTCTTGGGCTGTGCTGGAAGTCTCTGGACTTACTGGCTTTTCTGGTTCCTCGTCCTTGGGCCTAACTGTCAGTCTTTTACTGGCGAGGCCATCGGCTCCTACTATTGGTGGATTGGAATATCCGAATGGGGGTGGAGCTGGTGTGAGCGCCTCCATTCCTGCATGTGGTGGGGGTGGTGCTGACGCATTACTTGCTGTTGGTATTATAGGGTTATCACTCTGGGCCTCTTCAAAGATGGCCCATAACTCTAGTAGTGCCTCTCTCCTATCTCTCTTTTGACCTGGATATTTAGTTTTTATGTGTCATTTAATATGTTCTATTACATTAGTGTCAAATGTTCCCTCCTTGGCCCAGGGAAATCTGTGTGCCTTTGTATGCGAGTGCCATTTTTGACAAAACCTATAACGTTTCTTTACCTGTGTGGGGAACCAGGTTTTCATGTGTTTTAATCTTGGAATCCATGATAACTCTAGTGGTTTTATACACAAAATATTACTTAGCTATTTTGGGGGATTTTTGTTTGTTCTAATTATAGTGAAAAATGTACGTGGTGCATTCTTACAATTGTACGTGCTATGAGCTCAACGCTATTCACAGATGCATCAAACAATTCAACTAACAACTCACACAGAATACAATGCACAGAAAAAAACACAGAAGAAAATGCATATGAAGGGTTGCAATATAGGTAAAAAGAGCAACTTACGAAAAAACAGTATCTGAACGATATCAACTTTTCGCATGAAATATGGTTTGAAAGAAATTTCAGCCCCCCCATGAAGTATTGAGACATAGACGTTAAAATACAATTTTTAGGACAGTCTCTAATCAACTCTTGTACAAATGCAGTTTGCAATAAATGGTAGCACCATAACATCAAATGTATATTACACCAACTTAACAAAGGTGACAGAAAAAATGATTGCTTTGTCAAAAAATGTCTTAGCCCTCTCCTAGCACATGCTATCCTGTAAACAAGGAAAGCTCTGCGCAGGGCACAGTACTACGTGAGCCTGATAGTCTGTCAATATCTGCTCCGGGACAAAGGAAATGGTAACAGATGTGAAAAAAAAATAACTCAGGAACCACCGGTCCCCCCTGGCCACACCCAAGGTACACCTAGCTTTCCAGGTTGATATCTTTTTCCCTGACATCTGACTCACACCCTGTATCACACCAAGGGGTCAAGGGTACCATTTGTGTCACGCTCAGCGGAAAAAGCCTACCATCTGTGTTACGGGCCACCCCACCTGTGGCCTATCAATCAATAACCTTGGGTCTTGGCATCAATGCCTGCCTGACTACGTCTTTGTGTGTGGGGGTGGAAAATGAGTTCACAGCTGGCACACTCGTTAATAAAGACTCAATTTTGTTCACATGAATGAATGTATCGTTGTTAGAAATGGGTGTCTCTAGTTGGCAATGGTTTGCACCTTTGTCCAGATAGGGACCCTTGCTTCTAGTCAGTGAAAGGGGGATACACTCCTAAAATACCCCTGCTCACCCCCTTGGTAGTTTGGCATGAGCAGACAGGCTTATCTCAGGGTCAGTGTGTAACGCATTTGTCAACACAATCAGTGACACAGTAAGAACACTACAAATGGACACCACACCACTTTAGACAAATAAGTATCTTTATCTAAACAAGACCAAATGGCAAAAATCCCCAATACAGTACCAAAAATAGGCTCTTCAATGGTAGAAATAGTTCAGTTCAAAGCAAGTTGTAAATGCAACACTTTTCCAACAAAGTACCTTAGATGCGTCACGCAAAACAAACAAAAGGATCACAGGTAAAGCGAAGTTTCAGCTCCTTGCTTCGGTGGAGGCAGGGCACCTGTTCCTTTCTGCAGCGCAGGGGAGGCGATGCGTCAGTTCCTTACCGGAGAGGAGGGGATGCGTCAGTTTCTTACTGCGTTCCGGTTACAATGCGACAAGATTTCGCCTCGATGCGTGGCGACGATCTGGTGCGATGCGACTAAATAGTGGCCTGATGCGATAAGACAATCTGGATGATACGTGAACGTTTGCCCCTGCACGACAGGTGCTGCGACGATCTTCTAGGCGACTTGACAGATCCAGTGCGGATGCAGCGCGCTTCTTCTCCGGGGCTCGGTCTAGCATCGGGACCAGGTGCGGAAGCGGCACGCGTCTTCTCCGTGACTGGGTGATGCGTCGGGAATCGGTGCTGATGCTAAATGCTTCTTCCTCGTTGCATCGACCTTCCAGCTCCCATCAACAGTCTCTAGAGGTCCTAAACAGCTGCAGGCACCTCTTTGCAGTTTGGAATTCCAAGCAAGGAAATTCAGGGGAGCTTGTGGTAGTCTTAATGTCCCTGAGCCTTCAGACAGGAGACAAGCTCAGTTTCAAGCCCTTTGAGATCTTTTCTTCAAGCAGGTTGAAAAGCAAACAGCAAAGTCCTTTTTCTCCTTTCCTTGGCAGCAAGCAACAACTGCAGGACAACCCAAACAGCAAACAGCACAGGGGCAGTAATCCTCCTTCAGCTTCTCCGTTTCTTCACCTTGGTGAAGGTTCCTCTTGATTTCCCAGAAGTAATCTAAAATTCTGGGGTCTGGGTCACCCTTTTTATGTGCAAAAATCATTTGTGTCTGAAGGCAGATAGTGTCTGTACCCTGCCAAAACCAGTTAACTCCTCACTGGTGCAGCTTCATGGCAGGAGGTGGAGACAGCAGTGTTAAAAGCAGACCTGGCCTAGGCAGGTGAAAGAATATCTCCTCCCCTACTCGAAATTCAATCCAGGTCCTATTCAGCCCAGCCCTGAATCTTCAGACTGCTGGAGCCGCAGCCCTCTCCCATCACCTGTCACTCACAAGACAGACATGTAAGACACAAACCTAGCAGACGCATACTGGATGGTTAGGCAATAATATACCTACTTTCTAAAAGTGGTATTTTCAAACACAGAATGTTAAAGTCACCCACACTAAAAGATGCACAGTAACATTCAGAGCTCAGGCAAACTAAACTTTATTTTCCTATCTTGTTCCCTGGGTCAGTTATGTTTATAAGATGTTATAAACAAACTGCCCATTCTGGCCTAAGGGAACAGATACCCTTGCAATAGTGAAAAATGAAATTGGCAGTATTTCACTCTCAGGACATGCCACACTCATCAGGGCATGTCCTACCTTTCACATACAATACACGCTGCCCACAGGTGTAACTTGGGCCTACCTTAGGGGTGACTAACATGCAGAAAAGGGAAGGTTTAGGGACTGGCAAGTGTGTGCACTTGCCAAGTCGACATGGCAGTCTTAGACTGCACACAGGCTCTGCAATGGCAGGCCTGAGCCACATTTTACATTTGATTTACAGGCCCTGGGCACACATGGTGCACTGTACTAGGGACTGACAGGTAAATCAAATAACTAATCATGGAATTACTAATCCATAATAACAATTTACAATAGGGAGCACTTGCACTTTGGCACTGAACAGCAGTGACAAAGTGCCCAAAGCATCTAGACCAGCAAAAACAGATGAGGCAACAGCAAAAAGTGGAAGGGAGACTCACGCTAATGGTGCCAAGTCTAACAATCGTTTTTTATAACAGCATCAACGTTTTCTATATTAACAGGTTTATAAGTCATTGTAAAGTACAATACAGAGGGAACTTTAGCTTGGTCAGTTCAATACATCAATCAGTCACTGAAAACCAAAAGCCAGGAAGGCTGTTAAAATTAGAACAAATACAGCTATCATTAGATCAGATAAACAAACTATGCCTAAACTGTGAAATAAATCATCTGAAAATCAGCAGCAGAATCCCTCGATGTTTAGTAGCCCCCCCCCCCGCCCCTTCCCCCCCCATTCAGGGGTTTATAACCAGGGCCGGACTGGGAACCAAAACCTGCCCTGGCAAAGTGCTCGACTGGCCCCCGGGCGGGTTGAGGGTGCGGCTGAGCAGTTTGCCAGGGCTGGTTTCGGACGATTTTGTTACTGGGGCTGATATTGCAGCTATGCTGCAAAAACTGCCCTGTAACCAAACGGATCACTGGGGGCCCAAAATCAGACCCCACCCTGGCGGCCCACTGGGGAAATGCCTGGTGCCTGCTAGCGCCTGTCCGGCTCAGCTTAGAGTGTGCTCGCAGGAAGAACCATGGAAAGTAACAGAAGGCTTCCTCCAGCGAGCTCTCCATTAAATACATTGGGCACTCGAATCCGGCAGCCATTTTATAACTACAGAGTTGAGGCCTAACTGAGACCTAGCATAGCCTAAGCCAGGAAAACACACAAGAATGATTCTGTCTTAAATGCAATAACTTCATATTACGCACATATATGAATTCAAATGTTGAAACGAAATTGAATGCACATAAATGATTAAATTGTGGAATAACTTCCACAGTAGTTTAGTAGTTTAGTTTACTGTTGTTATTGAATTCTTGAATAGTTTGTTCTATTTATTGTAATACTTCCAGAGCCCCTGCTCATCACTGGGTCAGTTTTGATTTTGCATGTAAGCGGCGCGTCCTTGGCCTTCTGCCCCCCCCCTACTCCCAGGAACCATGAAGCCCCCTCCACCTCCATCCCCCCCACCCACCATCTCTATCTCATCATTGTAGCGCTCTGAAGTCAACCCCACTTTTCGCTTCATTTCCAAACACATAGGCAGCTCTTTACTTTCACTGTTCTTTACCTAATAAAGATGTTTTGTTTCGGTTCCCTCAAAAGGTGCTCCGTTTCCTGCATTTCGTCCGGTGCACATCCCCGAGGGGGCTCCCTTCTTCATTCCAACCTTGAGCCTGACGTCAGCCACGGTGATGCGGGTTGGGGGCCCCGCCCCCAGCTGCACCGGAGACCCCATCATTACCCTGGTGCAGGGGGACGTCTGGGCGCAAAGCACTGCACTTGGGGATCGGGTCCGGAAGAACCTGTATGACGGCAGCATCGTCATTGATGACGCAAAAAGGAGTGATGAAGGGCTCTACACCCTCTGCAACAGCTCGTCGGAGCCGGTGCTTGTGGTCGCGCTCATCTTCACTGGTGAGTTTGTGTCTCTGTGGCAGCAGAGAGGGCAAGGTTCATGTACACCCAAGGCATGTGCAGGTGTGTCAGCCTCACTTACATGCGGGGCATGTACAGGTATGTCATCCGCACTTACTCACAAGGCATGTACAGGTACAGGGTCACTTACACAGGGTATGTATAGGTATGTCAGGGTCGCTTACACATAGGGAATGCACAGGTGTGCCAGGGTCACTTACACAGAGGGCTTGTCCAGGTGTGTCAGGGTCACTTACACATGGGGCATGTACAGGTATGTCATCTTCACTTACTTACAGGGCATTTACAGGTGTGTCAGGGTCCCTTACGCACAAGGCATGTAAAGGTATGTCAGGGTCACTTTCACACAAGGGCTTGTACAGGTGCGTCATCTTCACTTACTTACAGGGCATATACAGGTGTGTCATCTGCACTTACTCACAGGGCGTGTACAGGTATGTCATCTTCACTTGCATGCAAGTTATGTACAGGTGTGTCATCTTCACTTACTCACAGGGCATGAACAGGTGTGTCAGGGTCACTTACACACAGGACATGTACAGGTGTGTCAAGGTCACTTAATACAGGGCATGCATAGGTATGTCAGAGTCACTTATACACAGGGCTTGGACTGGTATATCATGGTCACTTAAGCACAGGACATGTACATGTGTGTCAGGGTCACTTACATACAGGGGTTGCATTGGTATGTCAGGGTCACTTACAGACAGGACATGCACAGGTATGTCAGAGTCACTTACACACTGGCCATGTACAGGTATGTCAGGGTCACTTCCACACAGGGCATGTATACGTAGGTAAAGTACACTTACACACGAGGTATGTACAGGTATGTGAGGGTCGCTTACACACAGGGCTTGTGCATGTATGGCAGCATCACTGACACACTTGATGTCTTCAGGTATATCATCTTCACTTACACGTAGGGCATGTACAGGTATGTGATCTTCACTTACAAACTCGGCATGTACAGGTAAGCCAAGGTCACTTAAACGCAGGGCAGGTACAGGTGTCATCTTAACTTACACACAGGACATGTAACGATATATCATCTTCACTTACACGCAGGGCAGGTACAGGTATGTGATCTTCACTTACACACAGGGCATGAACAGGTATGTGATCTTCACTTACAAACACAGCATGTACAGGTAAGCCAGGGTCACTTAAACACCAGACAGGTACAGGTGTCATCTTCACTTACACACAGGACGTGTTCAGGTATGTCAGGGTCACTTACACACAGGGCAGGTATAGGTATGTCAGGGTCACTTACACAGAGGACATGCACAGGTATGTCAGGGTCACTTACACACAGGGCAGGTATAGGTATGTCAGGGTCACTTACACACAGGGAATGTACAGGTATGTCAGGGTCACTTACACATAGGGCACGTACAGGCAGGTCAGGTTAACTTACACACACAAGGCATGTACAGGTATGCCAGGGTCACTTACACACAGGGCTTGCACAGGTATGTCAGTCACTTACACACAGGGCTTGTACATGTATGTCAGGGTCACTTACACACAGGACATGTACAGGTGTGTCAGGTTCACTTACGCACAGGACATGCACAGGTATGTCAGGGTCACTTACACACAGGACGTGTTCAGGTATGTCAGGGTCACTTACACACAGGATGTGTTCAGGTATGTCAGGGTCACTTACACACAGGGCAGGTATAGGTATGTCAGGGTCACTTACACACAGGGAATGTACAGGTATGTCAGGGTCACTTACACACAGGGAATCTACAGGTATGTCAGGGTCACTTACACATAGGGCACGTACAGGTAGGCCAGGTTAACTTACACACACAAGGCATGTACAGGTATGCCAGGGTCACTTACACACAGGGCTTGCAGAGGTATGTCAGTCACTTACACACAGGGCTTGTACATGTATGTCAGGGTCACTTACACACAGGACATGTACAGGTGTGTCAGGTTCACTTACGCACAGGACATGCACAGGTATGTCAGGGTCACTTACACACAGGACGTGTTCAGGTATGTCAGGGTCACTTACATACTGGGCATATACAGGTATGTCATCTTCACTTACACACAGGGCATGTATAGGTAGGTCAGGCTTACTTACACACGAGGTATGTACAGGTATGTGAGGGTCACTTACACACAGGGCTTGTGCATTTATGGCAACAACACTTACGCACTTGACACGTTCAGGTATATCATCTTCACATACACACAGGGCATTTACAGGTATGTCATCTTCACTTACACACAGTGCATGTATAGGTGTGTTTCATCTTCACTTACAAACAGAGCATGTACAGGTGTTTCAGGGTCACTTACATAGGGTGCATGTACAGGTATGTTATCTTCACTTAAAACAGCTTGTTTCAGTTTCTACCATATTGCTCCTGTTGCACCTCCCAGACAGCAGGAACAAACCACCATCCTGTGAGCTTCCAAAACTCTATTGTATTTTCAATTGTAGACCCTTCCCCAGTCTCGACCGCTGATTACACTCGTGTTCCCCTGTGTTCACGTTCGACTCACCACAGCAGCCTCCTGTGCAATGACCAATGCCCGCCAGCGCTTTCAACACACCTCTGACTCGCCGCAGGGGTCTCCCTTGAAATTGCCCACGAGCTGGTGCAGCCCTGCAACTGATTCTGAGTTCGAACGCACGTCAGTAAACCTGGCACCTGGCAATATCCCAGCTGCCTTTGTGCAATCTAGCTGCCTTTGTGCCATCTGTTTTCAAACCCCACTACCAAGGGTTTCTCCGTGTCGGCACTCTCACTGTACAAAATTACACTGCCAACGGTGCCCCGACGTATTTGCTGACCCCGACAGTCTTACACTACCCCCTCATGGGTCCTCCCCGTCCCAGTCCTTACCACGTGAGGCAGTCCTGCCTCCACCCAGCCAATCAAAACGCCAGAAATCCAAAGGTCGAAGGTGACATAAGCCCCTCCCACCCACCGCCATGCCTGTTTTTTTTCTGTTCCGACGGCTGTCGGAACGCTGGTGCTCCCGGTTCCTGCCTCTGTTCCTGTTTACTTCTGGATGGTTTGGCGGTGCCGTGAGTGTTTCTTTTGCATTTTTAAATGCTTCTGTTTATGGTCTTTTCATGTTTTTACCGGCGTGGCCGCTCCGGTCCTCCGGCCGGCCACGCTCCTGTTCTGGGGTCAGGATGCTCCCCGTTCATGTGCTGGGCTGGGGCGGGGAGCCCTCCTTGTGTTCTGGCCCCAGGTCGTTCCGGCGCTGGTGCTTTAGTGCAGCGGCCGGCCCCTGCGGCCATGTTCTTCATATGTGGCTGTGGGTGGAGACTGCAGGGCTGCCCTTTTTTGTTTATTTTCTGTTCTCACATAGAGATTACTGTTTGGGGCAGTGTTTCCTGGAGGTTGCTGGGCACTTCCTTTATTGGTGTGTTGGGTGTTTTCCTGGTGCTCGCTTCGGCAGCACATTTTCTAGGCTTGGAACGATACAGAGAAGATTAGCATGGCCCCTGCACAAGGATGACATGCAAATTCGTGAAGCTTTCCGTGTATGGGGTTTACTCCTTTGCTCACCATGTTTGAGGGGACTTCCTCTCCGGTGCATCCACAGAGCTGTTGCTCATTGGTATGTCATATGCCTCTGGTGTCACAGGCTATCATGTGCTGAGGGTTCAAGTCCTGCAAATGCTGTCTATGTGACTTGGGATGTTCATTTTCGTGCTGTGCTTTGGAAATTTGCATTCTCTTTGTCCACGTAGCATCTTTTGCAGTTTTTCTTGGACTGTTTTGCACTGTCTGCGCTGCTGGTGCATGCGGCTATGCCATCATCTCTTGTTGGTGGGATCGTGGACGTTTTTTCCCTGTTGGGGTATATATTCGGGGATGGTCCATGAGATTTCTGGCGTTTTGTTGCTGGGTCTTTCTCCCTGATTCATTTGCTCAGGCGGGGTTTATTCCCTTTTTTTACCGGCCATTTCGTGCTGTCCTGTTGGCTGTACTGGCTGCGGTGTGGCTTGGCATTGCCATGCGGGGTGTTCCTCTTTTTCTGGGGACACGATTTCGCCTGGCAGTCTTTGTCACTTCTTCCCTAGAGGTCCGGGTTGGGCGGTTGGTGGATTCCGCTCTCAAGAGTTCGTATGCTGCTTCTCCTTTTTGGGGTGTGTGCTTGCTCTTTTTCGGTCTGTGCTTCGCAAGTTCTTTTCTTAGGGGTCCCTCCTTCCGGTCCCGGATGGTTGGGCCTTGTCTTCGGCTACCGGGGCGGCGGGGGCTTGTGAGATTTCTCTCTGGCCTGCGTTTTGGTGATTTGCCATTCCCCTGGTGCCTTGGTCCTATGCCTGCATTTTTTGCACTACGTTTGGCTCCCTGCCTCTGCGGCGCCTGCTGCTGCCCCTGAATGTCAGTCGGATATGTTGTGCCCAGGAGGAGTCTCCGTGGCCTGGTGGTTGCATCTCTTCCTCTTCAGGTTATGTGTTCCGCTCCTGGTGTTGACCTGCTTGTGGGTCACCTGTCTCCTTTGGTGTCATTGGTCCGGTCTGCTTTGAGAATGGTGATTCCTGTTGGTCGTCATTCTTGGTTGCCGGTTTCCATTCCGGGCCGTCCCCCTTTTAGGCTGTTTTCACGGTCGCTTCGTGTCCGTTGGCACTGTGGTGTGTTCTGCCATCTTCTTTGGCGTCGGCCTATTTTTTGTCACTACTCTCTGTGGTGCTGGTTTCGGTGATGGAGTGGGGCCGGGGGTCCTCTTTCTCTCTGTTCCAGGTCCTGGCTCCCGTTGGTCTTTCTGTTCGGTTCTGCCTCCCGGGGCTTTGGTCGGGTTGGTGTGGCTGTGTCCCTTTCGGTTGTGCCCCTTGCAGCCTGGTTTTCCCCTCTTCTTGGTGGGTAATTTTGGCTTCCCTAGGTGTGGGAGTCGCCTGTTTTTCTCGTTCCCCTCCATCCGGCTGCTCAGAGGTTTGCGGTGGTTGAGTTCCGTTTCCTGTTTTCAGGTGTTTCCTTTTGGTCTCTCTCATGCTCCTCTGGTTTTTTCCACGGCGCTGGCTCCTGCTGTGGGGGTTTGCTGGCCTGGTTCCGGTTTCTGGGGTCGTTTTGGGTCTGGCCGTTCCTAGTCTGATTCTTGTTCGGGGGCTTCAGTTCCTCGGGACCGGTTTGACGCTTTGCGGGGGGCTGTTTCTCAGTGCTCGCTTCAGCGGCTCGTTTGCTTTCTGTTGAGCGTTGCTGGAGGGGGTTGACATGGCCCCTGCACTGGGATGACACGCATTTCATGTGGCATTTCATATATCCGGATCTGTTCTCTGTCCTGTTGGATCTTCTGCGGGTCCTACTGGGTCTCCCTCCTGCCCCGGCTCGGGGTTGGTTTTGTGTCCGGCGGATGGTGGTTGCCTCCTCGGCTGTGGTTCCTTGGGCTCTTGTGCACCTCGTGTCCTTGGTGTTTCTTCTGATGACTTGGTGGGTCCTTTTTCTTGCTGGTTACGGGGCTCTGGTTCCTCTCTCCCCTGGTCTGGTGGCTTTGCTCTCCTGACCTGGTGTGGGGGGTGCATTTCTGCTTTCCTCTCTCCTCTTGTTGTCCTTGGTTGCCTGTCCTTGGGTTGGGGGCCCCGTTGGGGTCCTTGGTGGCCGGCTTGTCTGTTGTTCGGGCTGGCGCTCCGGGGGCTCGTTGTTGTTTGGGCCTTCTTGGGGGGTTCCGATACGTGTCTCTGTTCCTGCGGGCTTCCCTGTCTTGTGTCTGGGCGGCGACTTCTCTGTTGTCTTTCAGAGGGTCTTGAGCGGCATCCCTGTTACGGCGGTTGGTTTCTTTAATGGAATGGTACTCTAGTTGTGCCTTCTTTTGGTGGCTTGGGCCGCTTCCTGCCGTCCTCTGTTTGGTGCTGTCTGGTGCTCGTTTCGACGGGACATGTCCTTTTGTCAGGACATTGCGTGGGTGCTTGGGACTGTGCGCTGGTGCTTGGAATGGCCCTGCGCTGGGATGTCTTGCTGCTTCGTGTAGCATTCCCTCTGTCTGTTCCTCTGTTCCAGGTCCTTTTGTCTTTGGTTTGGGACTCTTGGTTTGGTCATTTTTGCTTCCCCTCCTGTTGCTCTTCTCCCCCGGTTTTTGTTCCGGGGTGGTCTGTCCTCGGGGGTTGCTCTCTCGTTTCCTTGGCCTTCGGGTTTTCTGTATGCCTTCCCTCCCGTTTTTCTCCTCCCGGGCGCTCTGCGGAGGTTTGGGGGGTGTCGGTGTTGTTGGGTTGGCCTTGCTGTTTTTGGTTTCCGCTCCTGCTGTTGCTGGTGGGAGTCGGGTTTGGCCAGCCGCCCTTGCCTCCGACTCTGCTTCTGGGTCCGCAGCTGTCTTTGCCCTGTCTTTGGCACTTGCTTCTGACTGCCTGTCTCTTGAGCGGCTGTCTTTAGCGTCTTTGGGCTGTTCTTCTGTGGTGGCCTGTGGCATGTGTTGGTCGCGTTGGCCTTCCTCTCTTTGGAGCTGTGATGCACTTTTGTTTCCTGGTGCTCTTCTCTTGGTCGGAATCCCTGCTGGGGTTCCTGTTTCTGTGCTGGTTTCTCCAGCTTGGGTTTGTTGTTGGGATTTTTCCCCTTCCGCTTTGTCTGCTCGTTGATGACGGTTTGTGCTTGTCGGGGCCTTGGGACTTCCTCGTTGGTTGTTGCGCTTTGGTGGGTCGGCTTCTTCGGAGCTTTTGCTTCGTTGTCCGGGCTCTCCTGTGCTCGTTTCTTCTTCGGGCTTTTCTGCCTGTTTCTTCGTGTTTCCTTTTGCAGCTGGAGATGTTGCTTCCTGTTTTGCCTGCTGTGGGGGTTTCTCCTGTTCCCCTTCTTTGGGTGTTCGCGGGGCTCTTCTGTTTTGCCTCCATTGTTCACTACAGTCTCGGGTTTCTCCTGCCCTGTTTGTCTCCTGTGGGTTCTGTGTCTGCTTCCTGTGCTGATGGGGCGGGATCTCTATCCTGGTGCTTTGTGGGGCGGCCTTTTGGCGGTCCCGTCGCACTTTTGTGCGACTTTCTCGGCTTGTTGTTTTTCTTGCCTCTTCTGTCGATTTCTGTTGGCGTCTTGTATGCTGCTGTTCGTCGATGCTTTATTGTTTCAAGTTTTGTACTTTTGCATGGATCCCTGGTGTCCTGCATTTTTTCTTCTTGGTTCTCTGCTTGTGAGTTCCTCACGTGGTAAGGACTGGGACGGGGAGGACCCATGAGGGGGTAATGTCTTATTACTTACCGGTAATCTTCATTACCCCGATTAGGGTCCTCCCCGTCCCAGTCCTCTTCCCTCCCTCCCTCCCTCCCGCTGTGTTTGTGTCTGAGTCTTGTTGATAACAGGCATGGCGGTGGGTGGGAGGGGCCTATGTCACCTTCGACCTTTGGATTTTTGGCGTTTTGATTGGCTGGGTGGAGGCAGGACTGCCTCACGTGGTAAGGACTGGGACGGGGAGGACCCTAATCGGGGTAATGAAGATTACCGGTAAGTAATAAGACACTACCCTACAACTGCAATGACACAAATCTCCATTTCCACTGCAATTTTTCTTCCATTCGTTTTGTTGTAATTACTGTCGATGCCCAATATGAAGTGATGCAAGGCCTCTTAGAAACATCACGAACCATGTTGTATCGGGCTGGTCTCATCCTCTTCCAATAAGAAAACATTTTATAGATATGGAAGCGTTAAACACATTGCTACATCCAGCAATTGTCCAGCTATAAGGGTAAATTGTTATGAATGTCAAAAAGAAGAACACTTTGTGAGAATAAGTAAACGTGGAGGTGACAATAAGTAAACGTGGAGGTGGAAACAAGTCAAATTCTGTCAATATAATAAATCAAGTTAGCAATTGTGGGCAATGCGAGGAAAAGTCATCAGACTCTGAAGATGATGTGGACGTTTTAATGTTGCACAATTCTGTAAGTGGGAATTGTCGAGAGCTAACGACAAATACTGTCTTCCCAAATGTCAGGTGAATATTTGTGGAATGGATATATGGATGTGTGCTGCTTCGTGTCCTCCGTATACATTGATCAACAAGGAGATTTGGGAAAAACTAGGTTGTGTGAGTCTAAACAAGACTTACATTGAACCTGAAGGGTACTGCGGGGGCAAGTTACCTATCATAGGATGTTTCCAAGCTAAGGTTGGATTCAAGGATAGGCGTAGAGTATGTACGGTGTATGTAGTAGAAAAAGGAAGGTTATTACTAGGATGGAGGGATCAGCATGCACTAGGAATACAGTTAGATTCCAATGGAAAAGAACAGGTATTACTTACAGAGAATCATCTTGTGACTACATGGGCATGTGAATTTCCTATACATTTTGGACAGGAACTAGGTTGTTTAAAAAGAATTGTACATAAGATTTTTTTGAAAGAAAATGTTACCCCTGTAGTGCACAAGGTGAGAAGTGTGCCTTTGGCTTTGAGAGCTTCATTGTGGGATGAACTGCAAAGATTGTGTAAAAATCACATTATTAAATCAATTGAATCATCTGATTGGTTGATTCCTATTGTTATAGTACGCAGGCTGAATGGAATAATTAGGATGTGCGTAGTCTTGAGGGATTTAAATAACAACATTTGGGTTGATCAACATCATTTGCCAAATATGGAAGAATTAAAGTCTGGCGTAACAAGTAGACAGTATTTCTCGACAAATGACTAGTCCAGTGCTTACCAGCACGTATTGTTGCACAATGATTTTCACCATTTAACCTAATTTGTTACACCTGAATGAGCATATTGTTTTATCAGGATGCCTTTTGGTTTGTTGTCCGCTTACGCTGTGTTCTAGCATTTGATGTATAAATTGCTGGGAGAATTACATCAATTGAGATTTTTCCAAGATGATTTTTTGGAGCAGTGACAAACATGAACATGATGAAGTCTTAAGACAAGTTTGGAAATGTTAAATGATGCAGGTTGAACAGTAGAATTGCACAAATGTAGATTTGCAGTACAAGAGGTAGAGTACTTGAGACACACTCTCTCATCCCAAGGAATTAAGCCTAAGTACAAATTAGGGGAAGCCATTGAAAATGCTCTACTCTAAGTCCATTAGACAAATACCAGTTGTGGTCATACCTATTTTTGGCAGAATTTTATGCGAAATTTGTCGAAATCACTTTACTGATAAGGTACAACCAATGAGGGAGATAATGAGAAAAGGTAATACATTCATTAGGTTCGCAGTTTGTCAAAAACGCCTTTTGTGAAATTAAGGAATGCATAAGTAAAGCTGTACCGTTATTCCCATTTAACACCCAAGATCGACCCATAATTGCAATGCACCCATCCCGACGGACCACGCACGGAACCTGGGCGTCATCCTGGATTCCTCACTCTCGATGAACAGACAAGTCAACGCCGTTTCTTCATCTTGCTTCAACATTCTTCGCATGCTCAAAAAAACATTTCGTTGGATCCCCACCGAAACCAGAAAAACGGTCACCCACGCTCTGGTCACGAGCCGACTGGACTACGGAAACACCCTCTACACCGGTACCACCGCAAAACTCCAGAAAAAACTCCAACGCATCCAGAACGCTTCAGCCAGGCTCATATTAGACATCCCGCGTAAAGAACACATCTCTGGTCACCTGAAAAACCTCCACTGGCTCCCCGTAAATAAAAGGATTACTTTCCGCCTCCTAACCCACGCACACAAAGCACTCTACGAAATCGGACCCGAATGCCTCAACACACGACTGTCCTTCTACACCCCCTCCCGCCAGCTACGATCCTCCAACCAAGCCCTTGCCACTGTACCTCGCATCAACAAAACCACCATGGGAGGTAGATCCTTCTCCTACCTGGCAGCTACAACCTGGAACTCTCTTCCCACTCACCTTCACCTTACTCAGAACCACCTAGCATTCAGAAAGCAACTTAAAACATGGATATTTGACAAGTAATTCCCCTCCCTTCTTCAAGCGCCTTGAGACCCTCTGGGTATGTAGCGCGCTATATAAATTTATTGACTTGACTTGACTTGACATGCATGGTTTGGGGCTGTACTTATGCAGAGGAGGCAAAATTGCCATGAAGGACTAATTGCATTTGCTTCTAAAACATTGAAGGGAGCTGAGTTACATTAGTCAACTATTAAGAAGCAGATACTGGCCTGTTTGGTGGGGCATTCTGCATTTTAGATATTTTTGTGTGATCACAAACCTTTAATCGATGAATTTTCAACCAAAGGTGCAGGAAATGAAACTCCACACATAGCAAAGTGTTTATTCAGGTTACAAGAGCATACATTTACAGTGAAAGATATTCAAAGTGCAAAAAAAGTGAATATTGATTTTTTATCATGGCTATCATTACAGGGGGATTTTAATGAGATCGAAGAGGATTGGATGATTGTTGATATAGAGAATGTGAGTTTTAAAGCAATTTCAGAACAAGAATGTTAGGTTGAAATTGAAAAAGATGACATTTGTCAGGAAATCATTAAACGTTTGCCCATTGGTTAGAATACTCAGTAGGACAAGGACGATGTATTGACAAGTGATAAGTATGTCTGGTCTGAATTATCTTGTATGGATGGTCTTTTAAGAAGGGGAGACAAATTTATTGTACCTAGGAAGTTGCATGGTGAATTACTAGATGCTTTGCATGAAGGTCATGGCGGTATGTCAGCCATGAAACGTAAAGTGCAATTGGATTTTTGGTGGCTAGGAGTAGATCGTGAGATGGAAAGATGGGTGAGAGGGTTACCCATGTCACATACTGTAGTAGGCATGCCTGTAATAGCTATGGACTTACCAAAAGATGCATGACAAACGGTAGGAATAGATGTCATTGGACCATTTGAGATAGTGGACAGAGAGAAGACATTTGCCATAGTATTAATGAATTATTCTTCCAAATGGCCTGAGATCACATTTCTGAGGGAGGTGAAAGCTGAGGTGTTGATTGAATTCTGCAAAGTAATATTCAGAAGAGAAGGATATTCAGAATAGTTGATATCAGATAACAGTCTGCAAATTGGAGTTAAAGAATTTGAGGAGTGTATCTGGCACAAAGTGGAATTATGCATAAGAGAAGTGCTGTATATTTCCCACGGGAAATGGTCTTGTTGAAAGATTGAATAGGGTGGTAGCAGAGAATACACAACTGTCCCTACAGAGTGAGTTTGATTGGAAAGAGGAAATTAAAAAAAATGGTGTGGAATTATAGAACAACTCCACATGTTACTACTGAGCAACCCCCATTTGTGTTACTGAAGTACTGAAGGGCAGGAAAGCATGTACATGGCATGGCTGAATAAGGGCACAGAGGTGAAGGTGGATGAAGAAACGATGAAAGAAGGTGTGCAAAGGAAGCAGCGGTGGTATGGATTAGCAATTGGAGACGCTGTGGAGAGTTCCTCAAAAAGTGAATTTGGGGATTTTGTCAGAGACAGTGAGACAATTTCAAATATCTAGGAAGGGAGAATCAAAATGGTCAGAGCCCAAAAAGGTGCAAGAGGTACCGAAGCTTTCTTTCATTATCAATGATGGAAAAAGGTGCAATATAAGGAATGTGGTCAAGTGTTAGGAGGCTGAAGTTCGAGGCAGGTTTGAAACATACGGGAGAGGAAATAAAATATGGAGGAAGTGGGTTTTCAAAGATGAAACGTGCAGAGATTGAATGGAAAAATGGGAAAAGAAAGGGTGGCAGTATAACACTGTCAGGTTTGAAGATGTATGAGAGAAAACAGGTGTGTAGGAGTGGTCGTAAAAGAATAGCTCCTAGACAATACAAGGACTATGTAGACAGTAATGTGGTATACATTTTTTATCCTTTATGACTAATTAGCAAGTACAGTTTACTAAGGAGTTATAAGAAACAAACAGAAAAAAGCCTTTGTGAAGGTTGCCTGGGCCGTGATGTAGTAAAGAGTGGTGTGAATGCGGGGACAGACTCATGTAAAAAACAGTGCACTGCTACCTGCCTAGCTCGCGGTCTGGTTGCTGTCTTGCAAAATCCTGTTATCATTCATCAATTCTTGTGAGGCCGTTCTTTAAGGAAGAAGATGTTTAAGGTGAAGAAGGTAATGAAAGAAGTCAGTAGAGGCACTCCTATGTTTGGTGCACGTTCCCGTAGGGTGCCTCCAAAGCTTTCTCCCTAGGGGGAGGTCTGCAGGATATCCTTAGAGCTGTGGATTGGTCCAATGAAAGTATGTGCGAAAGCTGTTATTTTAGACCTGTTACAAGAGCTATTGACAATGTGTTAAATGCACTTTAAACTTGCGTAATATTAGCCTCCGTGTCATGCCATAAAATGTAGATTTTTCACAGCCTGGTGGGCAGAAAATCTGGATTTTATTAAAGACATGGAGGCTATGATTATCCCTTCCTTCACAAAGATACCCTCCCTGGCTGAGCAAATGTTAATACATTTGTTTTTGATTTTATTTTTCAGAATAAGAACTATTTGGTGATAAACACTCTCTCGTTTGGAAGTTAAAGATATTAGAAGTTAACTTGTTCCCAATGCCAAAGAAGAGAGAAGATTACGTTTTGGAGGATTTTATAACCCGTCGGAATGTTATTGAAGTTCCAGATTCTTCAATTGTTGCTTCTGTGAGCTGGCAATAAAGGAGATTTGAATAATCTTAGCTTCTGTCTCTTTAATAAACACCAGGCTGCATAAAATCAAAATTGTTGATTAACTTCTAACATTAACTTGCTCCGGTTTCAATTATTTTTATAAGCTTTTTTTCACTCTAATGCTTCCAAACACAGATTGTCAGAGGGCATGCAATCTACGTTTTCATTGAAGGGGGGGACCAGACTCACCCCTCAGAGTACTACCTTACCTCCCTTTGCAGTCAACAGATGATGCCACCCAATTCCACTCAGAACTTTTCCACCCACCACTACTAGACAGCACGTGAGAGATGGGAATCAACCTAGATGAGAAACAGGAATGGGGTGAAATGTAGAGCGAGACACTGCTATGCCTCAGGGCTTGGTCGCTTCCTGTAGTCGGGCACCTCCCGACTGCCTCTTCTGCTTCTTGTGCTCTTCTCCAGATGGTGATCTGCTGTGTGTGTTCTGTCCCTTGAAAGGATAATCAACAGCTTAGTAACAGTTTACCCCTTTTTGTATCTATTTACAATTCCTAGTGGACTACATCAGAGAGTATTACCTTGTAAAGCGTCTTTACGCCCTTATGGTGTTGTGTTGCCCTGGTTGGTGATCTTCCCTGTTTTTTAATGTCCTAAGCATAACAACAAAGATCAATGTTCAATCAAACGCCCTCTGATGAGTTCCTTAAAATATAGAGTGTCGTTGTTACATTGTTTTGCTGCCTCGCTTGGTCTTCATGACATAAATCTACCACCCTCCAAATTCAACCTGTAAAACAATTTGTGAGTACCGCAACAGAATACATTTAAAAATATATATATTTATTGATTTTTATTTAGCACAAGACGATACAAAATATTGCCTCAAAGAAAAGCGAGAGGAATAAGATTATGGCCATAGAGCAAGACAAATATGTATCATCTAAGTTGTCGCAATGGATGATGGGACACTCATTGTAGTGGAGACATAGGACAATGGACGTGTTGGTCAGGGTTGTGACGGGTCTTTGAAATGGTCTGAGTTCCTAAATGTGATAGTGAGTCATTTCAAAGGGGGTGGGATGGAAGGATCAGAGCTCTTGGAGAGCAGGGGGTCCGAGCTAAGGATCCCGCCATGGGACAAAAGAAGGGTAATGCAGTATCCAAGGGATGCAAATCACGTGATATAGGGGGACTTTAGTAACAAAACAGAGTATGAATGATTGATGACCCTTAGCTTGGGCTGGGGGAAGTGGGGGGTGTTGCCGTGTGAGGAAATGTCGAGTGGGAAGAGGGGGGTCAATGCCAGTAGGGGAAATAGTGAAGATCACAGAGGGGGTGTTGAGTTCAGGTTGCCTGTTGACATGAAAATCATATTAGTCCGAGCCAGTGAGGGGCACTGGGGTCAGAGGTAGGGGTATACAATTCAGGTGGTGGGTGGCGTGGAATGCAGAAGGACGGAGCAAGTCGTTTAAGGAGTGAGGTATCGTCTCTGAGGGGAAGATCTATAAAGGAAGAGCTGCAGCGCGGCACCTCAAGCCCTTTGGGTGCGCCGCGCTGCGACACTTCCAAAGCACAGAAATGCGACATATTTACAATATTATGGCACATTCATGTGCTTCCCCCTGCGCTGGTGCACAAACTGCTGCCAGGCGCTGGCACAGGCACCCTTGCACCATGGTGCAATGGTGCCTGCGTCGTGGGGAGATTGTTTTTGCGCAGGAAGGGCACCTTCCTGTACAATAACAATCATTATGGGCATTTTCCTCTTTAGGATTAAGATTTAGTTCTCGTAAATCTGGAGATGTGTCTCCTTCTGCGCGTGAAGGGGCCATATTTACAATGAGAGGAAAAGTCACTCAGGGGGGCTTTTCCTCTCCTTGTAAATATGTAGAAGTGAAATGCGCCTCCAGTACTGCACAAAAAGTGACGTACTGGTGGCGCGGGGGCTTGGAAATCTGATCCTAAATTAATCTCCCAATGTGGCCCACCGCCGGTCCAGGATTCTGCCATCATCTCTGTGCGAGGGGTCCTACTCTTGTCTCTGTGTAGGGTTTGGCCTTCCACCCAGGCCCATCAGATGAGTATTATTCACCAGTTAGTGATAAAGGGGGCGTTCAGTGATTTCCAGTTGCTCACATTTGCTCCTTTTGCCACCAGAAGGTGGCGGTCTAGGAAGTGACATGTTAAATCACATCAATTATGACATTCTTTTTTGGTCGCACTCTTTGTTTTTCTATAGTCAGAACATATTCCAAAAGGACATCAGAACTTTCCTTCGACAGAATGTGCCACGTAGCAGGAGATTAGGAGTCTGAAAAGCAGAAAAAATAACCTTACTAATAAAGAAATAATCAAGGCAGACACATCACTCAGAGACAGTGTGTGAAAATCCATCTTCAGCCCTGGCTGTGGCAGAAACAGCGCCTCTTGTGGAGAAAGAAGTATTGCAGGACAACAGAGGGGGCAAGAATGATTTAGGCTCAAGGACACAGTGTTTCAGTTCAGAAATGCGAGTTTAGGGGGTGAGAGGTAGTCAGGAAAGGAAAGGACATCTGGGGGATGGGTAAACAGGAAGAGGGATATGTAAAGAGAGAGGGAGAAACCTAGACAGAGTGGGCAAAAAAACACAGCCTTGGAAAAAGTGTTTAAAACAAGCCTGCCCTGCAAGAGTCTGACCAGCACAGGGGACATGAAGGGTTTTCAAGGTTGGGCCCTGGCACTAATAATCCGAGAGGGCATCCATGCACTTGGGCAGGTGCGTGGGCCTGCGATTCCAAGGTGCTAATATCAATAACCAGGTCTTTAGCTAATTGCGGAACTCGGGAAATGAGGCGGGGGCTCTGAGGTGTTGAGGGAGCTCGTTCCATGCTTTAGGTGTGATATAGGAGAATGAGCGACCTCCAGGTTTGCTTCGGCAAGGAGTGTGTGTGAGGGAATGTGAGGCTGAGTGTAGGTGTCTGATGGGTTGGAGAAAGTGTATGTAGGTGTTCAGGTTTTCTGGCCCTGTGTTGTGGAGGACTTTTTGTACATGAGAAGTGCCAGTGGAGCCAGTACAGGGGATCCAGCTGCGGTGTGAGGTGAGTGCAGAGTGGGAGGTTTAGTATGAGTCTGGCTGCGGCATTCTGGATGGTCTTGAGTCTGTGAAGGGGTTATTTGGAGATTCCAGTGGAGAGAGTGCTGGTGATAAGAGCTAGAGTGATGGTCCACCTGGTGAAGATCTTTTGCAGCATGTTTAGGATATTTGATATTTGATATTTGCGGGGTATTTATAGAGCGCAGCGTTCGCTCCGAAGGGAGCATCTTGGCGCTTAAGATCCTGTGAAAACCAGTCCAAGAGGATTAGATAGCTGCTTTGGAGTAGTCGTCAGGGAGAGTGAAAATCCAGGTTTTAAGAAGCTTTCTAAAAGGTTTTTCCGGGGTTAGTTGTCTGAGGGGTTTAGGCAGTTTATTCCAGGCTTTGGTGGCAAGGAAACTGAGGGTTTTCCCACCTTTAGTTTTAAAATTGTATTTAGAGGAAAGGATGAGATTGTCATGGGTAGAGCGAAGGTGGCGACTAGGGGTGTAGTGGGGAAAACGCCTGGTAAGGTATTTAGGGCCTGTTTTGTTGTAGGCCCGGAAGGCTATGATCAGAATTTTAAAGAGAATTCTTTTGTGAAGGGGTAGCCAGTGGAGGGATCGAAGCGCTGCAGTGATGGAAGATCTGCGGGGCAATCCAAGGACTAAACGCGTGGCTGTATGTAGTACGCTCTGTAGTTTCAGAATCGTGCTCTTTTTAGCCCCTGCGAGCAGGCCATTACAATAATCCAGGCGTGAGATTATGAGTGCCACTGTCACCGTTTTTCTGGCGTCGATAGGGAGAAAGTCGAAGAACTTTCGGAGGGATTTGATCATTCCGATGCATTTACCTGCGACGGTTCTGGCATGCTGATCAAAAGAGAGATCGGAGTCAAAGATTACGCCAAGATTCCTGGCCGATGACACTGTCTGAGGGGGAGCAACTGAATTGTCTGGCCACCAGAGTGCTGGGCAGAAGGTGTTTTTTCCGATCGGGAGGATCTCCGTTTTACTCGAGTTGCATTTTAAGTGATTGTTTTCCATCCATCGGAAGACTTCGGTCAAGCAGTGTTTAAGATTGAGTTCTGCTTCAGTGGAGTTATCCTCTAGTGACACAATGAGTTGTGTATCATCGGCATACGAGGTGACAGGTATGCCGAATGATTCAATCAGGGTCAGAAGGGGGATAAGGTAAATGTTAAAAAGGAGAGGGCTCAGGATGGACCCCTGCGGGACACCAGAGAGGACCAGCTTATCTTTGGAGTGGTAGGGGCCCAGAGCGACAGTTTGAGATCGGTCAGAGAAGAAGGACTTTATCCAGGATAGGGCGGAATCGGAGATGCCAATGTCCATAAGTCTACTGATAAGGATGGAGTGGGAGATGGTGTCAAACGCCGCCGTTAGGTCGAGAAGGATGAGAATGGAGTTTTTCCTCTGATCTTGTAGGGTTTTTATGGTGTCAGACAGTTCAATTAGTGCGGTTTCGGTCGAATGTTTAGGCCGGAAACCCGATTGTTGGGGGTGGAGAAAGTTGTTGTCATCCAGGTAGCGTTTTAGCTCACTATGAACTAGTTGTTCCGTTATTTTTCCCAAGGCCGGGAGCAGCGATATCGGGCGAAGGTTGGTAAGGTCTGTCGGGGGTTTATTTGCCTTTTTCATAAGGGGTTTGACTATTCCCTTTTTCCAACGGCTGGGTACTATGCCAGTGCTGAGCGATGAGTTAATTAGATTGTTAATGGTCGGGTTAACCACGTCGATTAGTTGGTGAAGTATTTTGGGGGGACAAGGATCAGACGGGGAGCCCGATTTGCAAGCCAGAATGGCTTCTCTAGTTTGCTCTAATGTGACCGGGGAGAAGCTACTGAAAGGGCTACCTTGAGGGTCCGGTGGAAGGGGCACAGGAGGAGTAGCTGGGGGGGGAAAGTTGATTTGAATAGAGGCAATTTTGTCCTCAAAGTAGTCAGAGATTTGGTCGCAGAACTTCTGAGAAGGGGGAATTTCAGGCAGAAGTGCCTTGGGCTGCGTAAATGATTTTACTATCGCGAACAGCGCCTTTTGTTTTTGGCAGGAGTTTTTGATGGCGTTTACGTAGTAGTTTTTTTTGGCAGTTTTGATTTCAGAGAGATAGTTTTTCCTTGTGGCGATATAGGAAAGACGATTTACCACCTCGTATGTCTTTCGCCATTTACGTTCTGCCTTTTTGCATAACAAATGAGCATTGGCTAGTTCAGGTGTGAACCAAGGGGCATTGGTTTTGGTTTTACACCGGGAGGTGCGGGAGCGTAAGGGGGGGATTCTGGAAGTCATTTCCTGTGTGATCCAGTTGTGGAAGAGGTCGGCGTCGGTGTCGACGTTGCCAGATAGGATGGGGGTTTGAGTTTGCATTAGGGGTTTAAGGATGATGTTATCTTGGACCTTTTTCCAGTTGGTGTGGTTGTTGGGGTAAGAATTGGCTTTATTGCAGACAGACGGATTAGTGCTCATAATGTGGAATGGGATTAGGGAATGGTCAGACCAGATCTGGGGCAAAGGGGGCAGTGTGATTAGTGAGGAAGAGTTTGTACAAACTCCATCAAGGGTGTGACCCAGGGAGTGAGTGGGTGAAGTGACAAGTTGCTTAAAATTGAACATGTCAAGGGTTTGTGCGAAGTTAATAGTTTGTACATCTGGTTTTGATTCAAGATGTAGAATAAAATCCCCTAGGAGGGTGAAGGATGGGTATCTAAGTGAAAGTTGTCCTAAAGAATCGCACAAGGAGTCGAGGAACTCGGTGGCATTACCGGGTGGGCGGTAGATAAGTCCACCGGAGAAAGAGGTGTGTTCGTTCAGTTTAATAGAGAAGCCTAGACCTTCTGTCTTTTTTAAGGGCTCCAAACTGAAGGTATGACAAGGGAGGGTGTCTTTGAGTATAATTGCGACACCTCCGCCTCGGCCTTTAACTCTATCTTGCCTGAAGAGCGAGTAGCCCTGGGGTAGGGCGACAGCAATGTCAGGGTTACTGTCTACCGTCAGCCATGTTTCCGTTATCATAAGGCAGTCAAAATCGGACTCCAAGATGAGGTCATGTATGTCTTGATTGTGCTTGCATATGGAACGTGCGTTGATCAGACCACCTTTGAAGGAGGGCTGGGAGGCCTGAGGGGGTGGTGTGTTGGCCAGTGGTCCAGTGGCAGAACTTGCAGCTAACTGGGCCTGCCAGCGCGGCTGGGTCGAGTATACATGAACAATGCTTAGTGACCTGTAGTTGAAGGAGGTCGTTGGGCTGGTAAGAAATGTGGGAGGAAGAAAGGGCAGAGTTTCCTGCGCCTGTCGCGGTCTTGTCGCGGACGGGCGCAGACGGGCTTGCCTTAGGCGCGCCTTCAGCGCGCAAACGGCGCTCCCGCTGCGCTCGTCCGCTGCGCTCGTCCGCTGCGCTTCCTCCAGTGGCACATGTTTATGGTGTGGGGAGGCAGGGGGGCGTGGCCAGCGAGGGGGCGTGGCCTCGTTGCACGCCGTCAATGGCGGCGGCCAGAGGGCGTTTGCACAGAGTGAAAGGGGGCACTGCTCGTAATCAGCAGGCTCCAGGGAAATGAAATTCACACACAAGGTAAATCTGTACACTCAAAGGGTTTTAAAAATTGTTAAAAACAGCTTAAAACAGGAAATGCAGCTCCCGGCTTTTCGCCTCAGGAGTATGGATCTGGAAGCAGGAGCTCACACTGCATTGACTTCAGCCGTCATGTTGAGCTTGTCGTCTAGAATTATCAATAGATTTCTTGCTTGGTCTGTGGGTGTTGGCCTAGCTCCGATGGTCACCAGGTGCCATGGTGAGATCTTGTTGCTGAAGACCAGTATGCAGCCGCGGCCGGTAGTGGGAGTACCTGCCGGGCAGTGACGTCAGTAGGGAGGGGCAGGGTGGGGGGTAGTAATGTATGGATTACCGACCTTAACAGGTAAGTAAACATATAAATAAATAAAACGAATTGCGTTGCGTGCACTGCATCACCAAATGCGATGCAGTGCACGCAACGAAATTCATTGTATTTATTTATATGTTAACTTACCTGTTAAGCTCCATAATCCATACATTACTACTCCCCACCCTGCCCCTCCCCCTCCCCGCCCGGCAGGTACTCCCACTACCGGCCGCAGCTGCCAGTATGTCAGTCTTATCGGAGTTGAGCTGTAGGCAGTTGGTTCTCATTCAGTCTGCTCCCATGGTCGTGCAGTTGTGGCAGTCGGTTCTGGCGGTGGCTGTCTTGTCAGAGTTGAGCTGCAGGCAGTTGGTTCTCATCCAGTCTGCTCCCATGGTCGTGCAGTTGTGGCAGTCGGTTCTGGCGGTGGCTGTCTTGTCTGTCAGGGAGAAAATGAGTTGGGTGTCATTGGCCGTGGAAATGATGGGCATGTTTTTCATTGAATGAGGTGGGGCGGAGGGATGATCCCTCTCGGACTCCGCGTATCAGGTTCCTCGATTCTGATGTGAAGGGTGGCAGCCTGACCCTTTGGGTTCTTTCTGTGAGGAATAGATCCAGTTGAGACTGGATCCTACTTTGCCAAACTCTTGGAGTCTTCTGATGAGGGTGCTGAGGGGACACCCCAGAGTGGCAAGCGAAAGGTGTGACCCTCGAGCATCAACGGGGTAGGCAAAAAAAGTGCACAGGGTAAAAACGAGCATCCCAAGAGGGGACAGGTCAAAGGCTATATTTTGTCAACACACAAAACCTTCATTAGAGATCCAGACACACATTTCAACCAAAATAATTGATTTTCCTCGTATTCATCCGAACGCCTCCCCATATTTAGTTCCATCCAACACACCTGCATTCTGTGCTCCAACCCTTTCTAGAACATAAATGCAAGTTTAATCCTGGGCTGATAACAATTCTGCAGAAAGTAAAACACTTTGTAAGATCTCTGGGTGGCTATGCAGGCCTTGATTAGGACTGTATTCATCAATCAAATGATCTCTAAAGTATACAACAGTCTTTGGGAAAAGAGGCACCAACACGACAATCTACAATAAAGACACTATCACAGAGACGGTTTTTAAGTGTTATGAACTGGAACGGGTAGTGCAACAAATGGCTGATAACGTTTTTAGGATAATAAAGTTTTGTAAAATATCACCTTTACAATCTTACAAACAGAAGTTTGTTCCTCCACTATGAAAGTTTCAAGAAAATGAAATGAGGAGCATCAGGAGGCTCGGATAAAAGTGTGTGTAACCACCTCTGGGGTCCCACCCACGCCCCAAGCCTCCACCTCCCCCCGCTGGGTCGTCTTAAGGATATTGGGAGCCCCGGGCAAGAAATATTTTGGTTGCCCCCGTTTGGAACAACTTTGCATTTTATTGACTGTTTTTGCTACTTCAAGCCCTATGTTGCCGAACAATATTCAATTATATGTTATAAGGTAAGTTACAAACATAGGCAGAGGTGAGCTAGAAAGTTCACTTTTCCAAGGGGCCCTTTGGGAGGTGGGGCCCTGGGAAATTGCCCACTTTGCCCATGCCTTAAAACGCCTCTGCCCCCACAGACCAGCAGTGACTATCCCTTGATGGGGAAAATAAGGTTTCTGCCCTTCACAAGCTTTTACTTTATAGCGTATAAAAGTATTTTGTATAGAAACAAATAGCTTTCCAAAAAAAATGTAAGTAAACCCAAGCACCATTGAAAGCGCAGTGGGTGCAGTGACACAG
This sequence comes from Lissotriton vulgaris, assembly GCF_964263255.1. Classification (NCBI taxonomy): domain Eukaryota; kingdom Metazoa; phylum Chordata; class Amphibia; order Caudata; family Salamandridae; genus Lissotriton; species Lissotriton vulgaris. The sequence continues at coordinate 13,083,099 of NC_141693.1, read as the reverse complement.
GAACACAGGGGACATTAATGTGTATTCTACTAATAAACTTCAACCTTTGGACACAGTAGTAGCTTTGCTCGCGGTTCCACGTTTTGCCTCTCCCCTGTAGGATGGACTGAGTTACTACACACACACACACACACCTCTGATTGGTGGATGTTCTGAGGATGGGTGGAACCTCTGCTACTCTAGTCACTGGTTACCCTGGCCTCGATCTGGGAGCCCATATATGTTTCCCTTACACCAGTGGCGCAACATAGGCCCCTGCAGCCCCCGCTGTACTGCAGTCCCTTTTAAATTTACGAATTTTCCTTTCATTGATGTCTCTTGTACGTTTCTCCATCTGATCTTTAATGTCCTCAAGAGTCTTTGACAGTTCTTCCTCTGTCATCTGTCATCATGCCACCGACTTCTTACTAAAACTTGAAACAATCACAATTGAACCCGAGGAAAGCCTCATTTTGTGCACAGGAGACGTTCGTTCTCTGTACACATCCATACCACACTCTCTAGGAATCGAATCAGTGGAAAAAGCATTACTCAATACAGACTTAGACCTTTCTTTGCAGACATTCCTAATGGAATTGATGATGTTTACACTTTACCAGAGCTACTTCCGATACAAAGATACATGGTACCAGCAACTAACAGGAACAGCAATGGGAAATTCGGCGGCGCCGGTATACGCTAATATATTCATGCAGGATTATGAAGAAACCAACATCTTTTCAAAAATCGAATGGTGTGACAATGTAAAACTTTTAGTGCGATACACAGATGATATATTCATTATCTGGAAATCATCTAAACAGCACTTACAATCTGCCCTCTGCGAATTCAATGACATAGATGACCGGATACAACTTACTTGGGACATATCAGAGACAACCGTCACCTTCTTGGATGTGAAGGTATCAATCAAAGACAAAGGGTTCGAAACAGACATATTTAGGAAAAGCACCGATAGGAACAATATGCTACATTTTTTGAGCTTTAACCAGCCAAATCTTAACCCCTTCGATGCTGGTGACAAAGCCAGCTCGTCATTGGCGTTACCTGCGCTGCGCGCATGACGAGCTGGCTTTGTCACGTAACGTGGGTTTTTTCAAATTTCAGCGCACAGCGGGAAAACCCGCTAGCGCGCATGCGGTTAAGAAACATCTCCCTTTCTCCCAAATGGCGAGAGTTAAAAGAATTACGTCAGACAGGACTAAAGTGGAATCTAGAATGGAGGAAATGGCAATGAGATTTTGAAAACTGAGGGTATCCCAAAAATATCATATAGGAATCACGAAAGAAGGTTGATGCAATAGAAAGAAGAGAATTATTAAAGGCAACAACCAAAAAGGAGGAGACAAGGATTGTAGCTGTATCAAAATTTTCTACACTAAGCAAAAGGTTTAGGAAAATCATCATTAAAAACTGGACAATACTAAAGTTGGAACCAGATTTTCAAAAATCCTTTGAGTCTCTACCCCTGTTTGCTTACACACGAGCGCGCAACGTGGAGAAATACTGAAGAACAAACCATCTGACATCCAAACACACAAAGGCACAAGAGCATGCTTGAACTGTGGCAATTGTAACAGTATTATCAGGGGAAACAAAATAAACCACCCTATGAGACGACATGAGATCAAACTCAAGGTCAACGCAACATGTGACACGGCTAATGTAATATATGCCCTGAAATGACCCTGTAGGAAACTTTATATTGGAAAAACTGAAAGACGCATAAAAATAAGGCTTACAGAACACAAATCTAACGTACGCAAAAAAACAACAAATCCACAGTGGCAACACATTTTATGGAGGAACAGCATAGCATCTCCCAATTGAAATACATGATACTTGAAACGGTGGAGAAAAAAGAAGGAAGAGACAATACTAAGTACCTGTTGCAACGAGAGAACTTTTGGATACAAAAACTGTCAACCCAGAACCCCAATGGTCTCAATGAACGCATGGAACTATCATGTTACTTATGAACGTTTTTATTTTGCTTGGCCGGGGATGTGGAACTTGCGATTTAATCATTTTTGTTTATTTTATTGTCATGTTCATTGAGTAAATGTTTTGCTTGTATCATCACACATCCTATCACACTGCAGACATAGCACTCTGTGACTCTCGCGGGTTAGGGTATATTTTGTTCCAGGAGTTCGAGCCCTAGAGTTAATTTTTAATCGTCTTTCTTCACTCATCACTTTCGTTTTATTTCCCACTTGCAATTCCTCTTAAAGGATGTTTACTTAATTACTGTTGGTATAATAGATCGAGATAGCACAGATCACACCATGCAATATCTGGTTCTACAGAGAACGTCCGGGCACGGAGTAACTCTTCTGGTTTTATGTACCACGTGATCGGGATCTTGAAAGTTACCAGCGGGTCTCTAATTTAAAATGGAGGATGATAGCGTACTTGGCGTCTTCGTTTGGCGGAATGTCTCAGTAAGAGAGGAAATTCGTCCCTGTTAAAGCACGATCAGGTTAGTTTGTGGAATTCATTTAACATTTTTGCAGCACCATGCTAGTAGAAGTGGATATTAAGAATTGGTCTTAATTAGAATGCGCTCGCTTTATGTTTTCTAACAGCCTTCATACTGAATCGAGCATTGAATTTTGGCAAAACGCGACATGTAAGAGCTTTTTTTGGACGTATCATGTAATTCACAGGTTTTTAAAGGTGAAGTAGGTGACACATGAAATCTGCACCAGATTACCACACTAGGCACATCAGTTTAGTTTTTTCTAATACTATATGCAGCTGGGGTCGAAGGGTCACAACATCATTTGAGTTTGATATAAGCATCAGCATACACCTATATGCCATTTGCTCATTATGTTTATTTATTTGTTCATCTTTTCAGTGTTGTTCCCTGATGAAGGGCTGTTTAGGTACGCCCGAAATGCATTGGATTCAAAAGTAACTATGTCACATTTATAAACATATGAAAAATCAGGGAATTGGAATATGTGATAATTAAAAAATAACTGAAGGTGTGTGAAATAAAGAATGGAATAGTTTGAAAAATAAATGGTGTTTAGAAACCTCATTCTTGCATCGAGGAGAATGCGATCATTAGCCAGGTGAGTGCAGCACGCGCTCAATAATGGTGTTCAGTGTTTAACCTGCCTCCACTGGGCCCTGGCCTTTGCTGGCAATGGCGGCCGCCTTGGATCGGGGGTGGTGGGCAGAGAGGGTGAGGGATGAAAAAATAAAGAATAAACTTACCTGTGAACACCGCTGCCTCGCCTCCGTCCTCAGTCTTGGCACTGGCAGCACAGAACAGAAGCACTCGGGCTCCTAGACTCTCCCAGCCAATCATGGCGCTACATAACTGCAGTGTTGTGATTAATCTGAGAGGCCTGTTGCGTCTCTCAAGCAGTGCCTTGGCGCTGGGCATGTTGTCCGCCCTGCTGTGCCACACAGCCAGGTGGAGAGCATTCTCAGTACACATGAAGGTTTGACTGGCCCAAGGGGGCCGGCCAAACCATCATGCGTGCTTAGAGAGTGCAAACCACTCCTCCCTCTGACGGTGGCGAGCCCAGCCCTGCCCTAACTTGGCTTTAAGGGTACACAGAAAAATAACATGATAATAACATCTTGTTATTGTCATTTAATTTTTCTGGTTTTTGCACTCATTGGAGAGCAGTGGGGTGACTGTAATGGCCTGAATATTCTGCCAACAATCAGGACATATGACCTTATCCCCTCTTGGGACCCAAAAGGACACAATACTCCACAATTCCTACCAGAGGAAGGAATAATAACACTAGCTAGAAAATGGCCATTACCGAGAAGCTCGCAAGCAACAACAACGCAGCATGAAAAATACCACTGGCAAAAACGCAAGCCAAGGGCCACAAGGTATAACAACGCAACCAAACCTACCCAGGTAGGACTACATATTTATTCAATGCATGCTTCTCCTAACAAGGCTTGGGGTGGAAGAATTAGAATTTACACTTCCCTGGTTGGGAGCGGAACAACTTTCCCCCGACAATTACCTACAAGGAGGCAAACTTACCATCCTTCAAAGCGACAGCATTTGGATCAGAAAGGTCCTGACCTCCCATCCCAAGGAACAAAGACAAATAATTATATGCTCTGGGGTTTCTTTTATTACACAATGATAGGATGAAAATAAAACACTAAGGGCCAGATGTAGAAAGGCAAATACCGGTCGATAACGGCCGATTTCAGCCGTTACCAACCAGTATTTGTAGTTTGGGATGTAGGGGCATGTTAAAATACAGATTCAGTAATTTTACCGATTCTGTAAAATACAGAATCGGTAAAATTACCGAATCTGTATATTGACATGTAGGTAACACTAATCAGTGCTACAGGGATTTAAGAATTCGTTATTTTACCACCAACTAGAAGTTGGTGGTAAATAATGAAAACCCTTTAAAAAGCATTTTTTTTTGCTTTTAAAACAGTGCCATGTTGCAGACATACATCCCCTAAGGGCATGTATGTCTGCAACATGTGCACCCATGCACAATTGAGGGGTGCAACAGGGTGTCAAAGTGACACCCTGCCACCCTTCTATGTTTTCCCCAATTACCGAATTGGTATTTACCGATTCGGTAATCGACATTCATTCCTATGGGCCTCCAGGCCCATAGGAATGAATGGCAATTACCGAATCAGTAAATACTGATTCCGTAATTACCAAATCATACCGATTCGGTAATTAAATCGGTAAAATTACCTACATCCCGATTGCCAGTTCTTAAATACCGAATCGGTATGATTCGGTATTTAAGAATCGGTAATCTGGGATTACCTAAATCGGACCCTAAATCACAATAGGCCTTCTTCATATTAGCGCCTAAGCAATTGCTAAACGCAATTAGTAAAACATATATAGAACTTATATGTGTATAAATGTATAGAACCTGAAAATAGAAGAGGATAGTTAGGCAAGAACAGTAGGAATATAAGAATTAGTGGAACACCTCACCAAGTATCTACACATCTCGCTTCTTCTTCACCAGAGGGGAGTCCGTGTCTCCAGCCGAATCAGGATTCTGCTCCACCGTCACAGCTACACATCTGTACTGTGATGAACTTTCAGTGGTCGAGACTTAGACACCCCCTTTAGTACAAGTGGAGACGTAGGACGAGGCTCCTGTGAGCCGCGCCTCCTTTTCCCATCAGATTCCGTACCACTCTCAGCCAAGGCCACAGCATCGGCTGGCCTAGCGTCTGTTACGACTCTGGGGCAGAGTGAGCACATTCCTCCGACAAGAACCGGTTTCTACCAGATTACGAGGTGCAGAAAACAAGTGAAAAGCATAACATGGCTTCTCACCTAATAAGGCTCAGAAGATAGCAACAGCTTAAAAATGGAGTCGCTCAAGCATAGGCCACTATTCCTGTAAACGAGCAAAATTAGTATGCAAGACGGCATAAGAGTATGCCAAAGCCAAACAGCAAGTAATGCTGTTAAGCAAGATAAAGCCGGAAACAGAAAGAACATAATCAAGCCCTACTTTGTAGCTTATTCTTACTAGGCAGGCCTACACATCACTATATCAGGTCAGAATATACTGAGATGGCGGTGGGCAACGGTGATATTGAAGGTAGGTAGGGGGTGACCCTGCTCAGTATGCCTGCCACCCTCCCGGTGTAGGGCAATAGATGTTGTGCCTGTGGAATGTACCAAGGGTTTCTCTAGAGAACTCCACGTCGCCTTGTTTCCTGTTCAGACCATCAATTTGGCGGATGGGTGCATTATTATTTATGTATTTATTTAGCAGTTGTACTCGACCTAAAAGTATTGGAGTGCTTTACACGATCACTAGTTAGGTTACACCTGGACACATTCATTTTTTGTTAGGCACAGGGAGATCAGGTGATTTGCTCAGAATCACAGGATATTGAGCCGACGCCGAGACTCGAACCGGTTGCCCACTTCCAAAGTAGGCAGCTCCGACCGTTATGTCACATTGTTTCTGGGAGCTGTGATTGTGGAAGCACACAAGATGAACGCAGGCAGGGTAGGAATGCGCTGACAAATCCAGGTGCACTATTCAGTTACAAACCAACCTAACTCAACTGGTGATGATTGGGGCCAGTTATTAACATTTGTTATTGACTGGCTTTGCCTAGGAAGTGTTTGGTTTGTACCTAATTACCTGTTTCAATTGCAGAGTGGCTCAAGTGATTTAGACAGTGGCCCCCAGCAAATGAATGCAGAGATCTGTGGGTCACAGCTTCGACTCCCAGAAAGAGCGACCGAGCATTCAATCCTTTCGAAGTTGGTTAGTTGAGTACCAAAAACTGGGTCATAGTAAGATCTGTTATTTACAGTGCTTAGAAAGTGCAGCATGAGATGATATATAAAAACGAAATATTACTAAGTTGTAGCTTTTCTTTTAAAGCACAATATCTGAGCAAACTGCACCTCTCTAAAGAAGGGTACTGATTGAACTCTATTGAAAGTGAATGCATTTATCGTTTTCTTTTTAGGTCCGGTTACAGGGAGCATTAATATGTTGTAATACCTCATGTATTTGTTTCTTCAAAAATTGCAGTAAGAAGCAAAGAGCCTGACTGTGTTTTGGGTCAGCCTCTGGCCGCCATTTGCTCTCATATGTTTTTCATGGTTTGCCACTGCTTGAGTACCAGATCCATCAAAACTATGGCATTTCCTTGATTACTAAATAATCCATCTGAGTTTCCGTTAGGTTATGGTAATGGGGCATCAAGTCGTTTTTAGGTCTTGCCAAGGCAGCAGTTGCTTTGTCTTTTCGAGACGTGTTGTATTCTGAAAATAGGCTTTAAACTCCGCCTATTCCCCTCTTGCATTTTATTGACTCCTTTGACTGTCTTTTCAAAATGTTTTTTTCCATTCGTTAATTTGTTTAGTAGTCCCTCCTTTTCTCCTGCTGTAAACTCCCATACAAATTGCCTGTTACACGTGTTGTTTCTCAGTATGTGCTATTTACGCTTTATGAGCACTATTTTGAAATTTACCTTTTTAGGCTAACCCCTAAGGGCCTTCCTCTAGCAGCAACATCTCCTTGGCCTGCAATCCCTCATGGAAGAAGTGTGGCGACGCGGCCAGAGCGACTGACTCTGCAATCTGGGCATCTCTGATCCCCGGCACCAGTGGCAGATTAGCCCAGCACCACGTGACTCTGGGCAATAGCTTGCTTAATCTTCCTGACGGCCCCCAGCGCCTAAAGACCCTAACGGGTGATTGTGTGCTTTACAAATGTGGATTATTATTATTATGGCTCTCCTTCCTGGGAGATATTAGCATGTCTCTCCTGGGGGGCAGACATATGTCTCTTGGAGCAGGCTCTATGTGTGCTTGGGAAGGCCAAGAGTGTAAAAGGCAACAAAACTGCACACTACAGCAAGATACAGTAATTTCGACTTGATGATTGAAATTTTATTTGTAAAATAAAATCATTTACAGTGCATTCATAAAAACAAAAAAAAAATACAAGGAGATCACAGATGAATATAAAGCAACTGAAGCAAAAGAGTACAATGCAATACATATGAGATGGCAAAAGAATCCGTTCAGTTTGGCCTCAAATCTTTGCAGTCAATTCCAAACAAGCATTTGAAATGCAATAGGTTTCGCATTTACGCAAGTTTAAGCTACTGGTATTGTAAATGACAATGCCTTTTATTTATGTTTGAAAAACCAAAACATAAATAAAAGGCATTGTCACTTACAATGCCAATAGCTCAAAGTCACGTAAATGCGAGACCTATTGCATTGCAAATGCTTGTTCTTCTCTGTATTGTGCTGCACACCACTGAGTGGCCTCGAGCACACTAAGGAACACGCACAGATGAAGCCTAGACATTGGCATTCAGGCATGATAGAGTGATGGCTTCAGACCCGGTTTATTTTCAAAGTACATAGCTTACTGGTTGAGCCCAAAAGACTGTTCGAAGCCGCATGGATTATGACGATAAGGCCCATTCAGGCTCTGAATTGGGGAAATGAATGAGGGGGAAGTGCTTTGAGACCCTATTTTTAGCTTCCACAAAGACTAAAAACTCAGGCCCTCTTCCTCTTTCCCTTGACCCTCCCACACTCATCGGCAGGGCACCCCCTTCGGGACACCGCGCTTAATGGCTAGATAGCATTTGCATTTTTCCAACACTATGTAAACAAACCTTGACTTTTGTTTTATAAGCAGGTGTCCGTGGACGCCGCGCCTCGTGCTTCATTTTGAGGGATCTTTTCCGGGTTTACTTATGGGCAGGGCAGGAGTGCGCGGCCACAGAAATGCTGCAAATTGACTTTTAGCTACAGGAATGCTTATGAGTTCGTTGATTTACCGCGGTTGGGCAGTGACTGCCTCTGTTGTACACTCCCATAAATGCACCTCCATCTAAAAGGTTTTAATGACAGTAACATCTGACCCTGCGACCCTCTGGCCCTACAATCACGGGTCTCCTCGAGCACGCTGTCCGGTGTAACCGGCACTGTATTCACCTGCCCTGGCGGTCGATGAAACTTAATTACTGCATTAAGTAACCCTAATACCTTTGTGCTTAATAAAACGGATTCTCCCTCCCATCCCCTTAATTGTGTTATGTCTCCTCTCCCCAGGAAGGTCACAACCAAGGAGGAAAGATGGCGCCTTCCTCCGGAACTCTGTTTATGGCGATGTTATCTCTGATTAGTGCATAACAAAGTAAATCTGCCCCTCAGAGCGCTAAAAGGACACACCTGGCGTGCTATTACACAATCCACGCGGTGCGACAGGACCCCGAAACTTCTGGCCCCAGCAATCGTCTATCAAACGGGGAAATAGTGTGCACGTGGCGTTTTATGCGCACGCGCCCTTCTGCGCTTAGTGCAGTTTTAAAAACACATTTTTCTGCACATCAAAGAAGCTCCTGTGCATTCTTTCGCCATCCAACAGGCTGTGATTGTGGACACAGCCATACACCAATGAAACACAGTTACTGGTAACACCCTGTCTGGAGAGGGTGCGGCTTAACGGTTAGAGGGCCGATGTTAAAGCTGGGGGGCCATGTTCGAGTCTGCCAGAAGGCTCAAACATGGGGTAATTATCTGCAGATTACTTAACCTCCCTGCATCTAAAAAATGCATATGTGCACTTTGGATGCAAGCAGTGCTCATGTAAAGCGCCCTGATGACTTCAGATCGGTGCCCGCTATTTATTCTGTGAGCGGGTGTCTTCCCATGGATGGACTTGGTTGTCACCAGCCTACATTTGGAATTTTAATTTATACCGCTAAAGAAGCTGTGACATGGCATACATTATGAGGAGCATAAGACAGAATGGTCCGAAAGGAATGCCAGAAGGTATCTGGTGGGGGGACGGTATAGCTCCTAAAAACCTCATGTTTTGACTGCAGTTAGAGAGAAAGCGCTATATTGTGACCGGTTTAGACACCCCCTCTCTCAGAACAAGCATCCAAGTGCGGCTAACCATTTTGTTGTTAAAGAACTCAATTTTGCTTGTTTTAGAAACGTCGGAAACATGGTGAAGGTTCGAGCTGACTCACTGGGTTCGAACCCGAGACCAAATGTTAAAACTCTGGCTCTTGCAGAGGACGTAATAGGCGTAAAGGCTTAATTTATGGGACTTTCTTCCCACTATTGAAAAAACAATGCGTTATTCTGCATTAAAGTAGTAAAGGCGTCACCGTGGCCAACACACAATAAAACAAATAATAAACAAGTCAGGTCCCGGGCCGTGCTGTGATTGGCTGACGTCACGGGGGTGTCCCGGGCCGGCAGCCAATCACAGCGTGGCCCGGGAAATGACATCACGGGGGTGTCCCGGGCCTGCAGCCAATCACAGCGCGGCCCGGGACACACGGCAAAAGGGGCGGGGCTTAAAAAAAGACCCAGAAACGCCCCCGAATCGCGTTTTCACCAGAAAGCGTGACTGACAGCCTCTGTCTCCGAATGGCTAGCCTCCATTTATGGAGCTAGCCAATGGGAAACAGAGGCGGTCCGAACATCCATACTGTTGACAAAAGTTTTCGATCTGGGCGGGGCACTGCGTGCCCTCGCCAGGTCGAAACGTAAAAATAGTAGCTGAACCTGGTAGCTAGAAAAGGAGAAGGGATGGTGCTTGCTGTTTCCAGCTCATGGCAAAGTTGTTTACTAAGCCCAGCCGAAGCAAACAATTCCCAGGTGCCTGTTGGCGGACCTTCTGTTTGCAGCATGGGGCTAAAATAGCTGACACCTGCTGGGGTAAGTTGGTAGGCTAGTTCTTTGAATTTCCGCTCTGTGCTGCTTTGCAGCACCAAGTATAGTTGTCCGGAACATCGTACAGCATGGATCAGTGTGTCAGCCATTGACTGCACATCGGGTAACTTCACAGTGAGTGATGGCATTCTGCTCTTTCACAAGGACACCTGCACACAAAGTAGTTCTATTCAGTCAAAGAGACTTGTGTAGGTTTTTGCAGGCCCAAAACAATTTGTTTTTTTAAATTGTTTCTTGGGCTCGGCAAGAGAGCTGTTGCTAGGCTCGGCTCACTCTGCTGTCGGAAGTCATCTGTCCTTCCCTTTCACCGATGTAGGTGCCTTCTCGTAAGGTACACTATGCTGAAGGCAAACACCGGAACAATAGCATTTGTCTATTGCCCTATAGTAGGTAATCAGAATTAAACACTCAACTCAAGTTACTAATGCAGAAAGTCCCTTAAAAGAATTGCATAGAATCCATGGACTATCTCAATATGACCAGTCACAAGCTTTCTATGATGCACTGAAGAAACTAGAAGAACACCTCAGCAACAAATCAATGAACATTAAACCCAGCTAGGGATCAACAGAAAACAACCTACGAACAGTGACACTCTAACTGGCTTTATAGAGCTATCCAACACAGAAGATACTGAGCTAACCAAATTAAGGACCCAAACTGGATCAAAAGATCCTGTCGTGGCAAAATAAAAAAAAATCTGTATAATTCTCCTACAAGTGTGTGCAAAATCCATTGCATGAAATATACTAAAATAAGTCCGTGGACTTTTGGAACCTTTCCATTCAAGATGAGGACGCCCTTCATCAGAGCCCTCATTAATGAACCGAACCTCAAGCCATCTAATCCAGGCAAATACAGACCAAGCTTCAATGGCCCATTCCTGGCACCACTGATAGAAAGGGAGGCCTTCTCCAGATTTCATGCTTTGTTGAGAACAACATGTTCCATACCAACAATCTCTCAATCAACGATCTGGGTTGCTCCCAAGGAGAGGCACACTCCGAAATTAACGCAATCTGGCACAGTCATGGCAGGTTGTGATCAGTGCATGCTGGGGAATCAGGATACACACAAGCTACTGATGTCTAAACTCTTGGACTGTACCTTTGTCGACTGTAATCCGTGCAGGCTGGATAACAATGGTTCTTGAATGTCCTGAGAATCGACAAAAACGGACTTCATCGTGGCTGTTTGTGATTAGTGCAAGATGGATGAAAAGGAAGGGGTGTAACAAAGAAAATAATGCACCTCTGTCCCACTCCAGGAAGGGGACTGCCTCAGAGGGCCACTGTCTGAAGAGAGCACTCGAGGGGGTAGAAAGGATTGAGTCAGAAGGACACTGTCTCAAAAAGACACTCAAGGGGGCACAGAGGGTTAAATCAGAGGGCCATTGTCTGGAGTGGCACTAAAGAGGGTTGTAGGAACTGGGGTCATCAGTACCCCGGGGGGTAGCTTGGCGCAAGCAGGCAGGCACCCGAAAGCTTAGGTGTTAAGTGACCACACAGCACACACATCCACTGAGACAATAAAACGCACGCAATGACGGACACCACACCAGTTAGGTTGATTAAACATCAATAAGCTTTATCTAGAATTAGAATCAGGGCAATCAACACTCAAGGTATCAAGAGCTCATTAGAGCATTTCATTAGGGGAGCAGAGGGAACATTTCAATCAACAATGCAGCATGCTTCTATAACCATTTCCTTGCAGGAGTAAAGGGGGTGATTCCTTAATCAATACAGCAGATCCCCATAAACATTTCATTCAAGGAGCAACTTAGGAGATAACTGTGGGCATTTCAATCCCCAGGTCAGTAAGTCAGAATAAACGTTTCAATAATCACACTAGCAGGCATGAACATTTCATTAGGCAGGAATGACATTTCAGCACTTAAGATCCAACATTTCCTTAATCAGGAATAACAATTTCACTGAACTGGGATGAGCTTTCCATTAATCAGCTGTGGAGCCCCTTGTGGGTAGAGGGCCAGGTGACACCTCCTTATCAGAGACTAAAGCATCTCAATAGGCATAAAGGACCATTTCATTATGGAAGGCAAACATTTCATAAGGGTAGCAGGGAAAACACTTCATCAGGCCTAGGTCAAGCCTTGAACCCGCAGGAGTAAACATGTCATTCACCCGGTCACATTAGCAATAACCCTTCCCCTAGTCAGGGGTTAACTCCTCTCATGGGGCGGTCACTCAATCCTTCCTGAGGGTTCTCGCCCAGTCCCAGTTCAGGGGCGACTAATTAGGGCCAAAGGGGCCCAACAACAGTCTTATACAAAAGGGGGCGAACACAAGCCCTCCCAGCAGGCATGTTACCTCTGTTTGCGAGCCTGCTCGGGCTGTAGGCCGGCTACGGGGCACAGTAGAGGTTCACGGTGCCCCGCGCTGGTGGTAGGGCCAGCCCTGAGGGTGTAGTCGGTCGGAGGGGGCTCTCCTTCCTCCCGGTCCCCCTACGTGTCGAGTCTCGGGCCGGTCCGGGGCTTCTCTTGAGTGGGGCCAATCAGAGGCCGGTCTCGAAGGTGCGAGGCAGGCGGGCCAATTGCAGTAGAGGCAGGGGTGCGGCCTATGACGCGGCCGGGCGCCCCGTCACATGAGGGGTGTGCAGTGGCTTCAGGCCCAGCATGGCCTAGTCGGCGTTTGCGGTGGCCTCCCCAGGCTCGGGGGCCGTGCCGGGACCTTGCACAATCAGACCGGGCGCGGCCCAGAGCCACACGAAAGCGAGCCTCTCCTGGCACCGGGGGCGGCCAGGGGCAAATTTCGGTGATGTTGGCGCCTTTCAGAGTGTGGAGCCACAGCGGGGACAGGCAGGCTCCGGGGGCTCCCACAATTTCGCGGTAAGTCGGGCGGCGCTTTTGGGGACACAGCGCTCAAGGGCCTCCGCGCCGGGGCACAAATTAGACCGGCGCTCGACAGGGATAGCGCTTGGGGCAGGCAGCAGGTTACAGCGCTACTCACAGGCACAGTAGGAGAGCGCTGGGTAGATAATGCAGGCAATATAGCAGTCCCAGCTATCAGGCAGGTCAGTGTTCTAGCGCCAAGGAGGGAGAGCGCTTATCGGCAGTCCAAGCAGTTTAGCAGGGGAGATGAAGCCAGACAGCGCAGGGGCACAGCCTAGGACCAAGCGGGCAGAGATGGCACAGCCCAGTACCTAGTTGATCCCCAGCAGTCCTTGGGGGGCGCAGATAAGTGGTCCTCTCAGCGCTAGATGGTTCCTGCGCCCCCTTTGTAGGCAGTTGCTTGAAGAGGAGGGGGGATGAGTTGGAGGCTGGAGGCAGGACAGTCTCAGCAGGTCACTGCATGTGGTCCCTGGGTTCCCCTCCCGCCGGGCCAGATCAGTGGGCTAGTTCAGTGTTCCTCACTCAGCTTGGAAGGCAGCACCTCAGCCCTGTCACTCCCAGTGGCATAGGTTCCTGACTAGGCCCTACCGCCTAAGTCTACTGCGTAGGTTCCCCCAGGTCGGTGATGCCCCAACTGACTAAAAAGTTTCCCTCCTTTCTTTATATATGCCCAGGTCAGGTGACCACACTCTAAGGCGGCAAAAAGCAGTCCCCTCCCAAATTCTGGAAGGTTCCAGGAGCTTCCCTACTCTGGCTATGGGAGAAAAAGGCGGGCTGGTGTTGCAACAATGTTTAAGGGTCCCAGCCAGCTCCTGGCAACTAGGGTGCTACTAAAAAGACCACTTCACAGTAGCAGGGGCCTGTGGCAGTTATGTTGGGAGAAGAGAGAACCTGCACCTTAGCATTGATTAGCAATGGTAAGGCGCCCGGAGACCTAAGGCCAGCGAAAAAGAGGGTGGGAAAAATGAGGCAAGGGTGAAAATAATAGGGAAAGACCACCCTAGGGCTGACAATTCTAACAAGAGTAGAAAGGGTTGGGGCAGAGGGTCGCTGGCTTACAGATAGTTATGTGAAAGTTTTCAGGTGGAACTGATCCTACGAAACGAACCTTGAGATTTGAATGAAACTGTTTCTATCCAGTCATTTTCAATGCTTCCTGTGAACCCTTGCACGGCTACTTCCCGCCTCACTTCCGGTGCTGGGCCCAGCCCTTTGGTTTTGCTTTGTTTGGCCTAAGTTGGCAGGGTATGCACAGACATGGGTACCTTGCTCACTTTGCCACTGGATTCAAGCTAGCCTGGCTAATGACGGCTGATTAACCAGAAACCGGTCCCAGGATGCTGGTTTCCAGTCCAGGGACGCCAAGGCTTGGCAGTTCGGGCCGGACTGTTCCCATGAGGCACAGGGTCAGACTGATTTGCTTTTGGCCATGTCTGAACTGGGGTGGTGGAGTGAGCTAAAGAATGATGATGGATTAAACCAAGATCAGTTAACTGGGGGTGAGTGCTTGCAATGTTCAACACTCCGTCCATCATCCCCTTTGGTTTTGCTTTATTCGCCCTAAGTTGGCAGGGTATGTCCAGACGTCGGTCCCTTGCTCACTTTGCCACTGGATTCAAGCTAGCCTGGCTGAAGACGGCTGATTATCCAGAAAAAGTCCCAAGATGCTTGTTTCCAGTCCAGGGAAGACATGGCTTGGCAGTGCGGGCTGGACTGTTTCCATGAGGCACAGGGTCAAACTGATTTTCATATGGCCATGTCTGAACTGGGGTGGCGGAGTGAGCTAAAGAATGATGATGGATTAAGCCCAGATCAGTTGACTGGGGTGAGTGCTTGCAATGTTCAACACTCTGTCCATCACCCCTTTTGGTTTTGCTTTGTTTGCCCTAAGTTGTCAGGGTATGCCCAGAAGTGGGTCCCTTGCTCACTTTGCCACTGGATTCAAGTTAGCCTGGCTGATGACGGCTGATCAGCTAGAAACTGGTCCCAGGATGCTTGTTCCCAGTGCAGGGAAGACATGGCTTAGCAGTTCGGGCTGGACTGATCCCATGAGACACAGGGTCAGACTGATTTGATAATGGCCATGTCTGAACTGGGGTGGCGGAGTGAGCTAAAGAATGATGATGGATTAAACCCAGGTCAGTTGACTGGGGGTGAGTGTTTGCAATGTACAACACTCTGTCCATCATCCCCTTTGGTTTTGCTTTGTTCGCCCTAAGTTGGCAGTGTATGCCCAGACGTGGGTCCCTTGCTCACTTTGCCACTGAATTCAAGCTAGCCTTGCTGATGAAGGCCGATTAGCCAGAACCGGGTCCCTGGATTGCTTGTTTCCAGTTCAGAGAAGACATAGCTTGGCAGTTTGGGCTGGACTGTTCCCATGAGGCACAGGGTCAGACTGATTTGCATATGGCCATGTCTGAACTGGGGTGGCGGAGTGAGCTAAAGAATGATGATGGATTAAACCCAGATCAGTTGACGGGGGGTGAGTGCTTGCAATGTTCAACACTCCGTCCATCATCTCCTCTGGTTTTGCTGGGCCCAGCTGTGTCACAGTTGAACGCCCCTTTGCAGATTTTCCATCTACTCTCTCTCATTCCCTCCACCAGAGGGCTGGTCTTCATTGCTTCTCTGTGCTGTGCAACCAGTGGTGAAAAAGCCCTTTAAAGATTTCCAGAAGAATACCGCCCCAACCAGCACCGGCGTCATCAGTGACGCCATCAGCAGCAGCAGCCGACCCTGCGTGCTCCTTCCAGGTGGATCTGAAACAGAAACACAAAATATATTACTGTGTGGGATGTAGTAACGGGGAGTCACGCATAAATGAAGAAATATGCGGCTTTAATGGGAAGCCCTGAGGATCACAGCAGACTCCTCTGTCCCCACCGGCTCCACTACACCCCCCCACACCCTCCACGTTCTGCCCCAACATAAAACCTCAGTGCAAAGGATATTACTTACCAGATAATATTACTGTGACAAACCACCTTTGGACAGAGAGTGGGGGTGGGGACGAGGAAAAGGGTTCAGACACTCATCAGAACATCCAGAGGTGGTACCAGGCCGGGCTTCTAGGCGCCTCATGACTCCTGTGACTCAGTATTCACAAGGCATAACTTACAGCCTCAGAGGGCAGCAGGTCCGGTTATAAAGCAAGCCCTGAGGTCTATTTACTTGATTTTATTCATTCATACATTAACAGAGCGCACACTGACTCGCTGCAGTTGTGGGACCCCGGATGAAAGTGGGGCAAGAACGAGCAGGAGTAAATCAATGAATATAGAGGGAAGTCTTCATGCCAGACGAACGGCCTGCTGCTCCCCCCCACCTCCCCCCCGGGGGAATTTCTAGTGCCAGAGAATTCCACGGACGGAGTACTGACACAGAGCAGCCTCTCTGGACACAGCAGCCCCCCGGAACCAAAGGACCTCTACAAGCGGACCCCCTTTACTTCCAGACTCTCAGAAGCCCCAAGGTCTTTGCCCGGTCAGCGGGGGAACAAGAGCCACAAAGGGTAAACTCAGGGCGGGCACAAACAGCGCTGAGGTGAAGGGAGTAGATGAATTCATGGCAAAAACAAACTAACCGAGGGGCATATCATCAAGGTGCCGCAATAAAATTATCGCCGCTTTAGCGTCCATTTTCGGGTGAAAAGCGGTGATAATTATGTCACATGATCAGCAAGGTCACGCTATAGCGTGAATCCATGCCTAAGCGCCTGTTTCCTTAATGCCCAGCATCTCAACGCTAATGAGATACATAGTAGGCGTTCCTCACCAAAATAACGTGAGAAATGTGGCTAACAGACATTTCTCCTATCAGCAAGATGCTCGCTAACCTGCATAGCAATAAGAAAAGTAGCGCTAACTGCGCTTATCGCTCCTTTCCTTTCGCCTGCTTTCTTTTTGACTTCGCTATCATAGCCTATGTGAAGTGGATTGTGCGGATGAACCCACCCTGCCCTATAATCAACAGATCGCCTATCAATGTGCGATTATTGCTGGATTTCCAGTGATAATCGCACATTTTGCAACTATCGCTGGATGATATATCGCATTTGTGTTAAGCGTTGCTGATAGCACGCTATCTCAGCGATATAATCCAGCGATAGCCTGCGATAATTATCCACGCGCTAAGCGTGCATAGCGATAATTATCGCTGGCTGTTGTGGATTTGCTCACGACTAAGTAAAAACAAATTTCAAACGCACACTTTAATGATGCGTGCACTTGCATTACTCTCAGTCTCACCAGGATATGCTGGGACACTAGTCACAGGTGGAAGAGGACCCTATGAACAGGGGAGTTTACACTGTCTGAAATAGACTACAAGTGCCTACTAGTGCAGGACACAAGACATGAGCTTGACGGTCTGGTGGGGAAGATACAAGAGTCTTGGGGAGGGGAGGTAGTGAAAGTTAGAGCCCCGGGATGTGCCAATGCTTTTCTTTTAGTTTCAAAAGAAAATAGCTAAAAATACGATCCACACAAAAGACCCCATGGTATGCTATGTTAATTTCATATATAGACAGCATGGCTACCCATCAGGTTTCCCAGCACTAGGCATATGCCCATATGCTGCTGAAACCAAGCGGAAATGAGCATGTTCTGGAATTAAACACAATCACAAATGTTGTATAGCTCCTAAACCCTCGATTTTCTATTGCGTGGCGCTTTAGCAATCATTTTCCAATTGGACTGCGCTTGGGTCAAGTCAAGGAACTCACTGGGTCTATGACTTTCTACAAAGACCTGCGCCCACAATGGGCTTTGTCCCTCAGATATGATCCTTCTGAATCAGGCCCTTGGAGTGACAGCTCACTTGGCTGAAGCGTCAACTGCAGAGTTTTTGTCACAAAGATTACAATGATTCACCCCTGGGCACTGCAGCCGCATCCACACAAGCGCCCTGAGACACTGACGCCACCGGTGCATGTCAGGGTCGGTCAGTCTCCAGTAGATTTTCTTAATAACCTCAGGGATGACAAGGGATCTAGGCACCTACTGTAGGATGGGACATTCATCGCTGCCTTTTCAGAGCCCTAGAGGGGCTGTTGGTTGATGTCGATGAACTGAGTGCCAGACAAATATACAAAATCAGAGTCTAAAACAGACGGGCACACATCAACATCATCTCCTACACCAACGATACCGAGCTTGTCCTCATCCTCATCTGACCACACCTGGACATCACTAAGAACTAACAGTTCTTTCTGGACTCCAGGAGTTCTTGTGCAAATCAAAACAAAAGCAGGGGGGGTTCCCGGGCTGCTGGAGGCTTGGTTTGTTTAAAGAACGCGTTGTACTTTCTAGGACTCTATGGGAGTAGCCTTTGCCGTGCTTTGGACTGCATGGGCTATTACTAAATATGGATATGATTCTTATGTTTTTATAAGGATACTATTTATTATAACCACATAACGGCATAAATCGGGAATATCTGGAATGTCTGTCTGTAATGATCTCAAAATTTCAGTGTGTTTATGAGTCCAATTTATTGGTTTGAAATCAGGTCTTATTAATTCATAGAGAGGTTTAACCCTCTCTGCATAATTTAGAATGTATGTTCTACCGAAATTCAGGAAGCCTAGTATTGATTGTAAATTTTTTCAGCGTTTTTGGTGCTTGGAGTACTGCACACTTCTCTAGGAAGTTGTCTGCAAGGCTCTTGCCTTCACTTGATAACTCATATCCTAAAAACAGGACAGTTAGATGGGCAATTCTTGACTTTTTAAAGTTGAATTTGTAACCTTCTGATGCGAACCCAAGTATTATGGTGTTCACTCTCTTCAAGTGAGTCTCCAGGTCATCGTCTGTGAGATAGATGTCATTGACATATGATAATGCCTCATCATCATATATTTGTAGTAACTCTGTTACTCTTGCTGAGAATAATCCTGGGCTATTCTTGAATCCCTCTGGAAGTCTGCAAAATTGTTTTTGCGACCCCATTATTGAGAAAGCGGTCAAATACCTGCTTTCAGGTGCAATATTTTGACAGAAGAATCCATTAGAGATATCTAATGTCGTTTTATATTTTTTTGCGCACGATGTTATTCATTAGTGCTGGACTGTGTGAGTTTTGTACTGCAAAAGTTTTGCAACAGGAGTTTAAATGTCTGTAGACCAAAACTAGGCAATATGAATCGTCTGGCTTGGAGACAGGAAACAAAGGATTGTTCATTTGTGAGGTGCGTGTTTCAATCACCCCTTGATATTCAAGTTGATCTAAGATCTCCCTGACTTGCTTTTTAGCTTCTTGTTTAACTGGGTACTGCCTTTGTGCAGTGGGTTGATTTTTTAACTGGATTTTGCGGGGAGGAGACTCCTCATCCCATCCTACATGATTTTTGTATAGTGCAGGGGCTTGGGCCACTGCCCATTTTCTTGCAAATGTGTATTTTTTATGAATAGGGATATGATTTGAGAAGGCAGGCATAATCATTTCTTCGCCATGAGGGCACTCCCTGACAAACTCTGGTGGCCAGTCTTTTTCAGCTAACAGGATGTCATAGCCTTTTGAAAGTTTCTCCCAAAAGAGACCTTTTATTTTCCTAGTTTTATCTCCCTCTATACGTAATGTTATTTCATATAGCTTATGGGGCACACTAACTCTTGTGTCTGCAGTTTCCACCTGAATGTATTCATTCGTGTCCACTGTCTCCAGATGATTCATCAGTATCTTGCGAGCTATAGTCACTTCTGCTGCGCTGTCTAGCATTGTCTGGGCCCACTCTCCGTTTTTCAGTTGTGTCCTCAGAATCCTCGGCATGTTTAATTTTAATACTTGCTACCTTCTTTCTGGGAAATTGTGATTTTTTATTTTGATGAGCAGGATCTTTGTCTATGGACTTGACATGCTCTTCCTTGTGTTCTGACCGTCCTCTTCTTTCCGATTTCTGTGAGGAAGATCGAGAAAGATTTAGTGAGAAGGATCGAGAGGGACGTGTATCAATATCTTGATATCTATCTGGTTTACTCAATTTATCCCTATCTCTGAGATTATATCTCTTTTCAGAGGGTTCCCTTTGGGGAGACTTGCCTCCTCGGCCAGGAGATCTTTCTCTCCGTTGAGGAGACCTTCCTCTGGACTGGAATCGTTTTTCCTTGGGAGTGGATTATTTATTACCCTCCCAACTCTTTTTCGGAGTATTTAGATTATTTTTAATAAATGTTTTTTCAGGATTTTCAATTAGTTGGGGTTTTACCGGTTTCCCACCTAAATTGCCTCTTCCTAGCTCTTCATAGGATTTTTCTATGATTTTAGCAAGTTCAAATGGTTGGTCTGTTATATCTGTCTCCTTCAATTTCTGGCGGTGCTTTATGTCGTTCCTTGCTAATTGAAATAATTCTCTATATGCCTTTGTTAATTCTTTTAGTTTAACTAGGAGTTCTTCGCTCGACATTGTTTCAATGTCTGGGTGTGTTGCGTAATTGGCTAGAACCGGCCCGTGGCTCCTGGTCTACCTAGTGGACCGGCCTGGTGATGTTATTTCGATGTTTTAGGGCGCTTTTAAACCAGAGCAGGTGCTCTTGGTATGTTAGTGGAATTTCAATTTCCTCGAAAGGAGAGTATTCCTCTGGAGCTTCCGCTATTTTGTAGTAGTGAACTCATGTGTTACAGAATGTGCTACTGGAAAGTTTATCCAGGTATAGAATACTTCTGTCTGCCGAAATGCATGTGCCTCTACCACAAATATGACTGTACCACCTCTTGATGTTAATCCATTTTCTATAAGTTTTATAGTTATGGTTTTCCTTATATTGACCGGGCTGAGTATTGCATCAGAGGTCGTTGTCTTGGACTAGTGTGTCGTCCGCTATCAGTTGAGCTGCTAGTCTAATTCTTTCCCTTTCTTCGTCACTGTCTGACATTTTTATTGATTGAAAGTTTTTGTTGCAGATCAAGTTTCAAGGAGACAAAGATTAGGTGCACAATATTTTGGAACACTGTATCCTTCAACGTTGACTAAACCAAGAACTAATACATAGGATTCTCATCCTACTAAGTTCCGGCGGATATTAACCTTTTACCCACTCCAGACGTCTTTTGGAGTTTTTTACGGGAAAAAAGGGTCTGTGTGAAAAGCACGACTGAGTTACTCTAGTGTCTTGCGTTAGATTATCGCCTTACCAAACGTTCTGCGCCATGTAGTGTAGTTCCTATTTTCCCAATAGGCTCTGCGCAATGGAATAACATAAACAGCAGTGTAGACATAGGACTGAGGTCATCTAGGTCTCTACTGACTATGTTAGACTTAATTTAGGTTTGCCAGCTAGCTCAGAGGTCACTAGAAACTTTCTTGAATGAATAGGGAGGGGTTAACTTCCCTGATTTAGACAAGAAGGGATTCAGCTTCTGACAACCGCATAAACATGACAACTTTGCTCCCTCAGATAAAAGAGTGTATCTCTAGAGTCGTGTGAAAACAATAGACGGCTATTTCACTCAGTCAATCGTGCATGCTTAAGTTCACCAGAGTGCAGAGAAATAGAGAGACAGGCGTTTTCAAAAAAAGGTGTTATTTCATTGAGCAGTCTTCTTTCTCATGCAAGAGAAATGAATTGCCACAATTGCAATACTTATCATAAAGTAAAGTGCGTACAGTAAAAGTAGTATTATGAAATAATACTGTAAAAGCATTGATACGGTTTCTTAGCCATATGATACTTTAAAATGGATAAAATATATACATACATAAAAACATTGACTAACGAACTCAACTGGTGTTTCTAGATACGCCTACCCCAGTGTACCTGACCTAAGCCTAATACGTGGGAAGGAGTAAGTGAGTTTACAGTTTTTAAGTTAAGTTAAGTTTTGCCAAGTTTCGGAATCAAGAATTCTATCTAAGGTTTTAATCAGCTCCGTACCTTGGTTCTAGAATGAAGGAGGTCTTGTATCTCGCTTCTCAGGACTCGATCTCCCAGCAACCCGCGAGGGTGACTTGGGAACACCAGAGCTGGATTTTCTCGGCGTGAGAAAAGGCACTTCTCCAGCACGTCAAAGGGGAGGGGCGGCTTCCTCTGGCTCTCGCATCAGCTGCGCTCCGGATAAGTAGAAAGCCGCTCTGCTCCACACCACCGTGTGTTTGCTTAAGGCAACGTTGGTATATTTATACCAGAAAGGTGCCGGGTTTGACGTAAGGTTGGACATAAGACGTCACTAAGAACTAACAGTTCTTTCTGGACTCCAGGAGTTCTTGTGCAAATCAAAACAAAAGCAGGGGGGGGGATTCCCGGGCTGCTGGAGGCTTGGTTTGTTTAAAGAACGCGTTGTACTTTCTAGGAGTCTATGGGAGTAGCCTTGCCGTGCTTTGGACTGCATGGGCTATTACTAAATATGGATATGATTCTTATGCCTTTATAAGGATACTATTTATTATAACCACATAAGGGCATAAATCGGGAATATCGATTTAGGGACCTAGATAGAAACACAACAACACCATGCATCTACCATGGCCGCTCCGCAGGACGCTCCTTTTCCCAACTCGCTGCTAAATCCCTTTCCCTCCACCTCCGCAGCTCACCCAGGCTGACCCACTTCAGGAAGGGACTCAGGACCTGACTCTTCGACTGATACCTGCAGCAAAGTGCCTGGATACCCTCTTGGGTGATAAGTCAGGCTATACAAATCTGACTTGATTGAGCGATAAACAAAGTTACTGATTAATCTATGACGCAATTGTGGGGCATGTTAGCAGCCCCCGGCCGGGCTGTAACCAATGTCCGCGCTTCTTCTTTCTCTCTCTCTGATAGGCTACTCATAGCCCCACCCTTGTTTTTAATTTGATACTGGTTCAACTCTGTATGTGCAGCACTGTGAACCGACTAGCAGGGACACCGCAATAAATATAACATTCTGTAAGGTGCAGAAAAAAGTGCTGCATTCGATTAATTATAAACAATGTGCATCATAAGATGTGTGTTAACTCGGTACACATAGATAGGTAAGAACTGCAAAATTGTAATGAATAAGAACAGAGACTCTGGTTCGTATTAGATACGTCATCAATGAAGGTAAAACAGAAAAGGTTTTTTATTTTATTTTTTTATTAATAAATTATTGTTAATTGTGGTGTGAGCCCTGTTTATCCATTGTGATGTTGTAGATATGACGACCGACAGCTGTCACTGTAAACCCATCTGTGTAGGGGATAGGATGACAAGGTGTTAGAAACTGGGCTTCTTTGCAGATGCCCCCACAACCTTTTGCCCCATTTTAGACTGCTAGATGCTGGTTTTGGACTCTGATGCTCACCAGGCCCCAGTGCTTGTGCGGTTTCCCCTAACAGTGATGTTAAATTGGTACACCCAATTGGTAAGGTACTTTGCCTCCTTATGGAGCACTAGGTCAGCTACCTTGAGCCATTGATGATGGAAACGTAATGTATAAGTTTTATATAAAACCACATACAATACACACATGAACCAAAAACAAGGAGAACATGGATTATTATTTACCAACTAAAAAATATATATATCAAGGACTAATCCCCCCCTGCCTGTCCTCAGGACGGTCGCCCCATTCATTGACTATGAACCCTCCATCGACAGCTGAGACCCAGCCTTTTTGACTGACGCCCAGTGGAGCTACCTCGCGAGCTAATTGCGACAGAAACAATCGCAATAAAAAGCGCTTAAGAAGCAAACCCTCCTGCATCTCTCCTGACCTTATCTCTCTCCTCCCCCTACCCCCTATCCCCCTCCGCTCTACTCTTCTCCACTTTCATGCTACCGACCTTTGCCCTCACCTGTCCTGGCCCTTAGTCCCCACCCTGTTTATCTGTGAATTTTCCCACGTCAATTGAGATCTAGCTATTTTGTCCGATGCCCGATGGAGCAACCTGGTTTAGCTATAGGGGAGACAGGCCGGGGATTCCCTCCTTGGACGTCACCTACACAGTGGGTCTTTAGACAAACTTCCTTTCGTCGCTCCTGTCGTCTCTTCCCGCATCCTCCCTCTATTTATGTCGCTCCTTCTCTTCTCTCTCAATGTACTGAGACTGAATTATTTTGTCTGATGCCCGATGGAGCTACCTGGTTTAGCTATAGGCCAGTCGGTCTTAGACAGACTTCCTTTCGTCTCTCCTTGTTGTCTCCTCCCTTATCCTCCCTTTCTCACCTCCCCTGCCCCCTCCACTACTTTTCTCTCTCCTTTCTCTCCTCTCCCAATGTATTGCCTATTTTGTGATGTATTGTGTAATTGTTGATCTTTTTCTGTTACATTGTTGATTTTCACGTAAAGCGCTCTGATACCTTCAGGTCTAGCCAGCGCTATATAAAACTCTTTAAATAAATAAAATAAAAAAATAAATCCCTGCGTTTTCCCTAGCGTTGGTGCTAAATCAAGCTGCCTAGCACCATCGCAGGAACCCTTGCACCACAGCGCAAGACAGCGTTGAGGGAAAGATTGTAACCTTCCTGCACATAAAATATCACAAATCGCGATTTGTAACTTCTATGTGTGCTGCATTTTGCATTTTTTAATGCTTGTTTCTGTGCAGGAAGAGACACTTTCCTGCACAGAAACAATCATTCATGGCATTTTGCTGTTTCTGTCTGTGCTGCCAATGCAGCCCACATAGAAACAGCAAAAACGGGGAGAAATAAAGCATTTCTCCTCCATGTTGAGACCAGGTTTTCCCTGGTCTTAATTTTGGCGCTGCCCCATATTTACATCACCCTTGTAAATAAGGGGAAATGTGAAAATCAATGGGCGTTGAGGCGGAACGCAAGTCCCTTTCATGCTAAGTGTAGCATGAATGGTGGCCTTATTTACAAGGCCAAACCCCTATCGCCACTGGAACGTCAGTAAAAGTGATGTTCCGGTGGCGATAGGGGCTTGTAAATATGCCCCTCGGCCTCAGGGAGGCTTTCTTTACTTATGAATTATTCTGAAGCCCAGACATGGTTGAAGTTGCAAAATGTAGGTTTCATAAGAGTAATTACTGTTTTTATGAGTTAGATATTTCTCAGAATCCATTTTGAAAAATGTGCTTTATTTTCCTATTTTTAAACTGTTTACGATTTATTCTCGGCATCTTTAATAGTTCCTTCAAATCGGGGGTGTTGTAAGATAATAACTGAGCTTAGGTTATGTTCAGACACCACCACTCCCTAATGTTGGCTGACAAGTTTGTCTTTATAATGGATTTTAAAATGCTGACCCCGGCTGAGGGACACTGCAGCCAGTAGGCAGATTCATATTTCTGGTTGCCATTAGTGGTGTACGGCAGGTTCAAGTGCAAAACGGCTTTGTGAAGTAAATCTTACATTAAGGACTTTTATGATAGAACTCACTAAAAATGATTCCAATTTTCCAATAGTTTAGATTTCCAAACAAGGTAACATTGAGTAACAACATGAATTAATTCAGTGCCTCGCGGCCATTAAGGTAGGAATGATGCCCCCCCCCCCCCCTGTGTTTTCGTGTGAGTCGTTTTATTGCACCTGTTGCTGTAGAGATTCTGTGAGGTGGATGTTCCATGTACAGGTTCGAGTTAAGGTTTTTATTCACAACAATACCAGGATAACTGCATTGTTATGTGTACCTGCGACCCAATGGAAGTTAGTCCTTTTACTGTTGAGTCACAGAACCTCGGTCCTCGTGAGGTTCATCTGAAGGTTATTGTCAATGATGTAGATATGAAGCCCGACAGCTGTCACTGTAGACCCATCTGTGTACGGGACAGGATGACAAGGTGTCAGAAACTGGGCTTCTTTGCAGAAGCCCCCACAACGTTTTGCCCCATTTTAGACTGCTAGATGCTGGTTTTTGACTCCGATGCTCACCAGGCCCCAGTGCTTGTGCGGTTTCCCCTAACAGCGATGTTAAATTGGTACACCCAATTGGCAAGGTACTTTGCCCCCTTATAATCCCCTAGTAGATGGTACAAGGAGTACCCAGGGCCAGGGTGGTAAAGAGGTCACCAGGGCTGCAGCACTGTATTGTGCAGGGGTTAATTTGTAAAACAATCAGTGCCCGGGCCCCCTCATGAGGCCACTGCAGCTTACACCACCCACTGCCCCTGCCAGCGCTGCCAATGACAGTGATAGAGCGCGCGGGTCACCCGGCTCACTAGATTACCAAATTTTCCACGCACTGGGCCCTGGCGTGCATATGATGACAGTGTTTTGCATGAACCGGGTGAAAACCTCTCCACGCTACTATCAGTAATCGAGTGGGTGACTCTTACACCACTTACTATTCATGTACCTGACTTACCACAGGCACATTACTCCTGACGGATCAGGAGCTAGCAGTGGACAGGAGATAAGGGTTTTCCTAAAAGGGAGAAAATTCTACTTTACTCATTTAATACCTTTAATATCACTTTAAAGTATAATGACCACAGACACCTTGATGGTTTTAAGGGTTTTATATAGTATAAGTTTAAAACGAAAATGCCATTACAAGGAGGCAGATGCAAAGTAATACATCAATGATTAATATCAGAACCAGAATGTAACTAGGTATGAGGGTGAGTATCATAGAGTAAAAGGGAACACTATAGGGCATGAATCATAATTAAGCTAATATGGTTTAAACTAGGGCAAGGACGTGAGGAGGACCTAATGTGTGGCCTAATACCTTTATACTAATTCCTAAACCTTATGCTTATCTTTACTAACTTCACGGCAACCATACTAAGGGAAAGGGAATAAGTGGAACAAGCTAGATAAACAGTCGGGTTTAACAATGTCCTATAGGAGGGATAAAAGTGGAACATTTACTAATAATCAATTGCATGAAGTTACATTCAAAGGAGATATGGAGAATATCACAGGCAAGATTGCTTTAATCAGAGGAGGAAAAGTTGAGGGTATAGTATAGACAGACACCTATGCCAATATTTACCTAGGTGAGAATGAGGACTAACCCTGGCCACGGGTCAGTTGGGAAAGAACGGGACAAGGACCCTCAAGGATTCAGGAATACGAAGAAGGTGAGCAGGTACAGCTCATGGACAGTCAGGACAGGATACCCCTCAGGTCTGGGTCAGGACTGGGTTCACCAAGGCACGACCAACCCCTCACAGCTTCGGATGTAACGCCAGCGTTACCCCCTCTTCTGCACGGAATCCGCCAATAACCCCGATTGGGTTTTCGAATCTCCCAGCAAAGTGCTTCGCTTTAGCACTTAGGACTAATTTCCACCCCTTGGAGTTTGTGGAAAGTTTCAGGCAGAATGCTACGCAGCACTCTGTATCAGGCACCTATAGAGTTCGTAGGGTCAGTGACAGGTCTGCTACTCGGACAAGTCGGACAATTTCTCTAAGCTAAGCTAGGCTATATATACTGTTTTAAGTCCCCAAGACCACCCATAAATGTTGCAAAATGACAAAGTCCCATCTTCTGATTGGTCAAGGGAGGTGGTTAGGTCATAGGTACCACCTATATTCTTTTTATATAATTCACGTGACATTACCCTCCCCCTAGCATCTGGGTTCCCAGGCATACGTGTGGGAAAGTACAATAGTGAAGAAAAGGTTTGCAACATTGTTGCATATTCAGAATAGAATAGCAAGTCTTCAAGGGCGAAGGTGCGTCTGGAAAGGTCAGTCCCCTTTTCAATAGCCAACTGGCCAGGTTCCATTGCTGCACGTCCCAGATCTTAGGTCACGTGATGAGGGATACGTCAGCTTCAATATGGTTCTGGTCACTAAGTCCAGGCCCTCATTTACGCGGTACATGAAAAGTAAGCGAAAACAAATTAATAACACAAAATAAAATGAATACACTGTACACCATGACCCACTACTCTTAATCCCTTATTTTATAATACTTATTGCATTAAGAGTTAGTGCAGAAAAGATGCATATTCAAAAGCGGCTTAAGGAAGCATGATTAGTGACAAGCGGCCATTTTAACACCACTGCGCATGAGCGAACTTTTCCCTCCAGATTGCGAGTGCGTCACATCACATGGGTATGACCGACGCATGCGCAGACTGGATTTCTGCAAAGTGGCCATTTTATTAATGTGCAAGCGTGATTACGATGAAAAACACATAGGCAAGCCTCCTAGGGACACCCGTGTGTTGAGGAAATACAAATAAAATGACAAACAATCGGAGTTAGTACGGTTATGATTTAGGCGAGGTTCATGAAAGAGAGCAAGTCGCGTTACGTGCGAATCCTTGCTCCATCAATCCCCTCTTTGATGATATTTACTATCATCACTACACATGAAAACAGATGCCAACTTCATTCATCCAATTCATCCATCTCAATCTCAATAAACTTATTGTTGAGCTTTCTCTCCGCCTCTCTGTGTGTATGATTGTTCTTTATTTTCTTATATATCTGGTTTCTTAATTCTTCTAATTCTAATTCTTCAGCCTTTCGTTTTCCTCTTTTATTCACTATATATTTTCTGCATTTCTGGCATTTGCAACAGATGAATATAATCAGAACAATCAAACCTATTCCAGCTATTGGCATCAGTATTTTCCATATAAGACTTTTACCTAAGTTAGAAAACCAACTACCTACAGAGGAGAGACCATCAGTCAGTCTCTTCCAGGCACTGTCAACCTCTAATGGTTTGAGTTCTTTTTCCAAATTAGTGATGTTTCTTATATACTTTTTAATTTCGACACTTTTATCAGGAATGTAAGTGCAACAATGTTGTGCCCTCAGCATCCTGCAGACTCCGCCCTCTTTTGCCAATAAGGTATCAAGAGCAAGGCGATTCTGTAAAACCATTGATCTGATCGCAACCATTTCGGTATTGATCATCAGAAATCCAGCAGCAGTGTCAGTAGATAACCGATCCACTACTGTAGATAATTTGCAGATTCTATGAGTATTCAGAACTACCCCCATTCCAGGTATCAGTGCACTAAAAATATCACCTACAATTTCTCCTACACTTTCACGTTTTCTACGCACTAAGCCATTAGTAATTTCATTGCTTGCAGCTTCATTGTTCACATGGTATATCTTCGGGAAGACAATGCCAAAGTAGCAGCTTCCATACCAGTGATCTGGCAATTTGAAGTAAGCCTTGTTTCCACATATAAAATAAATTCCTGGAAACACAGGTTCTGACCCATTTTTGAAACCCCAACCACCAATTACCTTATAATTATGTTCACACTCCCTGGAACCTATGAATACATTGTTATAATACTCAGTCTTTTCCCTATGAAGACAGAGTTTCCCTTTCCGTTCAGAATCCAGTAACAGAGCAGAAGTAACTTTGCTTTGAGAGGTGTTATCCATGTTTTCTGCCCATCTAGGGATTCGGTCCTTCTCGTCATTTGCCTTTTTCTGAAACTTTTCCCTTCTCTTCTCTGCCATTTTTAAGAACATTTTCTCTTGTGCATGTAAGGAACAAGTCAGGTTATCTTTTCTAGCTTCATCTAGGTCTATGTCACCTATAGTCAGGAAATATTCCCCCATGTAGCGAGTCACTCCACCAAGGGTATGTACAAGATTCAGATTCCCTCTAATAGGAAGTTCTGAAAAGATAACGTCAGTGTTTGAGAAATAATACTGTAAAGTGCTTCTATAGAATAAGCTTGCTAATATACTACAGGAAATTCCATAGGTCAGGGGTAAATGGTGGTATGTCACGCCTTCAGCTACAGAAGTAGGTAGCATCATGCAGACATAGCAATCTTCTATTTCCATAGCTTCTACATAGTGCACTAAAAGGTTTGCGAAAACATTTAAGTGTGTCCTGTTCTTCATTTCGTGATAATGTAGTTCTCCCCCATCTGCTGTTTCTAAGTCAGGTCGTGTATGTCTCAGCCTCATTGAATTGTCACGTCTTTCTACTCTTCGTGGTGTTTCTTCGGTATTTACAACTTCTGCGTCTTGTGTCGTCAAATCTGTAGGATATATGTTAGGGTCTTTGCTTATCATAAAAGGTATAAACACTGTTAATCCTATCCATATCATTACCACTAGTACTACACTACAGATGCATATTTTACAGCATGTTTTGCAACAGCTAAATCTGGATCTTCCAGTGACATTTGAATCAGACATTTTATCTTACAGGTGGCTTTCTCAACCCCTCTTTGTTCCTTTTTTCAGCAGAGGTTATACTTTGCTTCACCTCAAGGAGGGTCTTCGTCAGAACTCCGATTAGCAATTTGCTCTTCGTCACTTTTGCCACAGGCTTCGGGCTCATCAATTTCTTCCAACACCAGATAGGTCCACTCAGGGCTCCGATACAGTTTGTTCTGTTTCTTTACTCTGCCGCCCTTTCGGATGGACTTTCCTCGGGCTTCTTTTCTTTCACTTTCAGCCCTCTTTTGGTCTTTCAGTTTTTCTTCGACTGTTTTTATTCTTATTCTTAGTCTTTTTACATATCGGGGTTCATCCTTCTTTTCGATCCTTTTTGTAGTCGAGGAAACTTGCTCTTCCTCGTGAACTCTTTTGCTTTTTCTTCTTTGTCGCACTATTGCTTCAGCAGTGTCTTTTTCCCTTCCTGTCTGACTAGTTCCAGGTCTTTCATCTATTTCTTCTGCCTGGTCCTTAAGCTGACCTAGTTCAGGTGTAGACTGTATTTGATCTTCGTTTGTGAGTGATTCACTGGACTCTTCTTCCTGAACACGTTCATCTATTACTAACTGATCCTGTTCATGCTCTTCGATCTCTTCATTTTCTTCCGCATGAACTTCTGCTTTGACTACTATCTGTCCCTTTCCAGTCTCCTCTGTCTCGAAAGGAGTGTCGATGTCTTGATCTGTCCCTACTTGGCCTATTCCCTGATCAGATTTTATGATGGCTTTGATGATCTGACCTTCTTCTTCTTGTTCTGACTCACCTGCACTGTCCCACTCACTACCTAGGTAAGAGTATTTTCTGGTTCTTATTGGATCAAGAACCTGGTCATCAGCAGGAAACCATTCAACTTCTTGACTTGTGCCTGGTAGTTCGATGTCAGCGGGATCCGGACCCTCTTCTGGAGTCTCCTCAGCTGGACTACCTTCGGCTTCAGTCGCGTTTTCTCCAGTCACCTTCTTCGTGTGACTTGCGTGGATCCACTTTGGTACACCAGCACACTTCACAGCAGTTGTGGTGACAAGGATCACTTGTCGAGGCTTGCCCCACTTCGGTTTAAGGCAACTCTTCCGGGTATGTTTCTTTAACACTACCCAATCACCTGGTTTCAGCTTGTGTGCTGGAGTTGTAGGCCATTCGACAGCAGTCTCTCCAATCTGGTGAGAGATAGAACGCACTTGGTCACCCAACTGCCTGCAGTATTCTAGCACCATATCATCAGTAATACTTAGCAGTTTGTGTCCAGGTACCCATGCCTGTCGCATCACTCTTCCTATCAGAACTTCATGGGGGCTCAGGCCTGTCTTTCTGTTTGGAATACTTCTCAAGCTCATCAGTACCATGGGCAAAGCTTCTATCCAATTCATTTTTGTGGAGTCACACAGTTTTGCCAGCCTGGACTTGAGAGTGCCGTTTATCTGATCGACTATCCCAGAAGCCTCTGGATGATAGGCACAGTGCAGCCTTTGCTCCATTTTGAATGCTTTGCAGAGTTCTTTTAGGACTTCGTTTGAAAAATGTCCACCTTGGTCTGTTTCAATTGTCTCAGGAATTCCAAAGCGGGGCATCAGTTCCCTAAGTAACAATTTAGCTACCGTCAGGGCATCATTCTTCTTTGTTGGATAGGCCTCCACCCACCGGGAAAACAAGCAAACTATGACTAGGACATATTGATATCCCTTGCACAGGGGCAGTTTTATGAAGTCTGCCTGCATCCTAATGAAGGGACCTTCTGCTCTCCCAATTGTACTTTGTTCCACTACTGTCTTCTTTCCTGCATTGAACTGTTGACACACTAAACACCTCTGACAAAGTTTGTCTGCTGTGCTCCTGAATTTTGGACTGTAGAACACCTTTTCAAACATTCGGCACATGGCATCCCTCCCAATATGTAATGGTTCATGTATTATCCGTGCCATTGCGGTAACCAATCGTTCAGGTAGTACAGGCATACCAGTCACGTGGACCACAACACCATCCTCTGTCCTTGGTCGACATTCATCCTGCCTCCACCTGTTCCTTTCTTCCCTGTCTGTTGTCTGTTGTAGTTCTCTCAATTCATCCCATGTTCCCAATCTTTCAAACAACATCAGTTGGCAGCTGCTTTCACCTCCCCATAATTTAATTAGGAGGGACATTTTGTGTCGGGCGCAGTACTGGGCAATTTGGTCAGCATATCTGTTTCCGGCTGTCACCTCGTCATTCCCAGATCGGTGAGCCGCACACTTGACCACAGCCAATTCTTTGGGCAATTGGATGGCTTCTAGTAAGTTTTGTACTGGTTTTCCATTTCGGATGGGAGAACCTGAGGAAGTCATGAATTCTCTTTGCAACCAGAGCTGGCCGAAGTCATGAACAACCCCATAACAGTACTGACTGTCAGTATAAACAGTTACTCTTTTGTTTTTCCCAATTTTACAAGCTCTTGTTAGAGCGATGAGCTCCGCTACTTGAGCAGATTTAACTTCGCAAAGATAGGAAGCTTCCAGGGTTCTTTCCAAAGTGACTACAGCATAGGCAGCACTCAAACCTCCATTCTCATGTCTCAAGCATGAACCATCCACAAACATTTTGAGGTCTTCATCAACCAAGGCCACTTCTCTGATATCAGGACGGGGTTTTGTGCTAAATTCAGTTAAGTCTATGCAGCTATGTTCAATTTCATCTCCTGCCTCTACATCAATGGGAAGGGGCAATAAAGTGGCAGGGTTTAGAATATTACATCGGGAAATTACTACATTTTCTGCACCAATGAGAATCCTCTCATACTTAGTCAGTCGACTAGGGGTGAGATACTGTGTCTTGGTTCGGGTGAGCAAGATCACAACTGAATGTGGAACAAATACAGTGACAGGATGTCCCATCACAATGTTCTCACTCTGTTCTAGACTTGTACAGGTAGCAGCTACTGCTTTCAGGCATCCCGGTAATCCAGCAGCCACTGGATCTAGGGCGGCCGAAAAGTAGGCCACGGGACGTCTAATCAGACCATGTTCCTGGGTCAAGACCGAGAGCGCACAATTGTCTCTCGTGTCACAGAACAGTTCAAAGTTCTTGGAATAGTCAGGCATTCCCAAGGCCGGAGCTGTGCACAGACAATTTCGCAATTTTACCCACGCAGTCATGCATTCATCATTCCAGCAAACTGGGTCTTCCGCTCCTTTCTTTGTCATGTTAATCAAGGGTTTAGCTATAGCCGCGAAACCCACGATCCACTGTCTGCAGTACCCAACAACTCCTAGGAACATTCTTACTTCTTTCTGGGTTACTGGTAGTGACATTTCTCGAATTATTTTAATTCTTTCGGTAGTGACTTTCCGGATCCCTTTCTCTATCTGGTGCCCCAGATATTTTACTGAGTTCTTACAGAACTGCAGCTTGTCTGGTGAGACCTTATGTCCTCCCTTTCCTAGGTGATTCAGCAAGGCAATGGTATCAGTGACACAGTCGTCTTGACTTCTAGATGCCACCAGCAGGTCATCTATGTACTGCACCAGGACAGACTCTTTAGGCAGTACCAAAGATTCAAGGCATTTCTTTAGAATCTGGTTGAAAATCGATGGACTTTCGGTGTACCCCTGGGGGACACGATTCCAGACATAGACCTGGCTGTTGAATTCAAAACTGAAAAGGAATTTGCTTTCTGGATGCAATGGGATGGAAAAGAATGCATGGCACAGGTCAATGACAGTGAACCATTCCGCATTCCATGGAATCTGGTACAGTATCACTGCAGGGTTTGGTACTATTGGACAGCAAGGTACTACAATTTGGTTTACCTTGCGCAGGTCCTGCACTACCCTATATTTTCCGCTAGGCTTCTTAATTCCAAGTATGGGTGAATTACAGGGACTGCTCATCACTTCCTGAATGATGTTTGCTTTGAGCAATCTGTTTAATTCCTTTGCAACTCCTTCTTTCACTTCTGCACTCATTTTATACTGTTTGGTATTTGGGTATACAGCATTTGCTTTTATAGCTATTTTTACTGGGTCTACATTTGCCATTAAGCCTACATCTTTTCCAGTAAAATCCCAAACTTCAGGTATTACGCTCGATTGCAGTTCTTCAGGTAGACTTTCAATGGACATTGGCTTAATTTCTGTGTCGGGCCTCAGTAACATCAATTTATACAGGCCATCTTCATCTGGGGTCTGAATTTCCACACCATTCGGTGAGCAAAAGATGGTGCAACGCATTTTGCACAGCAAATCTCGTCCTAATAGGTTCACGGGACTAGAATCACAGACCACAAATCTGTGCATTTCCTTGAAATTCCCTATGGAAATTTCCATAGGCTCAGTTACCGGAGTACTGATTATCTGATTTGAAACTCCCACTACTTGGATAGCATCTCCCGAGAGGGGTAGGTTAGGAACGTCCACTGTTCTCACAGTGGAACGGGTAGCACCAGTGTCCAACAGAAAGGTGACATCTGTCCCTTCAACCTTTCCTTCAATGTATGGTCCAGTCTGGTCTACCGGTAAGGAAGCGCCAAGCACGCACTCCTTGTCCTCCCCTCTCAGGCCCCGTCAGTATTGATCATCGCAGAGGAAAGTATCATTTAACAGGTACTGTGGAATGGGTGCATTTCTTTCATTCTCTCCTTCCCACACTTCGACCCTTTCATTCTGTTGACCCTGATTCCTATAATTCTGTCTAGGAGCGCGTGGCACCGGGGGTTGATTTACCTGCTGTTGGGTCTTTCAGATCCCCTCTTTCTGCACCTGTGGATTTAAACCATTTACGGGGGCATTACCAGCCTGCATGTGCGGACATTTATCTCTCCAATGCCCCATCTGACCACATCCGTGACAGGGGAATTTTTCCATAGCCTCTTCCCTACTCATTTTTACCCGGGGCCTGCCTCCACCCCCAGTATTTGGATTTGGAGCATTATTA
The DNA here is from genome assembly GCF_964263255.1 of Lissotriton vulgaris. Taxonomy (NCBI): domain Eukaryota; kingdom Metazoa; phylum Chordata; class Amphibia; order Caudata; family Salamandridae; genus Lissotriton; species Lissotriton vulgaris. Next base: position 13,048,098 of record NC_141693.1, on the reverse strand, counting down.
CTATTAGTCATTTTACTTAACTGTTTTTCTTGTTGTTCAGCTAATTTCACCTGAGCCCACATCACCTTCTCCTTTAGGGCTTTCTTTTTGTTCTCGATCTCATCTTCGCAGTATTTGGCATATTTAAGAACATCATCAATGGGTTTCCCTTGCCAACTGATTTTGTTATCTCTAATCCACTGGGATATTTCAGGTCTCAATCCTAACACGAATCGATAACTGAAATGGGTCATATCCTTCATGTCCACATTATCGATTCCACTGTAAGTTTTGAACACCTGTAGTAACCTTTCATAAAAAGAGTGAACTGATTCATCACGCTCTTGGGTAGTTCTATCTATACGGGTCCAATCGGTTTCTTTCGCAGGTACCTTTTTCTTTAGGTATTGTATGACTTGGTTATATTTTCTCATTACTTCAGTTGAAGGAGCTCCAGTTACAGAGTCTCTCTCGTACTCCTCATTGGGCCAATCGATTTCGATTTTGCACTCGGTCCATAGGTCCACAGGTACTACAATGTCGAAAAACCCATCCAGGTCTTTCAGGAGACATTTCTGAACCTTTATGAAGCGTTCAACCTGTCGGTACCACTCAACCGGCTTCTCCCTCAATTTAGGGAAGTCATTTGTAAATGACACTATATCTTGTCTGGACCAAGGGACATGGACATATTTTCCCCCTGGGACTTCTCTCATGGGACATAATTTTTCTGGTTTGTCCACTTCTTGTAGGACATACTCAGCAGTCCGTGGTCGCTCCTTGCTATCCTCCTTTTTCTTTGCCCACCTGGCTTTCCACTTGTCTAGATCTCCCCATTTCTGTGCTAAGTTTATCAGTTCCTTAATCTGCGTCTTCTTCCCTGCGGTATTTAGGTTTTCTAGATCTTTGTCTGAAAATTCTACCCTGTAGGATTTCTGTAGGACCTTGGATCTGCTGATATCTATTCCCATACATATTGCCGTTTCCATTAATTTGTCATAGTATGATTTTGCGTTCCGAGTAAGGTGTTTGCACATGAACAACAACTCATCTTCTTCCCGGACATTCAATCGGTCTGAACTCACATTCCCTGCGCTCAGTTCCTCTAGCTCTATTCTTAGCTTATAAATATCTAGTGGTTTCGGATGAGGGGTTCCCTTTTCTAATTCTCGGGTCCACCTTTCTATTTCCTCGGGAGTTACCACTGTCGCTCTTTGAGTTCCTGATGAAGACTCTATTAGTACGTCTTTGTTCCTAGTCTGAGGTCCAGTTCGAGACATACTAGGTCCCTGTTCCCTATTAGGTAGATCCATCAAGGAAACCATGGACTCACTTTCACTTGCTTGGTCATCAATAATGAGTGGTTCTCTTCTGGGCTGGGGTATCATCGGGGTTATGACTGGAGTTTTTGGAGTATTCATTCTGTCCCCATATAGAGGAAAAACTGGACCAATGGTTACTGGAATCGTCAAGGCTTCAGGATTTGGATTAATCTGAGCTATGGCATGTATGAGATCGTTTCGCTGTCCTCTCAGGGCATCCCTTTCCTGCTCGTGTAGTATTCGATTCATGGGGGGATCCTGTATCATTTGGGGTACTAGAGAAGGATATAGATTCGGAGCTGATGGAGTGGACAAAACTGATCTTTCTTCGCAAAAAAGGGTTGTAATTCGGGACCACGGGATCGGGTCTACCAAATCCTTCTCCTCCCGCTCTTCTCTGTTCTATCCCTGTAGAATCGGCTTCACTAGTACTTCTTCTTCCTGAAGGTCTCAATGGGGTAGTTGAGCTCTGAGATCTGGCTTCTTCATTATAAGGCGGGGGACCTTTCATAAATAAGTCCTCTAAAAATTCATCTTCTGATTCACCCAGGGGCATCAGGTGTCGGGTTTTCTCAGTACATTTCTTCCCTCCCACCATTTCACTAGCTCCGAACATGGGGAATAACCCTTCTACCATCATATTTTGTCTCCACTGTTTCAATTTCTGCTCCTTGGTTTCCTTTACCATTTTTGGATACCATCGGGTCACTCCCTTGTCCATCCGGGGTCTGTCTCGCTCTAGAGCCTCAATCTCCCATTCCTCTAAAGCTTCATACTGGGTTAATCTAGGTCTGGGATGTAATTCATTCATTCGGGTCCTCAGGTTAAATAGGACTCTCCCGTTAAAAGTACCATCAATGGGAAAGGCTAAAACTCCATCCTCCGCAGTGTACTTTACCCAGTTCTCTAACCATACACAGGTATGATACCCTTTTTCTAACATCATGAAAGAGGCTGGAGTATTTGGCGGAGGAATGATCACACCTTCCCTAGTTCGTACGGGTTTGTCAGTTTTGAAGAAATTCTTTATTTTGCTGACAAATGACATTTTCCTCTTTCCTCCGTACATGTTGTGAGGTCTACCTCTACTCATCAACTCCTTATGACACCCTAGATTTCGTGGATCAGGCAGAAAATCAGGGTACCACATACACCGCTCGTAACAATCTATAAGCTCGGTGCGGAAAATTTTGACTACCTCGTTTGAGCTTCCAATGCTAGCGCGACTCCAATTTCGCAACAACCAATCAGTGTAGAGGTTGCAAAAAGTTCTTGACCAATGGGTGTGCGGCCTTTTCGCGAGATGCGTTCTCACGCTCAGGCACTCACCCCTCCTTTACAATTTCGGCTTCACTACACACCCGCTGGTTTAACCAATCCCAGCACGGCACGGAGTGACGTCAGAGCAGCCCTTCGACTGACTCCCTCCTTTACAAGGTAATGGAAACTTTGTATTCTCTCTAAGGTACTAATATTAATTTTAGTCAACAACGTGTAACATTCGCCATTGTGTAGGAGTGTTCTAAAGAGATAGAAAATTCTTCTTTTACTGCAAGTAAACCACTTCTGTCTACTTTTCATACACTTCGGATAGACTTCTCTTGCCTACCCTCACGCAAGCATTAGAAAACCTGCTATTACCCAGTCTCATCCACTTCTTTCCGGGATATATACTAAGCCTGGGGTTCGTCAGCGTTTCCCTTTGCTATCATACAAGCTCCGATGACTCTATTACTCCCTTAGTGTGACCCTTACTAGGTGATATCAGACCAAGGTTTCTATCAGCAGTCCCGTCACTATCATTCATACAGTTTTCCGAAAAAGACCTAATTAGCGCTTCCAGTTCCACTCGAACCATGCACTAACCTTTCCTCCCTACAAATGACCTCTGAACGCGATGGATTCTACTCACCATCCGTTATACAATTCCCCGGGGATTCCAGACAACACTCAACAGTCACATACAATTGGTTAATAAAACATATAATATTTAGCAGCAATACATATATATAAAATTTTCTCAAAACATTTAAAATATATTAAAAACAGTTGCGCAATAAAATATTAAGTAACACAATCAATAATAAAAACAATTTTAGCAGCACATTTATTTTTCACGGTTTATTTTCTAACTATCTTATCTACCTATCTTACTAGTCCTAACCATTCCTCTGCTTACCAGAAATTACTGATAGAGCGCGCGGGTCACCCGGCTCACTAGATTACCAAATTTTCCACGCACTGGGCCCTGGCGTGCATATGATGACAGTGTTTTGCATGAACCGGGTGAAAACCTCTCCACGCTACTATCAGTAATCGAGTGGGTGACTCTTACACCACTTACTATTCATGTACCTGACTTACCACAGGCACATTACTCCTGACGGATCAGGAGCTAGCAGTGGACAGGAGATAAGGGTTTTCCTAAAAGGGAGAAAATTCTACTTTACTCATTTAATACCTTTAATATCACTTTAAAGTATAATGACCACAGACACCTTGATGGTTTTAAGGGTTTTATATAGTATAAGTTTAAAACGAAAATGCCATTACAAGGAGGCAGATGCAAAGTAATACATCAATGATTAATATCAGAACCAGAATGTAACTAGGTATGAGGGTGAGTATCATAGAGTAAAAGGGAACACTATAGGGCATGAATCATAATTAAGCTAATATGGTTTAAACTAGGGCAAGGACGTGAGGAGGACCTAATGTGTGGCCTAATACCTTTATACTAATTCCTAAACCTTATGCTTATCTTTACTAACTTCACAGCAACCATATTAAGGGAAAGGGAATAAGTGGAACAAGCTAGATAAACAGTCGGGTTTAACAATGTCCTATAGGAGGGATAAAAGTGGAACATTTACTAATAATCAATTGCATGAAGTTACATTCAAAGGAGATATGGAGAATATCACAGGCAAGATTGCTTTAATCAGAGGAGGAAAAGTTGAGGGTATAGTATAGACAGACACCTATGCCAATATTTACCTAGGTGAGAATGAGGACTAACCCTGGCCACGGGTCAGTTGGGAAAGAACGGGACAAGGACCCTCAAGGATTCAGGAATACGAAGAAGGTGAGCAGGTACAGCTCATGGACAGTCAGGACAGGATACCCCTCAGGTCTGGGTCAGGACTGGGTTCACCAAGGCACGACCAACCCCTCACAGCTTCGGATGTAACGCCAGCGTTACCCCCTCTTCTGCACGGAATCCGCCAATAACCCCGATTGGGTTTTCGAATCTCCCAGCAAAGTGCTTCGCTTTAGCACTTAGGACTAATTTCCACCCCTTGGAGTTTGTGGAAAGTTTCAGGCAGAATGCTACGCAGCACTCTGTATCAGGCACCTATAGAGTTCGTATGGTCAGTGACAGGTCTGCTACTCGGACAAGTCGGACAATTTCTCTAAGCTAAGCTAGGCTATATATACTGTTTTAAGTCCCCAAGACCACCCATAAATGTTGCAAAATGACAAAGTCCCATCTTCTGATTGGTCAAGGGAGGTGGTTAGGTCATAGGTACCACCTATATTCTTTTTATATAATTCACGTGACATTACCCTCCCCCTAGCATCTGGGTTCCCAGGCATACGTGTGGGAAAGTACAATAGTGAAGAAAAGGTTTGCAACATTGTTGCATATTCAGAATAGAATAGCAAGTCTTCAAGGGCGAAGGTGCGTCTGGAAAGGTCAGTCCCCTTTTCAATAGCCAACTGGCCAGGTTCCATTGCTGCACGTCCCAGATCTTAGGTCACGTGATGAGGGATACGTCAGCTTCAATATGGTTCTGGTCACTAAGTCCAGGCCCTCATTTACGCGGTACATGAAAAGTAAGCGAAAACAAATTAATAACACAAAATAAAATGAATACACTGTACACCATGACCCACTACTCTTAATCCCTTATTTTATAATACTTATTGCATTAAGAGTTAGTGCAGAAAAGATGCATATTCAAAAGCGGCTTAAGATAGCATGAAGCATGATTAGTGACAAGCGGCCATTTTAACACCACTGCGCATGAGCGAACTTTTCCCTCCAGATTGCGAGTGCGTCACATCACATGGGTATGACCGACGCATGCGCAGACTGGATTTCTGCAAAGCGGCCATTTTATTAATGTGCAAGCGTGATTACGATGAAAAACACATAGGCAAGCCTCCTAGGGACACCCGTGTGTTGAGGAAATACAAATAAAATGACAAACAATCGGAGTTAGTACGGTTATGATTTAGGCGAGGTTCATGAAAGAGAGCAAATCGCGTTACGTGCGAATCCTTGCTCCATCAACAGCACCAACACAACTGCTAACCCTGGCACTCCTACAAGTGTGACAAGTCATACTATTCAAGGCCCCCAAAGCTATGCATGCAGACAGAGCCACCATGTGGCAGACTAAGTATCACCAGTGCTAAGAGTGAAGTGCCAGTGCCGAGCACCGGAAACCACGGCCTCAAATTAAGCGATGGATTGTGCCTCCTTGTGTGACCCAAGTAAACGTATGTGTGCAGATCTGCCATTGTGGCCCTGCAAGAGCAGCCTTTCTGCTCAAGGGTGACTCTGCAAACACCATGAGCTACAGAGACCCACCACTGCCTAATATAAGTAAGGTTGTCCTTTTAAGCACAGGAGGTTGAGTGCATTATAGTAAAGGTGCAGATATATGTTTATAGGTGGACCAGCAGCCCGTCCCGACGTTGTCCGGGTATGAACTGCTGCCGGCCAGTAGTATATTGTTTTGTAGGATTTCGTTTTGATAGCATTTCTTATCTGTGACAGGCCAGTGAAACGCTCCGCTTCACAGTGCACTGCTGATGCAATTAAGAGTGCGCGTTCAGTAGTGTGTGAACCCGAGTTTCCCTACTTTATTTTTCCTTGCAATATTATATAGCGCGAACTCGACAACATGGCATGAGCACAATTTACACTACAGAAGAACACATTCATTTGTGGTAGGCACGGGGAGACAAAGCGATTTGCCTGAAATCATAGGATGTTGAGCTGATGCTGAAATTCGAACGTAGCTCCCCAGCTCTAAAGTTCGCAATTCTAGAACTTGTGGCGGGAGGTGTGTCTAAAAGTGTATGTCAGTGCTGGCCATCAATGAGAGAGACCTGTGCATTTTTCAAATCGATGGTGAAAAAATATGAGTATGTTGCTGGAGATGTGGGCCGCCATGCCACCAATGTACTTACCGGGGGAGGGTAAACACCCATTATTCCGCAACTTTCTTTCCGCATACCATCACTCCGCATACTTTCATTACGAAAGTACCATGACTCCGCAGTGCCATTATAACGCATGGCATTACATTTTATATGCTTTTACCACGCATACATTTACAACGAAATTCGTTGTAAATGCATGAATGGTAAAAGCATGTTTTTTTTTTAATGTTTGGATAAGGTAAGTATGGGTATAGGGGTACATGTTTTGGGGTACTGAGGTATATGTTTTGGGGTGTTTGGGTATTTTAAGGGTTCAGATATAGTTTTGGGTTATGGGGTACAGGGGTAGTTTTAGGGTTTAGGTATAGGTATGGTTTTGGGGTATAGAGGTATTTTTAGGGTTTAGGGCTAGGTTTGGGTTTTGGGGTACAGGGGTATTTTAAGGGTTCAGGGCTAGGTTTAGATTTTGGGGTACAGGGGTATTTTTAGGGTTCAGGGCTAGGTTTGGGTTTTGGGGTACAGGGGTATTTTAGGGTTCAGAGGTAGGTTTGGGTTTTGGGGTGCAGGGTTATTTTTAGGGTTCAGGGCTAGGTTTGGGGTACAGGGGTATTTTTAGGGTTCAGGGGTAGGTTTGGGTTTTGGGTTACAGGGGTATTTTGAGGGTTCAGGGCTAGGTTTGGGTTTTGGGGTACAGGGGTATTTTAGGGTTCAGGGGTAGGTCTGGGTTTTGGGGTACAGGGGTATTTTTAGGGTTCAGGGCTAGGTTTGGGTTTTGGGGTACAGGGGTATTTTTAGGGTTCAGGGGTAGGTTCGGGTTTTGCGGTATAGGGGTATTTATAGGGTTCAGGGCTAGGTTTGGGTATTGGGGTACAGGTGTATTTTTAGGGTTTAGGGATACGTTTGGGTTTTGCGGTACAGGGTATATTTATAGGGTTAAGATGGGTTAGTGTTTAAGGGTGTTGGGGTATTTTAAGGAGTAAGGGTGGGTTATGATTATGGGGTGCAGGGGTATTTAAAGGGAGCAGGGTGGAATTAGTTTTTAGGGTGTAAAGGGGAGCGCGGGGCAAGCACACCCAAAGCTGGTGTGTACAGAGCCTGGGAAGAAAAAACAATGAAATATTGGGCACAACGCTCGCTTTTTTTTCCGTAATCCCGCGCCCCGCACACGCCCACGCCCCCAGCACACGATATGAGACATAGCATGAAGGGCGGAACGTACCACACGCCACCAGCGTTTGTCACGTCCCCAGCACACGCCCACAGCACAACGCAGACACGCCCACAAGGGACTACTATGCTGGCACGGTTCTTTTACCTTTTAAATGTATATGGTGGGCGTCTGCATAGCCTATGTCCTTCTGCTGCAACTGCCCTTTCCAACGCTGTATTGGGTGTTGTGATTGGTGCTGTGGTTCCTGAGATTACCCGCCTCAAAGGTTTGGGCTCTCTCTTTATTATAATAGTATGGATAAAGGTCTGGGCAGAAATGAAGTCGCATCTCTGCCCTCCCAGGATGGATAGTGCTTACAGTGATCAAGGTGGTGAAGTCAAATGCTTCACTGCCCTTGATATGCTATTACCTTGACCCCCACCCGAAGACAAAGCCATTCCTGCTCTGTCCAGCCAGACAGGTGGGAAAATTAGTTATGCAGGAGGTGTACACGTACAGCAAAGCAAAGGTTCTGATATGTTAGAAGACCCTAAATTAGATTACTCTGGGGGGAAAGGTGAAATACAACCACAGGATGTTATCACTACAGCCGCAGGGACCAGTAGCCCATTGGCCACTGCCCTAACAATCTAGAGCCCACTAAACCAGGATTTAGGGGGCTCCGCCAACATGAGAACCTTGGCTCTGACTATGAATCCAAGAAGAAGCACAAAGAAGACTCTGTCACCAAACACAGGACCTTGGACTCTGCCCCAGTGCAAAGAGAGGACACTTAAGTGCTCTGAATAGACTATATACTGGAATCGTGTGTTCGACGGGTGTCCGTGACAAAAGCTAGATGCTCCCTGCAAGATGGACTCCAGTGGACAAAAGAAACCGAAGCAGACTGCCAAGGCCAGTCGAGAGTTAGCCTGAAGAGAAGTGGTGTCCTGCAAGTCCAGAGAGGTAGCCAAGCTTTCACCAATTTTCAAGCAGCTACTCCACTTCTGTCGACCTCCAACTGCAGAAGTAACCGTGGATTACATTTGCTGCAGCCAAGGCTTGGTGATCCCCAGTCAGGTGATCTACCCCTTGAACGACATCTCCAGCCCGAGAGAAGCTCATAGTGGCCGACGTTATCAATGACCCAGCTGCTGTGTTCCTGCATCCTGAAGTTGGAGTCGCCAGGTTGCAGCAAAGCATCTTTGGTGGAACCTGCCATGGTGATTCACAGCTGCCAAGCCACATCTGCACCCGGAGCCGCCGAGCCAGGCAGAAGAAAGCAAGCTCTTGAACCTGGGTCCTAGGACCCCCAAAGAACTCTACTCTGCTTGGGCAGAGCAGTACTCCAGTGCTGCAAGTTTGACAGTTTGCACAGATCCCTTTCAGTACCAAGGACAGCCAAGTCATCCCTGCACCCGGACCCCCTGGGCAAGGTAAGGAATTAATGACTGTGGGAACTTGATTGTGGAGACCGCTTGACCTTATCTACAAGACAATTAGTTTGAACTCAACCTGCAAGTGACCGATTGTCACCTTTGTTTTTCCCCCTTCACTTCAATGGGACCTGTTTCATCGAAAAGTGCATCTAATTTGTAAAGCTTTACAAATTCATAACCCCGGTTGTATGTATGATAAAAAGTTCATATTGGTGTCTATCCATACTAATATAATAAAGAGAGAGCCCAAACCTTTGAGGCTGGTAATCTCAGGAACCACAGCACCAATCACAACACCCAATACACCGTTGGAAAGGGCAGTTGCTGCAGAAGGACATAGGCTATGCAGACGCCCACCATATACATTTAAAAGGTAAAAGAACCGTGCCAGCAAAGTAGTCCCTTGTGGGCCTGTCTGCGTTGTGCTGTGGGCGTGTGCTGGGGGCGTGACAAAGGCTGGGGGCGTGTGGTACGTTCCGCCCTTCATGCCATGTCTCATATCGTGTGCTGTGGGCGTGTGCTGGGGGTGTGGGCGTGTGCGGGGCGCGGGATTACGGAACAAAAAGGGAAGTGTTGTGCCCAATATTTCATTGTTTTTTCTTCACAGGTTCTGTACACTCCAGCTCCGGGTGTGCTTGCCCCGTGCTCCCCTTTACACCCTAAAAACTAATTCCTGCCTGCTCCCTTTAAATACCCCTGCACCCCATAATCATAACCCACCCTTACTCCTTAAAATACCCCAACACCCTTAAACACTAACCCATCTTAACCCTATAAATATACCCTGTACCGCAAAACCCAAACGTATCCCTAAATCCTAAAAATACCCCTGTAACCCAATACCCAAACCTAGCCCTGAACCCTATAAATACACCTATACCGCAAAACCCAAACCTCCCCCTGAACCCTAAAAATACCCCTGTACCCCAACACCCAAACCTAGCCCTAAACCCTAAAAATACCCCTGTACCCCAAAACCCAGACCTACCCCTGAACCCTAAAATACCCCTGTACCCCAAAACCCAAGCCAAGCCCTGAACCCTCAAAATACCCCTGTAACCCAAAACCCAAACCTAGCCCTGAACCCTAAAAATAACCCTGTACCCCAAAACCCAAACCTAGCCCTGAACCCTTAAAATACCCCTGTACCCCAAAACCCAAACCTACCCCTGAACACTAAAAATGCCCCTATACCCCAAAATCCAAACCTAACCCTGAACCCTAAAAATACCCCTGTACCGTCCTGACGCTCTCAGTAGCGGTCGCTCCCCACGCTCCCTGCTCTACTTTTGGTATCGTTGGGCTGCGCTCTTTGCTCTCATCTGATCATTTTAATTTGCTGGCTGCTGTCTGTCATAGCGCTGTAGTGCGATAAGCATTGCCGAGTACTAGAAATTATTATAGCGCTTTAGCTGACTCAAGCACTGTGTTATTCATTTGCGCAGTCCCTGTTGTAGCGCTCGCTGTGTTGCTCTGATTGGAAAGTGCATTGCTTGTCTTGTGCATAGATTTTTGTAGCGCTTTCTTCACAGATTGTCTAAGCTGTTTAATTTGTCTTTGTGCCCTAGCCTCTCTCTAGTTTCACTTTTGCTGCTGCCATTTTGTTGTTGTTGTGCCTCGGAGCCCGTCCTCTGCGCCTCGCCCCCGCCTCCCAGCTGATCCTCCCTCGCCCCTCCCCCCCTCCACTTCTCCACTTATGACAGATGCATTTGCGCGCAGCGGACGCGCCCCATGCGCGCCGAAGGTGCGCCAGAGGTAAGCCCGTCTACGCCCGTCCGCGCCTGGACCGCGCCCGACCCCCTGGTCCCCGCAAAATCCCCTCCACCCGCATAACGTATGACGCCGCCACCCTCTTTGCCCTTAACCCCGGACATACACCACAATGCTGCGAAGCTGCTCCAGGACACACCCACGGACCCTTCGCCTGCCACTCCTGCAAGTTCGCCTGCATCAAGACCCACACCAAATCCACTAACTCCAAACACAGCTCCGACTCTAACAACCTGAAGTGCATCCTGCTAAACACCTGCTCGGTCCACAGACACGCCACTGAACTCTGGGACCTACTCGACACTGCATCACCGGACGTCGCCTTCCTCACAGAAACCTGGATGAACACCTCATCAGCGCCCGACATCGCCATAGCCATCCCGGACGCTTACAAGATCATCCGAAAAGACCGCACCAACCAAACAGGAGGAGGCATCGCCATCGTCCATAAGAACACCATCCGAATCACGACCAGCTTCGACGATAACCTCGCTACCGCCGAACACCTCCACTTCCAGATCCACACCGACCCCAGGACCACACTTAGAGGCACCCTCATCTATAGACCACCAGGAACCTGCACACAATTCAACGAAGACATCCCTGACTTCATCAACCCACATGCCCTCAAATCCGAGAACTACATCCTACTGGGAGACCTCAACTTCCACCTGGAAAAGAAAAACGACAGCAACACCACCACCCTTCTGGACAACCTGGCCAATCTCGGACTCAAACAACTTGTTGACACCCCCACCCACCTTGCCGGACACACGCTCGACCCTATCTTCACCTCCAGCAAGCACATCTCCTTCGATCACACCACGGCTCTCCATTGGACGGACCACAGCTGCGTTCACTTCAACTACAAAAAGACCTTGACCCACAACCCCCCACAACTTGTTCCTCGAAGAAATTGGAACAAAATCACCACCGACCAACTCTTCACATCGCTTAACCAAAACCCTCCTGCCATCATCGGATCCAAACCAAGCTGCCACCAAACTCACACAATGGATCACCCACAGCGCTGACGAACTAGCACCCTTGAAAAACCACCAGATCAAACAAGGTAGCAAAAAGGCCCCCTGGTTCAACGATGACCTTAAGAAATCCAAGAAGCTATGCCGTACTCTCGAGAAAACCTGGAGAAAAAACCCAACCACTAACAACCTGTCCACCTTCAAGGCCGCTACCCGCAAACACCACCAATTGATCCGATCCACCAAGAAATCAGCATACAAGGATCGACTCGACAACAGCGCCCACAACAGCAAGGAACTATTCAACATCGTCAAAGAATTTACCAACCCCACCGCCGGCTCAAACGACATTACTCCCTCCCAAGACCTCTGCGACTCGTTATCCTCTTTCTTCCACAACAAAATCGTCGACATACATAACAGCTTTGAAAACCTGTCCAAAGAACAGTCCACTCCACCCACCTCCGAACCAAAACCGCACTCTAACTACCTTAGCGCCTGGAACCCAATCACCACTGAAGACACCATCCGCCTGATGAACTCCATCCACTCAGGATCGCCAACCGACCCATGTTCCCACCACATTTTCAACAAAGCAGACTCCATCATTGCACCCCATCTCTGTGATGTCATCAACTGCTCCTTCAACTCCGCTACCTTCCCAGAAAGCTGGAAACACGCCGAACTCAGCGCCCTTCTGAAGAAACCCACAGCAGACCCATCTGAACTTAAGAACTACCGCCCCATTTCACTCCTCCCATTCCCTGCCAAAGTCATTGAGAAAGTCGTCAATAGTCAGCTCGCCGCCTTCCTTGAATCCAACAATTCCCTCGACACCTCACAGTCCGGCTTCCGAGCCAAACACAGCACCGAAACCGCCCTCATCGCAGCTACAGACGACATCCGAACGCTACTGGACAACGGAGAAACAGTTGCCCTCATCCTGCTTGACCTCTCGGCCGCCTTCGACACAGTCTGTCATAGCACCCTCATACAACGCCTTAGCAACGTTGGCATACAAGGAAAAGCTTTGGACTGGATCATCTCGTTCCTCGCCGGGAGAACCAGAGAGTCCGCCTCCCCCCATTCAAATCAGAGGCCACCGAAGTCATCTGCGGAGTACCACAAGGATCATCACTCAGCCCCACCCTATTCAACGTTTACATGAGTCCCCTCGCACCCATCGCGCGACAACACAACCTCAACATCATCTCCTATGCTGACGACACCCAGCTGATCCTCTCCCTCACCAAAGACCCTAACACCGCCAAAACCAATCTACACGAAGGCATGAAAGAAGTAGCCGAATGGATGAAGAACAGCCGCCAAAAAACTAAACTCGGACAAAACGGAAGTCCTCATCCTAGGATCATCCCCTTCTGCCTGGGACGACTCATGGTGGCCACCGGCCCTGGGTACAGCACCCATACCTACAGACCACGCAAGTAACCTGGGCTTCATCCTAGACTCCTCCCTCTCAATGACCAGACAAGTCAACACCGTCTCATCCTCATGCTTCAACGTACTTCGCATGCTCAAAAAAATCTTCAGTTGGATCCCCACCGAAACAAGAAAGACTGTCACCCACGCACTGGTCACTAGCCGACTGGACTATGGAAACACCCTCTACGCCGGAACCACAGCCAAACTACAGAAAAAACTCCAACGCATCCAGAACGCATCAGCCAGACTCATATTGGACATCCCTCGTCAAGCTCACATTACCGGTCACCTGAAAGACCTCCACTGGCTTCCCGTCAACAAGAGAATAACGTTCCGTCTCCTCAACCACGCACACAAGGCCCTCTACAACCTAGGACCCGAATGCCTCAACACACGACTGTCCTTCTACACACCCACCCGCCAACTACGATCCTCCAATCAAGCCCTCGCCGCAATTCCGCGCATCCACAGATCCACCATGGGAGGAAGATCCTTCTCCTACTTAGCGGCCAAAACCTGGAATTCTCTCCCCACTCACCTCCGCCTCACACAGAACCACATTTCCTTCAGAAAGCAACTTAAAACCTGGCTATTCGATAAGTAATGCACACACCCTCCCCCAAGCGCCTTGAGACCCTCTGGGTGAGTAGTGCGCTATACAAATTCCTGAACTTGAACTTGAACCATACCTATACCTAAACCCTAAAACTACCCCTGTACCCCATAACCCAAAACTATATCTGAACCCTTAAAATACCCAAACACCCCAAAACATATACCACAGTACCCCAAAACATATACCCCTATACCCATACTTACCTTATCCAAACATTACAAAAAAACATGCTTTTACCATTCATGCATTTACAACGAATTTCGTTGTAAATATATGCGTGGTAAAAGCATATAAAATGTAATGCCATGCATTATCATGGCATTGCGGAGTCATGGTACTTTCGTAATGAAAGTATGCGGAGTGATGGTATGCGGAAAGAAAGTTGCGGAATAATTGGTGTTTACCCTCCCCCGGTAAGTACATTGGTGGCACGGAGGCCCACATCTCCAGCAACATACTCATATTTTTTCACCACCCATTTGAAAAATGCACAGGTCTCTCTCATTGATGGCCAGCACCGACATACACTTTTAGACACACCTCCCGCCACAAGTTCTAGAATTGCGAACTTTAGAGCTGGGGAGCTACGTTCGATTCTCGGCATCAGCTCAACAACCTGTGATTCCAGGCAAATCGCTTTGTCTCCCCGTGCCTACCACAAATGAATGTGTTCTTCTGTAATGTAAATTGTGCTCATGCCATGTTGTCGAGTTCGCGCTATATAATCTTGCAAGGAAAAATAAAGTAGGGAAACTCGAGTTCACACAGTTCTGAACGCGCACTCTTAAGTGCATCAGCAGTGCACTGTGAGTCGGAGCGCTTCACAGGCCTGTCACAGATGAGAAATGCTATCAAAACGAAATCCTACAAAACAATATACTACTGGCCGGCAGCAATTCATACCCGGACAACGTCGGGACGGGCTGGTAGTATTTATATAAAAATAACTCTATTTTAATACATTTTTGTCAGATTTCTTTTGAGTCGTCTCAATTACTTATGAACCCTAATGGTACTGTAAAATCCTTAACACATGTTCCTCCAGTATTGCCTGACTGATCTTTGCCACACAACCTTGATTGAGCTAAGGATTATTGTTGTTGAATCTAAGAATCATCCACCGTGTATTGTGGGAATATTACATGGTAAGACCCCAGCCACACCACATAACATTTCACCTTGGCACACAAGGTCATCTGAGTAAACTAAGACAGATGCAGTACATTGGCTAATTTGGAAGTATTTTCAGAGTTAGGTTGGCATATTGCAGCTGGGTCAGATATGTAAATGGAACAGAGCAGCGGTGCAAAAATAAGCCCTTATTTTAAACCAATCTTAGGAAATATCTTTGGTGAAAATCCCTTGTCCTATATGAAGCCCTAGAACCGGATTGAGCCGGGTGGAGGGCATCAGATGACTCGACATAGGCCTCAAGCTGTCGAAAGACCACTTTTTCACATACCTTTGTCAATGCCAGTAGAAGAGAGATAGGCGATAGCTAGTGAGTTTGAAGGGAGCCAGAGAAGGCTTTTTTTAAAGTAGCAAAAGCTTGGCCAGTTTCCAATTCAGAGGTACAGTAGCAGTCTGTAAAGATAAATTAATAATCATATTTACCTCTGGGTAAAACACCTCCGCAACCCCAGCCAGAACTGTAGCTGTACATGGGTCTGTAGGAGAGCCCGACTTGAGCGATTTAAGAATGGCCAACGTAGCTGCCCTAGCTATGGGGAGAAAATTCATAAATGGAGGAGCTGATGAAGTAGGAGCTAAAGAAGGCAGCGGGGGGGAAATCCCTCAGCACCGGGGAACCTGTCCATGGCTATCCTGGATGTTCTGTATTTTTTCAATAAAGAAAGATGACAGCTCCTCGCACCATTGTGATGAAGCTGGCAAGACCGCTTGTTCACCTCAGGAACCATTATTGTTTACCATTATTGGCTTGGGTTAGGATTCCCCACAGACTGGATAGGTAGTCTTTCCATGTCCTGAAGGAACTACTGCAAGCACAACGTTTTTATGTATGTTTGTCCCAAAGTCTATTATTGACCAAACTTTTTGTTCCTGATCAGATACTTTGATTGTTGCGATATCCTTGCTTAACAAGTGTTAGAAATTGGGTTATTGGTTGGGGGTAAAACCCTACTCAAGCAACAACTATTGGTTGGGGGTAAAACCCTACTCAAGCAACAACTACAATCCAAGTCAGGGGAGCAGAAGAAAACCACAAAATAACCTGCGCTTAAGCCCCTGGTAGCTGGGCTCAAGTGGTCAGGCTTAACTTAAAGTCAATCTGTAAAATATTCATGCAGCGCTCAAAACAGTAAAAAAATGTATGCACACCACAGGAAAAGTCCACACCCATTTTAGAAAAATAGATAAAGTTTTAATAATAATTCAAGACCTTAAAAGCAAAAATGCAATTAGTAGAACCTGAGACCTTAAAAAAGGTTTTGGTAAAATTAAGCACTTAGAAGAAACGAGAGCTAGGTTCTCGGATTGTGCCGCACTGAGACAAAGTCACAAGTTCAAGCTGATTGCGATGAGCGTGGGCAGGATACAAGGGCCTGGATACAAGGGCCAACTTAGGCCTGCAAGAACCTCAAACCTGGTTGTGGAGCAATGCAAGGTCCCTCGTCGGATATGCGTTGTGCAGCAACTGTTGCTGAAACGATGCAGTGGCATTGCTGAAGCGGTGGCGTTGTGAAGCCCTACGGCAGGGATACGTCAAACAGCACTGGTTCCGATGTGAAGCTTGCGTTGGGATGGGTCATGCAGCAGCAGTTCCAATGAGCAAGGTGCTGTGATGTGAAGTCCTGTGTCAAGGATGAGTTGCTCAGCTGTGGTTCAGATAAGCAGCAGCTGCAAAACGAGGCCCTGAGATGGGGATGTGTCACACAGCAGCGGTTCCTATATGACACTGTGAAACGAGCTGCACTACGTAGACTGTTGAGTCTCTGTGGCTTCAGAACAGGTTGTCAGCTGACTAACCCTTGGAGATTCTTGTGGAGTCCTGGAACACACATGCAGGCTGGTGTCAGCAGAGCAGGAACAGCAGTAGAAGAGTCCTGGTGCAGCAAAACAAGCTTTGGGCAGTAGCCGTCCTTATTTATTTATTTATTTATTATTTATTTGTTGGGCTTTTAAAGCGCGACAGCTACCCAAAAAGGGTTTCCCGGTGCTAAGAGATACATGACCACATGAGCAGAGCGAATGACTCAGGGAAGAGACAGGAGCAAGCTACTGGTTAAAAAGCCAGGTCTTAATGGCTTTGCAGAATGGATGTAGCGTGTTTCCAAGCGAAGGTGCTGAGGGAGGGAGTTCCAGAGCTTGGGGCCCAGTAGGGAGAAAGATCTACCCCCCATCCTCGCTCGGCGCACTTTGGGCACACAGAAAAGGCCTTGAGATGAGGATCTCAGGCAACGAGCCAGCGTGTAGGTTTGCACGAGGGCTTGTAGGTATCTGGGGGCATTGCCCCATTTAATTCTGTGCATCATGCTAAGTGTTTTGAATTTGACCCTTTTGTCAATTCGTAGCCAGTGGAGTGCCTTAATATGACCGGACATACGGTCCCTTCTGTTGCACTTGCAGAGCAGTCTAGCTGTGGCGTTCTGCACCAGTTGCAGGCGTTGCATGACTGCCTGTGATGACCCTAAGTAGAGAACATTTCCGTAGTCTAAACGGGAGGTGATTAATGCGTTGACCACAGACTTTTGAGTGTCGCCGGTAACATCCAAATGATTTTCCTGAGCCACCTCAGGATGGTGAAACAGGTGGATGTAAGGTTAGTGACTTGTGGCTCCATAGTTAGGCCGTTGTCAATGATAATGCCTAGGTTGCGTACTTGTTGCGACGGGATGGGTAGGGAGCCCATTTCAGATGGCCAGTGTCTTGGGTTCCAGAGATTTTGGTTTGGGCCCAGTATTAAAACCTCCGTTTTGCTACCATTTAGTTTAAGCATATTGTCACTCATCCAAGTGGCAATGTTCCTAAGGTCTGACTGCATGAGGGAGGAGGAGTCATGCTCTCCATTGGAGAGTGAGAATAAGATCTGTGAATCGTCGGCGTAGGTAAACATGTTTAGACCTACTGCTTCGGCGATCTGGGCGAGCGGGGTTACGTATAGGTTAAAAGGCAGGGGGCTCAACACCGAGCCCTGAGGGACTCCATAGGGGGATGGATGGACATTTGAGGCCGCGGTACTGGAGGTGATTTGAAATGTCCTGAGAGTCAGGAAAGATGATATCCAGTCCAATGCTTTGCCTCTGATGCCCATGGTGGAGAGCGAATTTAGCAGAATGTTATGGGAGATGGTGTCGAACGCTGAGCTGAGGTCAAGTAAAATCAGCGCAGCGGAATCTCCTCTGTCGACCAGGAGGCGAAGATTTTCCATCACTCCAAGCAGTGTCATCTCAGTCGAATAACCTGGACGGAAACCCGATTGGGAGGGGTGAAGTGCGTAATTTACCTCCGTAAACCTGGCAAGATGTCCGTGTACATGTTTCTCCAAGACTTTGGAGAAGGCGGGTAGGAGGGATATTGGGCGGAAATTGGCCAGGATTTTCGGATCTGCCGATGGTTTCTTGAGCAGAGGTGAAACCATGGCATGTTTCCACATGGCTGGGACCTTTGCAGTGGAGAGGGATAGATTCAGAGTTTGGCAGATAACGGAGAGTTGTGGGATGTCCAAGAGTCTGAGTACGGAAATCGGGAGGGGGTCGCTGGGAGAGCCAGATTTTACTTTCCCTAAGATGTCTTGGAGACCATGAACATTTAACCCGGGCCAGGATGTTAGTGGCTCGTAGGACAGGTTTGGCGGAGGGGGGATTGCCTCCTCCTTCGAACCGAGATCCAGATCCGTCGCTTCTTGTGTCAGGTGCTGTTTTACAATGTCCTGGTAGATGGTCTCAATCTTCTTTGTGAAGAACTGCGCCAATTCTTCACATTGAACATTATTCAATGGAAGGGGTTTGGCTGATGTGTTTGAGCCCGCTAGCTCTTTTACGAGATTGAACAGTATTTTAGATTTGTTTGTGGGTTCCAAAATAGATTTCGCCACGTAGTTGGCTCTGGCCGTGGTGCAGGCTTTGTGGTAAAGCTTGAGTTTGTTTCTGTAGGTCGAGCTGGCTGCAGGGGAGTAGTCTTTCCTCCAAAGGCGTTCCAAACGCTTGCACTTGGATTTCGCTGCCTTCAATTCCTCGTTGTACCATAACGCAGGAGAGTTGTGGTTTATACATTTTTTGCGAGCCAAGGGAAGGCAAGTGTCCAAGGCTCCTAAAAGCCATTTGTTAATGTTAGTGGCTACAATCTTTATGTCCTCAGTTACGAACATTTCACCCAAAGGTGCAGAGTCTAGGACGGACATGAAGTGATTTATGTCCAGTTTCTTCCAATTCCTATTACCGGACTGTCCTGTCCTGCTAGAAGGGCTAGAAGCCATTGGGTTAGACACGCTAAAATTAATTAGGAAGTGGTCTGACCAGTGCAGGGGCAGGGCTGGATGGCAGTGTGACAGGGGAAGGCTGGAAAAAATCGGATCCAAAAGGTGACCTCCTTTGTGTGTAGCTCCCGAGTTCCATAAAGTAAGATTCATGGCAGCAAGGTCATGGATTAAATTTCTGCCAGGTTTGTTCAGTGGGTCGTCAAAGTGTATATTTAGGTCTCCTATAATGGATAAATTGCTGTAGTTTACCCGGACCAAAGCGGTCCACTCTACAAGTTGAGTGGCCCAGGGTTAAATAGGGCCAGGTGGTCAGTAGATCAGGAGGCCCGTGAAGGTAAAGTTCGGGTGGAGTTGAAGTTTAAAAAGGGCCGACTCACAGGAGTTTATGGAAACCGGTTCCAGAGTACATTGCAACGATTTTTTAAAGATGACTGCAATGCCACCCCCCACTCCCGTGGGTCGTTCTTTTCTGGCAATGGCATAGTTTGGCGGAAGGACTTCGGCGATGTCTGGGCCTGAACTGGCGTGTAGCCACGTCTCTGTGAGGAATAGGGCATCCAGTGAGTTGTCGGACAGAAGATAATAGATGTTTCTTTTGTGTTTGCTGAGGGATATGCAGTTCAGGCTGCCAAGAAGCCACGTGTGTACTGGCTTGCGGCCTGTGGAAACGGGTCGACAGAGCTGAGGGACATCAAGTAGAAAGTGGCAGGAAGGAAACGAGATTGAATTGTGTCTGTCGTTAGGTAGGATCTTACAGTTTTGCTTGAGAGGGCGTCGCAGGGAGAGTAACATATCAGCCGCATAGACCCTTAATGCTGGTTTGTTACCTCCAGGGGTTTCGGGCCCTGGGCCCGGCCTGGCGCGGACGGGCTTTCCTTTGGCGCACCTTCGGCGTGCTGATGGCGCGCCCGCTGCGCGTCCAGGGAATGCACATTGATGTAGAGAGATGGGAGGCGTGGCCTCAGGAAGTGGGCGTGGCCCGGGGGTTTGGAGAGCGATGGCGGCGATGTTTTTCCCTACCCGCAACAGCGCTAACATCCGCTGTGCGCAGGAAATGTCAGCAGATTTATGGGGTAAAGTGCCCAAAGGTGAGTGCACAGTGGATTAAAAAGCAGTACAATGCAATGTAATTTAAAAGTAATACGAGCACAATCTCCCGGCTTCCGCCTCAGGAGTGATTAGGTATCTGTGGCGCACTTGTGATTCAGCGCGACTTAAGATGCTTGGTTGAAGTGGGCGTGGCCTCAGGAAGTGGGCGTGGCCCGGGGGTTTGGCGCGCAATGGCGGCGATGTTTTTCCCTACCCGAAACATCACTAAGATCCGCTGTGTGCAGGAAATGTCAGCAGATTTCAGGGGGAAAGTGCCCAAAGGTGAGTGCACAGTGGATTAAAAAGCAGTACAATGCAATGTAATTTAAAAGTAATACGAGCAAAATCTCCCGGCTTCCGCCTCAGGGGTGATTAGGTATCTGTGGCGCACTTTTGATTCAGCGCGACTAAAGAAGGCTTGGTTGAAGTGGGCGCGACTAAAGAAGGCTTGGTTGAAGTGGGAAGTCCTTGGTAGCATATCTGTCTTGGTCAATATAGCAGACTTCACACAGCTCAGTAGTCCTTCTTTCTTGTGAGGTGCACCAGTCCGGAAGTGGTCTGAGGAGTTGGGACTAATGGTTCAATATTTATACCTGGTGCACGTTTTGAGGTTTGGTCACTTCCAAACTTTTAATGCCTCAGAGATGTCTGGATTGTCCTGCTTCCCTGTCCTGGTGCCAGATTTCTGGGGCACAAAGAACTAGGAAACCCCTTTGTACATGAGCTGGCTCATTCACTGTGATATGAAAGTGTGGGAGGTGACTTCTCCTCCCTCTCACCCTGAAAAAGACAGCCCATCTTGCCAATATCCATGCTACCTATTTTATCACTGTCTTGGAGGAATACACAAAATACCAACTGCCAGCTACACCCAGACATGAGACCCAGGATACAGGCTGCAGACACCAAATAGACAGGAGAATGCCAACTATTGAAAAGCGTCATTTTCAGAATTGCGATTTAAAATCCGACTTTACCATTAAAGTGGATTTTAAATTCCAATTCATTAGACACCAACTCATCATATCTACCTGCTCCCAATTGTAAGTTAGCACTTATTAAGTGTAGTACGGTAATCCAATGTTATACTATGGGAGAGGCAGGCCTTTTAGTAGACAAACATTAATTTACGAGTTTTTTATTATCAGGACATGCAAAACTTAAAATGTCATTTCCTAGTTTTTAAATACACTGCACCCTGCCCAAGGGTTGTCCAGTGCCTAGCTTAGGGATGACTTGTATGTAGTAAGAAGGAAGGTTTCGGCCTGGCAAATAGGTTAGCTTGCTATGCCGAAATGGCAGTTTAAAACTGCACATACGGGCTCTGCAGTAACAGGCCTTAGACACGTTAAAGGGCCACTGAAGTAAGTGGTACAATCAGAGCTGCAGACCCATGAGTACCATTTGATTTATAGGTCCTAGGCTCATGTAGTGCACTCTACTAGGGCCTTATAAGTAAATCTAATATGCAAACTGTGGATAAACCCATTGCTATCATGTTGGAGGTAAAGAGCACATGCACTTTAGCAACGATTATCAGCCGCAAAGTGTCCAGGGAACAAATGATGAATGATGAGGGACTAGCAAGCCTCAATCCAATCGGAAGGCAGCATTTAAGACAAAAGCTAATGGGCAGAGAGTGGGTGGAGTTTCCACACTACTGTATATACTGCATGTCTCGCAAAGCGATGGCAGCGCATTTGCACTACAACGCTAGGCAAGACCTAAATAGTAACTATTCAGCATTTTGTGAAATCCAGCCCCTTACAATAAACCATCACATCTTCAGTAGGCTCAAGTGACCGTCGACCTCGCATACAAGCTTTACCTCCTGTCCTGAGAGTGCGTGTACTTACTGTACTCCACAGTCGCAATCACAGTCACTGGCAGGCTGCTGTGAATCGCATGGTATTCATAACTCCTCACATCATCTCCTTCCTGAACTTCTACTTTTGTCCTGACCTGATAGGTTCCATCAGGGTTCGGCAGGAGCTCCTTCGACTCCCAGGGGATCTCTACACCATCCCGGACCCACTTCACCTGGATTTCTCGGGGGTAGAATCCATATGCGTAACCGATAAGAAAAGTGTGATTGTTGCTCTTTCTTTGTGAAACCATTGTTTGAGGAGTAACTGAAAGAAAAAACAATAACTACAATTATACAACAATTTCAAAAATTGAAAAGGACTTAATGTAATACCAGTTCTACAATTACCATATTATTTATTCTAGGTCCCTGGTATCACATTTACCACTAGTGGTCATATTTGTAGCCCACTCATTGCATCTTGCAACTCATCAATGTCTTCTTGTGCATAGTACTGTAACTTCCTTTACTTACCCAGAGTGTTCAGGGAGTTTCATGTGCCTGCTGTTACATTATATGCCCTTTATTATTGTTCCATGACTCTTCAGGGCTGTATGTTCTGTGCTTGACGGTTTGAGTAGCTAAACCAGGAAGGTGAATCTGAGGTGTTCTGGGCTCCTTTTGTCAACAAATCTTACTACATTTCAGAAGACGTGGCTACTCCTCATAACACCCGACAGAAATGGGGGCGTGGCCTAACAAGATGGCCGCGTAGACATTTGTCGGAGCTCCCTTTGGCAGCCTAATCCTCTGACCACAGTCCATAAAACAGGCGGACTAAGCAGGGTAATGAGGCCTGCTCCCACGGTGAAGGTAAACAGCTGAATGAAGCTGATAACAAAGAGAACAGCAAGAAAAAGGAGGACACTTCAGGAAGACGGGTGGCGCAGCGACCTGAAAACACGGGACGATAAGGCGGAATACAAAGAAGGCCAAAAGAGGCACGATAAAGTGGAAGAGAGAAGCGGAGACTCCAGAAGAAACCCTAGAATCACCTGTAGACTAGAGAGTTGACGCTAGGCCAAGGAGGAAGGTACACCTACTCCGATCCAAATCTGGGGCCTGGATTCCAAGTGGAGGTGATGGCGCAGCCTGAATGCTGCCGGAGGGGTACTACAGGTCTTCGGGGCTTGCTTCTGTTTCAAGCGGGCGGCTTTGTGTGCCATGGGACGGTCCACCAGACAATCGAGGAGCCGGAGGAAGGCCGGTAAACGTGGGACAGTTTAATTTGTGACCCCACCTTTAGCACCCTGTCTAACCCATTTAAAACTATGATGAACAAGAACTGGAACATCCTCTAAACTGGAGGTTTGGACATAGATCGACCAATGTACTCCTTCAGGAAAGCAAGGAACATAGGAGACATGGCTGTGCACACATGATCAAAAGCTAAATGTACGGGGTCCCAACAGACCACACCGTGGAACCTTCCTCCTCCCTCAAGACACTCCCAGTGTGGATCCTGCAGTGTGTGCCATTTTACAAAAAAGTCGAAAGTACTGGATTTGGGAATGCAAACACTGGGGACAGAAAGGCGTAACTAACTTCAACTACACAAATGTTATCTATGTGATCAAGTGCCCATGTGGACTACAGTACATTGGGATGTCGACACATACAGTGTGCATTCGTATTTCAGAACACTACAGCACAATTAGATGCAGAAGGGATGCTACGAAGCTGACTTCCGATTACATTGAGAAAAGCCACAATGCTGACCAGCTAGAGTGGTCTGTTATAGAAAAGTTGTCACACAAGCATACAGACATGACAAAAGCACTTGAGAAATTAGTGATATAAAAACAGGTTTGGAAAAAATACAACCATGTGACCTGAATCAGCAGGTTTCCAAATCCTCTACAATTCACGGAGTGCTGATAACATCTGTTAGGCACGAGGAAGACACCTCACCCCATCTGGCGACAGCCCAGGAAAATGAGGCCCCACTCTGTCCGCCGGTACCTCAGGCCACGTCAGACGGCTCTGACAAGGTGAGGTGAGGTGTCCTGCTGATTCAGGTCACATGTTTCTATTTTTCCAACCCTGTTTTTATATCACTAATTTCACAGTTAATGCAGTAGCAATATATATACTGTTTGGTCCTGAAGAAAGCCAAGGATTAAATTGGATCCAATTGGCTGAAACATGTAGACCTTTTTTCATCGAGTGACAGTTATTATGTCAACACTGTCTTTGCACTGTTTTCTTTTAGGGAAGATCCCATAACGATTTTTCTCTCCTGCTGTTCAACTTTAATTCACTTTTCTCACTTATATGCACTGCGTCCATCACTCTTAAATACAGTACACCTCTTCTCATCTAGTGGATCTGATTGTGCGTGTTAGTGCGCTATAGGTATTTGTGGAAACATCTGTGAACTACCCTTTCTTGTTGAAAGAGTTGTAGCCCTTGGCGCCACTAATGTGTCGCCAGGAGGAGACCCAGATGGTGAAGCATGTCACCTCCGTGAGTGATGGGAATCCGTCCTACTTAAAGGATATTCCAGGTCTGTAGACTGTTCTTTTTGAACGGAGTTGCAATTTCTTGACTTAAGTGTTGCTCTAGGATTTATTAGACCGTGGCTACTTTGGTTGTGTTACGTCGAATTTCACCCCCCAATTGCTGCGTGGATTTTTACATTTACATTTACTCATTTCATGTTGTCCTTTCTTTTTATGTACTCCCCTCTGTTAGTGTGTGACTATGAAGGCCGCCACCCCTCCTCTGACCGAGTCTCTGTTATCCCCTAATCTTTGGTCACTAGTAATCTTAGTTAACATACTGTGCTGGCTAAAGAATCCTATAATCCTAATAAGATGGCTCTATGGCTAAATAGACCCTGAATGTACTTCAGAAGATTTCCCACCATAGTTAATATTAGCTAATGTTACCCCTTTCTTTGACCAGAAAGGTATTTTGTGTTTCATTACCAACTCACACTCACAAGATATTCTTTATCTATGACACGTTTTGGGTGATGATTATGAGCATGCAAGGATGCCTGTGACTAGAGTCATGTAAGTCACCATGGTGTGAGTGTGGATAAATAATCGCACTTTGCACGCCAATACATTCTCTTTGACATGTCTCTTTGCATTACTCTTCCCCTTCTCAGGTGCATAGGAATTTGCACATAGGAGTATCCCAGGTAAGACTTGCTTGGGCACGCCTTAGGTGTACTCCCCCACATTAGCACGTAGGGATATAGGGTACACATGATAATGTTTCTGTAGGGATCAGACATCCCTGACAAATTCCCCACACCTTTTTGGCTCTTTGCGTGGGCAGAAACATGTTAGCTTACTGCAAGATGGATTAGAGATATTACTCTCTTTAGCTTCTATCATGATTTTTGTTTTTAACGTACATTAGGTCCTCGCTAATAAAGGTGATAACGAGGTACCTGAAGGTGTTTTTAATTCAACTGGATCCCTTGTTTGTCCTGTAAGTTTTATGTAAGAAACTCCCTCCTTTCGCCAAGTCTACGCGGAGGTTTAGTCCGCCCTGGTAGCACCATCTTATCAGGGTGGGGAGAGCATGCCTATGGCCTGTAAAGCAGTTGGTGCCTTGTCACAGCTTCAAATCTCACGACCTGTGAGTCATTGGTTCAGCTGTTTTACCTTTCAATTATTAACAGTGCACTTAATTTTTGTGGAATCTCTTGTTAATAAAATCTATATATATATTACCTACTGGCGGTCGCCAGTAGGTAGTTATAGTTAGGACCTATTTTCTATAGGAAATTTGCAAAATTCCATTCCCAATAACTTTTGCGCCGGTTGACGCATCTTCGCAAACTTTTCAAAACTCGTGGGACGCTCCGGTCCGCTCCTATCTTGAAAGTTTCAGGTTGATTCGCCAAGCGGGGGCCGAGAAAAAAAAGGGGTCCCAAAACGTGTTTTCCCCATGCAATTTCACATAGGAAACTTTAGACACGGATACAGCCCAAACTGCTGAACGGAATTACACCAAATGTGGCAAAAAGGTAGCCCTTGGTTCAGAAAGAACCCTTTGTGTTAAATGGTGTAAATCCGTTCAGCAGTTGCTGAGCAAATCAAAATGTAAAAAGTTGTGATATCCATGGCTGTGCAGTGTCCGCGCACCCTCCCGATCACGAGCTTCATGCTAATTGGCTGTCAACACTCCTAATTAGGAAGTGATGGCAGCCATCTTGTGCCTCAGTAGAACGGAGGCACAAGAAAACAGAAAAAAGAACACGCACAACACGAAAAGGGGGCAGGGTAGAAACACCCTGACCCCCTAGGCCTGTGAAGGGGGTCCCACAAGTCATCAGTGATGCCATTGACCATGTCATGAGTGATGTAATATGCAACGTCATCAGCAGTTTCATTGCGGGCGCGCGAGTTATAGTTAGCTGAACTAACTATAACGGGGGAATTTCAATGGTTTTGTACGAGTGAAATGTCCAACTAACTATAATGCCCCTAAAACTATGTTTTTTTCAGTGAATTTCTAAGGTTTTCTAAATGCTAATTCCTAACTATAATGTGCCTGAAACCTATGGTTTTTGCAGTGAATATATATCTATATCTATCTATACTAATATAATAAAGAGAGAGCCCAAACCTTTGAGACGGGTAATCTCAGGAACCACAGCACCAATCACAACACCCAATACAGCGTTGGAAGGGCAGTTGCAGCAGAAGGACATAGGCTATGCAGACGCCCACCATATACATTTAAAAGGTAAAAGAACCGTGCCAGCAAAGTAGTCCCTTGTGGGCGTCTCTGGGTTGTGCTGTGGGCGTGTGCTGGGGGCGTGACAAACGCTGGGGGCGTGTGGTACGTTCCGCCCTTCATGCCATGTCTCATATTGTGTGCTATGGGCGTGTGCTGGGGGCGTGGGCGTGTGCGGGGCGCAGGATTACGGGAAAAAAAAGCGAGCGTTGTGTCCAATATTTCATTGTTTTTTCTTCCCAGGTTCTATACATTCCAGCTCCGGGTGTCCACCCTGCTCCCTTTAAATACCCCTGCACCCTGTAATCATAACCCACCCTTAGTCCTTAAAATACCCCAACACCCTTAAACACTAACCCATCTTAACCCTATAAATATACCCTGTACCCCAAAACCCAAACCTATCCCTAAACCCTAAAAATACCTCTGTACCCCAAAACCCAAACCTACCCCTGAACCCTATAAATTTCCCTGTACCTCAAAACCCAAACCTATCCCTGAACCCTAAAAATACCCCTGTACCCCAAACCCCATACCTATCCCTAAACCCTAAAACTACCCCTGTACCCCATAATCCAAAACTGAGCGAAGACGGACAGTCTATTGTCAGAAGCTGCAGTAGAACTTAAGAATCATTTTGTGATTCCAAGACTGCGGACCTTTAGGGTTAGACTCCATCGTACTCTAAGGATCCCCGAAGTGCAGATGAGATTAGCAACTTGGACTCCACATCAGTCGATCGCGACGCCCCATTCCGCGGGTCTCCCTTCTTGCGGGACCGAGTGGGCCGCTGATGTGGCTTGGGAAGAGATGGCTGAGGCTGTGTAGACTCCCGTTGGCCGGGGGGGTTGGGGGGGAATTGGGACAAGTCTCTTGGGGGCGCTCCTCCATGAGCCAAGTTCAGGCCGCCTGTGGGGTATCACAAACGATTGTCTTGCCCTGGAAAACAACTCTGAGACTCCATATGTATTTTAATATGTATTTATTTGGTACTTATTGTCATGTAGATTTATGCAGTATATACAAGGACAATACAGCTTATGCAGTATCTATTTTAGCCTTCAACAATATCATGTATCAAGCCTATCGAGTAGCCTTCATTATGCCTGCCACAGTATTTTGTCAATTTCCAGAGTGCCGCAGTCACGGTGTGACAGGACTGACTGTTATCCAATAAATGTTTCACTACCCCGTATTGCGATCATGTGACCAAGGGCACTGCATTGTCCAAAATGTGTCATGATCGACAAAGCACTGAACTGAAAAAAGAAAACGCTTCACTGGGCACCTAGCTTACCAAGTTGTGCGTATCTCTTGGAGTGAATGAATGCACGTTGGAGTCGCAAGTTGTGATTACTAGGGAAACTGGCTTGATTTCCCGCTACGGACCTCTCACCCGAAAAGAAGGCTGATTGCTACGCAAGCCACCAAGGATTGTTTGCTCGTTGGAAGCTTTTTATAGGGCTGGGCGGAATTTGCTGAATCGCGTTACTCAAATCTCGGCGAAACTGTAAGAAATCTCTGCGAATACACAGAAATTCCAGATTGAGTGTGAGTCCTGAACGATTGAAGAGTTGCAGACAAGCGTTGTAAGACCTGGACGTGTCTTCTAGGGATGAAGCCTTGATCAGCCAGTCGTCCAGATAAGGAAAGACTTGATGGTGCTGTTGTCTGAGATATGCAGCCACTGGAGAAAGGCACTTTGTAAAAATGTGAGGTGCAGACTTGAGCCCGAAAGGCAGGACGCAAAATTGAAAGTGTCTGCCCCCTACAGCAGATTTTAAGATTTTTTTGTGATTTCTGTGAATCGGGATGTGAAAATAAGCATTCTGAAGGTCTAGAGACACCATGTAATCCTCCCCATCTAGAAGCTGCAAGACCTCCTGGATTGTTACCATACGAAACGACTGCTTCTTTAGGAATTTGTTGAGGGCTCTGAGGTCTAAAATCGGCCTCCACTTCTTCTCTTTCTTCTGAATTAGAAAGAAGCGGGAGTAAAATCCTTTCCCTCGTTGAGACAGAGGGACTTTTTCTATCGCCCCTTTTTGGAGCATAAGAGAAACCTCCCGGAAAAGCAGACGTAGATTTTTTGCGAAGCATAGGTCGGGGAGGGATTTGGGGAGGTATGTCAACAAATTCCAGTGAATGGCCGAATTGAACTAATTGTAGAATCCAACGGTCCGTGGTAATTTACTTCCAATTTTTCAGGAAATGGGAGATCTTTCCTCCAATTTTTGAGGATGGAGATGATTTGGAGACTGGCTGAAGTGAAGGGTCATTGTCTATGAGCATTGCCTTTTCGGTGGCCTTTACCACGAAAGGACGATTTGCCATAAGAGGATTGCTGGTGCTGTTGCTGGCACTGCTGATACTGTGGCCGATGTTGCTGACCAGACGAGTATGAAGACCGATATTGATAATCCCCATTATAAGAGGATTGTCCTCTCCCTCTTGATCCACGAAAGGACAGACTCTTGTATTGGAGAGTACCCAATGCTCTGGTAGTGTCTGTGTCCTTATTTATACTCTGTAGCGCCTCATCAATCTGCGGCCCAAAGAGAAATTGACCATCATAAGGCATATCTAAGATTTTTGTTTGTATCTCAGGACGAAAGGAAGTTGCCTTCAACCAACCCTGTCGTCTCAATACAGCCGCTACGGCAAGCTGGCGAAATCCTGTCGTTGCGATATCCATCGCGCAGTCTATTATTTCTGACGCTGAGCGTTCCCTTTCTAATAATATTTTCTTTGCCTCTTCCTTTGATTCCTCAGGTAAGGCCGCTAAATATGGGGCTATGTCTGCCCATAACTGTCTATTGTAACACCCCAAAAGCACCAAGGCATTGGACGCCTTTACTGTGTAGACATTGATGAAAAACGCTTTCCAATGTTGTCTAACCTTCGGCCTTCTTTATCCGGCGGAGCTATTAATGGGGCAGAAGGATTGTTGGACTTTTTCTGAGCTGCCTGTGTAATTACCGAGTACGGCTTAGGATGTCCTATTAAACAAGCTGGCGCAGTATCAGGCGCCCTATATTTCTTGTCCAAGCGAGGTAATACCGGAGGTACTGAGGAAGGGTTTTGCATAATTTTAACACCTTGTCCAAACAGGTATTCTATTATGGGTATCAACTTCACTGATTTCTTGAAAGGCTCCTTAAAATCATATAAGAAGCAGTCCTGCTGGAGAGAAACCATGGGAATTTGAAAGCGTTGAGCTGCCCTCTCAATGACATTATGGAACCCTCCGATGTCTTCGGGTGGTGAGTCCGCTTGTGCAGGTACTGGAGAAGCAGGGCAGGGAACGACATAGTCATCCCATTCACCATGGTTAGATTGAGTGTCTTGAAGCTCTCCCTCTTCATGTTGGTCTTCTTCCTCGTCCTCATCAGTAGACGGAGGATGGGATAAGTTGGCCGGATCCGGCTGCAAATTTAAAGGTGGAGGCTGTGGTCTTGGTGAATTAGATACTGCCGAGGGTTGACATGTAGGTGACTTTGGAAACCTGTGTTTGTAATCAGTAATGAGGTATTGCAAGTCCGAGACCAAAGAGGCTGGAAGGCAAACCATTGGTGGAGGAGGTGGATGATATTGTTCCTCCTGTTCCTCTTTTTCATCTGAGCTCTCCTGATATTTTACATTAAGCTCAGAGGGGCTTGTCGCAGTTTGGAACATGTCCCCTTCATCTGAATCCTTCTCTTCAAAAAGACATGCTGGTGGCTGGTGTCTTTTTCGTGATTTTCAGATGCACATATGTGCTCTTCAGACTTGGATCCATCATCGTCGACGAGTGTCGTAGCCGGCGGGGTTATCGTCGACGGGGCCGTCGTCGATACTGGTGTCATCGCTGGAGATCTCGTTTACGGCGTCTTCGTCGATGGCATCCTCGTCGACGGTGTTGTCTTTGTCGGCGAGGTCGTCGACGACCCAGTCGTCAGTGACCGCAGCGTCGACGGTTGCTTCGATGTCGACGGTGTCTTCTTGATGCTTATCGACAACGACACGGTCTTACCTGCCGTCGACGATGGGGTCGTAGTCGTGGACGAGGTCAAAGACGACGTTGCCATCGACGTGGAAACAGTAGTCGTCGACGTAGTCACATACCATGCTGTAGACACAGCTCTCCTCATTACTGAAGTCGTCGTCGACTATGTCGTCGACAAGAGTAGGCTTCTTGAAGGTGGGGACTTCCTGAGAGGACACCTTCGATGAAAGAGCCTTGGAGTGGACCTCTGAAGACTTCTTATGTGTCATCTTTTGAGGAGGCTGTGCCGAAGGGCCAGGAGAAGCCACCCTTGGTCTTTTTTTAGAAGACTTGGAAGAAACTGAAGAGCCTTCACTTTCGTCAGAAGATTCTGATTGGTCCTTATCTTTCAGTCTCTGAAGCCTGATTAAGAGGCGTCCCTCGCGATCTTTGAGGGTTTTAGTGGAAAGGTATGACATACCTTGCACTCCTTGGAAGAATGGTCTGGATACAGGCAATATAGACAGTCTTGATGTTGGTCATCTACATGTAGCCTTTTCTTTCCACAGGAACCACAGGGCCTAAAAAGGCCCTTTTTTGGTGTCTCAGCCATGAAGATGTCAGGAACTACAGTCCAGAATATAACTATATCACTAGAGAACAATGGAAACCCAGTTGAGAAGAAAACTGAGCAGAGCTCAGAGGAGACTCCCTTAGCACGACGTGCAGTAGAAAATCTGAGGGACTGGAGCTCCTTCCAGGAGGGTTCTAGAGGGAGGTGATAGCTGATTGGCTCTTTTCTAGAGTTTAGTCCTTTTTACGAAAGGACATGGATATGTTACTAGTGTGAGGCCCTTGGGCCTATTTCTCTATATGTCTAATAGGACATTACTTTATTTATGTAGCGGGGAATTCCATCCCGACGATGGGGAATGATTCAGGGATGTGAACCTATGAAAGACACCCCTAATACTGGATAAATTAAAATTATCACAAAACAACCTGCTTTTGCAAGGGGGTTGCCTGCATTTTTGGTCCCGGCTTGTCAGCCCCCTAGGAAAACCTACCAAACCCAGACATTTCTAAAAACTACACACCAAGGGAGTCCAGAGAGGTGTGGTTTGCATGGATCACCCAACATTTTCTTGCCCAAAATCCCCTGCAAACCTCAAATTTGGCTAAAAACAAAATCACATTTTCCTCACATTTCTGTGTGGAAAAGTTGAGGGGTCACTGGGCCGGCACAAATTTCCTACCACCCAGCATTCCTCCAGGTCTCCCAATTAAAATGATACCACACCTGTGTGGTTGACCACATGCATGCGACAGGGAAGAGCCCAAAACATACTGTGGAAACATCAAAATTATCTATCACAAAACAACCTGGATTTGAAAGGGGGGCACCTGCGTTTTTGTTCCCGGGCTCGGCTGTCTTCTAGGGATACCTACCAAACCCAAACGTTTCTGAAAACAAAACATTAGTCCAGGGAGGTGTAGCTTGTGTGGATCCTCCAATGTTTTCTTACCCAGAATATCCTGCAAATACTCAAATTTGGCAATTAAATCACATTTTCCTCACATGTCTGTGTGAGAGCACAATGCCTGCACATATTTCATACCACCCAGCGTTTCTCTAGTCCAGAGGTATTCAACCTTTTTTGCTCTGAGCCCCCCACCCCCAAGCAAAATGTTTTGAGGTCGGGCCCCCCTCCAAAACTTTATGGCAAGGTTTGAGAGAGCAGCACAGATATGGCTGCGTGCAGGAGGCGGGGTTTTGAGATGATTTCAGGAATATTTTTCTATAGTTCATAAACCACACTAAGTATGAGACCTTTAAAACAGCAAATGCATCAAACAAAAACTTGCATTGTCCCAAAAAGACTGCTCCAAAGAATTTGGTTTGTTTGTGAACCCCTGACACCCTTGGACCCCAACACAACTAAACCTCCTGTACTAATGATAACTACAGTTCTGAGTAGCAGGTTATATCCTCTGCATCTTTCATCTCTTCCCCATCAAGCCTGACTATCACTCCAATCTTGAAACAGGCTCTCTGTCCCGTTCGGAAAGAAAGCTCCCATGTTGTATCCCTTTTTTGGCAAGGGTGCCCTCGGTCGTAATGCTAGAAAGGAAAATCTCCCATGATCCTTTTAGACAGTCCTAACTGAGAAGAAGAAGGCCCCTCAACCCCCTGGGATCCAGCTTTGTTGCATCTGCTTCAATAATGATAATCAAAAACACAATGGTGGAAAAAGGAGGATCAGATTCTGGGCTATTCTCAAAATAGGGGACAATTAATTCACCTATTTTCATGTCAAATGTTCACTGTGAAGTTAATCAAACATTTTGTATATTATCACTAGCACAAGGGGACATGATTACACATTTTATTTTTTGTAATCAGCACATAAATTATTGTTATCTTATTTTGTATAGTCTTTTTTCTTTCAAACAAACAAAAAGAAATAATATGTATATTTTAGTATCAATACTTCATACACCACTATATACATCCATATATACGCAACCAACACCAAAAACACTTTAGACAAAAATGGAAAAACCAAAAAAGTAGATAATTTTTCACCGTTAGAAAAAGAATATAGTAAAGGCTAAGTGCCCTCCCATTAACTCTAGGAGGTACACGGGGAGGTAGTCAGACAACACTGGTTCAGTGCACAAATTTTACAGAACCTAAATCAACAAGTGTGTCATAAGGCATTAATTTCCAAAATCAAATTTTATACAGGGACTCCTCCATATGGAAAGTGTCGACGCGGTCGCATTTCGGCCTTCCAACAAATCTGGCCTCTTCAGGACAGGGAGATAAACAACAAGCAAACTCAATCCGGCAGCAGCTGGTAACCAATCACTAAAGGTGCATCCACTGTTTCTTATAACCACCTGGTTAAGGTGCGTATTCATTCGCATCTGGATCCGTCTTTCCTCTCTATTGTATACTTTCCAAATGTCACTCTTCTACGTGTGGGTCCTATCATACAACCACGCACGGGGCCGCCATCATGGTCGGAATAGACTCAGCTACCGCACGCCAGTGCTTCCTCTGTATGGAGCTAAGAACGTAACGCAATAATGATAATCAACAGTGGTGGGGAGGGGGCTGGCAGCGACAGGGCGGGTGGCCTGGTCTCAGTACTGGAGTAGTACTAGGGTGCCCTACGAACAAAGGAACTGCCCCAATGGTGGGTTGCAGTTAGTTACAGGACCCATTGCACGAGGTACAGTGGGTTACAGGCCACACTACATTAAGGGGTACAGTGGTTACAGGAAACTGAGGTCGGGGTATAGTGGGTTACAGGACACACTGCAGCAGGGGGCACAGTGGGGTACAGGACACAGTTCAGCAGGGGGTAAGTGGGTTACAGGATACACTGCAGCAGGGGGTACAGTGGGTACCTTGGATCTGTGCACAGCTCTTCCCTCTGCTGCCCTGTCTGTGCACAGCTCAAGTCTCTGCTGCCCTGTTGGTGCACAAATCTTCCCTCTGATGTCCTGTCTGTGCACAGCTCCGGCCTCTGCTGCCCTGTCCATGCACTGCTCCTGTCGCGTTCTAATCTAGGACCCTGATCAATACTGTGACCTTATGCCCCTATACGGCTATAATCCATTTATTCCCCTATAATGGCATAACCGATCAAATGCAATATTCAGAAACTCGTCTCTGGCCTCACACGTTCAGAGCCACATTTCAGAATCACTTCCTCTGCAGCTTCCTTTGCAGCTCATTAGTGCAAATGACACAGCAGAAGCCACTATCTAAGATTCCTAGATTACACTCTGAGTTCTTCAACAAGATAAAACTCAGCAACCTGGGAAAGCCCCACTTGCTATGTTTTGATTAGTAATAGAACTCTAATGAGCACTGAGAGACGATCACTTCCTAGTGACATCTTTATTGACGTCTTATGTCCAAAAACTTACATCAAACCAGGCACCTTTCAGATATAAATATTACCAACGTTGCCTTAAGCAAAGGCTGATGCAGCTGATCCTAACACGGCTGCTACTATCGCTACTGCTATCGCAGCTAATGAGCGAACGATGGTGTGGTGCACATAGGAGCAGAACAGCTGTCCCCTGAAGAGCCCAGCAGATGCAAGCTGCCCGCGGACCCTGCCCCTCCTCCTCTTCCTCGACGCGCTGAGAGAGACGCTGTCTTTTCTCCTGCTGAGAAAATCCAGCTCCGGCGTTTTCAGCCTACTCTTTTTTTTTTTGTCCTCATCTTGCGATTACTGTATGATTACGGAGTATCAGGTGTCTGCCTCTTTATTCTTTTCCGACACTGCCCCTTGATCTCTCTTGTCTTGGGTAGTTTTATCTTTCTCTTGTTGGTTTTTGAGGAGTTTCCTTTACTCGTTACATACCAATGCTTCTGATTTGGAACGAGGGGAGCTAGCCAACTTGACTACTCGACAAGTACCGTACTTGTCCACCAGAAGATGTATCGCGTTAATCATAGGACTTATGTTTAGTTCTTATTTGGGGTTTAAGAAACTTTCAAAACTATCCCAGAACTTAAATCTCTTACTTACATTTCCTATCTTATCAAGTTTGTTGATTCTTATTGCCGAATTCAGCCATTCTGCACGAGTTGGGCAAGAGGATCCTATCCATTTGATGCAGATTTCCCTCCTTGCAAGAACTATTAATACAAAGAGAAGATTTTCCTGCTCCTTAGTGAACCCCCCTCATTTCCTGGATCTACAATCCCAAAAAGAGTAAGAATTATACTCACAGTTAGTTGTTTGGACAGGATAGTGCTCAAGGTCTTACCAACTTGGTCCCAAAATTCTTTCAGTCGGGGGCAGCTTTTAAACATGTGGATGTCGTCTGTTTTTTTTTCTCTACACATTTCTTTATTCCAGCATTTTTTAATTTGGAGAGTTTTTTTGGTGTCCAATACGCCCGATGAATTGTATACAAATGGTTCCTTTTCAAGGCCGCGGATTTCAAAGTTGACCAGCATTTTGCCACAGATTTTTCCCAAATTAAGTCTAGATCCGTTGTTAAAATGTCTTTCCCCCATATTTGCGTTTCTATGTTAAGGTTAATGTTGTTGGCCGTTATCAGGGCCCAGTACCACTTCGCTACTTCTTTTGGTATTCGTGTTGTTTTAACCATGTCGTTTTCCAGATTATCATTACCATTTACACTGGGGAGAGTCTTGGACCAACTTAGAATTTGGTAATATTTGAATTTGGATAGTGTGTTGTTTGTCAACTCTTGAAGCTCTGACCAAGTTTTCAGGTTCGGACCATTTATTATTTGTCCCCAATACTTTACGTTGGCTCTTTTTAGTGAAAATGTGAGAATATCTTTTAGGCATTCTGGGGTTCCGGGGGAGTCCCAAATAGGGGCCCATTTACTATAGTACGATATTTTCAGGATACCTCTAATTTGTGCCCACATCTTTGCTGCATCTCTTAGTGTCTTAAGTTTTATTTTTTTAAAGTACTTGGGGTGTCCATACTTAAACAGTGCATGATCATCTGATTTTGTGATTACTTGCAAATAGGTTGGGTGGTTGTCATGGCTTTTTAGTAGTACTTTGATATTCTTGATTTGAAAGGCTCTGCAGTATTCTACCAAGTCTGGGCTGGCCAACCCTCCATCTTTCTTGCACCTCCTAATCTTTTTCCAAGCAATCCTCGTGCCTTTTGCTGCCCATATGAAACCTATAATGTCTCTCTGTGCTCATGCTAGTTCCGCTTTTCCAATCTCCATTGGTATTGCATTAAATAGGAAAGTGAACTTTGGTAAGATGGTCATCTTGATTATATTTGACCTCCCAATCAAGCTCAATGGTAAAGAGGCCCATGCCTCGAGCAGTTTTCTTACATCTCCGGCTACCTTATTCAGATTACGTTTTGTAATCTTCTCTATATCATGATTCACTAGGATTCCTAGGTATCTGATTTCATTTTTTATGTAGTTGCTTTGAAAGGTAGTGTTCCATGTCATGATCTCTGTTTTCGTTTGATTTACCAGGTATCCTGAAACTTTCCCAAATGTTTCTAAAGTTTTCTCGATTGTATCCTTGGCTTTTAGATAGTCATCTGTAAAAATCATTAAGTCATCCGCATAAAGTGCGATTTTCTTCTCCCATATGCCATATTTAAATGGAGATATTTTTTTGTTGTTTCTTAGCTTATTCGCTAGCGGTTCAATGTATAAATTGAATAGTAGAGGGGAAAGTGGACAACCCTGCCTCGTTCCTCTACTTATCTTTATGTTTTCTGTTAGACTACCATTTATTAGAACCTTAGATCTTGGATCCTTATATATTTGGTTTACCATATGGATGAAGTGTGACCCTAAGTTGTTTTTGACCATAAATTTCTCAAGAAAGGTCCACTTGACCCTATCGAAAGCCTTTGCGGCATCAACAGTAAGTATGGCAAGAGGAGTTTTCTCGTTTGTTGCAATATCTATTGCAGTTAGTAACTCTTGTGTGACTTCATGTAGATTTCTCCCTTTAATAAATCCTTTTTGATCTTGGTGCAGCAGTTTTGATAATACTTTCCCTAGTCGAGCTGCCATTATTTTTGTAAATATTTTATAGTCAGCGTTCAGCAATGATATTGGACGATATGACTCACATTTGATAGGGTTCTTTCCGGGTTTCAGGATGATTGTAATTATGGCATTGTTCCAGGAGTCTGGTATAGGTTTCTGTTGTGTAAGAATTATATTAATTAGTTTGGTTATATGAGGAAGTATGGAATCTTTCAGTTTCATGTATAATTCGTTTGGTAGAGCATCAGGCCCTGCTGCTTTTCCTTTTTTCAAACTTTTAATGGCATCTGCCACTTCATCTTCTAGGACTTCTTTGTCTAGGGCTTCTCTTTCGTTTTCCGTAAGTTTTGGGAGCGCTGCATCTTCCAGGTAGGAGTTGATCTTTTGATCTGTAGGATTTATATCCTCCGTATATAGCTCTTTAAAGAATTTCCAGAATTCTTGACTGATAATGTTTTCATCGGAGTTAGGAATAGTTTGATCATCCGGAATTATGCTTTTCACTTTGTTTTTGGCTAGATCTGTTTTGAGCTTCCATGCCAGCCATTTTCCACAACCTTCACCAAACTCATGCTTTGCTAGTTTGCTGGAATCCCATTTTTTCTTCAATCTTTCTTCCAGAATGTGGTCGATTTTATCTTTTTGCATCTGTTTTTTTTGAAGAAGGTCTTGTTTCCTTACCTCCTCTTGTTCTGTGGATATAGCGATATCTAAGGAGTTAATGTCTTTTTCCAAATCTGAGATCTCTTATTTTAATTGCTTGTTTTTACGAGCCCCTAGACTCAGAAGTTTGCCCCTTATAACAGCTTTAAAGGTATCCCAAGTTATTTGTTCTGTGGTACCTGATGCGTTTAATTCAAAAAAGTTATTTGTTTCAGTTTCCAGATCCCTTATTAATTGTTCATCTTCTAGCAAAGCTCTCTCAACTGTGAATCTTCTTTCAGTTATTTTTTCTGTAATTTGTAGTTCTAGTTGTACTGCCGAATGATCTGACAAGTGAGCTGGTAGGTGAGATACTCTTTTCACTATCTTTGATAGTTCGTTATTGATCAGAAAGAAGTCGATCCTAGATTTATGTCCCAGTTTTTTGTTGTACAAGGTGAACGGGTGCGTTTTTTCTCCTTTATTTTTCCAGATGTCTACCAGGTCAAGATCCCTTTTATAGATCCCAATCCATTCTCTCATTTTTTTCAAATTGGTCTGTCTACCTGGTGGTGATCTGTCTAATTTTAAATCCATCACTAGGTTGAAATCACCTCCCAGTATTATGTGAGAGGTGGCTAGTAGTAACTGCGAGTATAATTTTCGCAACGGATCGGCATCATCCAGGTTGGGACCATAGTAGCCTGCAATGGTGATGGGAGAATTTCCTATTTTAACGCTAGCTGTGGCCCATTTACCTTTGCTGTCCACTTCTGAGGTGGTTACAGTTGCTTTTAAGGATTTCTTAAAGATTATCGCGATTCCCTTGATATTGCATTGTTGTGTAGTGCAAATAAGAGTATCTACCCACCATAGGTTCTTAATTATTTGGTCCCATTCTTCCTTTAACAGATGAGTTTCTTGTAGTATTATTATCTCACTTTTTTCAGTTCTGATGTATTCCAAGATTTTGTTCCTCCTACTTTTTGTCCTCAGACCATTCACATTCCAGGATAGGATTTTTACGTCCCTACTTGTACTCCCCATTTATTCTGTTCACGTGTTGCAATTTCTTGTGATGTATCACTCCCATTTGTTTTTGTTTCCTGAGTTTTCGCAGTTGAGGAATTTTTTGGTTTTTTTTTCCTATTTTGCTCCCCACCCTTTTCCGTGTAATTTTATGCTTTCTAGTTTGTGCTTTAAAGTTACCCTCCCCGGGGAAGCCTCCATCTTCTTCTCCTTCGGTTATCTTCATAACCCTTTTGGCTTCCCGTTCCCATCCCCGTGATTCTTATCTATATACAGTTAAAAAATGAGTTAATTGGTTGGTTTAAAGCTCCTTCATATTTGTTATATACCTTGCACTTGAGTGAGATTTGGATTATATGTATTTTTTCTTTAGCGTTATTTCTCTTTTTTTTTCTTTTTTTGTATACCTTCTTTATCTGAGGTTGTATAAGGTTGTATAAGATCGTTTAACTCAGGGGTTCCTCTGAGCGCACTTGATCTCTAATTTGCTCTATCAAGTTTTTCACCTCTTCTGGCTCTCTTAG
The DNA here is from genome assembly GCF_964263255.1 of Lissotriton vulgaris. NCBI lineage: Eukaryota > Metazoa > Chordata > Amphibia > Caudata > Salamandridae > Lissotriton > Lissotriton vulgaris. Next base: position 13,008,431 of record NC_141693.1, on the reverse strand, counting down.
ATTACGCATTTTATTCCTCCACATAATGCGTAATGATGGTGGAAATTTCATCTGCACCGTGGCACCTAATTGCTGCAGTTCTGACATTAGGTTTCCCAGTTCCCATTGTCTGGTCTGAGAGGCTTTTGACATATCAGATCTTATTTTAAAGTTCCAACTATCTTTGTTGTAAGTTCCTTTTCTCAGTGCCTCTCCCAAGATCCTGTCTTTCAACATGTATGTTTTGAAATTGACTAAGATCTTCCTGGGTGTTTTTCTTTCTTTGTTCTTTCCGTAAGGATCTCTATGTACTCTCTGTATGTCTTCTTCTAGTACCCCTTTATCTGCCCATGGGAAATGTTCTACCAGAAGTGCCACTACAAATGCTTTAATGTCCTTGCCCTCTTGATTCTCCGGCACATTTAGAATCCTAATGTTGTTTTTCCTTGCTTGATTCTCCAAGGATTCCAGTTTTTCGTTCATGGTTTTGTTTTCTGATCTTAAGGAGTTAATTTCCTTCCTGTTTTTTTCCACCCTTTTGTCTAAGCCTGCAACTTCATTCTCCACTGCCGTAACTCTGTCTCCTAGTGCATTTAACTTGCTGTCCAATTTCTCGCATACCTCCTGTATTTTGTTTTGCTTTGCTTCTGAAATGGAGAATTTCTCTTTCATTTCTGTCCATATTTTTTCAAGAAGTTCGTCTGTATGGGTTTTTGCAGTATCCTTATTGTTTCCTACAGAACTTGCATCGTCTTCTTCTTTGTCTTCAACTTCTGCAGTTATATGTGCTGCTACTGCAGCAGAGGTCTCAGTACCCCCCTCCGCCATATGAACTTCAGTTCCCTCTTCTGTTCTGCTTCCGTTGATTTTCCAGATTTCTTCCAAACTCTTGTTTTCTACTAAGCTCTTTTTCTTGTTTCTGGGTTTTCTCCCTTTCCTTACGCTACCTGAGCTTGTTTTTCCGGCTCGGAGAGTGACCGTCCGTGGGTTCTCCTTTTCGAAAGAGTGAGCGTCTGCAAGTTTAATAGCTTCCTCTTTCTCGCCCCTCAGAACTTCCGAAGTGAATTGTGTTTGTGAGGAAGCTAGAGGCTCTGGGTTCAGCCCTTGATGCTGAATTTTAAAATAAGTCCTTAGAGATGGAGTAACTTTTATTTTTATTTTAGATCTCTGTGTAGACTCCAATTTGCTTTCCTCCTTCTCTGAAGTGTTCTTGAGGTAACCTTTGGGTGTGATTTTTTGTTTTTTCCTGCTCACTCTCGGAGTAATGCCTTTAGGGAATTGCTCCTGGCTCAAAAAAATTTCTATTGCGCAGACTATAGAAGGATTTCACTTGTTTGATCTGAGTTTCCAGCCTACTCTTGCGAGTGACTGGGATATCGAGTCCTGGAAGGAGATACAAGACCTCGAACATTCTATTCCAGAGGTATGGTGTTGACTAAACCCTTAGAGAGAATTTTTGAAGCAAACCTTGGCAAAACCAACTTAACTAAAACTGCTACTTACTTACTCCCCTCCCCTCCCAAGTATTAGGCTTAGGTCAGGTACACTGGGGTAGGCGTAGTTAGAAGCACCAGTTGAGTACGTTAGCCTAATGTATATATGTTTGTATATATGTTTTATTCGTATTCAAAAACTTTATTCGATACATAAAATGAATCATAAAAGTATTGAACATACAATCACATCACACCACAGATAAAAATACATTTGTGCTAGTCATTTAAAACTAATTTATGAACACAGTTTGTTTTAAAAGAGACATACTAATAACAGTGACAGAAATTCAAAAAATTACAGTTTAAAATTTTACAAATATTCTTAACCTGTGAAGCTACCCATAATTCTTTCTGATCTTTAGGGAGATTCTGATAAAATTTAACATTGCGCAACAGATTTCCACAGAAGATAGGGATAACAAATGTTCATAACCTTCCTTGTAAGTACAAGGTTGCCTACCCTTCAAAATAGATCTAATGAACCGGAGTCTTGGCTCTTTATACAAGGAACAGAAGAGAACCAAATGTAAGGTACTCTGCCTGTCCTTGTTACTACAAGGACAAGGGGACAGTCTCTCAGCCCAGCCCCCTTGTTTAGGGAAAGCAAGTAAAAAGTGGAGGGTCTCCAGCCTAAACCGTGTTAAAAGAAATCGCCATTGCGCATTAAGAATAAATGTTAAATAAAACTGCGGGTGTGGTTTACAAACATGCACAGTTCCAGTGCCAATTTTATCCATAAGAGACTGATTACCTGCCTTCACGAACTTTGATTTTATCTCCTGTTTATAGTTCCCCCTGATTTTCTCAGGGCTGTTGAAATAAAAACCAAGTTCGATTTTGTTCAGCATTTTACCAACATAGGATAACCAGGGGATCTGCTTAGAGTTATCTAAGGCCATGCAATCAGTTATAATTTCTTTTGTTAATTGCAGGTCCTCTGATTGCCAGATTTTACCCCATAAAAGTAAAGGGGACATACTGATTATATCAGATACACTGACCATACCAATTTCATCATGACAGAAGGTGTTTGAGGTGCTTTTAGGAACTGCCAAGACCCTTTTTATAAAGTTATTTTCCACCACCTGTATTGCGGCAGGCATTTCAGTCCCCCACACCCCTGCCCCATAGGTGGCAACAGATAGGCACTTTGAGGTGTAAAGGGTTCTGAGATGCATAATGTGTTTTTGCCCCAATTTACTACAGAAGCGGAAGATACCCTCTATCGCCCTTGTCATGTTCTGGGCTCGGACCTTCATTACCGGTGTCCAACTTAATTTATTATCAAACAGGTTACCAAGATAATTAAAATTATCAACTTTCCCAATTATGCGGCTGTTTACCTCGAACTTCCTAGTAGACGGCCCCTTTGGGCCACAGGACATTACAAAGGATTTCTCGAAGTTTACCTTTAGATCTAAATCAAGCATGAATTTGTTAAATGCGTTTAAACACATTTGCATGCTGTTGCCTGTTAGTGTCATTAGGACAGTATCGTCCGCATATGAAAGCATAGGAATGCTTTTACCATTAATTTTTGGGAAATCACAGCCCTGGTTTAATAGATATTGTTCTAAACCATTTGTGTAAACCAAGAAGAGGAAGGGTGCCAAGATGCATCCTTGACGTACTCCTTCCGTGGAAGGTATTGGTTTCGTTAATTCCCCTCCGGGACCAAATCTGATGGACACATTTGTAGCTTCATGTAACCTACGAAGCAAGGTCACCAAGGGTTCCTCAAAGCCCATATCAGTCATCATCTTCCACAGCTTACTCCTGCAGACTGTGTCGAAAGCACTTGTCAGGTCCATGAAGGCCAAATGAATAGCAGATTTTTTGGCCTTCATATACTTGCCCAGGATCAGGGCCAAATTGAGACACTGCTCATTTGTCCCCTTTCCGTGCCTGAAACCATATTGGGAATCGACTAGCAAACCAACAGAATCTGCCCAACTTTCCAATCTCACCAGAATAACTCTGCCAAGGATTTTACAAGCAGCATCTATTAAAGAAATTGGACGATAACAGCGGGGATCAGATCTGTTACCCTTCTTAAAGATTGGCACAACGGTTGCCTCTTTCCATGTGCCAGGAATGCGGCCAACCACCACAGCTTTAAAAACATTTAATAAAATGGGTGCCCACAGGCTGGTATTAGATTTAAAAAGATCGAGGGGGACAGCGTCAGGACCTGGCGCTTTTAGAGATGCTCCTTTCCCTATGGCTTCCTCAATCTCAGTCAATGTGATTGATGAGCTGAGGGTCAAAGCCGAGGGAGATGGTAGCACCACGCCCCCTGTCTCCTCAACACTCGAAATAATTGGATATGATTTAGGATTAAAAATCTTGCTATAGTGTTGAATCCATTGTTCAGCAGTAACCTGCATAACTATAGCTTCACTGTTATCACTCTTAAAGAGGGGGCGATTTATGACCTCCCAGAATAACCTGCTATCTTTCAGTTCTGCTGCCTTTTCAAGGTCATCCCATGCCATATCTTTCAGGTCCTGCTTTCTTTTTGTGATGGCGTCTCTATAAGCTTTCCTACTGATCTTTACAAGCTCCTTATTTCTTGGCTTTTGGGACAAAGCTAATTTTAGTGACCTATGTGTGGCAGAGCACACAGAATCAAACCACCTAAAGGCCCTTTGACCACCTTTCCCTTTAGGCTTTTTTAGGCACTGTCCTATGTGGCAACATAGTTTCTCAAAACTTCCTATGACTTTATGGGAATCAGATCCTGCTAGACATGTATCTATTTCGGTTTTACAGTTTGCAGTAATATCATCTTGCAACTGGGACACATTTATCTTCCTCCATTTCAGAGTGACACCCTGATTTTTGTTGTACTGAATGGGTTGTTCACAGGACCTTAGCGGTTCATGTGTCGGAACCCAGATTGATAAAATTAGAGGATTATGATCACTGGCGGGATTTGCTACCACCTCCAACTTATCTACATACTTTAGGAAGGTGCTTGTAACCAAAACAAAATCAATTGTACTCATTTCACCCCTTAAGCCCTGAAAGGTCGGTAAATGCAGGGTATCTGGGGGGGACCAAGGGTCTACTATGCACAGATCATTAGTTAGAATGATATTATTCAGGGCATCCCCCTGCGGTGTGTGCCTAAAATGGTTTAGCGGCTGAGCATTCAAATCCTCTAGACCACATACATTCGATCCTGCATGAATACAAAGTGTACAATTAAAATCACCCACCCAGATAAGCGGAGAAGAAGGGTGCCTACCACGAACTTTGACCAAAGCATACTCCAGATCCTGAATTATTGAGGTATCATGCCCATTAAAGATATTATAATACCAATTAATTAATAACACAGATTCGGGAAAAAGGTATTCCAACAACAACACTTGATACCAGTTTGTTTTTACCAGTGACGAGATTTTGGGATCCTGTAGTTTTAAAGACAATGCAGTCAATATTCCACCTTTGGCCCTTCCCGATGTAGATGGGACAGCCGGGACAGCAAGTGATTGATAGCCCTCGATGTCACAGGTGGTCCTAGACCATGTCTCTTGTAGACACAAGATTTCATGAGTTTTCACATAATCTAACCAAATCTCATCCTCTAGCTTATTTGTTATTCCGAAAATGTTCCAGGACAATAAGGAAATCAATGAAAAGGAGGGTGAAAGCCCTTGCGTTTCATCACTATTTCCCGGATCATCTCCTACAGCAGTGGTGTCTGGGTTAAGCAATGATAACATATTCTGTCCAACTCCATTGTCTATGTTGGCCCTTGGCACAGCAACAGTCCCCTTCTGAGAGTGTCCAGTAATCGCATTTTCGCCTTCAAGAGTATCCCGCACTAAGTTACCATCATAAATACATATCCCTTGGTCTTCTTTTATACCCTTAGTTATTGATGTTTCTCTGACCTTAACCCTGGGTGGCAGTCAATCTACCTCATCTAGGTTCATCAAAGGGTCAAAGCGATTCCTCAATAGAATGTTATTATTATAGTGATTATTGTTATTTGGAAACCAGCCAGGATATTCTGCGCCCATGAACCTTGATCTTCGCGGGTTATAAGGGACTTGTATGAAATTTCCCATACTTTGTGGCCCCATGAGATTAGCTGTCTCATGCCAAGGAGTATAAGGACGATGCGGGCCATAATTCATATTTGGATTATGTGCCCACCCCGTTTGGTGTCTACTATTTATGCCATATCCTTGGCGGGCGGAATTTTGATCAGGGAAGGACTGATGGAGATTGGGATAGAAATATTCAAGACCAATGCACTGGATATCCCCCATCCGCCCAAACCTAGCCTTGCTGCAAATAATATCCTTGACCCAGTTATCTCTAAAGTTTATCAATATGCAGTCACCCTCCAGGTCTTTTTTACTTGGTCCAACCCAGGGAACCCTCCGTACACTTAGGATTTTTGTAATAGTATCCTCAGTTAATGGCCTGTTTGTATTTAGCCAATATTTTGTTTTATTCAGGAGGTCCTCGTTTTTCTCGTATTTATTCTCTGGGATTAGTGGTACACCTGTTAGAATAGCCATGTATGGAGCAGACTCCGGTGGTATATTTACGTAGATTTGTCTACCTTGTAGTGGGGTTTTGCTAGGGACCTGAGTTTTACTCGATGGAGTTTCTTTCACTTTGTTATCAATCTGAGCAGGCCCAGATGTAACAACTGGCGTAGTTACCACCAGCGAGTTACTTGACTTTTGTCCCACTGTGTTCCCCTGCTTAATTGTTATTAAAGGAGTTAGAACCGAACAGGGGGTGGTACAGGGAGTAATACCGCTAGGTAGGGGTTGAAGTATCTGATTAGGCTTAGGGCCCTTTTTTCCTACACTGGTATTATCACTATTTGTCTTACCAGCAGCAGTAGCTGGTTGTTTTTTGTTTCCTACCAGGCTTTCCAACAGGGCGGTATTCTTAGATGTTAAGAACTCCAGTTGGTCTAATTTTAGATTTATTATTTGGGTTTTCTCTATCAGGGGATTCAATAGACTTTTTATAAGTTTCTCGACACCGATCATTAGGTCCTTATCTTCCTTACCGGAATGCTTTTTCCCTGACTGTAAAAGGTTCTTTTCCATATTGGAGATTTGGGAACCTATCTGTGTTAATCTGTCCTCAAAGGGATTTAAAAGCTTTTTAAGCGTTTCCCACACTACATTCAAAAATTCAACGTCTTCCCCATTTATAACACAAAGAGGTGTTTCGTTATTCTCCTTCACTATTGTCAATTTATCCCTGTCCTGGATTATCTCTAGCGCACCCATATCAACCTCTGTAGTAAATTCAGAGGGTTGTGTAATTTTCACTGGAGGCGGAGAAGGCAGATTGGTGGATAATTGGGATTTTGCAACCTTTACCTTTTTCCTAGCATATGATGTTTGGTTACCACGCTTCCTTTTGGTATGTGGCCCTTGATGTTTATTTTCAGGAAATCCCCCAGCCTGCACTATAGATATAGGTTCTAGACCCAACACCGGCACATCTTTCTTACACTCATTCATTGTCTCTATTACCCCGGACATAGGTACTTTTGAAGAAGTGGTAGGGGATACAAAAGATGATGGTAAAGTCTCCTTTGGTGTGGGTGTAGCGGGGACAATTGACTGGTGAATATCTACAATGGTTTCAATCAACCTCAGTGGCTGGGCGATAGAGCGGTCAGGGGTTTTGGCGAAAGCGAAGGCACCTAGGGAGGATTTTTTTGCCGCGGCTATCTCTTGTGACAGCCTCCTTGCAGCGTCCAGCTCAGATGAGACTCGATGTTGCATTTTGGCAATCTCACTGTCTATGGCGGAGTGAGTTTTGGTAATAAAATCATCAAGGGTTCCGTCTTTTAATTTAGATTTTACAGCCCTCGCCTTGTACTCCCTGGATGACATAGTTTCTGGTGGTGACAATAGAGCCCGTATCTAATGGCTTAGAGGGATGGCCCAGTCCAGTCCGCTCAGGCCTCGAACGGCCTCAAACGGTCCCGCCCTTGTCCCGGGCTTCTCCCGGCGCCCTCCCGCGCGCTCCCGCGCAGCGGGGATACAAAGGGCTTAATGTAGAATGAGGTCGCTAATCAGTGAAGGGGGGGGAGTGGTCGGGGAGAGCGGCCCAGGTGGAACAGATCAGGCAGGCAGCGGGCGCTCCTGGGATATGCAGTCCCAGTTGAGCGCGCTCACTCGCACTCGCTCGCAGCCCCGGCAAAGACTTCCCTCAGCGTCCCCTTTCTGATGGCAGCAGGCAAGCTTTCCAACGCAGCGGGACCCGCGAAGCGGGTTCCGCAAGAAGTGGGTGAATGGCAGCAATCCTCAGCAGGTCAGCAAACAGGTACAGCGAGGCGTCCCACTCGCCAAGTCCAAAGGTGCAGATGATAAGGACTCCGTGTAGGGGGGAGGGGTCGGGGAGAGCGGCCCAGGTGGAACAGATCAGGCAGGCAGCGGGCGCTCCTGGGATATGCAGTCCCAGTTGAGCGCGCTCACTCGCACTCGCTCGCAGCCCCGGCAAAGACTTCCCTCAGCCTCCCCTTTCTGATGGCAGCAGGCAAGCTTTCCAACGCAGCGGGACCCGCGAAGCGGGTTCCGCAAGAAGTGGGTGAATGGCAGCAATCCTCAGCAGGTCAGCAAACAGGTACAGCGAGGCGTCCCACTCGCCAAGTCCAAAGGTGCAGATGATAAGGACTCCGTGTAGGGGGGAGGGGTCGGGGAGAGCGGCCCAGGTGGAACAGATCAGGCAGGCAGCGGGCGCTCCTGGGATATGCAGTCCCAGTTGAGCGCGCTCACTCGCACTCGCTCGCAGCCCCGGCAAAGACTTCCCTCAGCGTCCCCTTTCTGATGGCAGCAGGCAAGCTTTCCAACGCAGCGGGACCCGCGAAGCGGGTTCCGCAAGAAGTGGGTGAATGGCAGCAATCCTCAGCAGGTCAGCAAACAGGTACAGCGAGGCGTCCCACTCGCCAAGTCCAAAGGTGCAGATGATAAGGACTCCGTGTAGGGGGGAGGGGTCGGGGAGAGCGGCCCAGGTGGAACAGATCAGGCAGGCAGCGGGCGCTCCTGGGATATGCAGTCCCAGTTGAGCGCGCTCACTCGCACTCGCTCGCAGCCCCGGCAAAGACTTCCCTCAGCGTCCCCTTTCTGATGGCAGCAGGCAAGCTTTCCAACGCAGCGGGACCCGCGAAGCGGGTTCGGCAAGAAGTGGGTGAATGGCAGCAATCCTCAGCAGGTCAGCAAACAGGTACAGCGAGGCGTCCCACTCGCCAAGTCCAAAGGTGCAGATGATAAGGACTCCGTGTAGGGGGGAGGGGTCGGGGAGAGCGGCCCAGGTGGAACAGATCAGGCAGGCAGCGGGCGCTCCTGGGATATGCAGTCCCAGTTGAGCGCGCTTACTCGCACTCGCTCGCAGCCCCGGCAAAGACTTCCCTCAGCGTCCCCTTTCTGATGGCAGCAGGCAAGCTTTCCAACGCAGCGGGACCCGCGAAGCGGGTTCCGCAAGAAGTGGGTGAATGGCAGCAATCCTCAGCAGGTCAGCAAACAGGTACAGCGAGGCGTCCCACTCGCCAAGTCCAAAGGTGCAGATGATAAGGACTCCGTGTAGGGGGGAGGGGTCGGGGAGAGCGGCCCAGGTGGAACAGATCAGGCAGGCAGCGGGCGCTCCTGGGATATGCAGTCCCAGTTGAGCGCGCTCACTCGCACTCGCTCGCAGCCCCGGCAAAGACTTCCCTCAGCGTCCCCTTTCTGATGGCAGCAGGCAAGCTTTCCAACGCAGCGGGACCCGCGAAGCGGGTTCCGCAAGAAGTGGGTGAATGGCAGCAATCCTCAGCAGGTCAGCAAACAGGTACAGCGAGGCGTCCCACTCGCCAAGTCCAAAGGTGCAGATGATAAGGACTCCGTGTAGGGGGGAGGGGTCGGGGAGAGCGGCCCAGGTGGAACAGATCAGGCAGGCAGCGGGCGCTCCTGGGATATGCAGTCCCAGTTGAGCGCGCTCACTCGCACTCGCTCGCAGCCCCGGCAAAGACTTCCCTCAGCGTCCCCTTTCTGATGGCAGCAGGCAAGCTTTCCAACGCAGCGGGACCCGCGAAGCGGGTTCCGCAAGAAGTGGGTGAATGGCAGCAATCCTCAGCAGGTCAGCAAACAGGTACAGCGAGGCGTCCCACTCGCCAAGTCCAAAGGTGCAGATGATAAGGACTCCGTGTAGGGGGGAGGGGTCGGGGAGAGCGGCCCAGGTGGAACAGATCAGGCAGGCAGCGGGCGCTCCTGGGATATGCAGTCCCAGTTGAGCGCGCTCACTCGCACTCGCTCGCAGCCCCGGCAAAGACTTCCCTCAGCGTCCCCTTTCTGATGGCAGCAGGCAAGCTTTCCAACGCAGCGGGACCCGCGAAGCGGGTTCCGCAAGAAGTGGGTGAATGGCAGCAATCCTCAGCAGGTCAGCAAACAGGTACAGCGAGGCGTCCCACTCGCCAAGTCCAAAGGTGCAGATGATAAGGACTCCGTGTAGGGGGGAGGGGTCGGGGAGAGCGGCCCAGGTGGAACAGATCAGGCAGGCAGCGGGCGCTCCTGGGATATGCAGTCCCAGTTGAGCGCGCTCACTCGCACTCGCTCGCAGCCCCGGCAAAGACTTCCCTCAGCGTCCCCTTTCTGATGGCAGCAGGCAAGCTTTCCAACGCAGCGGGACCCGCGAAGCGGGTTCCGCAAGAAGTGGGTGAATGGCAGCAATCCTCAGCAGGTCAGCAAACAGGTACAGCGAGGCGTCCCACTCGCCAAGTCCAAAGGTGCAGATGATAAGGACTCCGTGTAGGGGGGAGGGGTCGGGGAGAGCGGCCCAGGTGGAACAGATCAGGCAGGCAGCGGGCGCTCCTGGGATATGCAGTCCCAGTTGAGCGCGCTCACTCGCACTCGCTCGCAGCCCCGGCAAAGACTTCCCTCAGCGTCCCCTTTCTGATGGCAGCAGGCAAGCTTTCCAACGCAGCGGGACCCGCGAAGCGGGTTCCGCAAGAAGTGGGTGAATGGCAGCAATCCTCAGCAGGTCAGCAAACAGGTACAGCGATTCAGTATTCATTTTAAACCATTGTATGGCTAAGAAACCATATCAATGCTTTTACAGTATTATTTCGCAATCCTCATTTTACTGTACGCACTTTTTATAATAACAAGTCTTGCAATTGTGGCAATTCATTTCTCTTGCACGAGAAGAAAGACTGTTCAATAAATAACACCTTTTTATTGAAAGCGCCCCGTCTCTCTATTCTCTGCATATTGGTGAAAGTAATCTGCACAAAACTGACTGAGTAAAATAACTGTCTATTGTTTCACACGACTCTAGAGATTGACTCTTATTCTAAGGAGCAAAGTTGTCATGTTTATGCGGTTGTTGGAGAAATGAATCCCTTCTTGTCTGTACCAGGGAAGCTGATCACTTCCTATTCAGAGAAGAAAGTTTCCAGTGATCTCTGAGCTAGTTGGTAACAAACCCAATTAAGTTTAGCATAGTCAGTGGAGACCTGGAAGATCCGCACTTCTACGTCTATACTACTGTTTATGTTATTCCAATGCGCAGGGCCTATTGGGAAAATAGGAACTACACTACATGGCGCCCAACGTTTGGTAAGGCGATAAAACTAACACAAGACGTTAGAGTAACTCAGTCGTGTATTTTTCACACAAACCCCTTTCTCCCGTAAATACTCCAATAGACGTCTAGAGTGGGTGAAAGGTTAAAATCCGCCCGACCTTAGTAGGAAGAGATTCCTATGTAAAGTTCTGGTTTATTCAACGTTGAAGGATACAGTGTTCCAAAATATTGTGCACCTAATCTTTGTCTCCTTGGAGACCTGCTCTGCAAGAAAACTGCATTTCTAAAATGTCAGTAGAAAAAAACGGAACCGATGATGCCGCAGTAAATGCGACTCAGCAGGCTCCCGATAATACAGGGACTACTGAACCGGGTGCGATAATCATCCCGGCACATTTAAGAAAATCTATAACGTGAAAACTTAAAGAAAATGGAGTGACCACGCAAGGTGGCACAGTCGTCTTCGTGATAGAGGCTCACGAATATCGGCAGACAGAGGTATTCTATTCATGGATAAAATTTCCAGCAGCAAACGCTGCAACACAAGAGTTCCACTATTAGAAAATAGAGGATCCACCGGAAGAGTACGCTCCTTTCGAGGAGTTTGAAATCCCATTAAAATACCAAGAGCACCTGCTCTGGTTTAAAGGCGCCCTAAAACACAATGATCATATTACCAGGCTCGGTCCACTAGGTAGACCAGGAGCAACGTGGCCGGTTCTAGCCAGCTACACACCACATCCGGACATTGCAAAAATGTCTAGAGAAGAACTTTTAGCACAGCTAAAAATATTAATTAAAATACATAGACAATTAGTCCAATATGTAATGCGGACTGCAACAGTCCAAACAGCTGTTAATGTACCACAGCTGACCCCTCATCAGGGGAACACAAATAAAATTACACCACAGAACATACAATCATGTCTTGGTAAAACACCCATAAAATGGGAACAAATTCCTTTCTGGTTAGCGCAGAAAATTACTCAAATAGAGGCAGTATTTCTGAATACTACTCCTATTGAGAAACACAGAATCTTGACCATCTGCCTTCCTATGGGGGTCGCACCACACGTGGAGGACTGTGACACTTGGGGTACAGTCTTTGCTTCCATTTACACAAAAACACATGGTGTTCCATCCATGGCGGTAATACCAGAAGTGCTAAAACAGATTCAGAATGAATACGGTCCAGAACCTGCTTTAACTCTTGGTATGAAATTACTGAAATACTTCAAGCAGGTCTCGGCTATATTATTAGCCAACATAAAAGGAGAAGCAGCATCTGTGGCGATCCGCCAGAAGTTGAGGGAAACAGATATAACAGATCAACCAATTGAGCTTGCCAGAATCATAGAGAAATGTTATGAAGAATTAGGTAGAGACAGCTTGGGTGGAAAACCAGTAAAGCCCCAACTGCTCGAAATTCCTGAAAAATTATTTATTAAAAATAATTCAAATACTCCTAAAAAGAGCTGGGATGGAAATAAATAATCCACTCCCAAGGAAAAAGTTTTCCAGTCCAGAGGAAGGTCTCCTCGACGGAGGGAAAGAACTCCGACTCGAGAACACCAGTCTTCCCAGAGGGAGCCCTCTGAGAAAAGATATAACCTTAGAAATAGGGATAATTTGAAGAAGCCTGATAGATATCAAAGTATTGATACACGTCCCTCTCGATCTTTTTCGCAGAAATCGGAAAGAAGAGGACGGTCAGACCCAAGAGAGCACACCAAGTCCAAAGACAAGGAACCTGCTCAAAGTAAAAAATCTCAATTTCCAAAAAAGAAGGTAGCCAGTATTAGAGTAATCAACCATGCCGAGAATACTGAGGACACCGTTGAAAAACGGGGAGTGGGCACAGACAATGCTAGACAGTGCAGCAGAAATCAGTATAGCCCGCAAGATCCTGATGAGTCATCTGGAGACAGTGGACACGAAGAATACCGAGTAAGGTTCAAGGTCCTGTGCATGACATACAGAGCCATTGCAAAAAACAGTGACTCTGGAGTGGGTTCCATCACCTCCCACTACATTCCCGGAAGGAATCTGCGTTCCTCCAGGAAATTGCTTCTGTCAGTCCCCCTATACGAAGAGCCAAATGGGGTGGCAAGGCTTTTTCCACCCTAGCTCCCAAACGGTGGAATGATCTCCCTTTGGATCTTAGGTCCCTGCCTTCTTTACAGACATTTCGCAGTGCCCTAAAAACTCACCTCTTCTTACAGGCCTATGTGTAAGGATGAATGGTTCAGACTTTTGATTTTATTGTTAGGCGCCTTGATACCTGTGGGTTATTGTTCTGCGCAATATAAATTTTTATCAAATCAAATCGATCAGGTGGAAACTGCCGACACCAGACTTAGCGAGTCCCATAAAATATACGAAATAACACTGCGTATAGAGGGTGATAAGACTAGGAAAATAAAGGGTCTATTTTGGGATAAACTCTCAAAAGGCTTTGACATTCTGTTAGCTGAAAAAGATTGGCCCCCAGAGTTTGTCAGGGAGTGCCCTCGTGGCGAAGAAATGATTATGCCTGCCTTCTCAAATCACATTCCGATTCACAAAAAATATACATATGAAAGGAAATGGGCAGTAGCCCAGGCACCAGCATTATATAAAAATCATGTAGGATGGGATGAGGACTCTCCTCCTCACAAAATCCAGTTAAAAAATGAACCGACTGCCCAAAGGCAGTATCCCATTAAGCAAGAAGCTAAAAAACAAGTCAGGGAGATTTTAGATCAACTTGAATACCAGGGGGTGATTGAAACATGCACCTCTCAAATGAACAATCCTTTGTTTCTTGTCTCCAAACCAGACAATTCATATCGTCTAGTTTTGGACTACAGACACCTTAATGCATGTTTCAAAACATTTGCAGTACAGAATTCGCATAGTACTGCACTAATGAATAACATAGTTAGGAAAAAATATAAAACGACATTAGACATATCTAATGGTTTCTTTTGTCAAAACATTGCACCAGAAAGCAGATACTTGACCGCTTTCTCAGTAGAGGGGTCTCAGAAAAATTTCTGTAGGCTCCCACAGGGATTCAAGAACAGCCCAGGACTATTCTCAGCCAGAGTAACAGAGTTACTACAAATATATGATGATGAGGCATTATCTTACGTAGATGATATCTATCTCACGGACGACGACTTGGAGACTCACTTGAAAAGAGTGAACACCATTATACTTGGGTTCGCAGCAGAGAATTACAAATTCAACTTTAAAAAGTCTCGAATTGCCCATCTGACAGTATTATTTTTAGGATACGAATTATCAAGTGAAGGAAAAAGCCTAGCGGACAACTTCTTAGAGAAGTGCGCTGTACTCCAAGCACCAAAAACGCTGAAGAATTTACAATCGATTCTAGGTTTTCTGAATTTCGGAAGAACTTACATTCTAAATTACGCGGAGAGGGTGAAACCTCTCTACAAACTAATTAAAGCTGATTTTAAACAAATCAATTGGACTCAAAAACACACAGAAATTTTGAGATCATTGCAAACAGACATGTTAGCAAAAACAAAATTAGATACACGTGACAACACACGCAATCTTGTAATCCGAGTCATCCCAGGAAGATGCGGATTCACGTACCTGACCTCTAGTGAGGGAGAAACGGTACCAATAGCTTACAAATCTCACTTGTACACACAAGCAGAAAAAACATTCAGTCTCACCGAAAATACTGAGAAAGCAGTACAAACAGCTATAGCTAATGAACGAGAAGTAGCAAAAGGCAGAAGGATCACTGGTATCACAGTGGAATCCGCCTTCGAAGTGCTATTCAGCCCAGTAAACCTGCCTACAGTGTCACTGGATCCGAAATGGATACAGTATGTAGATTCTCTTGCTGCGGAAGACGTGAAATTCTATCACGGCCCGCTCTTGAATAAACTGAATGATTTGACTTATGAAGAAGAATATCCTCTGCCAATCGAACTTCTGCCTCTCCCACAATACGCCTGTATAATCTATACAGATAGATTTGTACAGCACTTCAACGTAGAGAACAAATCCTACGATGCAGCCTGTGCGATTGTTAAAGGTCGCTGGCTGTGCGGTAAATTCAGACCAAAAATAACAAAAACTGAATCAGTTAGAAACTGTTCGGGTCAGAGAGCTGAAATCAGATCTTTAAAGATGGCACTTGAAAATGCAGAACGTGAATTCCCGACACTTATCGTGTGCGATTCGCATTTTTGCGTCAACTCTTACAATAATAAGTTGCAGAGCTGGGTTCAAAATGATTACAAAGATGACACAGGTGCCACAGTAAAGCATAAACTGCTTTGGAAACAGGTAGCTCTTTTACAGAAAGAACTACAAAAGACTCACGTGATACACGCACAGAGTCTTCAACGTGATGGCGTTCACGTTGCAGGGAATTCATTTGCTATTACAGCCACAGCGGGAGCTACTAAACCGACTTCCGTAGCCACAAAAAAAGCGTTCAGAAAAATACATAGACGGGGAAACCATGCTGGCAGTAAAAACGTCCGTAAAAGGCGACTGTGCAGCACTACACGTGAACTATCCACTCAATAATGCATACGTAATTGATGCAAACTCCGTTCCTTTTGCTCGAATTCCTGGAGTGGGGGATAGGGTAATTCCAAACATGAAACGGAGAGGTTTCCTATTACAGGAAGCACATATGGGGTTGGGTCTGAGACACCAAACAATCAGGGACTCTCTGACAGAATTGCAATCAGAGTACTGATGGCCGGAAATGAGTGAAGGAATTCATGATTTTGCAAAAAACTGTGAAGACTGCAACAGAGATCGCAGTGGAGAACCGGCCAGTGTAGTGTCAGAAGCCCTAATAGAAAGTACCAGGGAAGCTGATCACTTCCTATTCAGAGAAGAAAGTTTCCAGTGACCTCTGAGCTAGTTGGTAACAAACCCAATTAAGTTTAGCATAGTCAGTAGAGACCTGGAAGATCCGCACTTCTACGTCTATACTACTGTTTATGTTATTCCAATGCGCAGGGCCTATTGGGAAAATAGGAACTACACTACACTCCTGCCTCTGCTGCCCTGTTAATGCACAGCTCCTTCCTCTGCTGCCCTGTCCATGCACAGCTCCTGCCTCTGCTGCCCTGTCCATGCACAGCTCCTGCCTCTGCTGCCCTGTTAATGCACAGCTCCTTCCTCTGCTGCCCTGTCCATGCACAGCTCCTGCCTCTGCTGCCCTGTCCATGCACAGCTCCTGCCTCTGCTGCCCTGTCCATGCACAGCTCCTGCCTCTGCTGCCCTGTCCATGCACAGCTCCTGCCTCTGCTGCTCTGTGCATGCACCGCTCTCACCTGTCCTCAGCAGACTCTCCTCTCCAATCAGCAGAAAGTTCTTCAGATTCTCGATGCACTCTTTCTGTTTCTGGGTGTCTGATGCCGGGTCTGTGGCTGTCGTGAGGTTCTGTCCATCGAAAGCTAATCGATGAAACAAGCTGCCTGAGCCGTCCTCCTGGAGCTCACAGCCCCGTATCACCTGAAGCACATGGAGACCTGAGAAGGGGGAAATGGCAAAGTTAAAGTAAACAAGCATTGGAAAAGCATTGGGTTTCGCCTATGTGTTTAATAATAATGTTGTAAGTTGTAGCTTGGTGAGCAGTTAGCCAATATAACTTATTGAAACTCCGTTAAAGTGTTATGACTTTTGTATGCGGACGCAATGTGTGTGAAATGAGCAACATTTTGGCAGGGGCAGCTGCCATTATTCTACATTTATGCTATCATTATGCCAGAGGTATGCACAACAATTCTACAGCATGTCACAAATTTGGAATAGGCAGGCTGCAAGCCCCTATGATATGGGTCAGACCGCAATGTCTTTTGTAACCAGACAGCCAAGCTGTCTGGCAAGCTCGACCTAAAAAGTGATAGGTAAATGTCTGAATGAATCTCAGCCTCCGGTGATTGTTTTAGGCATAATTCTAGTGCATTGTTTTTCAATAAAAAATTATAATAAACACTGTTCCACTACTGGAAATGGAAATCTGCACTCGTTTGCCTACATAGAAACAGTTCTGCTGAACTGCCAGGCCACATCCCTGCCAACGCGTGACGTCAACCACTCCAGGCCATTTTTGGTTTCACAGGGACCCCATGAGGAGCAGCTTGAGTTCTACGCCACAGTCAGCTAGAGGACCCATGGCTGGCAATGACAGTAACACTCAAAACAAAACAAATAAAGGCTAAACTAGACTTAGCCACTGGAAATGTATTACTCGGGGCTGCCGCTATTCCACCGAGGCAGGAGCACTCCTCTAAGCTACTCTGACAACCTGTCAGTAGAGGCGGACAGCCGATAAATTTGCAGGGAGAACCGGATCAAGGGTTTGGCTCAAATCTTGGAGCTCATACACAAGCCGAACCCTGAAAATGTTTGCTAAGTAAATCATGCAACAAACATCATGCGAAATAGGATGAAGTCACTTTAAAATTAAGAAATGTGTATTTCTAGAACATTTGAAGCTTTGACATTAATAGGCCACATTATAGCGCTGCACTGAGAAGTACTTACTAAAAGTAAAACTTTGTAAACAAAGGATTAGTGCACTAAGAGTCAAGGCAGTTGTCATGTTAACCCAGTCAGAGGCGGCTCCTCCATTGGGGCAGAGGGGGGTTGCCTTACTGCTTTCTCGCAGTGCAAGAAGCAGAAACATCAAATGGTAATGCTACCATCTTATTTTTCTGCTTCTAGCAGTGCGAGAAAGCAGAAGTGCCTGGTTGGGGGCGGGCGAGTGGGAGGTCCTGCTCGTGGGCAGGGGTGGGTGGGGGGCGGGTTGGAGTGGCTTGTCCACTGTTGTGGGCCCTGACTGTTTGTGGGCCGACCAAACCAGTCATGAGCACGCTCCCTTTTCAGGGCTCGCTGAGCCAGCACATGTGCTGCTCTGCAAGACTTTTAGTGTGTGGCTCCAGAAAATGATACCACACGCTTTTGCTTGTGGTTGCCTAGAGCTTGCGGTTATGCGCGCGGGCGTGCACTTCCGAGCACAGGCGCCATCTCGCCTGTGGTCACTTTCACTTTTGCGGCGCGTCACTTTCACGGCCGTGCGGCCAATGCTTTTCCCTTTAAATTCACTGGTGTAGATGTGGAATTGTTAAGCCAACTCTGCCACATCTTCCTCAGAGACTTTAACCTACATTGGAATGACTCAAATGATCGTTTAGTTTGTTCCTTTAAGGCTTTCCACTCTGACCTTAACCTCTCACAGCTCTGTAAGGGTCCTACCCACAATAAGGGCGCCACTCTCGACTTTATCATTGCCAAAGACAATAGCATCCAACTAGCATAAGCGACATCCTACCCTGTAACTGGTCGGATTATTATCAAATTCCTTTGCTCATCTTGGAAAAGGGCTTGGGTAGACAGGGCCAACCTCTGAAAGCAAAACAACTGACGCGCAATATGAGAAACCTCAACATCAATTTGCTAACTTTAGTCACCAAAAATAGACTACAGCCCCCTCCCAACATGACCAACCATGACGATCTCTCTGATCACTACATTAACACTGTGTTTAACATTTTTGATACTACTGCACTGAAGCAACTCAAAAGGATTACAGCCAAACAATCCAAACCTTGGTTTCATGGTGCCCTAAATGATGAGCGGATTCATTTTAGACTCACAGAGAGGCTCTGGAGAAAAACGCCCTCCACCACAAGTCTCACTCAACTAAGGAAAGTGAGAAGTACTTACAACAAACACATCTGCATGGCTAAAATAGACCACTTCAAGGCTCAGCTGGATGGAGCCAAAAATAGACCCAAGAAACTCTTTGAAATAATCAAGGAACAAGCTAACCATTCTTCCACCTCAATCTCTACTCCAGTATCCTTGCTTCCTAGTGGGGATGATTTCACAGTTCACTTATCTAAAAAACAAAAAAAATCGAGCTAGAGCTACTACTTGTCACCCCAACTCAGAGGCCTCCGAACCTATCCACATTATCAGCTGAGCTGGCTGAATCCTCGCCAATATCCTTGCCCTTTGGCTGATCTCTCAAAAATAATGCCTCTTGGAATTCATTACTCCTCCCAGATGTGTCAGACCTTCTACACAACATGGCATCCCTTAAACCCTCCAGCCATATCAGTGATCCTTTACCTGCTAAGTTTTTTAAAGAGCTCAATTCAGCCATTCTCCCTCTTTGGTCCAGGATCATTCATGAATACCTGTTACAGGGAAAGATACCCGATTGCCTCAATGTGGGGCAAGTTACTCCCATTCCTAAGAAGCCCAACGCGGATCTGTCGGATCCTAACAACTTCCGAACTATCACCAGCTTTATGACACCAGCTAAGCTGCTCGAAAGATGCGACCACTCGCAGCTTTGCAAACACATAGAGAAATATCAACTCTCACGTTGTAGATGATGCCTTGAGATCCCTTGACCAAAATGTCCCTTTTCTCCTGATCCTTCTGGACCTGTCCTCAGCCTTTGATACCATCAAACATGAATACCTGCTTGCTTTTCTTCAACACAGGCTGGGTCTCTCGGGCCCGGTCCTAATTTGGTTTGCCTCTTTCCTGCATAACCGCACACAAAGGATCAATGTTAACCATTTACTTGTATCCCGTACCCCTGTCAAGATCAGAGTGCCTCAAGGATCCGCGCTCTCGCCCACTCTCTTCAGCCTTTTTATGGAACCACTTACTGTCATTCTGAACCTTGCTACCATTAAGTTCCACATGTATGCAGATGACACGCATCTGTACCTGAAGAGGACATAAAACGCTAAATGCTGCACTTACACAAACCCAACAATGGTTAGCCCAGAACCATCTTCTGTTAAGTACTCTCAAAACAGAATTTCATCTGATTGCGTTCCCCCCCCCCACTCCCAATCACTCGGCTCCTACCCTGAACTGACTTCAACAACACACTGCTCTGAACTGCACCCCTCATGTGGTAGACTCCACCAAATGTTTTGGCATCACCTTGGACAAACACTTAAAACATTCCAGATGCACATCAGTGCAGCTATCAGGGGAGCCAACTTTCAACTTAACACCCTTAAGAAAATCAAGCCTCCCCCCCCTCAAAGACATCAGGCCGGCGGTTCAATCCTTGGTTACCTCTAAACTGGAATATGGTCTGGTGACCCTTTCTGGACTTCCCAAAGTTAGCTTCAGAGCTACCAGACTCATCACGGGCTCTAAAAAGCATGGCCACATCTCCTCTGACCTTCTGCTACTAAGTTGGCTATCTATCCAAGCCAGAATCCGATTCAAGATAGCCTGCCTGACCCATAAAGCCATACATCACAACACCCTGATCAACCTGGCAAATAAGCTTGAACTTTCGGGCTCAGGCCGGAACATAATAAGTACATCCACCCTACTTTTAAAACCGCCAAGATTAAAAAAGAAATGATCTTACAATTGTGCTTTCACCGGTCTTGCTCCAAGAATCTGGAATGCCCTGCCTCCCGAGATCAGATCCAATCCTTCCACTGCATCTTTCAAGAAACTTGTCAAACTGCTATTCTTGAACAAACGTTAAGAGCATCAACTTGTTCTCATGTTCTTGCTTTGTCAAAATTATGATTCCTAATGTATTACATTGCTTTGATTTATTTTATGTTAAATTGTTAATGTGCTCCAGGGCACCGCTGATACCCCCAACCCACGACCGGATCTGTTTCCCCCGTTTATTGTAACGTCAACCACTGTCCTGTTGTGTTTTGGTTACCCTTGTTTTCGGCAATTCTGTACAGCTCTCTGATACTCGTATGGGTCTTGTTCGTGCTGTATAAACGTTTCAAATAAATAAAATTCAGTTGGAAAAAATCCAAGGAGGCCGTTTTACTCTCACAGAAGGGGAGGGATCAGGACGACATTTATGACAAATCCACTGAGCACGTACTACACACCCTATTCACAGTCTGCACTGCCACAGCCACACATTGATCACTGTCACAATACTGCATACATGTAGGGGACAACTCTGTCAAAGCTGCCATCGACACAGGGGCTTCCATGTCGGTGGACATGTACAAGGCCCTACCAAAACAGCACCCACTGATCCAGGCGAAGATCTGAGTCTTCGCGTAGGGACAAACCCGACTCCTGCCTATGCTTAAAAGGTTCAAGACCCAGATCTTGTTTGGCAGTGCAAGGGTGGATACCACCATTTACATTATGAAAGAGGGACAGGGCATGCAACTCAGCAGCAGCACTAATGTAGCCCTGGAATATGTTAAGTTTACATTTGGTACACATAATGAAGAACAAGCTTTCCTCCATGCTGAGTTCCTGAACTTATTTGGAGGGTTTGCGTTCATGAAAGACAATATGGTACGATTGCTTATCGACAAGTCCATCCAACTGGTAGCCCACCAACATCGCAGAATAGCCTTTTACATTAGGTCAAAAGTCAAGGCTGAGCTGCACAAGCTGAAGAAGACAGGGATCACTGAAAAACTCACCGGGCTGACCCCATGGGTATCCCCAATTGTCGTGAAGAAGAAATCTAAGCAGCAGAGTATAGTCTGCATTTGCGTTGACATGAGGCTGCCCAATGTAGTGATTCACCATGAGCGCCAACTCACCCCATCATCTATGATCTTATTTGGGAGTTGAGCTTTACTAACTGGTTCTCCAAAGTTGATCTTAGGTCAGGGTGTCACAACCTGACCCTGCACCCGAGCCGAGCTACATCACAACATTCTTGGCATGTGGTGTTCCGATGCTACTGCCGCCTCAACCTATGTATCTCCAGTGCATGCTCAGAGGGGTACTACACAGGATCCAAGAGTTATGTTGCACCAAGACAAGTGTGAATTTCTGACACAAAGGATTAGCTCCAAATTTACATTCTCAGCCAATGGCGTAGCCCCCGACCTTGCAAAGGATGTTAAGGGTGCCCCAGCATCGTCTAAATTCTTGGAAGTGAGACGCTTCCTAGGTATGGTCAATTACTGTGGTCGTGACGGCTACACTATCGGATGCAACTGTTAAGGAAGCACACCAAGTCTGCAACCCTATGGGAACTGGGTGAAGACAAAGTCATGGCCTTCCAAGCAACAAAAGATCGACCACCACGTTATACCTCAACGCCTCAAGGCCCACAACACAGTTGATGCCAGCCCGACTGGCCTAGGTCTCATTCTATCACAACAGCAATCCTACAGAGACTTAGCACCCGTGGCCTATGTCAGCCGATCCCTGGCGGTGACTGAGCGAATGTACTCCTAAATGTATCCCAATCCGCTGGGCCTGTCGCCACTTTCATCTTTGTCTATGGACACCACTTTGGCTGTGACCACTGACCACAGACCATTAGTACCCATGTTCAAGGGAATGTTGTCTAAGCCCTCGCCATGCATAGAAAAGTGGATGGTTCAGCTCCACTATAGGACTGTCGAGTAGAGTGCACACTAGGAGTAAATAAATCTGCAGATTACCTCTCCAGGCAACCAAGTGAGGCAACCCCAGAGGAAGTTGTTGAAGCTGAAGACATTGTAGCTTATCTAAGGTATGTGGTGGAGCGGTTCTAACTCTTATCTCTGTCACTGGACATGATCAGCCGAGCCACAGAAGGCATTAAGAGCCTTCAATTAGCCTTAATGGCCTTAAAGGCTGGGAAATTGGAGACCCTCAATGAGTACTTGGCTCTCCAGACTTATGTTAACCTTACTATATCGAGTGCCCTACAAGATGGCAACTGATGCTGAAGGATGCCTGCTTAGAGGCCTGCACCTTGCTATCCCTAGCAACCTCACTGAGGAAGTGGTCCAGCTGGCACACACGAGGCATCAAGGGGTAGATAAGACAAAAAAACAAAACAAATCGCTTCAGTAGCAAGGTTTGATGTCAGTTGATCGATGACATGCTAGAGACCATAGTCCACTCATGCCGATGTCAAGTAACAGGGCTTATAGACCCACCAGCCCCTGTGTTCACTGAACCAGTCCCGTGGCAGCTGTGGATCTGTGCTAGTCTAGACTTTGGGTGCCTCCTGGACAGGAGGTACATGATGGTCTTAATACACCAACTAACCCGGGGGCTGCTAAAAGAAATTTGCTCTGACAATGGCCTGCCATTTTATAGCCAAGAGTTTGAGGCCTACGTACAAGCATGGAGCGTTAGGCACAAGAAAGTAACTCCCTGTTGGCCCCAATCCATCAGTGAGGCAGATGGGTTCATGCAAACCCTCAACAAAGTAATACGAATTTCTCTTTCTGATTAACAATCTTTAGAATGGTCCATCTATAATTTCTTAAGGGACTACCACCAGTACACTCACTCCACATCATTGGCTTGAGTCTCTCCTCCATTTTTTTCTGTTTGCCTCCACTGTTTACGATGTTTTTGCTAGTATAATGCTTTGGGCACTGTGCCACTGCTGATCAGTGCCACAGTGCAAGTGCTCCCTATGTAAAATTGCTGTATTGATTGAATTCCATGTTTGGCTTATTTGGTTTACTGTCAGTCCCTAGTCTAGTGCACCAGGAGTGCCAGGGCTTGTAAATACAAATGCTGCTCGTGGGCCTGCAGCACATGTTGTGCCACCCACAGGAGCGGCCTGGTAAAAGTATGTCTACAGGTCTGCCATTGCTGGACCTACGTGCAGTCTGGTACTGTCACGCTGACTGCGCAATTGGATTAACTTTGCCTTGACGTCGTGTGACTCCAGTGTGGGTTACATTGTTGCCAAGAACTGTGTTTTAAAGAAGAAGAGTTACTTTTGATACTAAAGACTTTGTGCTAGGAAGAAACTACACTTGAACTATTATTTTTCCTTCCAAGAGTATTTATTAAGATTGTGGTATATTTTTGTCGTTATTTGGTCTTGTGCTAAGCCTTATATAAAAATCCTTATTTTTATAATACTACTGTGTCGTGTCCATTTGTAGTGTATTCAATTTATTACTGTATGTGGTCATAAATGCTTAACACACAGCCTCTGAGATAAGCCTGTCTGCTCTGCCAAGCTACCAAGGGGGTGAGCAGGGGTTATCAAAGGGTGTGATCCCCTTGCCCTGACTAGAAAAGGTGTGTCCCTATTTGTCAGAAGTGCATACCTCTGCCAACTAGAGACAGCCGGTTCTAACAATCACCACCTCCCTTGGATCAGGAAGATGTGCTGCGGAAAAGAAGTTCAAACAAACAGTCATCACTGGAGAGCCCAGGTAGTGAACATCCACATAGGGGACCAAGTGTTTTTCAAAGGCAAGTACCCGGGGAGAAGGTTTTGGCACTGTTGAAGGAAAATCTGTGGTGCGGCAACAGGTCACCATGATCATGGCCCAGTGAGGAGGGCACCAGGAACATTTCATTCTTCAAACTTACCAGAGAGAGACCTGAGGCTGAAAGGGATGGAGAGGACATTTGCCAAAGGGGCACTGATGCCAGAGGGAGTGGCCCAACACAGACACACCAGCTGATCCAAGCAGAGTCAGATCCACCAGATGAAAAGGGACCCAAAACAAGGGTAAATAAACAACCACTTCTTGTCCTCCCCCATCCCAAGCCCTGAGTCCCTCATTGGAAAACCTCATAAAAATTGAAGCAATCAGACTAGGTACAGGCTAATAGACAACTCTGTGACCTCCATTTGACTCAGAGTTTGTGTGATATAGAACCAGTGACCTCCTGTCACCCCACATGATGAGAGCCATTGATGAGACTGTAGTTGAGTTGGTTGTCAAATAATTGTTTTGTTTTTTTGCTTGTTATGGTTGATGAGGAATGTAAATTTATTTACTCTTGTGGTATGTAAGGACTGGTAGTACCACATGCAAAGGTAGTGCATGTGAAAGACCCCTCTCTGCATGTTTGTTTTTGTTTCACCCATTATGAAGTAGATGGCTAATAATTGGAGGGATGGGACAGTCCACACCATGATTCAGAACTATACTTTGATTTTTTCTAGGCCTCATTACCTTTGGACTACTACTTGGTCACGGGGAAGTCAACCCTGCTGACCCTTACAGTAATCAAGGGACCCCCAACTGCCCATTGGCCTCTGGTGACATAACAGATTCTGAGCTGACCAATTTAAACTTAGACTAGAGCATGTGCTATAACAGAATCCTAGAAGAGATTCTGCGAGCGCAGCTGGCTTAAGAGTCGAATAGAAGCATGGCCTGGACTTGGTTCATCTCACTTTAGTCGCATCACCTCATTTCTGGCTCGGCTCCACATAATAAACATTACTCTTTGCAATTTCTTATTTTGTGCTAATGCACTTATGAAAAACCTTGTACGATTCCACAAGGGCAGAGTGGGATATGGACAGACATGTTCCTTCTTTCTTGTTGGCTGAGGTAGTTATGAAGGAGGAATCTTTTAGAATAAGTATGTTAGTTTCTTTAATGTTTGTGGCGGATTGACAGATGTTCGGTTACAATATATTAAAGAGCACTAAACTATTGCCTATGTGGGCCTCCTGGCAGTACATACTTTCTGTGAATGTTTTCTTCAACCATTAGCAGATTACTCGAATATGGCAGCTTTTAAGGCTTTCCTGATGGAAAACTCAGACAACCTCTTTCAACTTACAAGAAAGGTGATGAACGCTTTTGCAGCTAAAACACTAGAGGGGCTTCTTCCAAATGAACTCATCTAATAGGAGGTAACTACTGAAGGGAATGATTGAAGGCAACGAGTGAGGTGATCTTCCTGAACTCTGTCCTGGAGAGAGAAGGGCAATCTTCTCTATGGCGTTGTGCACCAAGCATACAGCTTAGAAACAAATATGTTTATCAATTGAAAGGCAAGGTAGTATCCCTTTGGGGGGAAACCTGGGCCATTATAGGTAGTTAAACCTCAATCACATGGCCCAAATCTCTAGAATGTGTAGCTTCTTGCAGCAAGCTTATTTATACCTAGAGAGAGACTATTAGTTGGTCCATTCACTGGATTGTCTTGCGTCCGCCTCAGAGATGGTATCAACCAGTGTATTTATGAATGAGCATATAAAACTGAGAAATGACTGCACTGTTTTAGCAGAAGGATAAAAACAATTTACAACACTGGTGGGAAGTTGACCACTGAGAGTCTAAAGGTGGCAAAAGCATTAGTGTATTAAGGGTCTTGTACAATGTCTGTAAATCACTTGTATATCAGACCTCCTGCAAGTTCATAGGTAACTTCTCTATGAGAAATCAGGCTGAGAAGAAGAGGTCTCAGCCGATGAGAAGGAAATTGTCCTTGGTCAACTCCAATGGGGCAAGTCTGTGCAGGCTGAAATGGTTTCATGCTGAAAATCTTTAAAAAGGTCTGACGTGAATGTGACCCAGAACCGTTGTGGATGGTTAAGGACTACATTACTGTGTGTGTTGCCCTACCCATCTGTGAGAAGCAACAGTTACAGATAACCCCAAGGCTGGTCACACTGCTGAGTTGTACCTCTTACAGACACAGTTTGCTAAAAAAATGTGAATGCCAAGCAGTTGGGTCAAGCATTTGTAAGCCATCTTTTTGCAGTAATTGGGTCACTGTATGCTTTCAACACCCCCTCCTAACACCCATGCCACACAGGCACCAACAATGCCTCCAATAGCCCCACTGTACAACACAAGACGCAGCAAACGCACATGTCAACACCCACTCGCATGCAACTCAACGCATGATCACTCAGCAAACATGCAACTGAAATATTGGAACTGCTGGGCAGCGACACATCCAACATCCTCTTTATCATACAGACTTGGCTCAACCCCTCATCATCTCCAGATATCACCACGGCAATCCCAGCGGGCAACAAGATCGCTCGACAGGACCGCATTCACAAACCAGGAGGAGACTCGGTATATAAGGAATCCATCAAATGCACAACATCCCCTGAGAACACTATCCCATTCATTGAACACCTGCATTTCAAGCTGCAAATTCCGTTGTCGCCCCGCTGACCATCGACTCCAGAGACTACATTCTCCTCTAAGTACTTCAGCTTTCAACTGGAAGCACTCCTCAAAAGCTTGAGCAACATCGGACTGACCCAGCTTGTCTCAGAATCTACACACACCGCAGGACAAACACTGATCCCTATCTTCATCACAAGCGACAGTGTCAAATACAACTCCTTCACGCTGCTCACATGTATGTATGTAAATGTATGTAAATGTATAGGCATTTATATAGCGCACTACTTACCCGGAGGGTCCCAAGGCGCTTCGACCGCTGCGAAACCCTTCCTGGCTTCCCTGAGAGATGGTCCCTTAATGGGTATCTCCAGGGTGAGACCAGGCATCCCCGGCGGTCTGGTGGGGCCGTTAGTGAAGATGAGGCAAGCTAATGCCCAGAGTTGCCGAGTGTGATCGCTGATCAGAGTGGGCACCGAGGCGAGAGAATTATCGAGTCCGCTGACCCTGGTCCAGAAACCTGCCGCGCCGGGAATCGAACCCTGGTCCCGGGCCGTTCTCTGCTCTCGGGTCTGCCGCCTCTAACCACTCAATCATCCACTTCCAAAGCAACACACCACAGGCTAACACTCCGATCAGGCTCAGCATTTCAAGGTGCCACTGGAACAAAATCATAGAAGCAGGCTGCTCAGCGCCCTCAGCACCGATCAATCCAGCCCCACAGACAACCTTGACAAGGACATCAACAACTAGATGTAAGTAAATAAAAAATCCAGTATTTGTAAAGTGCGAACAATTACCCGAAGGTGTCAAAGCACAGGGGGTCATCGGGAAAATTAAGCAAGCTATTGCCCAGAGTGGCATGGTGCTGGGCTAACCTGCCACCGGCGATCAAACCGTGAGCCCCCGGGTTCCGGAGTCAGTTGCCCTGGCGGCTGCGCTACACCTCTTCCTTAGAAGATAAAGAACTAAGTGGACTCCCTCACGCCCATCGATCCCAACAAGCCTAGCAATTCAAACAACCAGGCCAGCTGGTGCAGAGAAGACCAAAGAGACACCAAACGACAATGTAAACAGCTAAAAAGGAAATGGAGAGTCACCCACAATACCACCGACAGAACAACCTACATGGATGCACTCAAAAGCTACCACCAGCAAGTAAGAGACACCAAGAAAAACAAGCATTGGAAATGCAATAGGTCTCGCATTAGAAAAGTTGGAGTTATTGATTTTGTAAATGACACTTTTTTTATGTGTTGGTCTTGAAAATAGCAAAATTAATAGCTTTGTCATTTACAATACCAATACTCTTAACTTTTTCAAATGTGACACCTATAGCATTTGTAATGCAACATGTTTTGTATGTACGTGATGTACAGGAGGAAAAACTCAAGCAACCCCAGGTGGGTGACTAGGAACCAACTGGCGACAAAAGGCCTGAAAGAACACATGGCAGAGGTACACATGACTGGATAAAAAAGTCAGAGACTTGCAGTTTAGCAGCCTCGATTTTCAAGTCTAATGAACGCGTGGCGTTCAGCTCTGTGCTTAATGAATGCGTGGTGCTGACGCCAGTAAGACGCCCAATTTTTAGTGTATTTATTTTTTACAATGGCAGCACGAATAGCTTGTAAGGTATTACCTTTCAATAATACAGAGGTGTTGGTGATTTGGCACATATGCATGCTTCTTGTGTGGGGTTGTGTATACAAAGAAAAAGTTGCGCAGTGCGATGTTATGTTGCGTTGGAAGCAGCTTGTCAAGTTTTATTACTTGGTGGTGCTCTGAAAACCTGTAGTATGTATAGCCATGTGCTAGGAGTGTTTTGGGCTGTTTTTTCAAACATGAAAGAAAGATGCTTCGGGTGACAAGCTTTCAGAACCAAAAAAACCCGGACAAACAGACATAGGAATAGTACAAAATGTGGACACATCATTAAAATATACATACATATTATATATACACACACACATACACAATAAATGGAAGAGTTCCATAAGGGGTGAAGGTGGGTCTCGTGACCGTCCAACCGGTGTGACTGGCGCGCATGCAGACTTTTTGCAGTGCGTTGCTTTGTATCTATAACTAACTTCCTGACGCTGCTCAGTTAGAAACCTTCAATACGAGTACACACTCGAACTTTTCGCAAGGAAAATGCTGTTTTCAATAGCAGCCAATTATTTTTTTCCAAACCGACGTCCCAGTTCCGATTTTACAATGAAATTATTATAAGAGAAACGTGGCGCTGGGAGCCCAATGCTACATCCAGACCAACACGCACAATGAAGCCCTTGTTCCGCGCAGACACTGTAGCGAGGAGGGCGGAAAAGAAGCTGGCAGTCAGCAGTTTGTGTTTTAGGCGAAGGAAAAGAAAGACATAATGAAGCAAAACAACGACAGTGACGTGCACTCACTCGCTGGTTGGGAAGAACGAGGGGTGCAGAGGGAGATTAGAGGGCTTGAACTGAAGGGCGAGGGAGCACACACTGACGCAGATGACGGCAGACGGCTCATGTGCTCAAACTGAGAAACCTTTCAGAGTATGTTAGTTTCTGGTCCAGCAGCTGTGCTCTACCAAAGAATTCTTCGAGCAAGTGGCAGACAAACAATCCCGCCTGCTTAGAACCCGTGATAGGAGCACCGCCATGTTTTGAAGAGAACACCTCCACACAAAACACGCGCGCAGCCAATCCGGGGACTCCCCTTTGAGCCTCACGAGGAGGTAGTCACAAAAATAAAGCAGTTCAACCTCGCGTTTGTGTATGGCATAGGATTACACATAGATACTCTGCACATCTCCTTCTGCACATCTCTTTCAAAAGTAAATCAAATTCAATTATTTAACAAGTGAAAAGCAGCTTATATTATAAAACACAAATCGTGTGAAACGCTAAGGAGACACGGCCATGGGGGGAGGTGAAACTGAAAGTAAGGCCGGCCGGCCGTGAATAATTAGAGAAGTTGTGGGAGGGAGGCTGGGCTGCCTTTGATGTGGTAATGCGAGGCAGGCAGGCGGCTGGTGGCATTGTACACGCGCTTTTTAGAGCTTGCGCTTGCGCAATGACCTAAAAAGCACATGCACTGCAAGGAATCGCCAGTGAATCGCCAGTAGTTAAACTCTCGATAAGCCATAATAGAGCTTCGCCAGCAATGCGCAGAAGCGCATCAGCAGGCGAACCCTAAAAAGCACTAGTGGACAGCATCGAAGGAAGCTCCATGGAGATCTTCACGATGGTCAAGTATTTCACCTTGCCCTCAGCCACTGTCAACATCATAACTGCCTCCCAACAATTCTGCAACAACCTAACCAACTTTTCCACAGCGAATTCGCAAACATCTACAGCAACTTTGCCCATCAACCCAACCCCAGAGAACTTATCTCTAACCTATCCACCACCAACCAAGGCAGCAACCTAACCGAATGGAC
This sequence comes from Lissotriton vulgaris, assembly GCF_964263255.1. Classification (NCBI taxonomy): domain Eukaryota; kingdom Metazoa; phylum Chordata; class Amphibia; order Caudata; family Salamandridae; genus Lissotriton; species Lissotriton vulgaris. The sequence goes on along the minus strand of NC_141693.1, from coordinate 12,978,147 downwards.
AAGTCTCACCAGAATTGACGGACACAGTCATGCCGACCATCCACTAAGGGTCCCCAATGGATCTATGTCCACACCACATCTAAACTGTGGAAACATCACCAATCAGCACTACCCTGGTCCACATCAACACCTCCATCACGTCTGCCACTTTCCCGGATGAATGGAAACTTGCAGAAATCAACACTATTCTGAAGAAGCCCACAGCTGGCCGCAATCAACTGACCAACTTCTGATCAATCTCCCTGCTCCCATATCCAGTCAAAATGAATGATAAGGCCATTAGCAAGCAACTCACAACCCACATCGAACTTCACCATCTTCTAGACAGCATTCCATCAGTATTCAAAAAGAAACACAGCACCAAAACAGCACTCATCCTGGCCACTAAGGACATTCAAATCATTCTGGACCAAGGAAAAACAGCCGCCCTCATCCTGCTTGACCTATCCATGGCCTTTGACACTGTCTCTCGTAACATCGAAGAAGAAGAAACGTCCATGAGATTGGCATGCAAGGATATGCTCTCAAAGTAATCTGTTCCTTCCTCACTGGGAGAGAAGAAAGCAAAGGGTTAGGCTGCCATCCTTCACATCAGAGACCAAAAAACTGACATACGGAGTCCCACAAGGATCAACCCCCAGACCCACTCTTTTCAACATATACATTTATTTATTTATTTATTTACGCAACTTTTATAGCGCGACAAATACCCGAAGGTGTCTCGGCGCTGTGGAGCAACAAAGGTTCATCATCCTCATGACAACACTCACCAATGTCATCTGCCAACAAAACCTCACCATCATCTCCTACGCCAATGACCCCTAACTCATCCTCTCCCTTACAAAACAATCATCACCAGAACCAACTTCACCAACTGTATGATCATAGTAGCAGACTGGATGCAAATCAACTGCCTAAAACTCAACTCTGACAAGACTGAAGGACTGGTCTTCAGCAACAAGACCCCACCATGTGACTCCTCCTAGTGGCTGTCAGAGCTAAGAACCAACATCCACACTCACAGACCACGCAAGGAATCTAGGGATCATCTTAGACTGCAAGCTCAACATGATGGCTCAAGTCAACACAGTGATCACCTCCTGCTTCCACATCCTATTTATGTTGGATCACTGAAATAATATCGAGGGACAGAATATCGACTAGCAAGAAAATCGAGGAAAAAATATCGACAGACATAATATCGAGTTTGTATCTACAAACAGGTAAGTACAAAAATATTGAGTACAAAATATTGTTTACAAATATATAGTTTATAAAAATATCGACTTTATTAAAAACAGTGTTAAATTAAATTAATATTAAAAATTATTACTAAAATATACTTAAAAATAATTAAATTAACTTATAATTAAATAATTAATGAAAATTATTTAAAAAAAACATTTACAATCATATTTGTTAAAACATATATATATATAGTAACATTATATAATTAAATAATATCCAATATTATTACCATATGATAGCAGAATTATAAAAAATACTATTCCCACTCCAGTGGGTGCAACAGTAGACAAAGCGTTGGATAGCGTAGGAGTAAACATTACTATTCCAACTCCAAAGAGTGGAACAGTAGGGAAAGCGTTGGATAGCGGAGGGGTTAAAAATACTATTCCCACTCCAGTGGGTGCAACAGTAGGGAAAGCGTTGGATAGCGTAGGGGTAAAATGTACTATTCCCACTCCAGTGGTTACAACAGTAGGGAAAGCGTTGGATAGCGTAGGGGTAAAAATTACTACTCCCACTCCAGTGGGTGCAACAGTAGGGAAAGCATTGGATAGCGTAGGGGTAAAAATTACTACTCCCACTCCAGTGGGTGCAACAGTAGGGAAAGCGTTGGATAGCGTAGGGGTACAAATTACTATTCCCACTCCAGTGGGTGCAACAGTAGGGAAAGCATTGGATAGGTAGGGTAGGGGTAAAAATTACTATTCCCACTCCAGTGGGTGCAACTGTAGGGAAAGCATTGGATAGCGTAGGGGTAAAAATTACTATTCCCACTCCCAAGAGTGCAACAGTAGGGAAAGTAAATACTTCATATATTATTTATAAAAAAAAAATATCTATAAAAAATGTATTAAAAGTTATTACCAATTTAATATAATTTAATAATTAACCTATTAAAATGAGTATTTAACATTAATTATTACAAATAATTACCTATTAATAAAAATTGATTACAAATTACCAAATCATTATTTGACAATTAGAAATTAATGAACAATAATTCTAATTAAATACAATTAAATAATTTTTATTATTTTATTAATTATAAATAAATTACTTCCCACCCTATTCCCCTATAAACCCACAACCCGCTACAGAAAATACATTAGTAAAATTAACATAATTAGCAATTATTCAATTAAATTAAATTAATTGGCAAAATGAAATGTTATCATTTACACATAAAAACTTAATTAACAATTAATTCTAAATAAATACAATTTATCAATTTTACATATTTAATTAATTATAATTAAATTACTTCCCACCCTATTCCCCTATAAACCCACATCCCGCTACCGAAAATAAATTAGTAAAATTACCATAATTAGCGATTAATCAATTAATTAAAATTAATTGCCAATTAATATTTAATTAATTACCAAATATAAATTAAATAACAATTAATTAAAAATTATTAAAAATAAATTAATTTACATATTTAATTAATTATAATTAAATTACTTCCCACCCTATTCCCCTATAAACCCACAGCCCGCTACAGAATTAAATTACGCAAAAATGAAAAACCACAAAATTCATTAAATAAAATAAATTATAACATAAATACACACTTTGCACACATATAATAACAGAAAAACAAAAATTCGATATTATTAATGAGTATTTAACATTAATTATTACAAATAATTACCTATTAATAAAAGTTAATTACAAATTACCAAATAATTATTTGACAATTAGAAATTAATCAACAATTAATTCTAATTAAATACAATTAAATAATTTTTATTATTTTATTAATTATAAATCAATTACTTCCCACCCTGTTCCCCTATAAACCCACAACCCGCTACAGAAAATACATTAGTAAAATTAACATAATTAGCAATTATTCAATTAAATTAAATTAATTGGCAAAATAAAATGTTATCATTTACACATAAAAACTTAATTAACAATTAATTCTAAATAAATACAATTTATTAATTTTACATATTTAATTAATTATAATTAAATTACTTCCCACCCTATTCCCCTATAAACCCACAACCCACTACCGAAAATAAATTAGTAAAATTATCATAATTAGCGATTAATCAATTAATTAAAATTAATTGCCAATTATTATTTAATTAATTACCAAATATAAATTAAATAACAATTAATTAAAAATTATTAAAAATAAATAAATTTACATATTTAATTAATTATAATTAAATTACTTCCCACCCTATTCCCCTATAAACCCACAGCCCGCTACAGAATTAAATTACGCAAAAATTAAAAAACACAAAATTCATTATTTTTAAATTATTTATAACATAAATACACACTTTTCACACATATAATAACATAAAAAACACTATAAAAAATTTGATATTATTAGAAAATCGATAATTTTAACAATCTATAATATATACTTCGATATTTTAACTTTCTATATTTTTTACTTTCGATATTTCATTACTCACCTTAAAAACTATATTTTTGCTGTCTACATTCTGTCCATTCGATATTTTGTCCAATCTATATTTAAAACTCGATATTATGTCCAATCGATATTTTGGACTCGATATTTTGTCTGTTTACCATTTATGTTGTGAAATATTTTCAAATGGTTGCCCCAGAACACCAGAAGGACCGTCAAGCAAATACTCATCATGAGCAGGCTGGACTACAACAACACTTTTACGTCGGAATCGTCAAACAACTTCTACACAGATTGTAGACTATCCAGAATGCCATTGTAAGACTTCTATTCGACCTCCCATGTCACATACACATCACATCACGCCTCAGGAAGCTTCACTGGCTCCCCATTCACAAGCGTACCCAATTCAAATTTCTCACGCCCTCATAGAAAGCCCTACACAACACAGGACCAGAATACTTGAACAGCCGCATACACTTTCACCAACCCACTAGACACATAAAGTGTGGTAATATCTCCCCAGCAAGCCTCTGGCTAAAGCTGACAAGTTGACTGACCGTAGGGCGAGGCTGGCTGAAATAAACATCAGTATCCCGAATGCTTCGATCATCTTCGACAATCAGCCTTGGGGGAAACTCAGGGGGGAAAAAATAGGTGCTCACCCTGATGTGGGAAGTCTGAACCATCAGACCTTCCAGGGTAGGGTTATGCCTCAAGAAGTACGAGTTACCTGGTGCCGGCATGAGGTGCATGGCAATCTGCCTGTTCACTGGTTAACAGTAACAAGGCTGAGATCAGGTGCCATTAGGGTGTCAATCAGGGCTTCACTGAAGGTTTAAGGATTTAAAGGTTCAGATGAAGTTTGTCCAGGATGCTAAACTTACATTGGTACATTATTTTTGACTTCCATAGTTCCACTGCTCATCACATTACTTAATCAAACAAAGCACTCTTCTGTTGATGTGCCAAGTAAAGTTCACACCAATGGCCTCCTAAAAGTCCATGTATAAATTGCATTATCATAGTGGGCGGTGAGGGAACAGCCCTCATCTCAGTTGTCATCTCCAAAAGCTGGTTGACTCTGAACAGAGTCCTAATGAGAAAATGTTGGGAATGCAGCTCTGAGGCAAAGACATAAAACATTTTAAGGCAAAGAAATTTTAGAACTGGATTGGCCTAGAACTGGGTGACACGACCACAGGACTTGACCTCAATCAGGGTAAAAACAGATTCAGCTCAGAGTCAGAAAGAACTACTGGGGCCGGGTCGTCCTCTGGTTGCTGGAGGCATTAGGACCTGAGTCAATGTCAAATGGACCAGTGTGCATTTTGTGTCTGCAATGGATGCCTGTTCTGGTGTTAGAGCGGAACCTGAGATGGGTGTAGGAAGCATGGGTGGTGCAGAAGGACGGTCTGCCGGTGGTATAACCCAACAGGAGGCCTCCAGGGATCTACTAGAAGAAGCCAGAAAAAGAAAAGGAACATGGCCACTTTAATGGCCCCAATCTGTTACGCTGTCGCTGATGACCCCGAAAACTTGGAGTGCATCAGGATCACCTGTGGAAGTGGCTATTTTACGGGACTGGGAAACAGACCGAGAAGCAACCTCATGTCCTTGAGACTTCTCAGGCTCAGAGTAGTGGGACTGGGCTGAGTCCCATTTAGCCTTCTGGTGCTTCCGCTTCAACTTACATAAGACTTGGACACAATCTAGACTTATTGCAGGAAACGGTCCTTAAAGCAAGAACAGGTCTGCACCTTCTACTTCGAGCAGGCTGCCATGACTTCTTTCATGTATCGAGTGATATTATGTTTTAGATTTATATGGCTACACTCCTTGCGGGACTTGGAGTCATGCCCTGTAACCAAACTCCATGAGGCACACCTTGTGGGGGGCTGTCACAGACATTGTATTGTAAAAGACCATGCAAGGCTTACACCTTGTAATTCTTAGAGGGGAAATGATTGCCATACACACTGGGAAAATGAGAGTTTTGTTAACCAAAAGCTCATCAACTGATGAAAAATAAAGCTGTGTGCAAACTTTGGATTTTTGTATGAAGGCATGGAGAGAAAAGAACTGACGCCAATGCACAGGGGTGGCACTTAAATGTGGCTCCATCATCACTTCTTTAAAGGGCCTGTTGTGTGGGAACAATGCCATTGAAAATCTTCTGGATCCGGTCTGGCACCTGAGGATAGTCCAAAGTTGAGGAATCTGCAGTTAGAAGTATCCATCAGAATCAATCTACTTGTTTGATGCCCTCCAGAGAATGAACATTTCCCCATGATCCTGGCATATGCAAGGCTCCTCTGAGAGGCAGCTGGCAAGGGTGCAAGTTAACAGTTTACTATTAGACCAATTACCCACAGAGGATTTACTTCTCTATTTTGCAAGCCTGGCCCAATCAGGGCACTATGTTGTTCACATTTGTGACATGTTGGGATATTTTCGGATCTCCAAGTGATATGGCCAAAGTCAATACTTTACAAAGTTCAGGGGCGAGCCTTCTGCAGCATGATGTTTGAGTGTACGTAGGACTGAAGCCACAGTCTTTAGGTACCTTGGCATCTTCACTGGGCGACTTGAGCTGGTGCGGTTGGTTTGCATTACAACTCCAAATGAGATACCAGTAGATGGTGCCCTCAAGCCGCATCACACACAAAGGCAGAGTGATCATGTTTAATGGTGTCTCCCCCAAAATGTATATTTTCTTTCAGTACCTTTATAAAACGCCTTAGGGATTCTGTGAGAAACACGCTGCTTCGTACACTCTAATTTGTACACTCTAATTTGTAGGGACGTGGGGTACCTGGAGTAGCAATGGCCAAATGCTGCAGGGTCGGCCTGGATTAGGCAGAGTTTCCGATGTGCTCTTGGCAGTCCATCTGGTCGAGACATATATATTTTGCTTTACAGAAATGACTGAGACAGTCCAGATCTGTCCTCTGGGTCAGGCTAGTTCTCTCCATATCCTTTACGGCAGGCGGGACCTTATCGATCTACCCTTAGCTATGATGACTGCGTTTCATGTTTGACATGAAGCTTTGGGGGGGAAAACTTGGACAGGTTTTCAGTGAAGGAAACCCCACTCTGATTGGGGTTTTTTCAGATACGTCTTAGCTTTGGGGGGCTTCACCACAATTTCCCTAATGGGATCGCCAGACGGTGCAACGTTGTCCAACTCAATCATGTGATGTTCTTGAGGGTAAACAGTCAAAATATTGAGTAAAAAATATCCAATGGACATAATATCGAGTTTAAAATATAGAATGGACAAAATATCGAATGAACAGAATATAGACATCAAAAATATCGTTTTTAAGGTAAGTAATGTTATATTGAATGTTAAAAATATAGAAAGTTAAAATATCGAAGTATATAATATAGGTTATTAAAATTATCGAATTTTTAATAATATCGAATTTTTGATAGTGTTTTTCTGTTATTATATGTGTGCAAAGTGTGTATTTATGTTATAATTTATTTTATTTAATGAATTTAGATTTTTTTATTTTTGCGTAATTTAATTCTGTAGCGGGTTGTGGGTTTATAGGGGAATAGGGTGGGAAGTAATTTAATTATATTTAATTAAATATGTAAATGTATTTATTAGTATTCATTTTTAATTAATTGTTGATTAATTTATATTTGGTAATTAATTCAATTTTAATTGGCAATTCATTTTAATTATTTGATTAATTGCTAATTATGTTAATTTTACTAATTTATTTTCTGTAGCGGGTTGTGGGTTTATAGGGGAATTGGGTGGGAAATAATTTATTTATAATTAATTAAATGTGTAAAATTATTTATTGGTATTTATTTAGAATGAATTGTTAATTATTTTTATGGGTAATGAATTAATTGTTAATTGCCAATTAATTTTATTTAATTGATTAATTGCTAATTATGTTAATTTTACTAATTTATTTCCTGTTGCGGGTTGTGGGTTTATAGGGGAAGAGGGTGGGAAGTAATTTATATATAATTAATTAAATAATTCAATTTATTTAATTGTATTTAATTTGAATTAATTGTTAATTAATTTTTAATTGTTAATTAATTAATTGTTAATTTGTAATTAATTTGTATTAATAGGTAACTAATTGTAATAATTAATTTTAATTTGTAATTTTAATTGATTAATTATTATATTATATTAAATTGGTAATTACTTTTAAATAATTTTTTATAGATATTAATTTATATTTTTTAAATAATATATTAAGTATTTACTTTCCCTACTGTTGCACTCTCTGGAGTGGGAATAGTTATTTTTACCCCTGCGCTATACAACGCTTTCCCTACTGTTGCACTCTTTGGAGTGGGAATAGTAATTTTAACCCCTACGCTATCCAATGCTTTCCCTACTGTTGCACTCTTTGGAGTGGGAATAGTAAATTTAACCCCTATGCTATCCAACACTTTCCCTACTGTTGCACTCTTTGGAGTGGGAATAGTAATTTTTACCTCTACGCTATCCAACGCCTTACCTACTGTTGCACTTTCTGGAGTGGGAATAGTAATTTTAACCCCTACGCTATCCAACGCTTTCCCTACTGTTGCACCCACTGGAGTGGGAATAGTAATTTTTACCTCTACGCTATCCAACGCTTTCCCTACTGTTGCACTCTTTGGAGTGGGAATAGTAATTTTAACCCCTATGAAATCCAACGCTTTCCCTACTGTTGCACTCTTTGGAGTGGGAATAGTAATTTTTACCCCTACGCTATCCAACGCTTTCCCTACTGTTGCACCCACTGGAGTGGGAATAGTAATTTTTACCCCTACGCTAACCAACGCTTTCCCTACTCTTGCACTCACTGGAATGTGAATAGTAATTGTTAGCCCTACGCTATCCAACGCTTTCCCTACTGTTGCACTCTTTGGAGTGGGAATAGTAACTTTTAGCCCTACGCTATCCAACGCTTTCCCAACTGTTGCACTCACTGGAGTGGGAATAGTAATTTTTACCCCTACGCTATCCAACGCTTTCCCTACTTTTGAACTCTTTGGAGTCGGAATAGTAATTTTTACCGCTACGCTATCCAACGCTTTTCCTACTGTTGCATTAATTGGAGTGGGAATAGTAATTTTAATACTCTTGCTATGCTACGGTTATAATATTGTATATTTTTTATTAATATTATGTTAATATATATATATGTTTTAACAAATAAAATTGTATTTTTTTATAACAACTTAATTATTTAATAGTTTTAAGGTTATTTAAGTATTTTAAGTATATTTTAGTTATTTATTTTTAATATTTTTTAAATTTTACATTAATTTTAATAAATTCGATATTTTGACAAAGTACATATTTTTAAATGATATTTTTGTACTTACCTGTTTGTAGATAGGAATTCAATATTTTTGTAGTCGATATTTTGGAGTCGATATTTTAAAGCCTATATTTTTGTAGTCCATATTATGTCAGTGATCCGTTCTTGAGGGGTCTCCGGTAGGGCTACTGGCTGCATTGGAGTCTCATTTCTGGGCATCAGCAGCTGCCACCTGCTATAGTTCTTACCTTGAAGCGATGGAGCCTTTCCAGATTTCAACTCGCTCGAGATTAAACTAAAGATCAGTAACAGTGTAAAGAAATCACCATGCCTATAAAACACTGTTTATTAAGTCACTGCACCTCAAAGGTAAGTGGGAAGGTGTCCACGGAAGAGCAGAGAAAGGCCCTTAAGAGCCCTAGAGATCTGTCCGCATCCGGGAGATAAGCAACGGTCCAATTTAGATACTTGCACAGGCCCAGTCTTAAGCCCAACATTTGGGATGCAGTGACATCGAGACTGTCTCTGTACTGCTTAAGGAGATGGACTGTCTGAGGTGCACTGGATGCAGAATTCTTGTGGAGAAGTGTGGCTCAGGGGTTAGAGGCGGCAGACGCGGAAGCTGAGATCGGCCCTGGACCAGGGTTCAATTCCCCGCCCCGACGGGGGTTGGGCTCAATAATTCCACGAACTCGATAATTCTCGCTCCGGTGCCTACTCGACTCACGGGTTCACACTCTGCGACTCTGGGCAATAGCTTGCTTAATCTCCACAACAGCCCCTCGCGGCGGGATGCCTGGCTTTCACCTTGTGGATACCCTGCCGGGGTATCTCATGGGGGAATACCAGGACGGGTTCCCTAAGCAAGCGCATAGATGCCTGCGATGTGGGCGATTTGCGCTATATAAATACATGTACATTTACATTTACATTCTTCTCTGATATAAACTGTCTGAGTTCAGTGTTACAGCGAACCCAGTGCTTTAAATGGGCCGGTACTCACCGGTACTGAGTACCGGCACTTCCAAATTTCCGAGTCGTCAGCACCGGCACTTTTTTTTCAGTCAGTGAGAGTACCGGTACCGTGACTGATGGCATGAGAGGCTAAGGTTTGATATTACCTCCAATGCGGGACAAATGCCGCTCTGCGTTTGGATCTCTCAGTCGCACGGAGCCCCTGAAAGAGACTTTTACAGAGACGCTGTTAACGCTCAGTAGTGCTCTTTAGAATTCCCCACACTGTAGGGGTTGGGAAGGGCTTGCTTAAGGCCGTGATTCACAGGACAGGGTCAAGGCAGACCCTGCACTGTTGATTAGGTGTTAAACAACCATTATATAGGAAAGTGTTTTATCACCCACGCCCCCTCCCCTCTGTCCCCTGTTATGTGTGTGAAATAGCCTGGCCTCGGGCTGCTGGTGAGTAATCCGGTCCATCTTTCCCAAAGCCGGTTTTCTTCGGTTTGTTTTTTCCAGCACAGGACCTGCTTTCCTTTGTGTGGCTGCATTTACATGTCAACAGCGACGGATCCATGGGTGTGAAAGTAGCCCTGCAGGGAACACTGCAACACTCGAGAAATGAGCTCAGGTGACAACCCGAGATAACATAGAAGGAAGGGGGAGGGAGGATTGTAAAAAAAGTGAGGTGACAGCTTGAGTTAGAATTGCTACTTTTTTCATATAATGCCAATTATTCGTTTAGTTTTGAAATGGGTGCTTAGGAATTGTATTATAATACACATTCAAATCTGCTGTATTTCTTGAAGGAATTGCTTTAGTTTTTGATGAACCACATGCCTGAAATTCAGTTTGAAACGCTCACCCTGCAGAATTTACAGGGCGTGGGGGAGCGTGCACACTCTCTCTCTCTCTCTTTCTCTCTCTCTCTCTCTCTCTCTCTCTCTCTCTCTCTCTCTCTCTCTCTCTCTGTCTCTCTCTCTGTCTCTCTCTCTCTCTCTCTCGCTCTACTTCTCCTTCTCTCTCGCTCTCTCCTTCTCTCCTTCTCTCTCTCCTTCTCTCTCTCCTTCTCTCTCTCTCCTTCTCTCTCTCTCTCTCCTTCTCTCTCTCCTTCTCTCTCTCTCCTTCTCTCTCTCTCTTTCCTTCTCTCTCTCTCCTTCTCTCTCTCTTTCTCTCTCCTTCTCCTTCTCCCCTCTCTCTCTCCTTCTCTCTCTCTCTCCTTCTCTCTCTCCTTCTCTCTCTCTCTCCTTCTCTCTCTCTCCTTCTCTCTCTCTCCTTCTCCTTCGCTCTCTCTCTCTCTTTCTCTCTCTTTCTTTCACACTCTCTCTCTCTCTCACTCTCTTTCGCTTTCCTTCTCTCTCTCTCTCCTTCTCTCTCTCTCTCTCTCCTTCTCTCTCTCCTCTCTCTCTCCTTCTCTCTCTCCTTCTCTCTTTCTCTGTCCTTCTCTCTCTCTCCTTCTCTCTCTCTCTTTCTTTCTCCTTCTCCCACTCTCTCTCCTTCTCTCTCTCTCCTGCTCTCTCTCTCTCTCTCTCTCTCTCTCTCTCTCTCTCTCTCTCTCTCTCTCTCTCTCTCTCTCTCTCTCTCTTTTGCTTTCCTTCTCTCTCTCTCTCTCTCCTTCTCTCTCTCTCCTTCTCTCTCTCTCACCTTCTCTCTCTCACCTTCTGTCTCTCTCCTTCTCTCTCCTTCTCTCTCTCTCTCTCTCTCTCTCTCTCTCTCTCTCTCTCTCTCTCTCTCTCTCTCTCTCTCTCTCTCTCTCTCTCTCTTCTCTCTCTCTCACACCTTCTCTCTCTCACCTTCTGTCTCTCTCCTTCTCTCTCCTTCTCTCTCTCTCTCTCTCTCTCTCCTTCTCTCTCTCTCTCCTTCTCTCTCTCTCACCTTCTCTCTCTCACCTTCTGTCTCTCTCCTCTCTCTCTCTCTCTCTCTCTCTCTCCTCTCTCTCTCCTTCTCTCTCTCTCTCACCTTCTCTCTCTCACCTTCTGTCTCTCTCCTTCTCTCTCCTTCTCTCTCTTTCTCTCTCTCTCTCTCTCTCTCTCTCTTTCCTTCTCTCTCTCCTTCTCTCTCTCTCCTTCTCTCTCCTTGGAAATCGTTTTGTACTGCTTTTATTTACTGGAAAAAATATTTACAAAATAGAGGCCTCAACATTAAGCGTGCTCTATCAACACAAACAATGAAATACAGGACAACAAATTACAGGCCAGGTGGCAAATTTAGGGTATGGGTACATCATGGAGGAGAGAAGAGGAGGCAAGTGGGGGAAAACAGTGACAAAATGTAAGAGACTTGTGGAGAAAAGAAGTGAGAGGTGGCAGTAAGAGGGGCAGATCCAGGGAGAGAAGGTTAGAGGCTGGGTAGAAATGAGAGGTTAATCGTGAATGGAGAGTAGAACCAGAAGGAGACAGGAAGAGCCTGGCCTTAGGGCAAAGGGCTGAAGCAGTCCTTTAAATGGGCCGGTACTCGCAGGTACTGAGTACTGGCACTTCTTATTTTTATCACGGTCAATGCCGACCCTTCGCCATTATGTAGGAGAGTACCAGTACTTATAAAAGGTGCTCATTGGCTGCTAGTGCTGGTAAGCACTAGGATGTCAAAGAAGAAGCTGTCTGACAGCCAAAGCGCTTCTGTAGTCCTTAGCTCAGCCGCTTTTCTGTACCTCTGCTTGTTTCTTTGTGTGTGTGCACACTTGAGGATATATAGCATTGTCTCAAACAACAACAAATAACGGTATGACATTAGAAGTTGCAAATATTACAAAACAAGGACATTTTTAACATATTATCCTGTTTGCATTTCAGTTTGTGTAGTTATTTAAACTGTTTTGTTAACATAAATGCATTTCTGTTGTGTTTTGACGTGTGCTGCAACCTGTGTAGAAGTCAATGTGTATCACCATATCTTGACCATAGCCCCGCCCATAGCCCCGCCCACTTGCCACACCTCTAGGTCATTTAAATGAGTACCTGCACTTATTTTTTCCCCATTTAAAGCACTGAGCGAACCTGGAAACAACAAGATACTCTAAGAGGTGTGTTGATCTAGGTACGACCAATGGGACCAGCCAGCTGCCAATGGTCACACCAGCTTGATCTGGATGCTGTTGCAAGCTTTGCAAATTGCTTTATTGATGAACAAACCATGAGTATGTGTCTGCATGTTCATTTGAAATGTAGTGACATTTTGAAAATGTGAAGAACATGTATGTAAAAAAGAAAAGAAAAAAGGCCCATGTTTGTCGTCAGCCAGCCCTCCCTCCTTTCTCAGCTCTCTATGCCCTTGTGCCACTCGCCACCCCCTCAGTCACTCAAACCTCCTCAGTTGCTCACTCACTGCCCCACATCATTGCTAAACCTCCCTCCTCCAGTGACTCACTCTGGTTCTGTTGTTCCATCAACCTCTTGAAACCATCCTGGAGAATCTTCTTCGCTTTTTGTAATTCTTGTTCAATATTTTGCCAGAACTGTGGGTCCTTGTCTGTGATCTTCTCCATCCAGCGGGCCCGGGGCCCCGCCCTGCGACTCTCGCTGCTGTAAGCAATAATGGGAGCATCATCCACGTACCCGACTACGGAATACTGGGGGACTCCGGGGAGGGGCTCCGGCATCAAGGAATACAGGTAGCGGAGAGAGTGCGGGCCTGGGGGAAGAATGGGAGGAAAGACAATTAGTTAATCTCACAAATACGTGCAGTCTCAGCTCCCTTCTGTGTGCCATGAATTCCCCCACACATCCCTCTTACCACACATTACAGTAATTCTCACACACAACTCATTGCACTGAAATTGCACCCACCCCTCTATCCGTGAGCAACACTAATCCCTACTAAAGCAAAAAGGACAAATGATGGATGGATTGCTGAATAAGTCAAACATTCACCACCAGTCATAAATCTGAGTTTAATCCATCGTTGTGTTTGCTCACCAGACCACTCCCAATTTGGCCCAGCCATATGCAAATCAGTCTTAGGAACAGTCCATTCCAAACTGCCAGGCCAGGCCCTCCCTGGAGCAGTAACAAGCTTCCTGGAATCGGTTTTGGGATTTACTCCTCATCAGCCAGGCAAGCTTGAATCCGGTGGCACAGTGAGCACCCGACCCATGTCTGGGCATATCGTTTCCACTTAGGGTGACAAAAGCTAAAAGAACAAATGATGGACAGAATTCTGAACAAATGAAACTTTCACCCCAGTCAGAGATCTGGGTTGAATGCATTGTTTTCTTGCTCCCAACGCCATCCCAGTTTAGACCGGGCCATATGCAAATGAGTCTTGATCGTGTGCCTCGTGGAAACAGTCCAGACCGTACTGACAAACCAGGTCCTCAATGGACCAGAAACAAGCATCCTGGGACCGACACACTAATCCTCCACACCCTTTTAATTGTGTGCAACAATAATCCCCGTACACCAGGGGCGGCTGGTGACATTTGACAGTGGTGCGGCGTAAGCTAATTTGCATATTATAACTGACGTGTTTCCACGTATCTTTAGAGGGTCTGGTTCTAAATAGAGGGTCGAGGATTTGGAGTCAACCCATATTGAACAAAGCTGCCAAAGTTTTAGATTGCTCTGTGGGACCTTTTCACCATCCAGTGAAAAATAACCAATTATGAGTGACACTTTTTTCGCAAGCATTAGCAAGCCTTGAAGAGGATAAACAAAATTTTCAGAATTTGCACCAGTTCGAGTAACAAGAACCCCAAGATGATCGTACCACTGCTGCAAGGCACCGGAACTGGCAGTTTTGGAACGACAGATGCACCAAGCGGCTCGCCCACCCACAGATGTAGCCTGTGTAGAGTGATAGGATAGTTTTTTGAAATTCAATGATATAAGCATCTGACTGAGGAATGAGGGTGGGAAACGGCACCACATTCTCTGGGAACCTGTGCCTCAGTGTTTTTTCCTTGCTGGTAATGGTGAAAAAAGGTGATGCAGCGCCCTCCGGTGGCCTGAATGACCCTGGTGCGATGCTGGACTCGATCTCAGTGGAGGAGATCGAACTCGAGTTGCACCTGCGGGCCCAGCTGAACGCACTGCGCCTACTCTGAAAGAGCATAGATGATGGAAATACGGCGGGACAAATTAAGTTCTGTTCCTATTGTGAAGCGCTCTGACGCCTTCGGGTAAAGTCCGCGCTATAGAAAAATGCATAAATAAGTACATTAAAAGATGCCAAAACCAGTGCTTCTGCCTTTACCTCTTTGGAGCGTTAGGCCTGGTTCAGCTCGGCCTGAGATCGGGTTTATAGTTGCATGGTGATGGGAAAGGAGGCCTGTGCAGTCCCGCGGATGGCTCTGGGCGGCGGCGTGGATAGGGGATTGAGAACGCTGGCGGTGGGTGAGCGCCCATATAACACTCCGGGCACAAGATTATATCAACGTGCAAGGTGGACATATGTATAATAATTTAAATGAGACAATTACACTGGCCCAAGAAGCAGGATATACTGACTGCACCGTACTGTGTAATGGGGAAATAAAGGCATCTGAATGACCCAGTGTCTCACGTGATGACTAGCACTATCGATCTACATGCCTGAGACTGTGCCCCTGCACGACGAGATAGTTACACCCTGAAACTTGGCCTGTGCAACAGTAGAGGAGGCGCTGAGCCCCCGCTGCGCTCTGGTGATTGCATAGCTGTGCTGTTACGGTGCCCTGTGCGACGGCTGCACTCTCACCACCATCTGCAGCCTTTTTGCAACCTTCCCATGAGCAGCTTGCCTGCGAAACTGGCTGTTGCTGGGGAACTGAAGAGGGGCCCACAGTGCCGCCCTGCCCTACATTGCTACAGTAACAAGGACTATTAACGCATAGGCAGAGGAGATGAATACAAAAGAGTAGTGCCCACCTACCTGTGTTGCATCGCCGGTGCTGCCCCACCTGCCCTACGTAAGTCATTAAGTGATGGGAAAGCCAGACAAAACTCAACCCAAACTGCACATTGAGCAGAAGCGAAAGGCACCAGATATGAACACTGAAGCGTCTGCACGGAGCCAGGTGAATACTACAGCCACAGGGGTGCCGCTGCGCAGAGTTGGATGTGGAAAGTGTATCGAGGCAGCAGGAAAACGTGGGGCAATCATCTTTACTGCACGCAGCTTCAGTAGGATTTGACCGGGTGAAAACTCTCTTCCAGCACAGCGCCCTCATTGCGAGCGGCGCTTGGAAGTTTTACCAGCATACCTGAGGGGGACTGCAAATCCCAAGACTCCCCTCTGGCCAAGCACACCTGGGCCGGACCTCCACCACGCCCACAGCTCCAGGCGCGATATAAACGGCATACATCCCCGCGTCGCGGGAGCACGAGGAAGCACCGGGCAAAGCCCAGGCAAAGGGCGGGCCCTCTACGGCCCTCATCGGCCAGAAGAGACTGGACTGGGCCAGTAACCCTGGACTAAAAGTGCTGAGGTACTCATAATCGCTACTTTGCTTCTCCATAAGTCGTCAGTGGGCGGGTAGTGTGTATACATCTTGCTGACTTCACTGTATTCACTGAGCAGGGTTTTTCTGTCTTACAAAGGCGCCCGCATCTACAGAGACGTTCATTTCGAAAGACTCATTACAAATAGTATGGAGATGCGTGAGACAAGAAGTAGGGCAGCAGCGGGGGGGAAGAAACTAACAGGCACGCTAGATGACTTTATTGTAAGAACAAATACACTGATAGACGAGGGGATTTCTTTGATGGAAAGAAGGGTATCGCAGGACTTGGCTGCCGCAAAACGGTCTTCTATGGGACATTTTGCTAATGTACGGAGCCCTAATACACAAGAGAGTAATACATTATCTATGGATGTGACCAGCACAGCTGCCTCTCAACCCCTTCACCTTACTCAGACTCCCCTAGTGCATACTTTACCATCCCCAGAGGCATCAACTAGTGTCTTGATCCATATAGCAGCCTCACCCAAAGATAAAAAATGTGGTGCTACAGGGGACAAAGGAAGGGGCAATTCCAAAAAAAAGAGCTAACCAAAATAAGCCTATTAAAGGACATGGTAAAGAACTATCTAAAGATACAAGTAACATACCTAATGCCAGTGATACTGATTCACAGGGAGAAGACATCCTGCCCCCTAACATACTGCCCCTAGCTATTTTAGATGACACTATCTTGGATGACTCAATGGCCAATTTAATCACCAATAGCACTAGAGATAGCTCCTCGGAGGAAAGCGTTAATACTAGTAGGGGAAAAGAGAGTACAATGTTATATATGCTGGAGACTTTAATGAAAACTCTATTAACCTCTCTGACAGAACTTCTCAAGGAGAATGAAAAACAAATTCAAGACCTAAAGAGAGACACTCACACGCAGTTTGAGAATCTGGACAAACGGATAGCCCACTTAAGCGCGCCCAAGGCCAAAGCTATAGTAACAACATCTAATAATTCTGGCCCCATATTGGCAAAGGGTGTCCCAAATAGCACCCCATCGAGTACAATTAATCCCGAAAAAGGAAAACTCCCCAATAAACAGCGATTAAAAACTCAATCAGCACCTAAAAGCTCAACCCCACCTGTCAAGGAAGTATCAGCTCCACAAACTCCTGTCCAACTACCTGATAAAGGCCAACCAGCTAAACCCGACGTGCGTAGAAGTATAAATTTACCTCCAAGAGCATCACCATACGTCGTGGTTTTAACTGGAGTCCCAGAACTGGGTGCACAATCCACTGAAACCAATGGGGCACTTGTAAATAAGACTATCCATTGGCTTAACAACAACTACCCTCTCCCGCCAGCTATTAAAAGCAATATTTTAATGGTAGAAAGGGTACCATGGATTGGGTATAACAAAAAAGGGCACAGGGTGATTGTGTGGTGATAACTTTTGAAAATCCGCGCACTGCGGAGTACATCACAACGAGGGCCCCGAGAAACAATGGCCTGTCCATTGTGGCCAGGGCATTACCCTATTTCTACTCCCACGGGGAACATCCGGATAACAGATGGAGCTGGACTAGGGACAGCCGTTATCCAAGGGGCGGAAATGGTGCAGGATATGACAGGAACCAGCATAATACTCAATGGGGAGGGGTGAATGAAGATGGGTGGACTGTGGTGAAACGTAGGGAAAGGATTCCTCATTTCTTTCCGCAAAGGCCCGATCCAGGTTGGTTTGGACATCAGCAATTTCCTCCACCACCTATTCCATGCTACAATCGTTTTGGCTGTCTCGAAATGGTGGATTGACTCCCAGAGGCTGTAGACGTCTCTAAGTCACCTATTTCTGTAAGCCTGGGGGAGATTAACTCATCAGGGCATGATGTGTCACTTGAAACTCGAGTGGAGCCAATGCTAACGCAAGGGATGCTGGGTGGCCAAGTAGGGGTTGTTGTAGAGGTGTTGCCTAAAAGAGAATTCTGTAAGGTGGTCTATTGGAATGTGGCAGGCATTAAATAAAAAATCCGCAATCCTTCCTGGGATGACGTAATTACTGGCGTAGCCATTTTAGCCCTACAAGAAACTTGGGCAATTGCACCGATACACTTAAAAGGCTACAAAACCTATTTTACCCCTGCAGTGGGAGGTTCACATGGAAGGCCCAAGGGAGGACTGACAACGTATATATCTAACCTGCTAGTATATGATAGGATTTCTTTTTCCCCTGGATCCAGTTACTATCAGAAAATAGTGATAGATACAAGGAAGGGTCTAAGGATTGTCTTTTTAAATTTCTATAATAACCTACCTAGTAGCATGATAAAGGAAGTACTTGCCATGATTAGTGAAGATATACAATCTGAAATTGATAAAAAAGGGGTGAAGTAATGATACTAGGGGGGGGGTGATTTTAACTGCTGATTGTGTAGAAAGGGTCAAAAGGGTATATGTGGCCTGATGTTGGAACAGGATGTTAATTTTGAACATACTCTATTTGGAGATCTAGTCAATGAGATGATTTTTAATTATGATTTTGGGTTTACGAATGAGATAGCCCACCTCCCCACGCCATTTGCTCCAACTTTTGTGGGTCGGGGGGCCTCGTCTATTATTGATTTTAGCCTTTGTACAAATAGCTCTGCTGGAAGACTGACCACCTCTAGCTTAATGGACGTGGCACTGAGTGATCACTTCCCACAGGTAGTAGAAATGGAGAACTTATTTGTCTCATCCCAAAATGTACCAAGCTCCGAGTATATGGCACAGGATGTGCAGTTAGGTGCCCAAAATGGCTATACTCTTAAATGGAGTAAAGTGGTCCCGGATGACTTTCTGTCCAAAGTGGTGAATAAGTGTATGAATAGCTTTTTGATCTGCTTGGATGAACATGCAGAGAGTAATGACATTTTAGCGCATTTTAAAATTATTGCTGCTACAATTAAGGAGGTTTTGTGGATTACACGTAAACATTGTCTAAAAACTAATTAGAAATGGTTTGATAAGAAGTGTACTAAAGCCTTAATAAATCTTAAACATGCGATTCATCAGAGACCACGGGATGTAACTCTGATCAGAGAACTACAGAAGAACTACAATACTGTACTGAAAGCCAGGAAGGATGTGATAAAAAGGGAGGCTTGGGACGAACTTTGTTCGGTGTCACAATCTAATGATCAGGCTGCATTCTGGAGGGTTATAAATACTCAGCTCCTTTATGATAACAAAGCACGCATGGAAATTGCCATTACAGAAGATGAATGGGTGGCCCATTTCTCCATCCTTTAGATGACTGCTGAACTGGCGCTCGATACAGGCCCTGATCCAATGCTGGAAAATATGAATCTATCAAAAGATTTGGTCGTGACCCTCCCCGAAGTCCTGGCAAGTCTGAAGGCAACTAAGGGGGCAAGGTGGCTGGGCCCGATGGCATACCAACTGACCTTTATAGGGCTAATACTGATTTATGGGGGCCACTGTTGGTCCAGCTTTTTAATGTTGCTCTGACTAAAGGCCTAATCCCTACCTGGTTTACCTGGTTTACATCAATTATTGTTCCGATTTTTAAGAAAGGAGACAGGCAGAATTGCACATGTTATAGGCCGATTTCTTTATTAGATTCCTCCATAAAAATTCTTGGGAGAGTAGTTTTAGCTAAGTTGCAATGCTGGGCAGAAGAAAATGGGGTGATAAGTGATTTCCAATACGGATTTCAAAGGGGTTTGGGGGCCGTTGAGCAAGGGTTAAACCTATTTATTTTGCAACAGAAGTATATAAGGGTTAAAAAACAACGCTGATACTTCACTTTTGTCGACTTATCGTCGGCCTTTGATTGTGTGTCCCATAATAAGTTGTGGGAAATAATGGTTGAACTGGGGGTAGATAAAGCTATTATATGCTTTCTGAGAGATTTATATTCTGGGGCCACTGCAACGGTACGGTACGGTACGGTAAAGAAGGTGAATGTAGCAGACACTTTGGGATAGGCCGTGGTGTACGCCAAGGGTGCGTTTTAGCGCCCTTTTTATTTTTAGTTTACATAAATGGCCTGGAGCATTGCCTCGTGCAGGAGGGCAGGGATATGCCTATGGTGGGAAGGAGACCTGTCCCTGCACTACTGTATGCGGACGACGCAGTACTGATGGCACGCACCCCAATGGCACTTCAAACTTTGGTTGATTCTTTTAATAGTTTCATGCTTAGCTTGGACTTGAAAATCAAGTGCTCCAAGACATTTTCTATGTATTGTGGGACAAGAACACGCAGGCATTTGAAGCCTATTTTTATAGATTCCAAACCCCTAGAGCAGACCTCTACTTTCCCGTATTTGGGCATCTTGTTTCATGAAAGTGGCTCATGGACTAGTGCTATTAATGCTAGAACCCTGTTGTTTTCTAAAACTGTTATGGCTTTACAGTGTCTTCTAAAAAAGTTGTGGAAAAACCCATAAGGGAAATCTTAACCATCTACAATGCCACCTGTATAGCGGTAGCTACATACGGTTCTGGATTATGGGGTTACTCAAATATCAGTTCGATCCAAACCGTGGAAAATAAGTTTTTACGGCACATTTTGTCCATCCCAGAAAGTACTGCAACTTTTATATGTCACGCTGAATTAGGTTTGGTGTATATCACTGACACAATTAAGATCCAGCCGATTCTTCTTTGGCATAGGGTTTAGACAACCGATGACTGTGTGGTCAACCGGGCTATTTTAAAGGACGTATTAGTACTTGATAATATTAACAATTTTAAATGGATATGTTATGTTAGAAATTTTCTTGAAGAACTGAGCTGTATTCAATACTTTGAGGATCCATTATCTATGGTACACATTTCGAGAAGTGGATTGAAAAACTTGTGTATCGAACATCTCAAGGAACAAAGACGACTAGAGGAGGTGAAAAAAAAGACTGTCCTTGCCCACCAGTCGATCATAACTGGAGAGAAACTGCAGCCATACTTATCTTTATACATGTCCATCCATGAACGTTTCCTTTTAACCCGGTTTAGACTTAACATTGTCTTTAGGTTACTATCTTTCCCGGAGATGAATTGTTGGCTGAAAGACTTGTGTCCTTGCCCATGTGACGATGTGTCCACGCAATCTGATATTCATATTTTATTATTTTGTAAATGTTATACTTTCTATCGTAGGAAACTTATCATCCCAATTCTTAAAGATCTAAATGTACATAGATGCCGCCTAGTGTTTTTAGAGCTTCAAAAAATGGAAACTGTTTTTATGGTAGCGTCACTCTCTGAATTTCTTAAACTGGTTTTTAATTGTAGTAAAACCCTTCGAATGAACTAATTCTTATGCTGTATTCATGCTTTTTAATATGTCTTTTTTCTGTGATTTTAAATAATTGTCATCTGACCCATTGTAAACTGTATTTTACATGCTACTTTCATGGTTATTCTCTGTTTTGAACCGAATAAAGTACTTTTGAACTTTACTACAGCCACAGCGGGACCAGACACGACAGTGGACTTTCAATCCATGTTTGCAACAATACAATCCACTTGATCTAATATAGACGGGAAAATAGATTCCCTAACATACTGAGTAGATCCTATGTCTGAACGTCTGGATAAACATACAGAGCGTATAGACATGGCCGAGCGTCGAATATCAGATGTGGAAGACTCACATCAGCAACTGGACCTGAAACGGACTAAAGCAGAAAAGACTCTACAATCTCTACTAGCTAAAACTGAAGATTTGGAAGCCAGATCACGACGTAGTAACCTATGCATTATGGGAGTGGCGGAATCGGCACACACAGGAAATATGGAAAGATACGTCGAGACGCTATTAACCACGATGCTAGGCAGAGATATCTTTTCTGAAGTATTCACAGTGGAGCGGGCCCACAGGTCCCTTGCACCGCGACCTTCGCCTGGAGCAGGACCTCGCCCCATAATCGCCAAAATCTTGAACTACCGAGACAGAGACGCTGCACTCCGCAGGGCCCGGGAGCTTGGGAACCTAAATTATGAGGGAATGGCAAGATCTCTGTATCCAGACTTCACATCACAAGTTCAGGAGGCACGGAAGAAGTTTATGGATGTAAAGAAGAAATTGAGGGAGAACAACATCTCTTATGCCATGATCTATCCTGCTCATTTGAGGATCACTGACGGCGGAAAAGACACCATATGAAAGGATCCTAAAGAAGTAGTCAAATTCCTACAACAGCATCATCCGCATATTCGAGGTCTACATGCTGAACAGGACCACACTTCAGATGTTGAAGAATGACCAGACTGTATAAGTAGGCGCAAGAGAAAGCAGGCTTAAATATAGTGCTCACTGGCAGGTCTCCTACTAATAACTCTCTCTACTTACTAAATTATCTAGAACTGTCCGGAATCAAGTCAGAAATGTAAGTAGTGTTAGATGTATTAATGTAGCAGACTGCCATACTGAAGAAAATATCAAGAATAAGAACTCTTACGAGGCAGGTAACTGTAACGTCATGAGTAAAATGCGACACGTACCTACTTTGTTTAAAAAGAAATGTGTTATGTTGGATCGGTCCCTCAGCACTGTTACCGCTGGGGATGTTAGCTGGTAGCTTCCGCCTCCCTGTGTATGCCACAACCTTTATATTTGTTTAACAAATACAGGGAGGGAATTAGGGAGGGGTTTTGCCATTTGTTAGCGGTTAATGGGAATTGTCTTTGCCATAGTTGGGTTGGCGATGTGGGAGGGGGGGTGGGAGAGGCAGAGTTTTTGGAATATGGAAGAACGAATGTCTGTTGATTACTGCTTTCTACACATATAAATGCACACTGTTGTTGGGAAATTGGTACACAAGTGGAACACAACAATCTCCAAACTTAGCTACATCAGACCAGCTAAGCATAACTGTGGATACAAGTAACACATAGTGCAACTAAACCTACACCGATAAGATATTTAACCTTGAATGTTAGAGGCCTAAACAGTCTTAAGAAGATCAGGCAAGTATTTGCATACCTTGATAGACATCACGTGAATATAGCCCTACTCCAAGAAACACACCTTCTACCATGCAAGGCTGACAAATTGGGCTTCAGGTGGGCGGAGCTTTCTGCATCAGCAACTTACTCATCATATGCACGGAGTGTGTCAGCTCTTATACAGAGGGGCATCCATTTTCTATTAGAGCAAACACTCACTGACCTGCAGGGGCGGTTTGTGATTGTTACGGGCACACTACGGGGCACCAAGGTCGGTATTGTTAATGTATATGGTCCAAATACGGACAACTCTACATTTTTTCAGAAACTTTTCACTACTATACAGACCTTACCACATCTGGAGCTTATATGGGGGGTGACATGAACATAATACTGGACGTTGGGAAAGAAAGATCTCAAAATACCACGGAATACCACAAATGCTCGGTCTCTACTCTAACAAATGGCATGACAGAGTTTTGCTTGCGCGATGCATGGCGCATGCGTAATCCTAACATATTAGAGAGCACACACTCATCCACAGTCCATAACAGTTGGTCCAGACTAAGTCCATAGGTCGACACTGCTCCACCCACCAGCGGGTATACCCCATGAGCATCATGGTAAATGCAGTTCTTTGAAGCATGTGTGCTTTTCGTAAAATCTCAAGTATAAATGCAAAGTTGCAGGCCAACTCTGGACACCGGTGTTTCAGGATTGTTATCCTTCATCAGCAGTGTATAAGCAGTTCTTCAGGGTTTGCTGTGCAGGCTGCCAAGTTTTCTCGGGTCTGGTACCTCTCACGGCGCACAGGTGCGTAAACTGAGCTTGTCAGCTCGTGTGGCTCAAGGGAGCCATATTAAGTGAAAGTCCATAGGTCGCACACTGCTCCACCCACCAGCGGGTATACCCCTGATCATCATGGTAAATGCACTTCTTTGAAGCGTGTGTGCTTTTCGTAAAATTAAGGCTCCCTTGAGCCGGTCGAGCTGACGAGCTCATGGTTACGCACCTGCGCGCCGCGAGAGGTATCAAGACCTGAGAACAATTTTGGCAGCCTACGCAGCAGCCCCATACACATGCTTATTCCCTGCTGATGAAAGGTAACGACCTAGAAACACGTGTCCAGGGATGGCCAGCACAACGGTGGAGAAACTCAACATTTTCCTAGAAGCGCACACGCTGAAACAAACTGCATGTACCATAATGCTCAGGGGTAAACCTGCTGGTAGGAGAAGCAGTGTGCGACCATATGGGTTTTTAGTTGGTCCAGACTAGATTACTGGCTCCTCACCGAATATGCCCGGACTTGGACTAGGGACGTGAAACATCTCCCTCAGACCCTCTCGGATCATAAACTGGTCCTCTTAGCTCTACTGATCCCGACATACACACCCCCACCATTTGTATGGCTCTACAACGCAGCAGCACTGCTGGATCCCCTTTACAAAGAAGTGATTCACTAGGCAATAGAAGACTACTTTGCGAATAATAGCAATTCAGTGAATAGCGCTGGGGTGCTTTGGGAGGCATTCAAAGCGACGCTGCGTGATGTCTGCATCAGTACAAACGCTGGGATACTAAAGGATATTAGAACTCAATTGAAGAACTGTGAGGATAGAATAAAGAGACTGGAGGCTGATTATGAGGCCACTCATACCGCACTCACACTAGGGGACATACGGGACGAGATCAGCAGATACAATGAACTTGCGGAAGATGAAATAAAATACATTGGTCGCCGTTATATGGTGCGTGAGGTGGGGAAAAGTGGTAGACCAAGTCGAATACTGGCACGCAAAATACGTATTGAACATAAGCAGCACACTGTTACTCGACTAGTGGACGGTAATGGACAAGTACATTGTGACACCCGGTGTGGACACATATAGCAACTTTTACAGCACACAACATACAGTACCAGATTTTGAAATACTGCAATTTGTCGAAGACATTGCGCTGGTATGGTTGTCAGATTCACACAAGGAATACTTAGCCCCACCTATAACGGAGGAGGAAGAACACCTAGCTATAAAATAGTTACCCAATTGCAAATCGCCAGGCCCGGACGGGTACACTGGAGAGTTTTATAAAAACGTATTCAGATCTATTGGTCCCGCATATGCTCGAGATGTACAATGAGGCTTATCATAATAAAATGCTTCCACCAACGCTACGGGAGGCGCTAATAGTGGCTCTGCTGAAACCAGACAAAAACCAGACAAGGAGGACTCCTATAGACCCCTCTCTCTCATAAATACCGATGTAAAGATATTGGCAAATAAATAGCTACAAGGCTGCAACCACTTATGTCCACTATAGTCTTACCTGATCAATCAGGATTTATTTCAGAAAGATCAACCTCACATAATTTGTGCACCATATTTGCCTTATTACATCAATTGAATCTAGATTTACAGGCAGTGGCGGTCCTACTGGACGCTGCTAAAACATTTGATTCTGTTGAGTGGCCATACATGTTTGCGATTTTAAATAGAATAGGCCTACCACCCATGCTTATTAACTGGATCGCCCTCTTATACACTAAACCCACTGCCGGTATCAAGGTATACAGACACATATCAGATGCAATATCAATAAAACGAGGCACCAGACAGGGCTGTCCATTGTCCCCACTACTCTTTTCAATTGCACTGGAGCCATTGGCTTGCAAAATATGACAGAACTATGCACACACAGCACTGCGGTTTCATCTTAGGCTAATTAGCATATCACTATACGCAGATGATATGGTGCTATACCTACGTAACCCAGAAGATAATCTAACACCACTACTGCGAGAATATATAAAATTTGGGCGCCACTCAGGATTGCGCATTAACTGGGACAAGTCAGCAATAATACCGTTAACAGTAAATACAAAAGCACCTACTCTGGAATTTCCCCTTATTTGGCAAGAGGACTGTAGGAAGGTGGCTACCTGACTTTGGTTACCCCAGATTTGTTTGCCTTGTGTTTAGCTGGTTTTCGACTTAGTTGGCCTGGTTCCCTGCTAATCAGGGCCCCAGGCTATCTGCTCTCTCTGTAAAATGGATTCCATGTACCCTAGGTGCATAACTAGATTGGCTTGGGTCACCTTATCAGCCCCTGTACAGAGCACTATAGGTGCCCAGGGTATAGATGCATCCAAGGCCTACCAGGGGCTGCAGCATATCTTTTGCCACCCCTGACTGGCTATCTAAAATTGACACAACTGGCTGATCACTCAGCTGGGGCAAGGTGGTGTAATCACCCCTTGCTTAGATATAGTATGCCTATATCTAAACCTAACTGGACACATATATACCTATCAGTCACTCCTATGGCAGGCCTTAACAATCCTGGAGGCAGAGTGCTTGGTTTTATGTGAGATGGTGCTCTAGCATGAGCTGAGCCTGTCTGCAGCTGTCGGTACCAATTCCCTAAGCTGTTCCGGGATAATGCCAAACCATATACTATTAAGTGCATTATAATCCTCGCGGTTATATAGCAACTTTGGTTTGGCTTTATCAAAACATGTCGTATAAAGTGTCATACGAATTGGAATACTATCCCCTCGACAGTTCTGTTGACGGGGATAGTATTCCACCCCTCTAGAGGGAGAAGACATGTTACTTTGATGAAACGCGGTTGATTTTTAAAAGAGGCTCAGATCCACAAAATGGATGCTTCTGCCACAGACACAAGTCTGACCTCCTGCTGCCGACCGAAACTCAGCAGGGGAGGCCTGGACAAAGGGTTTCCTGTCGCAGGGAGGTGTCACACCACCCCAGACAGGAGATAGTGGATTGTAGCAGGGAGGTTTGAAAGAAACCAGACACTGCCTGGGGAGCACAAGGCTGCCCCTTGCATAATCCGGCCAAACCGGTTCTGGGGCACACCAGCCCCAGTCCCAGCGCGGCCTGGATCAAAGGAAAGGGGTGTATCCACCCCCTTCCTGGGTCCCACCCATAGGAGGGGACCTAGCAGGTAATCCAGCCCACCAGATTCGAATAAGAGTGGGAGCAGTGCCAATTCAACTCAGATTATCCTGATGAAACATAAGAAATGAAACTCTGGACCCTTCGACATCCTACTCAAAGTAGAAGACTGAAGAATCTCCTTTGTGGTCAAGGAGTGACCACCCTGTGCAAACAGGTACCATCCAGCACCTCGACATCTGATTTGTTGCAATTCCCGCCGGAACTCGAGCGACAGAGATCGACGAGATCAAGCTTGCCTGCCTTCTTACAGCCCGATCCACAGTCCCTGCAGACTGAGACCCGTGGAGGCGACCGGAAGCGTGGGACACACATCTTGAAAAGACCCCGAGACGCTGACCATGCAGCCCACGAGTGATCCTCGAAGCTGTACACCAGAGTTTGAGAAGCCCCAACCCTGAGCCACTCTTGCACCGAAGCTCACCCCTCTACACTTGATGAGTGCTGCGTGGGGCCCTTCTGCTTGTCTTGGCTCGACGCGTTGGCCTGGTCACTTGCCAGCTTGCTTGTGGCCCCTGTGCTGACAAAAACCTAAAACCGACTTGTGATTCTGGTTGCTCCAGACTTACACCAGCTCCTGTGAAAAGGAGCATCCGCTCTGACCCTTCTGGTCCGAGTGAGAAGCAATCTCCCAGCCCTGCATGGATTGCTTTTGCCGAATGTTGTTTGCTCCAATTTTGAAGCCGACTGCGCCGACAACGAGAGCCTACGTGGGACAGATCGTGACCTGCTCCTGGACGTCGCAGATGCCCCAGAGCCCACGTGACAGCGGAGAGAAGCTCTTTGACAACCACCTGATTGTGCCCGACATTGCCTGGTTCCGTCCTGGTTCCACCCTGGTCACTGCTGAGTGACCCAGACTCTGTCCCCTCTGCTTTCAGGTACTTTACGACTCTGATCCACCCTTGTATCACACCGGACACTTCTCCTTCACAGCGCCGGCAGCCTCTTCAGCTCCAAGCACCCAAACCTGCGTGACGAAACCCGACGCCACTTCGACCCTATGCACCCGCTTCCTGTGGGTGAGGTAACATTGAAACGCCAGTGTTCCCACACTGGTACACACCTCTAGGGTCTGTGTCTAAAGTTTTGTCCTTGTAGGTTCAGCGGAAGTCTCCTTAAACTATCTTTGTGTAACTTTTACGCACCATTGACATTGCATTGGTGCAAGCCGCACTTTACGTGCTGCACCCGAATCCCGCGGGCTTTTCCCGACTTCAGCATTGCTAGTCCCGACTGCTCCCAGCGATTCCCTAGGCCCTAGGCCTAACCACTGTTCGATTGGTATCTCTTATACTACTTTCTTAATATATGGTTTGAGTGGCCACCTGCCCTCATCCATAATTGTGCAACTTTGTATGTTCTACTGTGCTTTTGATTTAACGCTTGTGCCCCTTTGCTCATGAAGAGTACTGGGGATTATTTTAGAAATAAACACATATATTTTTATAATATATACTTGTGTGGTGTCCTTTCATTTGATATTACAGGACTGTAATTGGTAAAACAGCTCGCTTAACACGACCTCTTAAGTTAAGCCTTTAAGGCTGCTTAGTTCATGCTACCCCTAGGATAGCTTGTCTAATAAGGTTGACTTACAACCAGACACCATAAGGGATTGTTTAGACTGATACAAGGTGGTTCCAGAATTGGAAACATCATATATCAGGCCAACTTCTCACATGGACCCAGTCAAATATTTTGGAATCTGGGTACACCGAGAAGCGAAAATAGTTCTCCGATCCAATTACGGTGCTGTAGTAGATCGCATGGAGGCGCAGATAAATAGGTGGATCACTCTCCCTCTCTCATTAGCAGATCGAATATCGTTAATAAAAATGGTACTATTACCCAAGCTGCTATATTTATTTATTAATGTACCTATACCGCCACCCACCCCAATCTTTAATCGAATACGCTCAGCCTTCGCCAAATTAATATGGGCTGGTAAGCAGGCTCGAATCAGTCTAAAAACCATGACACTCCCATACACCGCAGGTGGATTTACAGTCCCTGATATCTATTTATATTATTTGTCCGCTCAGGCACAATATGCTTAATATTGGTATCACCCAGTTAAATACCTGCAACACCTTGCTGTGGAGGATGGCGATGCGGATCCGCTACCGCTACCACATATACCCCTCCATACACGGTCTCACGTAAAAATGCAGGAAATCAACACGATCCGTACAACATCGCAAGCATGGACGTGCATTAGTCATTTAGCGAACAAGACTCCTATATACACTCCGAACCTACCATTAGCAAACCAACCGGCTATCTCTGTCACACAAGAACAAAATAGTAGGATTTTACCGGAACAGGTGGGCATAACGCAACTAGGCGATCCATATCCCAACGGAACCTTTACTACCCCTGATGACCTATCATATATAAGAAACCAATCGCTGCTATTTAGATTTATTTATCATAGGCTACGAGCGGTTGTCAGGGAGTTGTATCCCTGCTTTCCCATGGAACCCCCTAACCTTCAACCACTGCAGACGTTGATAGCTGTAACCATGCACTCCAACGTGGTTTCACGACTATATAAAATGATACAAACGGAAATAGGAGCGGACACCTACAAAACTCAAGACAATTGGAATAAATTATTAGACAATACACTGACGGACGAAGACTGGGTCTCCGGTTGCACACTTATTACGTTGCTCACACCTAATGGCAATCTCTGCATTATTCATTTCAAGTACTTACATCAAACGTATCACACCCCAGCAAAATTGTGTAAATACGGACTACGCGATAACGCGCGCTGTAAAAGATGCAGAACTGACCAGGCAGACTTTATACACCTTGCATGGAGTTGTTATAAGGTACAGAAATTCTGGGAGGATGTGACTCACCATTTGGGAATGATTGTGTCAGGTACATTGCCATGCACACCTCAGCTATGTTTATTAGGCCTTGACCTACCAGCAAGATCAATGAAAAAGAAGTTGATATCCATAATGTTTTTACTTGCGAAACGCAGAGTTGCGATACATTGGGACATCACGATGTCCCCTACTCTTAATAGCTGGATTTCAGATGCAATTTATTGTAGATATAACTTTTTGCTGTATCCAGAGGAACTACCAACCACCTCTAGGCCATCAGACATTTGGGAACCTCTGACAAGCTATTTGCGTGAACATCCGGACATACTTCAATCAAATCGCTAACCTCTATGTTTAATTGCTGAGAACGATACTGATGTACTGTGGGAATTGTTCCACTGTGGATTATTGGACTTTGTGATGTGTTGATTCCCAAACTGTAATGTAATCCAAAGGTACGACATAGCTCTGTTCACTACTGTGTAGAATTGTTAGAACTTTCAATAAAAATAAAAAATTAATCAAAAGAAACACTGATCCCCCACACCCCTCTAACGGTGTGCAACACTACTCCCTGCACACAATCCTCTAACAGTGTGCAACACTAATCCCGCACACACCCCTCTAACCATGTGAAACACTAATCCTGTGGAAATGTAAAATCTGATTCTTTCATTTTTTGATTAATCTGTGCTTCATCCATTTTCACCCCTGCCCTACTTTCAGCCTGGCTCTCTTTTTGACACCGCATCTGTATAAACATGAGTAAAGAATTTCAGGTTGGGACATTGTAGGCTGTGTAAACACGCAGAGCGAGCTTGCTCAAAGGTTTTCAGGCAATAGTTAATACTCAAGTAACGTCTACTCAGAATAGCATATCTTTTTGTTTAGCCTTAAAATGTAGCAATTGTAGGAAGGTGGAATCTGAATGCATGGTTGCCCCCACTTTATGCCTGGTGTTTACTTGGTTTTCGACTTAGTTGGACTGGGATCCTGCTATTCAAGGCCCCAGTTTATCTGTTCTCTTTAAAATGGATTCCATGTACCTTAGGTACACTGCAGATTGGATTCTGAGGTACCCTTATAAGTCCCTAGTATATGGTACACTATGTACCTATGGCATAGGTACCCCAGAGGCCTACCAGGGGCTGCAGCCTATATTATGCCACCTCTGGGAAGCCTTCCAAAATGACATCACAGGCCTGCTACAGCAGCCTGTGTAAGGTGGTGCATGCACCCCTTACTTAATTATAGGTCAGTCACCCCTATGGCAGGCCTTATCAATCCTGAAGGCAGGCTGCTTGGTTTCTGTGAGAGGATGCCCCTGCATGAGCAGAGCCCCTCTGCAGCCTTCGGAATCTATCCTCCGGGGTTGTCTGTGATGCAGCCTGACCATATGCTCTTAAGTGCAATATATCCTCATGGTAAATGCTAACTTTGGGATGGCTGCACGGAAACATGTCATGTTTGGCGTCAAACACCTTGGAATCATACACCCACACCAGCAACTGGTGTAGGAGTATGATCCCACCGAGGGCTTTAAGTGGGCCGGGTCTCACTGGGTTTGAGCACCAGCAGTTTTTTTTAAGAGGGGCCTCGAAACTGGTCTCTATCGGGCTCTCTTTGTGCCCTGGCACACGAGATCCGCTTTTATTTTTCCGGACTGCAGTGACAGTAGGCACATCAATGCAAGTGTGGTGAGCGCTGTAGAGGAAGGGAAATCCTTAAAAGAGAGTCATTTTCTCTCTGGATTTCCCTTCTCTTTTTGAAACTCAGGAGCTGCAACATTGTCTTGGTGTCACCAGGGCTTTAAGTGGAAGTTTTTTTCAATATTATATACAAGCCATAGTTGCTGCTTACTTATCTTATGCAACTAGCAACTATTGACAAAGCCAAAAGTCCTGACTTGTAGGTATGATGTGACTTGTATCATATATCTGGACTCAATGACAAGAACAGCAAAATACAAGTCGGGCGGCACACTGTGCTAAACACAGACTTTTAGTTTATGTGTTTTTAAGCCATGCCGTCAATTAGATTGACCACACCCCTTTGAGAGACCCCTCAGTTTTTTCATCCCACTAAAAGCCCTGATCCCACCCTTCTAGAGGGAGAGACATGACAGCACCGGTACCAGCTAACAGAGCCCTGGCATCACAAAATGGATGCTGCCAGCCGCAGACAATGCATCCTGGTCCTCGTGGCTGAAGAGTCAAGCTTCCCCTCTTCTCACCTGAAGCACCTGACATCAGTGGACATTCAACTATCGTGTCCCTGGTCACTGGCTAGTGACCCAGACTCTGCCCCCTCTGCTTTCAGGTTCTTCACATCTTCAATCCAGGCTTGGATCTCTTCGGACACTTCTCCTCTTCCCGGCAGCAGCACTTTGCAGCAGGTCGCCATTGAAACACGACGATGCGTCCCAACACCATTTGACACCTATGAACCCGGCTTCCCGGGTGAGGTAACTCGAGTACTCCGGTGCTCCCGTGGGTGTTGGCCCAAGAACCCCTTAAGTCTAAAGGGGTTTGCTGCAAGTCCTCTCCTAAGTGTCCTTTAACTTTAAAATTCCAACCGCGACTTTCCTCGTAGAAGCGAACGGAACTAGTGGTTGTGTTTTCACACTGCCCACGTCCCCCGTGGGTCCCCTGTGTCACTACCTTGGGTGGTTCCTTGGGGTCCCAGCGATTCTAAAGGCACTAGGCCCTGTGTCTAATCAAGTCGTGGTTCTTATACCGCTTACTTAGTATATGGTTTGCTCTCCCCCTGCAGCCTATTGTGTATTGTGCTATTTATTGTTGATTAAATGCGTGTAACTTGTGTGATTTGACCTCTAGCCTTATAAAGAGACTAGTAGGGAGTGTTTCAGAATAAAAACATTTATTTTATATATACCTGGTGTGGTTCTACTTTCATTTGGTCATTCAAGAAATTATAGACTGGAAAAACAAGCTGCTGTACACTCTTTCAAGACTTAGCCTGAAGCCTGCTCTCCACAGCTACCACTAGGATAGCTTTCATTAAAGGTTGTCTTTAGCCTACCAGCAACAGGGGTATTTTGGACTGGTGCAAGGTGCCTACTATAACTAGTGGGCAGCATATACCAGGCCAAATTCTCACAGCAATTGCACAAGACTCTGATGCTGTTGATTCTTGCTTTACCTCATTTGTGTGTTCTTTCCAAAGTTCTATTTACCTCTGGGCGTTCCTTGTCTGTAATCTTCCCTATAAAAGCCCATGTAACCATCGTTCAAGCATGCTCTCTCCTTGAGTAACTCCATGGTGCTCGTTGGATGGAGACCCATTCTTGAATGATTATTAAATGAGTTTGTACTTCGCTCCGCTGTTGATTCCTCCTTACTTGATGAATACCTGTGGCTAGAGAGGTTACACTGCACCAAGCAGATTAGAATTAATCGGCTCCACAAATTGGCACCCAACGTGGGGCCCTATCAAAGGCTTGCAGTCGGACCAGGGGAGGAGATTTGGTCAGTAAGATGAACTTTTCTGAGGGGCACACCACCTGAAGAGATTAGAGTTGCTCGTGGTCCAAGGTGATTTTTCAGCTCTCCGACTCTGATCTTCCTGGCGGCTGCTAGCCTTGACTGGGACTAAGCATGGGCGAATTTTGCGAATCTCGCGTTCGCGAATTTTGCGTATTTGCGAACTTGCAATCCGCAAAATCCGCGAATTCTCACGAATTTGTAGATTTTTTTTTGTGTTCGCGCTGGTTTCTGCCAGTTCGCGAGGGTTTTGTACAATTTCGCGAACGCGAACTTACCTGTCGGGTCGCAAGTTTTGCGAACTTGTTGTTTCTACGTGTCCAGCCTGTTTGGGACACTCTTCTTCATCACTGCCACCCTCTGTCACCACTGCCACTCTCTGACTACTCATGCCACCCTCTGGCCCACCCATGCCACCCTCTGTTTCATCACAGCACCCTCTGGTTGTCCAGTGTACATTATTGTGGCAAAGCAAAGCACACCTTCCCTGCCTCAAGTGACCTGAATTAATTTGGGGCTGATTAATGTGTCATAGAATATTTTTTTAGCTGGCACCTGCTTCCTTAGTGCTTCCTGATTAGTGATCTTTTGCACTTGCTAAGTGCTTTCATTGTTGCAAAATTAGTTACAACACCTGCCCTGCCCCAACTGACAATAATGAATTAGGGGCTGATTAATGTGTCACTGGATTTGAACTTCCAGCCTGGCTCCTGCTTGTCTCCCTTAGCTGTAATTCAGGACCTTTGTGGCATATGTGTAACTATTCTGAGGGTCAGAGCAGGGTCACATAATAGTTGCAAGTAGGCAACTGAACTCTGGAGGGGCCCCTCAGGAAGCACTACAGGAAATGGCTACTAATGATGAGCTTGAACTTTTGAACCTGGTAAGTAGTTTCAGTTTTGCTAAGATCGTATTTCTGCAATTTAGAGCTTATTCGCGGGCCGCGAAGTTAAACTGGGAAGCCGCGAACTCACGCAAACAGTGCGAGCAAGCCATAGAATCCGCTGCTCGCGGATTTGCGGATTTTGCAGGAAATTCGCGAATCTCGCGGATTGCGAATTTACCGAAAATCCGCAAAATCCGCGAGCGGAACGGATTTTCCGCCCATACTTAACTGGGACCTTCGGACGGTCATTTTTGGATCAGGGAAGCTCGTCAGGTGGGAGTTGAAGACTACATATGAGGTAAATCTGTATTGAACTGGTTCATTTGTTTAGGATTTGTTTTGTATCTGCCTTGGCCTTTGTTTGGTATCTGTTGGAATCTGCTTGGCAAATATGAAACTTAGACTTTGTTTTCGGACTTGCTATTTGTTTTGATTAACATTTTTTCTTACAGGTAAATGTGAGAATATTTTTTATTTCTCTCTGTTCATAAGTTTTTTTAATATTATATAACATGCCTGTGATTCGCACTCTTTGGAAGTTTTGTTGTTGCTGCTGCAATAAGCAGAGCATTTTGGAAGCAAGTCAGCCGACTGAATTTTGAGATGTACATCAAATATGGTATCTGTCCCATCATGTACAGTACATTATAGAACAAATATACAAAAGGGGATCCCCAGTTACACTGGCCATTAGAGGGAACCATGGACCCTCACAAACTCAAGTATTTAGAGAAACAAAGAAACAATTGTTTAAAACACTTCTTTTTAAAAAGGAAAAAGGTTAAGCCAGCTATGTTTGACAGTTTGCGTATGTGGAGGAAAGAAGTGAAGGGGCGGCAGCTCAAGGCAGAGAAGGTACAAAGGAAGCAGGAAAGGAAGACAGAGTATCAGAAGTATAAGGAAATGAAGGATAGGGAACATCAAGAGAAAAAGGAATGTTTACATAGAGAGCATATATTATTAATATCTAAACAATATATAGTTAGACCAACCGTAGCAGTTCAGGTCCACCAAGAAGACGTGGACTCAGATATTGATGGGTTGTTGATAGAATGACTCTGCCCCATATGTACCCTTAACACCTCTTCCCCATGGACCACCAAATGTTGTTCCCCATGTACCCACGGCTCCCCCTCCTTTGCCCGCGGTTGCCCAGCTCCCTATTTTCTAACCAGTACCGGTACATCCCTTACCCGCCCATCCCTGGCCCCTGCCCCTGAAATGATTGATGATCCGGTACTTCCTGTATCTGTCTGCACCCCTTGAATTCTTCATTCTACTGTACCTCAGTTTCGTCAGGACAAAATAAGATTGATGGTATTAAGTTGGTTGAGTGATTTAGAAATAGAGGTTAAAGAAATGATTGTATCAGATACAGAATTTTTCTGAAGGAGAGCTCCTTTGTCTCATAAATAAGCTTCCCATCAATTTATGGTTCAATGGGAGATGACTACAGGACAGAATGGCCCAGATGATCTTAGAGCTATTAATCGCCAGTGTCAGATAGGGGCCATCCCTGTAAGTAGAGTTAATATTGGTATAGCAACGATAATGGGATATCGTAATGAACTCTTTCCCTCTCCCCGAATAAGACCTATGAGGGAAGATGCGCCACAGTTCAATCCTGAGAGAGGGAATGCAGATAATGATGACCCTAATAGTCCCAATGCTAGAGCCCATTTTTTTGTATAATTGGATATATACGCCCTGGAAAAGGACGGATGTAGTCACTTTAAAAGCTTCCTTACCAGACATACGGAAAAATCCTAGAGGATTTTATGATGATGTACAGGTAGCCATTGATTCCTGTATCATGACTTTAGCAGCTATTGCCCTATTTCACAATACCTGAATGTTAGTGCAAGGGTCTCCAACATTTTCTGTAACAAGTCACTAGTGATGAAAAAGTGACCACCCCATCCTAGAGTATCAGTAGTGATCACATTGGTGCATTAGCTAGGGTTTCCAGCAGTAATGAAAAGAAAAAAAAAGAGGCTTTGAGAATTTGAACTGAAATATTACATGGGCACTAGATACAAAAAGTAGCGGCAATAATCCCTTGCACCAAGATATAATTATGAGTAATAAAAAATCTCCAACTGAAATAATAGCTGTAAGTACATTTTTAAAATGTCAATTATTTTTCTGTAGACATCAGTTTATGTGTTGTGAACATACAAAAGAAATGTGGTCTTGAATGCATGAGGTTTGTTTTTTAAAATACAGGTTGGACTGCACACAGGAGAGCTACTCACACACACACACACACACACACACACACACACACAGGAGAGGTACCTGGTGATTTACTGGTAGCTCATGAGCCACTCATTGGAGACATAGCAATGCAGCAGAAGGTTGCAAACAGACTACAGTGAATTTATTGCATCACTTAGCCTCCTTGGGACAAAGCATCTCTTTTCCAATTACAGTATTGTCAACAGAAGGTTACCTATTAAGGTCTCCTCCTGTCGAAGGGGGTAAGATGCTACACCAACAAAGGATATAATTGGTGCAGAATTTGCAGAAACCACTGACTCGATCTAATATCTGTGTGTTTATTACCAAATGTTTCACTAATTACAAAACCCCAGCTTGCTTTAACATTAAAGCACGTATGCGTGCTGCTTCCTTGGACAAATCAGTTTGAAGCTGTCTTTTTGTAATTGGAAAACATGCTTTATGTAATGCTCCTGTTTTAGGGAAAACCTGATTATTACAAATTAGTGCATGTAAAAGAGGATTGCAGCTTGGCACGGTCCCATGTAGGAAGGAATAGGTCATGTGCACATTTCTCCTCCACATAGGACCGCACTGCGATAAAGCAACCTGAAATGTATATTTAAGGTCACAATTTGACAGTTCTGGTACCACATTTAGTGGATATCTAAAAATGAATAATTCAGACCCAGCATCTGACCAGTGCGATATTAACAGGGTATGAGTTGAAACTTTTTGCTCCAAGCATCACTCTGAAATGCTGTAACATTTTAAATCCAGCCACTGTACTGCCCCTTTCTGAGTCCCAATAAGATGAGAAGCATGCTTGCATATTTATTACTGAGAAGGAGACTAAGGGACGGGTAGACCTGACACATACCCCTGTATCTGACCCACCAGGGGAACTGTCCGTGGATGGTGCATGTTACAAACTACCTGATGGCTCTAGTACAGCCGCCTATACAGTTACTCCCTTGAAATCTGTGGTTGAGTTATGTAAAATACAACAAATGTCAGAGAAATCTGTGGAACTGACAGCTTTGACTAGAGCCTGTAAATTAAGTAAAGATTTGACTGTAAATATCAATATATATGCCTTTGGAGTTGCTCACTCATTCGGACGACTTAAAAACAAAAGGGGGCTTTTTGAGTTTGCATGGTAATACGATACAGTATGGGGAATGAATAGTAAAGATACTGGATTCCTTGATGTTACCATAAAGAGTTGCTATTGTTAAATGTTTTATCCACAAGAAAATTATAAGATGATGTAGTACAGAGAAATACTTTTGCCAATGAAACAGTTAAACGATCAGCCTATTTAGAGTATAGTTTAATGTATATTGTAGGGACAGTTAGATGCACACCATAAGTGACTATGTTTAATCTGACTCTAGATTGCATTAAGGAAAAACAGGAAGAAGCTACAGAGGAAGAGAAAGGACACTGTAAAAGATATGGGTGTCAGGATATGACAGGATGTTGGATAGATCTGTCAGGAAAGCGCATTATTATGTGAATGCTATTGTTACCATGGCCCACAGTTCTGTCCACATCAGTGCTAATGGAATAGTGGCCATGTCAGATGTATAGTTCAATAATCTGATTAAAACGTCTTTAGGATCACTGCACTCGCTTGCGTGACCAAATGTAAAATATAAAAATGGTGGAAAAAGGTAGTATTTCTTTTAGGTGCTCAGGGTGATCACCTCTTAGTCCATGAGGTGCAGTACAAATGATGAACAAAAAAAGGCCTTACTCCGAGTAAGTAATGTAATGTAATGTATGTAATGTAATGTATAGGCATTTATATAGCGCACTACTTACCCGTAGGGTCCCAAGGCGCTTCGACCGCTGCGAAACCCTTCCTGGCTTCCCTGAGAGATGGTCCCTTAATGGGTATCTCCAGGGTGAGACCAGGCAT
This sequence comes from Lissotriton vulgaris, assembly GCF_964263255.1. Lineage (NCBI taxonomy): Eukaryota > Metazoa > Chordata > Amphibia > Caudata > Salamandridae > Lissotriton > Lissotriton vulgaris. The sequence continues at coordinate 12,939,577 of NC_141693.1, read as the reverse complement.
CCCCGGCGGTCTGGTGGGGCCGTTAGTGAAGATGAGGCAAGCTAATGCCCAGAGTTGCCGAGTGTGATCGCTGATCAGAGTGGGCACCGAGGCGAGAGAATTATCGAGTCCGCTGACCCTGGTCCAGAAACCTGCCGCTCCGGGAATCGAACCCTGGTCCCTGGCCGTCCTCTGCTCTTGGGTCTGCCGCCTCTAACCAGTGAGCCACACTACTTCACTAAGGACAGACACTGAGCACTCTCGTTGCACCTTAGTGTGTATTATCAGTCATCAAATCAATCAGCTGTTTTGAAGGATTTGTGCTTTTTCTTTTTTTAAACGTATTCTTATTCACTGTTTATCACAATCTGTCATATTCAATCATATGATCGGTGACACCAATTTACATCAAATCCAATATCGTTGAGTATTTGAATAAAGCGTAATATTTAACACCAAAGCATGGATAGATCCCCTATGCATTTCGTGCATAGCACTTCTTCAGGGGGAATCTGTGAACAAAATGGCAAAGAAAACAAATATGTATAGCTGATCTACAAGAAGGGGAATCTTTTAAGTGCTCAGTGTCTGTCCTTACTCGGAGTAAGGCCTTTTTTTGTTCAATAATCTGATTCCCAGGGTGGCAGATTTCTATTTCAAGAGGTACATGATGTGCCTTACTTATAACACAGGAAAAGGTACCCCGTTTCAGCAAGATATTTTGCACCCCCAGATCTGCCCTTTGAAGGTCTGGCAACCAGTTGAGATGGGTATGGGAGGTCAACAAATGTATAGGGTGTACCAAGATCAAGGACAATCTGACATTGAATTTACCTTTCTAGTTGATTACTGTGTTGACTAAAGATTTGCATTTGATCCATTCACAAGTTAAGGCCAGTCTATCTCCCAGTCTAAAAGGTCCAGGTCACAAGCAGAGCCCTAGAGAGTGTGTCTTTACCCAACAGTTTCAGAGGCCAGTGCAAGTTCTCTTCACCACCCAGACTGCTTTTAAGTGCGCAGGGCACAGACACTGGATCGATGCCAGTAATGTGGAAAAAGCAAGCACTACTTCCTTTGCCATATGATCAGTGGATAACAAGAGGATACCTGATTTTGAATATGATCAGATCACTCATCAAGTGCCTTTTGGAGATGGTGATCTTTTGAAACTTGGTGAAGTGGTGTCTTTGGAACAATAACTTGCTGCCATCATACCTGACCCAGATGAACAGATTCTGTTTGAACATCCTGACATTGTTCAGCCCTGATACAAAATGCGGCCAAGGGCCAAAATAACTACTTTGATTGAAGAAACTATCTCTGGAGAGGTAGCAACCCATGCCGGTGGTCAAGACTGCGAACGTCCAGACCAGTACATAAGCTTGCCAGTAATGTTATGTTATGTTATGTTAAAAAGTATTTATTGAGGGCGCTGCCACTGATTGGTTTCCTGGCGCAAAGATAGACAGAGAACGGAACCTGGGGCAGTGAGAAGAGGGGAAATTAGTGATACGCTTGTCTAAAGAGCCATGTTTTTAGAGCTTTCCTAAATGACATGAGATCCGAGCAGGATCTGATATCGAAGGGGAAGGAGTTCCATAGGTGAGATGCAAGAACAGCAAATCTGCATCCACCACAACGTTTGCGTTTGAAGGCAGGTGTCTGGAGGAGGGCTTGGTGAGCAGAACGCAGATTGCGGGAGGGGGTGTGCCTGATGATGAGATTATCTATGTATTTGGGGCTTTTGCAATGAAGAGATTTAAAGATCATGCAGCCAGTTTTGAAGGAACAACGTTGGGCCAGAGGGAGCCAATGGAGGTCCCTGAGCAGGGGGGATGCCGAATGCCATCTAGGTTGCGCAGTGATCAGTCTGGCTGCATGGTTCTGGACCATCTGGAGGCGCTTCAATAGATATGAGGGTAAGCCTAGATATATCGAGTTTGTATAATCCAGGTGGGACAGTACGGTGGTAATCACCACCTGGATCATGGCCTCTGGAGTAAAAAAGCGTCGCACCTTTCGGATTTTTCTGAGCTGGAAAAAACACTTGGAGACCACTTGACCCCCTTGTGTTTTCAATGAGAGGTCACTGTTCAGGGTCACACCGAGTGTCTTTGCAGCAGGAGTAGGGGTAGGGGCTTTGCCCATGTCAGATGGCCAGTAATGGGTGCCCCAAAATTTAGCACTATCCCCTGTGAGCACCAGCTCGGTTTTCCATGGTTTAATTTTAAGTAGTTTTGATTCATCCAAGTTCGGATGAATCGCATGGTAGACTGGAAATGAGAGATGGAGAGTGTGGAGTTGTCAACAGTGAAGAGCAATTGCAGGTCGTCCGCGTAGTTAAACACTGACACCTGCATGTCTCTTAATGCCTGGACTAGAGGGAGAATGTAAATGTTAAACAGGTGGGGTGACAATGATGAGCCCTGAGGGACTACACAGGTAATGGACTGTTTAGGGCCAATCAGGGTGCCAAGGCGGACCAACTGGGAACGATTCTCCAAAAAGGACTTCAACCAACAGGCTGCAGGCTCCTGATGCCGGCTTGGTTGACACAGTCGATCAATATGTCATGGCCGACCGTGTCAAAAGCGGCCGACAAATCTAGGAGTACCAGGGCCTGAGGAGAGTGTCTGTCAGTGCAGTCATGGAGAGAGTCTAGGACCGCAACTACCACTGTCTCTGTTGAGTGGGCATGGCGAAAGCCTGCCTGATGGGGATCTAGACAGTTTGAGCTCTCCAAGAAATTGGACAGGTGTTTCGCAACATGGGTTTCCAAAACATTAGCTAAAAAAGGGAGCAAAGAGATTGGCCGATAGTTTGCCATGCAGGAGGGATCCGCCCCAGGTTTCTTCAGGAGTGGGATGACTGTTGCCTCCTTAAATGCAAGGGGTACTAAGCCGGATGTGAGAGAAGTGTTCAATAGAGTATAGGCCAGCGTCGGGACGGAGGACAAACACTCTTTGAGGATGTAAGGGGGACATTTGTCAGCGGCTGCCACAGATTTGACTCTTGCCAGTAGTTCTAAGGATTGCTCAGGGGTCATAGTAGGAAACCTATTTAATGTGACCCTATTGGTGGAGGTGTAATAAACAAATGGAGCAGCACCAAGGGAACTAGAAATGCTCTCTTTGATGTCCACGATTTTATCAATGAAGTATGTGTTGAGGGCATCACAAAAGGTCTGAGTTGGAGCCACCTTAGGGTGCTGTCTAAGTCAGTCAGCTCATTTAAGATTAAGAAGGTGTCCTTCGGTCTGTCTGCTGAGTTTAGAATACGGGAGGAAAAATTAGGCAGATTTAGTGACAAGAATGGCCTTCATGTATTCCTTCCTGGTCGTGATGAACTCGGATTTTAAGTCAGGGGAATAACAGCGGCGCCACTTTCGCTCAAGTTGGCGCAAAGATAGCTTCTTAGCTTTTAAGTCTTGGGAGAACCAATGCTGAGCGTCAGCTCGCCGGGCCAGTTTAATATCTTTATAAGGGGCGTGGATATCGTTAGCATTTTGAAGCCAGCCAGCCAGGTTGGATTCGGCAGAATTAATATCAGGATGTGGAGAAGGAACCGTATTATTTAGTGTTTTTATAAATTCTGGTTTGTCAAGTGTTTTCCATTTCCTTGCTCTGCAGCAAGTCAGAGCAGTGGGTAGCTCAGTGGTAGACCAGGTGAGTTTAAACTTGAGGAGAAAATGGTTTGACCAAAGGCAAGGAGTGGTGACTGGGGTTGTGGTAAGCGGGAAGTTGGACCAAATCTGGTCGAGGATATGGCCTTTACAGCGGGTAGGCGAGAGGACTTGTTGGGAAAGGTTCAAGTTTGTGAGGAGCTCAGTGAGCTCACAGGATTGAGGGCCTTCCTAGGGGTCATTGAACCAGTAATTAAAATAACCTGCCAAAAGGATCTTAGTGTGTTCCATGGCTAGGTTGGTGATTTGTTCACTAAACATAAAAGGGAAGGATGGCATAGAGTTAGGAGGTCTATACAGGAGAACACACAACATAGTAGTGTTGGTGGTTTCGAACTTTAAGACTAAGTTGTCAGTGTCTGGCAGGTTAATACTGGTGAGAGTAGTTGTTTTTAAAGAGGAATGGATAATTGCTGCACCCCCCGCCAGACCTGCCATCGGCACGATCTGCATGGATGATGTAGTAGTTTGGGGGAAGTGCAGCTACTATATCTGGCGCAGAATCTGGAGTCAGCCAGGTCTCAGTTAATAAAAGGACGTCAGGGTGCTCTGTGATCAAGAAAAGGGAGATATCCTGCTGGTGTTTAACAAGAGAACGGGTATTTAAGTAGAAGAAGGTCATGGAGCGAAGTTGGGGAGTAGATTTGGCCCGACTAAAACGGTCAGTGCATGGTGCAAAAGGCATTTCTCCAGGACATGTGCAGTCCACCAAGATCCCTAAGTTCTTAGCTTCATTATGAGTGTCTCTTGATATGTAACCGTGGCCATTATTGTATGATAGGAGGTTGGAACGAGAATAAGGGCAGATCCGGGCAGCATGCCTCGCCCCGGGACCTTCGGCGCGCCGCCGGCGCGCCCGCTGCGCACGTCCGCTGCGCTTCCGGGGTGGAGGGACCATTTTAGCCAGTGAGGCTTTGAAGCAAAAGACACTGGGAACTTAATGCTATCTGATAGTGTAATGAGGGAATTTTGGGAGAATTGAGAATACATTGCTCTGTTTCTGGCTGATCGTTACGCTACTCTTTGTTACCTTGGCAATCAAACAACGAATACTACAGTAAGAGGAAGGAAGGTTAAGAAACATACAGGTTGCATATAAAAGATCAGTATAGGGAATAGTGTTAGGTGTTCTTCTGAAATAGGTATTTGTATATAGATTAGGTTGAAATGGGTAGAGTTGTCGATCTGCCATCAAGGCCCTTTGGGAAGGTGTTTTTTGAAATATTAGGAGGAATAGAAGTACTTGCCCCGAATGCCCCCATTAAAAGCTGACAGTTTTGGATTAGAAAGAGAAAAATAGGGATGTTTGTATGTTTTCTATTGGTAGAATTGGGATTTTTTGGTCCATTTTTGAGGCATAAAACATATTACCCTGTTCAAAGCCTAGTGCCCCCTACTTCTACCGCATCTGAACATTATCATTTAAGCTTGTCCGCTCTTAAGGATTCACACCGTCAAATACATAAAATGCCCTTAATGTTAATTGAGCCACACAAAACCTTCACAAAATACCTGCAGAAATACGCCAGGAAAAAGGAGCATGGACTTGGTCAGAATGGTTTTGAGGTATTGTTTCTGCTTGGGGCTGGAAATTATTAACGGGAATAGTGATTATAGGAGTCATCTTTCTCACTTGCTGTTCAGCATGCCGCTGTGACATGTACAGCTTATATAGCTACCTGTAACAGTATCAAGCCTTCCCCAATTAATGTTCATGAATTGAATAGAGAAATGAATTGATGAATATTAATGTACACAATTAATACGTGTAGCTATTAGAATGGATTCAGCGCCGCTAAAAAGGAAGGGCTGTGGAAATGTAAAATCTGATTCTTTCATTTTTTGATTAAGCTGTGCTTCATCCATTTTCACCCCTGCCCTACTTTCAGCCTTGCTCTCTTTTTAACACCGCATCTGTATAAACATGAGTAAAGAATTGCAGGTTGGGACATTGCAGGACATTGCAGGCTGTGTAAACATGCAGATTCAGCTTGCTCAAAGGTTTTCAGGCAAATAGTAAATCCTCAAGTTAAGTCTACTCAGAATAGCATATCTTTTTGTTCAGCCTTAAAACGTAGCAATTGCACAAGACACCGAGGCTGTTGATTCTTGCCTTACCTCATTTGTGTGTTCTTTCAAAGTTCTATTTACCTCTGGGCATTCCTTGTCTGTGATCTTCCCTATAAAACCCATGTAATCATCGTTCAAGCGTGCTCTCTCCTTGAATAACTCCATAGTGCTCGTTGGACGGAGACCCATTTATGAATGATTAATAAATGAATTTGTACTTCGCTCCACTGTTGATTCCTCCTCACTTGATAAGGACCCTTGGCTAGAGTGGTGACCCTGCACCAAGCAGATTAAAATTAATCTGCTCCACAAATCCTGCACACACCCCTCTAACCATGTGTAACTCTAATCCCTGCACGCACACCTCTAACCGTGTGAAACATTAATCCCTACACACATCCCTCTAGTGGTGTGTAACACTAATCCCCACACACACCCCTCTAACCGTGTGTAACACTAATCCCCGCACACACGCCTCTAACCGTGTGTAAAACTATTCCCCCGCACACACCCCTCTAACCGAGTATAAAACTATTTCCGCACCCACCCCTCTAACCGTGTGCAACACTAAACCCTGCACACACCCATCTAACCAAGTGTAACACTAATCCCAGCACATACCCCTTGTAGGAGAGTAGGGTCTGCTTCCTATGGTTACCTCCACTTTTTTTTGTGATTCTTTGGTTTTTCGACTTTAGTCTGGCTGTGGCCCTGCTAATCAGGATCACAGCCTAGCTGTTCTCTCTCTAAATTGTTACCATGTACTTTAGGTACATGCCTAACTTTGTGGAGGCCCTGTGGCCCTCGGATTTTCCCCGGCCACTGTCGGAGGGAGGCCCGGTTAAAAATTTGGGGCTTTGGTTCAGGGAAGATCTCCGATTCTCTGATCACATCATGAGACTTACTGGTGTCTGTTTTGGCACACTTAAGTCACTCAGTCGTTTTTTCCCTCTGCTCCCTCAGCCAGCAAAGGAAATGGTGGTCCAGGCACTTATCCTGTCCCGCTTAGATTACGCTAATGCGCTTTTTTCTAGCATTCCAGGCTACTTAATAAACAAACTCCAACTGATTCAAAATGCGGCGCCCAGACTCTCATTTATTTAACATCTCCAAGAGAAACAGCATAAGGGCACGCCTCCGTGACCTCCACAGGCTACCAGTGGCCCAGAGGGTGCAGCTTAAGGCCCTTACATTAGCACACAGAGCCCTGCACGATTCGGGACCCTCCTATAGTAGGAAACAAGTGTCCTTCTATACTCCCCAACGCTCTTTGCGTTCTGCCTCGCACCGTCTGATGGCCAGCCCCGCTTTCGACGTTCCAGACTTGGGGGCCAGTCACTCTTGGTCAAGGTAGCAGCACTCTGGAACAGTCTCTCAGCTGCCCTTCGCAATACGCAAGTGTTTTTAAGAAACTTCGAAAAACCCACCTCTTCAATCAGGCTTTCTTTTAAGGTTCCTTCTCTCATGCACAAGTCCATATCGCGCCAGGATACTCTAGAGTAGTTGTGCGCATTTTAAGTTCCTTATAACATAACATACCAGATTGGGTATTGGGTCACCTTTGTGAGTCCCTGTATAGTGTACCATATGTAACCCAGGGCATAGGTTCATCCAAGGTCTACCAGGGGCTGCAGCATGTATTTTGCCACCCCTGGCTGGCCCTCCAAACTGACACCACAGGTCTGTTCACAAGGCCTGGGTAAGGTGGTGTAATCACCCCTTACTTAGATATAGTATACCTATATATATATACCTATATATATATATATATACCTATATATATATATATATATATATATATATATAAATATATACCTATATACCTATATATATATGTTGGTAGTTTTGGGGTCATTGACTTCATGCTGGGCGAGGTATGATTCTCATCCTTGCTCCTGCCTCATTGACACCAGGTTCAGGAGGTTGAAACGGTTCGGGGACTGGAGGAGACGGTGGCATTCCTGTGTCATCGGGTTTCGGAGGGTTCATTAGCAGCACAGCTCTTTCTGACCCCGAGCAGTATCCACCAGGCAAGACTCAGAACATTGCATCCTGGTATTGGTAGTCGCCGTGCATAAAGCGACGCACTAGGATAACTGCCATTGGTACTTACCCAGAGGGGCGGAGCAGAGCTCACACCTATTAGGAGGGGCGTGAGAAGTGCCGCCTCCTATCCTGCACATACCCGTGGCGCTGAGGAAGGCTTGAGAGAAGCTGAAATGCATTCGCCGTGAACGGATGATGTGAACTTTCCTTACCTGCAGCACGGGAATAAATTTGCCTTCTCCTACTCCCCTGGTTTGGCCTCTTCACTCTCGTCGTTTGAGGAGGTGATGTGTTTACAGCGTGAACAAGGGCACAACTTGCCAGAAACGCGTAGCTGCTTTCTGTTGTTCAATAAAAACAACTCTGCTGATGTGCTGTGGTCCGTCTCCTTCCTGTTTGCTGGTGTGCTGCGTGATTGCCGAGACACCGAGAGATCAGAGGAGTCACGTGTTAGATATATATATATATATATATATATATATATATATATATACCTATATATATATACCTATATTACCTACTGGCGATAGCCAGTAGGTATATATAGTTAGGATTTTTTCTCTAAGGGACTTTTGAAAATTCTATGTCTAATAACTTTGGCGTTTGTGGACGGAATCGGCTGAAATTTTCAGGAAAATGGCACATTTCGTTTCTGAGCAGCCCCTGAAAATTTGGGGGGGTTTTGTCAAGGGGGGGCCGAGAAAAAGGGGGGTCCCAAAACGCATTTTTCCCATTCATTTTTCCATAGGGCGTTTGGCCTCACTTTTAGCTCGAACGGCTGAATGGATTTGCACGAAACTTGGCAAAATTGTAGGGACTGTTAGCCCGATGTGCCTTTGCTGGGTCTCAATATATGTGCTCCAGTGGATTTTGAGAAATTAACGTTTTAAAAAACAGATATATCTGTGACAGCGTCCCGGGTAGCGCTCCGGTTCGCGTACTTTTTGGCGTAACGGAACTTTGCGAAGCGAAGCTGATTGGCTCTCCGGTGTCTGTCAACATTCTAAACAGTCCGGAGCAGCTGCCATCTTGTCTCTCGATAGGATCGAGAGACAAGAGGTGGTGAAAAACGAAGGGGAAATGAAGGAAAGGGGGCAAGGTAGACCCCTTCTGACCCCCTAGGATTGATGAGGGGGATATTAAAGTGCCCCGCGGGGCAAAAAAAAAAAAAAGAAAATTTTGCGATTTTTCGTCGTAGAGACGCGTCCCGGTACGCGAATCGGGCAGCGAACCGGGCAGCTAACCAGGCAGCGTAACGGGAGTCTGAGGAGAAGCTGATTGGCTGTCAACATTGTAAACAGTCCGGAGCGGCCGCCATCTTGTCTCTCGGTAGGATCGAGAGACAAGAGGTGGGAAAAAAAAAGGTGTAAATGAAGGAAAGGGGTAAGGTAGACCCCTCCTGACCCCCTAGGATTGATGAGGGGGCTATTAAAGTTCCCCGCGGGGCAAAAGAAAAAAAAAATTGCGATTTTCCGCGGTAGAGGCGCTTCCCGGTCAGCTAACCGCCAGCGTAACGGGAGTCCGCCATCTTGTGTTTTTGGAGCGTCCGGTTTGCATACCCGGTAGCGTTCCGGTAAGCGTAACAAGGGGAAAACCAAGAGAAACAGTAAAATAAAATTTAAAGGAATAGATTTCCATCAAACTTGGCAAAATTGTAGGGACTGTTTGTTTGATGTGCCTTTGCAAGGCCTCAAGATATGTGCACGTGTGGATTTTGTCTAATTAAGGTTAAAAAAAAATATATATCTGTAAGCGTGCTCCGGCGCGCTTACGTTACGGGTTTTGTTTGCGCTGCAGAGCTGATACGTCACGGTTATGCGACGGACATGAGGCGTCTCACGTGGCTACGTGATACGTCACGTAATAAAGAATATATTTTACAGCTATAGATATTAGCTTTTAAAAAATCAATGAAATTCACTGAAAAAACCATAGGTTATAGGCATATATAGTTAGGAATTTACAGAAACATACAGTCACTGGATGTTGTCATCAGTGATATCATCAGTGATGTCATTTGAGATGTCATCAGTGATGTCATCAGTGATGTCACTGACCATGTCATGAATGATGTAATATGTGACATCATCAGCAGTGGATTGCGGGTGCGCGATATATAGTTAGTGCAACTAACTATATATGCGAATTTCAATGGTTTTGTGCGAGTAAAATAAGGTTTTGTGAATGCTAATCCCTAACTATATATGGTCTATAACCTATGGTTTTTTCAGTGAATTTTCAAGGTTTTGTAAATACTAATTCCTAACTATATATGGTCTATAACCTATGGTTTTTTCAGTGAATATATATATATATATATATATATATATATATATATATATATATATATATGCACCACACAATTCCCACCACTTCCGACGTGCGGCGAGGAAGGAACTCAGACCACCACAACAATTCAGGCAAGATGTTGGTTTTATTTGCGTTTCACCAGCCTGCAACGACGCGTTTCGGGCTTCGAGAGCCCTTGATCACATTCAGCAAACATTGCGACCGTTATGTTTTTTATACGTTTTTTTACATCAGATGTGCACACCCCCTACACTGAATGGACTGCAGGTCAAATGATTGATAGGCATGAAAGAAAGACTACCGAGTAGATATTCAACTTACGGGGTAATTTACAAAAATGGAAGTTAATAGTTTGTAACACATTGATCTATAATTGAAATTTAAGGCGAGTTAATATTCATTATTCAAATACACCCTTATGTAACAGGATAAATCCGTGTATGTAGTATCTACAATATTGTGCCCAGAGTTGTTATACTATGGGTCAAACTACAAAACCTTAAACAAGTACTACTTTGACCAAATGATATATATCACAAGTAAATTTACCTCTGCATTCATGCATTCAATATAAGAATAGTATAAGTCCTACTAGACCATAAGCAGTGCAAAAAATACCTACGTAAAGTGAAAAATCTTGTGCAAAAGTGCAAAAGGTAATAGATGTAAAGTGTCCAACGTGCAATTTATATTGACAAATTAGCCAATGTTAAAAATTCATAGCTATACATTACTATATACACATAAACATATATTATCATATAGCTCATTATTGAGGTCAGTATTTACCAGTGTCCATAGGACATATGGAAAAATCCATGGAATATATGTCTTGTTATAAAAGTCAATATAGGCTATTTTTAGGACAGAGGAGAGTCATGAGAGTGGGCATATTAGAGAGAATGTGTAAATATACACATGGGCTGAAGACAAAATGCAAATTCGCTACTATAATACACTGTACAATTACAGACATATAAAACCACTATTTACAAAGTTTTTTACACAATTTTTCTACAGATATGTGTACATATCCTCTGAGTTGTTGAGATCCCTCGGCCATTTGCTGTCTAATTCGAGTATAAACTTGGTCTCCAGCTGTCTTAACTTCTTCTCCCTATGACCGCCGCGTTTGGATTTTGGAACAGCGGCAATAACAAAATAAGAAAGGCAATTGATATCTCTGTTATGGCACTTGGCAAAATGCCTGGCCACGGGATAAGCAGCATCATTATGGAGGATGGTTCGCAGATGTTGTAAGATCGTGACATGCACCTGTAGCTTTGTGCTTCCCACATAATTTAAACCACAGGTGCATGTCAGGATGTAGACAGCAAAGTCCTTTTTACAATTAAAATTCTCCTTGATGGATATAGGCGAAGTGTTAAAAGGGGTCTCTTATGTTGACTTGTTACAGCCGAATTTGCAAGCCCGACATGTGGTACATTTTTTAAAACCCTTTGCTGGTTGAAGCCATATTGTCGGGTTTCTAGTCTCTGGAGAGTTTTTGTCCAGGTCATTGCCCATGGATCTTCCCTTTCTGAAAGTCACAGCGGGGGGAATGGATAATCTTTCACCCAGAACATTGTCAGTGAGGACAATCGGCCAATGTTTCTGAACAATGGTTCTGATTATCCTTTCCTGACGTGAATAGGTCAAAATTAATCTGGGATTATCAGAGTTGGTGTTTTCAGGTGTAGACTGAATGGACCCATCTTTGAATAAGCTGCTTCTAGGACGTTCTTCTGCTTTGTTAATAGCTGCATTGATGATTTTATCGCTATAACCTCTCACCCTTAGCCTAGAGCACATTTCTTCAACACACAAGTCATCCTCATCACTACAAATACGCTTAAGTCTAAGGACCTCTCCGTACGGTATGCTAGCGATGAGGTGCTTGGGATGTGAACTATTGGCGTGCAGTGTAATATTGCCAGCCGTGTTTTTCCTGTGTAAAGTACTTTGCAGTGTGTTATGAACAATTTTAAGCTTGGCATCCAGAAACTCTATTTGGGTGGTATGTATATGGGAAGTAAAAGTCAGGTTAAGGTTGTTATTATTGATACTATCGACGAAACACTGTGCGGATGCTGTGTCACCGCGCCGTATGATGAAAACATCGTCGATGTATCGAAGATACAACGCTATATGTATATGAATCAAACAAAAGGCTCCTGCCAAGATACTGGGACCCACAGAGGGGTGGCGTACACTCCGGCGGAGCGTGCCGGTAGTCACAAATCAAAGTCTTTTCCCAAACATCAATAGTACGCTCTCAGGAAATGAGTCCAAAGACACAAATGCTGGAACACAGGTTTATTCCACACAACGCGTTTCGCCTTTCAGCTTGTTCACATGTAAAAAAACCAAAGACCAAACCACATTAATAAAGTTAATTGTGAACATAGGCGAAGGACGAAAAGAAAGTATAACCTTTGCACTCCTTAGCAGAGTATGTCATTCACTTTTTTCACTTCTGTGAACACCCCAGGCTTGGTCAAGAACTGTTATTGATACTCTTTCGTTTGATATTGGGCACTTGCCAGCAAACATGCGACTTGTGGATGCAGTCTTTTTTATGAAACAAGTACATTGAGATGACCTTTTACTCTTTTATTTACAGAGAGATTTAAAACATCTACTTTTCATTCTACATGTGATTTTTCTCGATATACGTGGGCACTTGCCATTGATACTATGGGACATTACTGTAGTCTTTTTATATATATATATGTGTATCTATACTACTATTATAAAGAGAGAACACAAACCTTTTGGCCAGGTAAACCACAGCGCCAATCCACACACCCAATACATCCTTGAAATTGTCAGGGTGTGTAGATGGACATAGGCTAGATAAAATAAAAATAAAACGTAAATTTAAAAATGTAACTTTAAAAACAAAGTAGTCCCCTGAAAGAAGCGCCGGCCGTGGCGTAGCGCTGGCCACGACTTAGCAATGACCGCAACGTGCGTGATGGCGAGGAAGGAAAGATGGCAGCGCCCATACCCAACGTGAGAGAATTGTAACAGTAGTGGAAGAAGGCAAGATTCCTGTAAAAAGCATCATGTCCCGCCTGATAGTGAAGAATCTACCGACCGGAGTAAGTGCTACTGGGATGGGGCCACTAGCAAGGAGGGTCGGGTCGGGTCGGGAATGAAAGGACTGAACGAGGCACAACTGAGAGACGTACTGCAATGGTGAGAAAGCGGCAGCCGAGGAAGACATTGAAGAGTGGGAAATAACTGATAAGTTCACTAGGCTAACGGTGGTATAGCCGAGAGAGGAACACTGAGCCACGCCACGGCGGTATGGTGCTCTTTTAAAGGGTGACAGAATAGGAGATCGATTTATTGTTTGGGATTACAAAAGTGTCACGTTTTCAGCTTTCTTTATAGTGCAGTCAAAGTGAAAAATGTAAGTGCTCTGGGCGGGAGGGGGCCGGGGCAGGAGGGGCCGCAAGCCTGAAATGCTGGCCCCAGCTCCCTTCTGCCCCGGGCAATGCTGGGGCGGGCTGCTAGTATATATATATATATATATATATATATATATATATATATATATATATATATATATATATATATATATATATATATATATATATATATATATATATATATATATATATATATATATATATATATATATATATATGTATGTATATGTATATGTATATATATATATGTATATATATATATATATATATATATATACATATATATATATATATATATATATATACTAGCAGCACACGGAATGAAAGTACAGCGCTGATTGTCAGAACCCGTCATGTGGATTCGCTGATGTGTGGTTCAACCTCGACCCAAAGCGAAGCCCGAAGGTACGCATATTCATCATGGTCGGAGAGGGTCCGATTCTGGAGAGACAAAATGGCTGCCGCGGTGCCGTGGTGCTGTGAGGTTGACGCTCTAGTCGTTTAGCCTCATTTTGGTGCGGAGAGTATGAGCGGGACGCAAGTTCTAGAAACTACGCACTTCACCTGAACCGTTAGAGAAGAAGAACCTGTGTGCGTACTCTGGTGAATTCCTCGAATCCTTAGTTTAAGTATCCTGGTTGTAGTACTCCATTTGCGTTTAGCGCGAGTGTCGAGGAAACGTTGTTACGGCGTATTAATTCAAACGCGTAATAACCTGCCCTTTTTCAAGTCCAAGTTTCCCAGCAGTAAAGAGAACCTCCGAAGAGTCGTCGAAGAGTATAGCGAGTAATGGTGTTTTCCTGTGGAGAAGAAGATCTTCAACGTGTAAGAGAGTCAGTCAGCAACGGAAAGCTAAGTGTCGAATAACAAGTGTTTGGCCAAACTGAAGATATTCGTAGTGACGTAGTTTATATTGTCAAGTGCATAACTCGAACTTCTTGAACTTGTGTGACAAGGGAAAAGAGAAACCTAGTTCTTGAACATTGTGTGAAAAGAGAAACGAGAAATCTATTTCTTGAACATTGAGTGAACATTGAGTGAAAAGAGAAACGAGAAATCTATTTCTTGAACATTGAGTGAACATTGAGTGAAAAGAGAAACGAGAAATCTATTTCTTGAACATTGAGTGAAAAGAGAAAAGAGAAAACCATTTCCTGAACTTGTATGAAATAAGCGAGAAAAGAAGGATTACCAGAACATGCCTCCTAGAGTCAATTGCTTGTGTAAAGACTATCTATAAGTAAAGACTTGTTCCAGGTTTCCAACTCAGAGCAACTTTACAGAACCCCTAAAGCAGCGATCTCGATTAGTTAGCCAAGTAAGTATGTTTAGAAGAGATTAGTTCAGAGGTGACCACAGAATAGTATTAGTAAGGAATTAACCCATTCGCTATTGTCTCCCTATGCAGTAACGACTAACTAGACGAGAAAAACCATATTCCATAGAAGAGAAGCAAGGTCCAGGAAAATATTAAGTGAGTTAGAGTAGAACCCGAGAATATCAGAGTCAGAGTAGTTTTAGGAGGGAAAACTAATGGTGTGCTCCTCTTACAGGTTTCAAATACGCAGACATCCTGAAGGAAGTTGTCTGAGGAAACTTTCCGGACCAGTCTCTTCTCTGTTTGTTATTTTGTCCACACCCCCTTCCCGGAGGATGATGTAGGGAGGTTCTTATAGACCTGCCGACATCGTCTCTTGGGATTCGGGTACTAGCATCTAGTTCCTGAGCCTGAAATCATCTCTGCTCCCGCGCAAGTATAAGTCAAGGTGATTACATATCAGGTAATGCTTGGAGCTCTGACAGAGTGAAGTGCCCAAGTATTTCTTGCACCTGAGCAGAGATGGCCGAAGGAATAGATGTTCAATCGTTAGGGACAATCCTAGACGCAATCCACAAGGAACTGGGGGCAGTAAGGGAAGAGAATCAGAATTTAAAACAAGAGGTAGTTAACGCCCGAAAGGAGACAGCCGAGTTAGCCCTGAGGTTACACAGAACTAGTAGTTTAGAGCGAGAGGCCATGAACCCAGTGTTAGAAGCGACAAACAGGTCAACTACACAAGTCATTCACTCCCTGTCTCCAGTTATTCCTCTAGCCGCCCCTGAAAGGTTTAGTGGGGATCCACAGAAGGCACAGATATTTCTCTCACAATGCTCCTTGCATTTCCTTTGCCGCCCATCCATTTTCCCTGACACGCAGTCCAAAGTAGCCTTCATTCTCTCGTATTTGAGCGGGGACGCGGCGGCCTGGTCCATGCCTCTAGTCACCAGAGAAGACCCGCTGTTGAGGAACTTCGAAAATTTCAAACAAGAATTTCTTCGAATATTTGATCGCAGGAGGATCTCCCAGGTTGTGGACAACGAATTACTTGATTTGCGACAGGGCAATCGAGACTTAATAGCATATCTGGCGCAGTTTAACAAGTTGGTGGTGGAGACGGATTGGCCGGAAAGCAAGCGAGCAGCAGTGTTTTATCGTGGGTTAAGAGACGAGCTGAAGGACGTGTTAGCCCAAATTCCAAATCGCCCAACGGAGATATCGGCCCTCATCGATTTAGTTCTAGAAATAGATTTTCGTCATGGAGAGCGGAGAGGAGAAAAGAAGAAAGATTTCCGAGCGGTCGTTCCTAGATTTGACAGAGCGCGTCCAGAAGGAACACGAACCTCAGAAGGAAACTCCGGAGTAGAACCAATGCAAATCGGAACCATCAGAGGGCCCCTAACGAAGGAAGAAAGAGAGAGGAGGAGAACGAATAACCTGTGCATATATTGTGGTACGAGTGGGCATTTTGTCCGAAACTGTCCGAAGAAGCCCAAAGGAACATTCAAGCCGAAGGAAAACTAGCGGCACCACCCGTGGCTGGAGTTGAACGGGTGGGTGCGATTACTGAAGAGACTCCAAAGGAACACCATGTGGCGAATACCCTACAAGCGGCGGCTCCACATTTGATTCTGTCAATGAGAGTGATGTTCCGATCGACGGTCCTGACCGAAGTCTCCGTAATGATAGACTCTGGAGCGACGGGAAATTTCTGTGACTTGCGTTTTGCGGACAAGGTGGGAATCAGAGCAATAAAGAAAGAGAAGAGTGAGCCAGTCCGCGCCGTGGACGGAACTAACCTATCATCGGGGCCCATCGTGAGCCACACAGAGGTGATGGAACTGATTACCGCAGATGGCCATCTTGAACAGATCCAGTTCAACCTGATCGACGCTCCACAGTTTCAGTTAATTCTTGGATTGCCGTGGCTCACGGAGCATAACCCTACGATCGACTGGAACTCCAGGACCGTTCTCATGGACTCAAACTACTGTTGTGAGAACTGTTTTGTCCCAAGGAATAGCGGAGAAGAAATAAACCCAGCTCATGCCTTGAGTCTTGTGGAGCACTCTGTGTGTGCCATAGACACACGCCAGATCCCGGAGGTGTATAAGGAGTTCGAAGGCGTGTTCAACGAAGTGGAAGCCGAGCTTTTACCTCCACACAGAGCCTATGACTGCAAGATAGATCTAGAACCTGGAGCCAATTTGCCATGCAGTCGAGTGTACGCATTAACCGAGAAAGAACACCAACATCTGAAGGAATACCTGGACAAGTATTTGGCAAATGGTTTCATCCGACCATCACAGTCACCCGTCTCATCGCCCCTATTTTTCGTGCCAAAGAAGGAAGGGGAATTAAGAACATGCATCGATTACCGAGCAATCAATAGGATAACAAAAAATAACAGATACCCCCTGCCCTTGATATCGGAACTATTGGATCAAGTCAAAGGAGCTCAAGTCTACTCAAAATTAGATCTGCGAGGGGCCTACCACCTAGTCAGAATGCGAGAAGGAGACGAGTGGAAGACGGCCTTTCGGACTAGATTTGGGCTATTCGAGTACCAAGTGATGCCCTATGGGCTATGTAATGCCCCAGCTGCCTTCCAGCATTTTATTAATGATGTCCTGAAGGAGTTCATCGACCAGTGTGCCATTGTGTACATTGATGACATCTTGATTTATTCCTCCGATGTGACGAGACACCATGAGCAGGTGAAAGGAGTCTTGAGGAAACTGCAAGAGAACAAGTTGTTCGTAAAACTGGAGAAATGTGCTTTCGATGTCTCCCAGGTCGAATTTTTGGGATTTGTCCTTTCCCCGTCTGGCATCTTAATGGACACGAGGAAGGTAGAGGCAGTAACCACCTGTAAATCTCCAACGAGTGTGAAAGAGGTCCAAAGATTCATTGGGTTTGCCAACTTCTACAGACGATTCATTAGAGAGTTTTCCGGAAGGATTTTACCCCTTACCAGGCTATTGAAGAAAAGAACGAAGTTCGAGTGGTCGGAAGAAGCCGAAGAGGCCTTCCAAGCCTTAAAAGAAGCCTTTACTACTGCACCAGTCCTGCTTCATGCTGATCCATCGGAACCGTTTTATGTAGAGACCGATGCGTCAGACCAGGCGTTGGGGGGAGTCCTGTCGCAGCGTCACAAGAGCACAGGTCAACTGCATCCAGTAGCTTACCGATCTAGGAAGCTGACCCCGGCGGAAATCAACTGCACTATCACCGAGAAGGAACTACTGGCTATCAAAGATGCCTTCAAAGAGTGGCGGCATTATCTGATGGGGACACAGCATCAAGTCACAGTATTCACGGATCATCGAAACCTGAAGTTCTTGAAATCCGCCAGAACACTCACGCCAAGGCAACTCAGATGGTCCTTGTACTTTGCAGATTACGACTTTGTAATTACCTTTCGTCCAGGAGCACAAAATGGGAAGGCCGATGCGCTTTCCAGACTGGACACCGACCCTCAGAGAACGGCCATAGAGGTTCAACCGATCATCCCTGAGAACAAGTTTATTGGGGCCACAGTTTCGATCGATGTCCAAGAGGCCATAGCAGAAAGTATGAGTTCGGAGGTTAAGCAAAATTGGGTTAAGGAAGATCCTAGCAGGAAGATTGTTCGTCAGTTGCCATATCAAGGGGAGGCCTTGTATGTGCCTACAACGGAATTGCAGCAACAAGTGATGCGTGAATGTCATGACGATAAGCTGGCAGGACACAAGGGAGAAAACAAAACCGAAGAGTTGATAAAGAGACACTATTGGTGGCCTGGAATGTCAACAGATATTGAGAGATATGTTAAGGCTTGTGAGGTCTGCGCTCAGGGAAAATCTGAACGACAAGCACCAAAGGGGCTCCTGCAACCCCTACCCACCCCTCCTTATCCCTGGCACACAGTGACTCTTGATCTCATTACCGATTTACCCTTGAGCAGAGGTTATGACACCATTCTAGTGGTAGTAGATGCCTTCTCAAAAATGGCCCACTTCATAGCATTAAAAGGAACTCCGTCAGCCAAACAAGTAGCAGATCATTTTAGCTCCCAAATAGTCAGGATCCATGGCATACCCAAGGTGGTCATTTCGGATAGGGGTACCCAGTTTGTATCTCATTTTTGGAGGGCATTCATGAAAGGTCTAGGTACTGAAGTTAGGTTTTCCACGAGCTATCACCCAGAGACTGATGGGCAAACAGAGAGGGTGAATCAAGAGCTGGAGCAGTATCTTCGACTATTCCTTCTGAAAGAGGAAATTCAGTGGGCCGATTACTTGTGGTCGGCGGAATTCGCCCATAACAATGCGAGAAACAGTTCCACTGGTTTCTCCCCCTTCTTCTTGGATTATGGACGACACCCAAATGCATCAATTTGACAAATGGAAACTGCAGTCCCAGCTGTCGAGGACCTGGTGTCCCAGATGAGTCAAATCCAGCAAAAGGCAACAGACAATCTGCAAAAGGCTAAGGGGAGATATAAGATTTATGCGGATAGGAAGCGGCGTGCTGGTCCTCCACTGTCCGTGGGGGATAAGGTGTGGTTGAACACAAAACATCTGAGACTAAAAGGAATTCGAAAATTTCAACCACGCTTTATTGGTCCTTACCCCGTGGAGAAGCAAATTAATCCCGTCACCTATCAATTGACACTCCCTCCTAAGCTGAAGATTCATCCTGTCTTTCATGTTTCCTTGCTTAAGAGAACTTCTGCAGACCTGAGAATGCAAGCACCCCCTAAGCCAATTCACCTGGAGACGGGAACAGAGTTTGAGGTAAAAGAAATTCTGGATTCCAAGATCTCCAAAGGGAAACTGTACTACCTCATCGATTGGAGGGGTTATGGGCCGGAAGAGCGATCATGGGAACTGGAAGAAGATGTTCACGCTCCCAGATTGGTTCATTCCTTCCATCAACGCTACCCTTCCAAGCCCAGAGGGAAGGAGCCTGCCTTGTTGGGGGGTACTGTCAGAACCCGTCATGTGGATTCGCTGATGTGTGGTTCAACCTCGACCCAAAGCGAAGCCCGAAGGTACGCATATTCATCATGGTCGGAGAGGGTCCGATTCTGGAGAGACAAAATGGCTGCCGCTGTGCCGTGGTGCTGTGAGGTTGACGCTCTAGTCGTTTAGCCTCGTTTTGGTGCGGAGAGTATGAGCGGGACGCAAGTTCTAGAAACTACGCACTTCACCTGAACCGTTAGAGAAGAAGAACCTGTGTGCGTACTCTGGTGAATTCCTCGAATCCTTAGTTTAAGTATCCTGGTTGTAGTACTCCATTTGCGTTTAGCGCGAGTGTCAAGGAAACGTTGTTACGGCGTATTAATTCAAACGCGTAATAACCTGCCCTTTTTCAAGTCCAAGTTTCCCAGCAGTAAAGAGAACCTCCGAAGAGTCGTCGAAGAGTATAGCGAGTAATGGTGTTTTCCTGTGGAGAAGAAGATCTTCAACGTGTAAGAGAGTCAGTCAGCAACGGAAAGCTAAGTGTCGAATAGCAAGTGTTTGGCCAAACTGAAGATATTCGTAGTGACGTAGTTTATATTGTCAAGTGCATAACTCGAACTTCTTGAACTTGTGTGACAAGGGAAAAGAGAAACCTAGTTCTTGAACATTGTGTGAAAAGAGAAACGAGAAATCTATTTCTTGAACATTGAGTGAACATTGAGTGAAAAGAGCAACGAGAAATCTATTTCTTGAACATTGAGTGAACATTGAGTGAAAAGAGAAACGAGAAATCTATTTCTTGAACATTGAGTGAAAAGAGAAAAGAGAAAACCATTTCCTGAACTTGTATGAAATAAGCGGGAAAAGAAGGATTACCAGAACATGCCTCCTAGAGTCAATTGCTTGTGTAAAGACTATCTATAAGTAAAGACTTGTTCCAGGTTTCCAACTCAGAGCAACTTTACAGAACCCCTAAAGCAGCGATCTCGATTAGTTAGCCAAGTAAGTATGTTTAGAAGAGATTAGTTCAGAGGTGACCACAGAATAGTATTAGTAAGGAATTAACCCATTCGCTATTGTCTCCCTATGCAGTAACGACTAACTAGACGAGAAAAACCATATTCCATAGAAAAGAAGCAAGGTCCAGGAAAATATTAAGTGAGTTAGAGTAGAACCCGAGAATATCAGAGTCAGAGTAGTTTTAGGAGGGAAAACTAATGGTGTGCTCCTCTTACAGGTTTCAAATACGCAGACATCCTGAAGGAAGTTGTCTGAGGAAACTTTCCGGACCAGTCTCTTCTCTGTTTGTTATTTTATCCACACCCCCTTCCCGGAGGATGATGTAGGGAGGTTCTTATAGACCTGCCGACATCGTCTCTTGGGATTCGGGTACTAGCATCTAGTTCCTGAGCCTGAAATCATCTCTGCTCCCGCGCAAGTATAAGTCAAGGTGATTACATATCAGGTAATGCTTGGAGCTCTGACACTGATACAGGACTGCGCTGACCTTCGGCACTAATGTTCACTCTGGCAAAGCAGAGCAGGTGACTTTCAGAACGGGCCTCTGCCCCACTTGGGAAATTAATTGCTGACATTTAAAGCGAGGAAATAACTAACCCACTGGGAAAGAATGCATTGCACTTCAATGCCCAGGATGCAAGAGTGTATGGCCACGCCCACTTGCGACGGCAATTGACTATTTAGTGAATGCTTAAACAGTGTTTCCTTTGCTTTACAGACACGCCACTGAGGAAGGGATTCTAATATCCCGAAACGCGTTTGGCGCAAGATAAACTTTGGGGGCTGCTTTGAATTTTTTTCCTGTTTGCACAAAGTGAAATAAATGAAAGGTGCTTACTACTTCCGTGTGGCTTCACTCCGCTTTGGGTTCTCCTGTTTGTTGGATATATATATATATATATATATATTCCTCCCGAATGCCCCTGAGCTCAGAGACGCCACTCCACAGAGGAACAGGAAACTCCTTTTATTAATTCAAACCGGCTCACTTTCCAACTGATTCGTTTGTCCCTTACGCGTTTCAATGCACCTGCATCTTAATCATAGGGTGGGGAAAGTCACAACACACGGAAGGACTACAAACATATTTTGACCCTGTTCAATTGTAACCACCTTCCACTCCGTGGTATTCTGGGTATTGTAGTCCCAATTGCTACCCTCCGGTGGGGTCCGTGTAATTGTCCTTGTTTTTAAACCCCCAAATGTTTTCCTCAATGTTTCTGGCCCTCCAGTGGGCTCCAGGAAAATGCTCCGGTTTTTAATGACAAATCCCTCTGTGCTGAAAGGTGGCTGTTGTCTTTTGAACAGCCACACAGATCTGTCTGCTTCATCAGGCAGTGCAATCTCCCACGGCCGAGGCCGCCGTGTCCAAACATTCCCCCCAAATGCCCCTGAGCTCAGAGACGCCACTCCACAGAGGAACAGGAAACTCCTTTTATTAATTCAAACCGGCTCACTTTCTAACTGATTCGTTTGTCCCTTACGCGTTTCAATGCACCTGCATCTTAATCATAGGGCAGGGAAAGAATTGAGCCACTTCTGCCAGGGGAGCCATGTACAAGTTAAACAGGGTGGGACTCAGGGCAGAGCCCTGGGGAACCCCCTGTTCTAGCATCACACTGTCAAAAAGAAAAGTCCCTCTGTTGGTGAGAAAGGCTTTCAACCATCCCAGCGCCTTTTTGGTGACCCCCGCTCTGTTTAGACACTGTAGCAGGATGGAATGCGCTACAGTGTCAAACGCGGCACTGAGGTCCAGCATGATGAGAGCCATAGTCTTGCCCTCATCAGCTCCCTCCCGTAGGGTTTCAGTAGCTCTCAGGAGAGCTGTCTCTGTAGAGAAGCTTGATCTGAAGCCAGATTGTGATATATGAAAAGCATTTTGGGCTTCGAGATGGGCCAAAAGTTGGACATTCGCAACTTTCTCAGCTGATTTTGCTAAATAGGGTAGCAAAGAGATTGGGCGAAGATTCTCCAATATGTCCTGACTCATATTCGGCTTTTTTTTAATAGGGAGCACTATACCTTGTTTCCATTCAGTGGGTAAGCAGGCAGTAGAGAAGGAAACTTGAAGCATGTGTCTAAAATGGGGTTCTAGCACAGAGAACGTTTCAGCTAGGATTTTAGGTGGCGCAGGATCTAGAGGAGAACCCGATTTAATGCTTTTGCACATTTTAGCCAGTGTTTCAGAGGGAGGAACAGAGAATGAGCATAAACATACTAGAGTACGCGTGAGGTCTTCGTTCTCTGTAAATTCAATTCCCGACTTTATATTGGTGGAGAAGCTGGCATAAATGTTAGTGATCTTTCCTGAGAAATATTTGGCAATGTTATTACAAGTTTCCACTGAATCACTCTGAGAGGAGGGGTTAGAGTCAATTAGAGAGATTTCTTTATAGATTTGATAAAGCTCCTTAGAGGAGTTTTCCGCTTCCAAAATTCGGCTGTTGTAGTGAGCTGCCTTGGATAAGCGTATTTTTTTGTTATACTCTCTTTGCGCTGCTTTATACTGGGCTTTGATTTCTGGGCAAAATTTGTGGCGCCAAGCCCTTTCGAGTTTTTTACAAGCCGTCTTCATAGTTTGAAGTTCTTGACTAAACCAGGGAGCCGTTTTTTTTGTTCTCATGGCATTGGTCATGGTGGGAATTGGGGCTGTAGCGTCAAGGGCCTCAGTGATGCAGTTCTGAAAATGCTTATGTGCTGTCTCACAATCAGTTCCACTAGGAGGACCTGCATCCTGAACAATTTTGATGAACAAATCCACCGAGAAATTCTTCCATTTCCTTCGTTTGTAGCGTTGAGATTGTAGAGGATAGTGCTCAGTTCTATCAAGTTGGATTATTATAGGGATGATATAGTGAACAGACCATGGTATAGGCAGGGGAGGTAGGGTCTGAGCTCCCTTCCAGTTCCCAAAAACAGGGTCTAATAGATGTCCTAATTGATGTGACGGCTCGTTATTTTTTATTTCCAGCTGTACAGAGAGTAGCTC
This sequence comes from Lissotriton vulgaris, assembly GCF_964263255.1. Lineage (NCBI taxonomy): Eukaryota > Metazoa > Chordata > Amphibia > Caudata > Salamandridae > Lissotriton > Lissotriton vulgaris. Next base: position 12,915,780 of record NC_141693.1, on the reverse strand, counting down.
AGATTTAATTTTGATAACAGCTTGGTTTCATACATCTATTGGCATCAACTTTACTGGCCTTTACCCTCATATGAGAGGTACGCCAAAGTAACCATAACTGTGTCATAACCAGTGATTTGGCCTTTACCCCATGCTCGGGAGGTACGCCATACTTTTGTGTCTTTATTTACATCATGTATTACATACGGTGTTGTATACTGACTATGTAATGTTCTGCTGAGGTGGAATTCCATTTCTGATGAGGTCACGACATGCAGAATTCCTATACAGTGTATACTGGCTGATTTGCTTCGCAATACTGATACTGTACTGTTCATATTATGATGTACCATATATAAAAATTTTATAATTTCTTTATGGCATATTATTTAAGATTTACACTGCAATATGTCCTGACACACTATTATGTGTATCGAGTTAGCTTGTGCCCATATCGTGCACAGTCCTACTCCAATAACCCTCAGGGACTAGAGAACAATCTGAGTCTTTCCTCTAGTTCCATACGCGTGCCCAGCGTCACGTGGTACCGTTGCCTAGGTAATTTTACTATCAGGAAGTTGGGCTCGATACTGAGAGTTCGCGTGGCGTTTCCAGTCCCGATTCATTCGGCACGAGTGAGTAGTCAACCCCCACCAATGCCACCAGTGGTATCCCCCCGCCACCAGCTGTATCCCTCCATAACCTAAGTTGAGTTTCACTCATGGACAGTTATGACAGTTTCCCGCACTTTTTCCCTAACAGAATTACGGAGTTACATTACCCGCGATTCAGAGGCGGATATGTTCTGATACCGCATTACCGACGGTAAGCCCTTGACATTATGCAATTATGTTAAGGTTGCACAGTTTTCTGTGTTTTTCTACTTGTAATAACACACAGTAATTAGTTTGCCTGTTTATTTTCAGGCACGATTGTTCGACTGGCCCCTTTACATCCTTGTCAACTAGCGCCTTGAAAATTCACATAGCAGGTAAGCCTGTTTCACCTATTGCCGATGTGACTTCCACATCGCACACGGCCCATGTAATTTGTATTTTACGTGTTTCGTTACAGACACGCACTACAACCCTGCGTGATGACATCGCCTGTCCCTTTAACACTCTAAAATAACTACTCTATGTCTTGATCTTGAAGGTGACCCCCACCTCTCCACGTGCCAGTTTTCTGATCATAACGCTCCGGTCACTATTTCTAGAACGCATGTGGATGTATATCGATTTTTTCATTCTTTAATTGTACCAATGTGCCACACTAACCATGTTCTATTATGGCACCACACGTCCACGTCTGTGGAGTAATTAATATATATAGACAGCGATTATCTTCTAATTAACCATTGTGTAACTATATTGGTCCCACCTAGGGAAGAATAATACCCCCTTGAATAATAATATTTCCATTTATACACTTTAATTAAGTTGCCTGCCCCTTCCTTTCTGGTCCTGAAGAAGACCCCACAGCAAGGGCACGACTAACCCCTGCGTTGATTAGAGGGTCGAAACGTCGACAACCACCTTCCTTGTGTCAACTTCACGCCACCATTATAACATTGATTGTATTTTGTGAAGTATGCTGCCTTCATTTAAACGCCGAATTTTGGGTCATTTTGTTTTGTATCAAATTGTCAATATAGTGTTGCTAATTGACTGATTTTACTGTCACCAATACCTTTCATCGTCACATCATCACTTTATCACCACTTCCCTCCCCTCGCCTTCCTTGGGGCACTACACAACCTACAACAGTGTTTGATACATTGTTTTGTATATTCAATATACCTTATCCCATCGTGAATTAAGGTCTGTGTGGCTGTTCAAAAGACGACAGCCACCTTTCAGCACAGAGGGATTTGTCATTAAAAACCGGAGCATTTTCCTGGAGCCCACTGGAGGGCCAGAAACATTGAGGAAAACATTTGGGGGTTTAAAAACAAGGACAATTACACGGACCGCACCGGAGGGTAGCAATTGGGACTACAATACCCAGAATACCACGGATTGGAAGGTGGTTACAATTGAACAGGGCCAAAATATGTTTGTAGTCCGTTCCGTGTTTTGTGACTTTCCCCGCGCTATGATTAAGATGCAGGTGCATTGAAACACGTATGGGACAAACGAATCAGTTGGAATGTGAGCCGGTTTGAATTAATAAAAGGAGTTTCCTGTTCCTCTGTGGAGTGGCGTCTCTGAGCTCAGCTGCATTCGGGAGAAATGTTTGGACACGGCGGCCTCGGCCGTGGGAGATTGCACCGCCTGATGAAGCAGACAGGTCTGTGTGGCTGTTCAAAAGACGACAGCCACCTTTCAGCACAGAGGGATTTGTCATTAAAAACCGGAGCATTTTCCTGGAGCCCACTGGAGGGCCAGAAACATTGAGGAAAACATTTGGGGGTTTAAAAACAAGGACAATTACACGGACCCCACCGGAGGGTAGCAATTGGGACTACAATACCCAGAATGCCACAGATTGGAAGGTGGTTACAATTGAACACGGTCAAAATATGTTTGTAGTCCGTTCCGTGTTTTGTGACTTTCCCTGCCTTATGATTAAGATGAAGGTGCATTGAAACGCGTGAGGGATAAACGAATCATTTGGAAAGTGAGGCAGTTTGAATTAATAAAAGGAGTTTCCTGTTCCTCTGTGGAGTGGCGTCTCTGAGCTCAGGGCATTCGGGAGGAATATATATATATATATATTCCCTGAAAAAACCATAGGTTTCACACCAGTTATAGTTACCTGGAAAATTTACTGACATAAAACCATTGAAATTCCCACGTTATAGTTAGTTGGACTCACTATAACTTGCGCGCCTGCAATCCACTGCTGATGACGTCACATATTACATCACTCATGACATGGTCAGTGACATCACTCATGACATCACTGATGACACCATCCAGTGAATGTGTGTCTTTCAGAAAAATAAATATGTTTTATATATGTATTTGTAAAGGACGATGGAAGAATAAATGGTTAAATAAGTGTGTAAATTGATGTTTTTTTAAAAAAAGAATTGATTGGTTAACTGCCTTATTAAGTGTATCTTAGTGAATACATATATTAGCGAGTAACTTTTAAATATTGTAATATATGTATGAGTGTTTCACTTTGTGTATAAGTGACTGCATGGGTTGGTGACTGACTCACTGTTTGTATGTGTTTTGAAGACAGCATATGTGCAGGACTGTATGGGTGGATGAGTGTGTATATGTGTGTGTTAGTGAGTGAATGACTGTCTCACTAGTGTCTTTATCAGTAACAAGATATGTTTTAATCTAGTATATGTGAGTATTGATGTATATAAGTGAGTATATGAGAGAGTGAGAGATTGTAAGAGTTCCTGTTTAAATAAGTATGTGTTTCCATAAGTGATTGTTTAAGTGAGTAAGTATGTGTAAGTTTACTTAGAAGTAAGGTGGTAGTGTGTGTATAGTTGTATATGCAAATAAATGGATGTTCAATAGTTTATTTGCATGTGTGAGTAACTTTTGGATGACTATCGGTGTTTAACAGGATGTATAGGTGTATCACTACATATGATGAGTGAGTATATGTATGAGCGACTATATAGAACTGTTGGTGAATGAGTGGATGTGTATATAGATGGTGGAATTACTGAATTGGTTGTTGTAACTGGTATGGGTATCTCCATTTTTTTGAAAATGTTAGTTTCTATTTTTGAATATGTGTTTCAAGGGTTACATTACACTGAAAGGATATCTGTCACTTTCTCACAAGGATGGTGTCATCAGTGATGTCATGAGTGATGTCACTGACCATGTCATGAGTGATGTAATATGTGACGTCATCAGCAGTGCATTGCAGGCGCGCAAGTTATAGCGAGTCCAACTAACTATAATGTGGGAATTTTAATAGTTTTATGTCAGTAAAATTTCCAGGTAACTATAACTGGTGAGAAACCTATGGTTTTTTCAGTGAATTTAATAGGTTTTGTAAATGCTAATTCCTAACTATAAATGGTGTGAAACCTATGTTTTTTTCAGTGAATTTCTTAGGTTTTTTAAATGCTAATTCCTAACTATAACTGGTGTGAAACCTATGGTTTTTTCAGTGAATTTCAAAGGTTTTGTAAATGCTAATTCCTAACTATAAGTCTCACTTTATAAGAAAGACTGTTAGCGCTCTAGTTGTTCTTTAGAACACTCTGGGACATTCTGTCATTGGGCTATAGTTGGGCTACATCTGGCTGATATTTGGGCTACATTTGTTTTTTTTTGTCTCTGGTGGCCATCTTTGGGCTACATTGGGCTACATTGGGCTACATTTGGGCTCTAACATATATATAGCCCAATGTAGCCCGATATATATTTTTTCAAAGTTAATTTTCGTAAAAACCACTAGAGCATATATCTTGAAACATAGCAAAGGCACATCGGGCTACCAGTCCCTACAATTTTGCCAAGTTTGGTGGAAATCCATTCAGCCGTTCGGGCTAAAAGTGAGTTCGACCGCCCTATGGAAATTAACATGGAGAAAACACGTTTTGGGACCCCCTTTTATCTCGGCCCCCGCTTGACGAATCCCCCCCACATTTTCAGGAAAGGAGCGGAGCGGAGCGGAGCGAAGCGAAGCGGGCCCCCTACTTTGAGAAATTCGCGAAGATTCGTCCACCGGCGCCAAAGTTATTCCCAATAGAATGTTGCGGATTTCCTATGGAAAGTAGATCCTAACCATAACTACCTACTGGCGACCGCCAGTAGGTAATATATATATATATATATATATATATATATATATATATATATATATATATATATATATATATATATATCGACAGTCACTCCTGAAGAACCACCTCCGAACCAGCAGGAACGGCGAAGCAGGAGACAGACCACAGCATTCAGGAAAAAGATTTATTGTTCCAGATTATTCTGTGAGTAACCAGACATGACGCGTTTCGAGCTAAACAGCCCTTGTTCACATGCAAGGCAAAAGTGCAATGATAGTGCTTATAAAGTGCTTAAAGTGCTCCGCCCACCATTCTGTTTCCCAGTGAGTCACGTGACTCGCATCACAATGGAAAACAGACTATCTCAAAAACATATATATCTACAGGTATGTTGAACTGTCACTGTGAATATTTACAATTCCTGCATCAATGCGCAATGTGTAACAAAGATCTAAAAGCAATATTTAGAATCCTTTTAAAATTATTATACACACAAAAAAAATACATATTCTGAGGACATTTGTCCAAAGGAAGGAGTTATAACTGGATGAATCCAGATAGCAAGTATTCACAGCTACAGAATAGAGCAGTCAAATTAATCGTAAAGAGATAGTAAAAAATCTTAGGGTGGCCAATATATACCTAATCATTACAAAGGAATCAACCTTTGACAGAGAAGTATTGGCATGGCAGAGCCATATAACTAACAACCACAAACATGCTAGGACAAACCATGCCTAGTGTGCAAAGGAGGCTAAGAATAAAGTGCATACTGTCTGTTCAACTAGATTAAGCATATCAAGTTCATGGTATTATGTACATAAAGCACTGAAATATGGAAAAACATTATTATTACCCATGATAAAATCAGGAACTATATTATTTTTTTCTGTCTAAAAAGTGCAATCTTAAAACCATGAAATTCATAAAAAACACATCCAAAAAGAACATAACAGTCTATAATACAAACATTAAATAGTGATAAAAGTGTAAAAAACGTGAAGAGAAGATATATCAACCCCGGATATAAAATTGGGGATGGCACAATATAAGAAAATTCAAAATACACAACACATAAATATGCAAATAAATAATCCTATTATACATATAAAGTGCTATGAACAGATGAGTGTCATATAAACCATGAAAGACAACAGGGAACCTGACTGTCTTTCAACATTAACCAGGATCGAAGAGAGACTCATACTCAAAACATCCGTCCTGTGTTATAAATAGAGTTATACTGAGCAACAGGGAACCTGACTACTCGTGGACACAGGGCAGATAATCCGTACTGGAGAGAACCGGACAGCTCATTTCCACTCAACAGGTATCACAGGGATGGGTACGGGAAGCAAAACATGTATATATATATATATATATATATATATGTGTATATATATATATATATATATATATATATATATATATATATATATATATATATATATATATATATATATATATATATATATATATATATATATATATATATATATATATATATATATTACCTACTGGCTATCGCCAGTAGGTATATATAGTTAGAATTTTTTCTCTATGGGACTTTTGAAAATTCTATGTCTAATAACTTTGGCGTTTGTGGACGGAATCGGCTGAAATTTTCAGGAAAATAGCACATTTTGTTTCTGAGCAGCCCCTGAAAATTTGGTGGGGTTTCGTCAAGGGGGGGCTGAGAAAAAAGGGGGGTCCCAAAACGCGTTTTTTGCATTGAGTTTTCCATAGGGCGGTTGGACTCACTTTTAGCTCGAACGGCTGAATGGATTTGCACGAAACTTGGCAAAATTGTAGGGACTGTTAGCCCGATGTGCCTTTGCTAGGTCTCAATATATGTGCTCCAGTAGTTTTTGAGAAATTAACGTTCAAACCAAGATATATATCTGTAACAGCGCTCTGGGCAGCGATCCGGTCCGCTTACTTTTCGCTTATCGGAACTTTGCGCGCAGAAAGCTGATTGGCTCTCCGGTGTCTGTCAACATTCTAAACAGTCCGGAGCGGACGCCATCTTGTCTCTCGGTAGGATCGAGAGAGAAGAAGAGGTGGAAAACGAAAGGGGAATTTAATGAAAGGGGGCAAGGTATCCCCCTCTTGACCCCCTAGGAATGTTGTTGGGGTTATTAAAGGGTCCCGTGGGGAAAATAAAAAAAAAATGATTTTTCACGGTAGAAGCGCGGCCGCGAACTGGTAGCGAAACGGGAATTCGCCATTTTGTGCTTCGTTAATTAAATTACTAGTTATAAGTGGGTGCGGGAGACGTATCCTAATCCCCTATGTTTCCTGAGGGTGGCTGAGGAGGCTGATATATGTTGATACATCTCTTCCAGCGGCTGTGCGTGAGCTTTTTTTTTTTTTGCTGCGTGACAGTCCGGAGCGGCCGCCATCTTGTCTCTCGGTAGGATCGAGAGAGAAGAAAAGGTGAAAAACTAAGGGGGAATTTAATGAAAGGGGGCAAGGTATCCCCCTCTTGACCCCCTAGGAATGTTGTTGGGGTTATTAAAGGGTCCCGTGGGGAAAATAAAAAAAAAATGATTTTTCACGGTAGAAGCGCTTCACGGGCCGCGAACTGGGCCGCAAACTGGTAGCGAAACGGGAATTCGCCATTTTGTGCTTCGTTAATTAAAGTACTAGGTATAAGGGGGTGCGGGAGACGTATCCTAATCCCCTATGTTTCCTGAGGGTGGCTGAGGAGGCTGATATATGTTGATACATCTCTTCCAGCGGCTGCGCCATCTTGCCTTTTTTCGAATGCCACAATTTTGTCGTGCACGGCAGCCATTTTAGATGCCAGGCTGGTCCCAGGCTATCACCTAACCCTGCGGATGTAGTTTATGGCCCCAGCTGTAGAGAATTCAGACATGCCAATCCTCCTGATTCAGGCGTGTGACTACTGATTTCAGTGCTAGTCTCCCGCCTCCCGATTTCTGCAAGCAAAAACCCGGGGGCATATTACGAACAACTAGCGATAATTTTTGTCTCTAACTTGTTTAGAGAAAAAAATTATCGCCGCACATCGGCGATTTTTATCGCAGATAAACCTTGCTATTATCGCAGAAAAGTCAGCGATATTCATGTATTATCGATCTAATGCTCTTAGCCATGTTATCCACCTCCCATTGGATAACATGGCTAAGAACTGCTCAGGGCAGGTGAAAAGTCAGCGATATTCATGTATTATCGATCTAATGCTCTTAGCCATGTTATCCACCTCCCATTGGATAACATGGCTAAGAACTGCTCAGGGCAGGTGTTAGATTTTGGAGATATTCGCGCTTAGCGCGAATATCTCCAAAAGTTGGTAATAGAAGGTAGCGATGTTAGGGACTGTTTCCAGTCGCTAACATCTTGGCACGCCACTTTGCATGTCATTAGTGATAAGTATCACTGACATGCAAAGCGGGGCCCAAGATGGTCGCTATCTCCTTTTAGCTGTCACTAACTGGTGTTAGCGACAGCTTGGTAATAGGGAAATAATTTTATCTCCGCTTTCATGGCTTTTAAAGCCAAAAAAGCGGAGATAAACCCCCTTGATAATATGCCCCACGATTCCTTGGGGGTTTCAGCTGACAGGGCTTGGTATTGTGTTACATGGTAATTTTTCCATGAAACGTCAGAGGGTCGATGCAGGGGTTCTAGAAGAGGTGATAAACCATTTAAGCCTCATGAACAAGCGCATGGTCTTTTAAAGATTTGTGAAGTACTCGGGGCGGCGGTGTGTGTGTGCCCTCTTTCAGGAGCGGGCGGGGGGGCACTGCCAGCAACTTGCCAGGTCAGGTAGTGTTCAACACGTGCATCACCCTTTCTCTGCCTGCTATTGCGCTCCATGCTTCGGAAAGGTAAGAAAAAGAACGTGCATTTGAGTTTGAAATGTCCGATCCTGCAGCAGCACACTTCCAAAGCCCACACATGACAATAACCCGATTCAAGGCCCCATTCACCCGTTTTTAAAAAAATAGATAACACTCCAACAAAGTAAGGTTATAAAACTTTATTAACTACTAACTTTAACGAACGGAACAAAAACTAAAAACATTTAAACATTTCTCAATACAAAAAGCAACAATGGTTAGAAGCTGTCTTTTGTGCGAATAGTCCCAAGGCAGCACAACGTGCAGAGTTCTGGACGGCACCCAGGTGATGTCGCCTGGGTGCCGCACTGGTTTAGGGATCCTACAATGCTGCTCCGAAAATTGGCGTGGGGCGTCCCGGGTGGGGCGGGGGGAGGCCTCGTCAGTAGCGGTCTGTTGTGCGAATAGTCCCAAGGCAGCACAACGTGCAGAGTTCTGGACGGCACCCAGGTGATGTCGCCTGGGTGCTGCACTGGTTTAGGGATCCTACAATGCAGCACAGAAAAACAGCGTGGGGCGTCCCGGGTGGTGCGGGGGGAGGCCTCGTCAGTAGCGGTCTGTGTCCAGTGTCACATGGCTGACACAACATGTACGACAGGCACCCAGGTGATGTCCAGTAAACTGCCGCACTGGTTTTGGTATCCTACAATGCTGCTCCTAAAATTGGCGTGCGGCGGCCCGGGGGGGGGCGTGGGGGAGCCGGCGTGAACGGGCCTCCCCAGGTGGCGGCCATCTAGCTGAGTTGCGCTCGCTCTTGCGGCCACAGCGTCTCGCTCACCATGTTGTTGAGTCGCTCCCACTCTTGCAGTGCAGCGATAGGCGGCTGCCACATGGCTCTTAAAATGGCGGACAGCTCCTCGGTTTTAGGCCTGGTCCACTGAAATGGTCCTGGGACACTTTGGAACTCGGACGCTTGCCTGCTAGGGCTTGGGCTCCATTCTCGAAAAGCGTCCCCTCAGCCGTGAAGATTGTATAAAAGTCTTGGGGGCCCCCGACTCCCGCAGGCTTCCGGTGGGGAGCGGCTGCCATGATTGCTCGCGGAATGACCACGACGGAGCCACGAGATGCTGGTGCTCTCATGCTGACGCCAGCTTCAGTCTGAATGATCCAGAAACAAGGTGGGGCTTTCATCGTTTGGGAAAAAAAAATGTTCTAAACCAATGAAAAGTGTTATTTTTAGGTCATATGACCAAGCCTTCCATCTTTAGGAAACCAAAAGTAAAATGAACCAATGAAAAGTTTTATAAACAAGTCACATGACCTGTTATGCGGCATAGGGCTACAAAAAGCGTAGAAAATCCGTTGGCACGTGAGGCGGCGTCAGTAGCGGACCGATGTGCGAATAGGCCGAAGGCAGCACAACGGGCCGAGATCCGGATGGTACCGAGGTGGTGTCCAGCAAATTGCCGCACTGGTGTGGCCATCCTACAATGCTGCGGCGAAAGACGGCGTGTCCAGCTGAGTTGCGGTCACTGTTGCGGTACAGTGACTCGAACGCGCCGAGATCCGGATGGCACCGAGGTGGTGTCCAGCAAATTGCCGCACTGGTGTGGCCATCCTACAATGCTGCGCCGAAAGACGGCGTGTCCAGCTGAATTGCGGTCACTGTTGCGGTACAGTGACTCGAACGCGCCGAGATCCGGATGGCACCGAGGTGGTGTCCAGCAAATTGCCGCACTGGTGTGGCCATCCTACAATGCTGCGCCGAAAGACGGCGTGTCCAGCTGAATTGCGGTCACTGTTGCGGTACAGTGACTCGAACGCGCCGAGATCCGGATGGCACCGAGGTGGTGTCCAGCAAATTGCCGCACTGGTGTGGCCATCCTACAATGCTGCGCCGAAAGACGGCGTGTCCAGCTGAGTTGCGGTCACTGTTGCGGTACAGTGAGTCGAACGCGCCGAGATCTGGATGGCCCGATGTTGTGTCCAGCAAGTTGCCGCACTGGTGTGGCCATCCTACAATGCTGCGCCGAAAGTCGGCGTGGGGTGCCCCGTTGGCTTATGAGGTGATGTCAATAGTGGACCGATGTGTGAATAGGTCGGAACCAGCACAAGGCACCAAGATCCGAATGGCAAGTCCTGGATGTTGAGTGCCTCAGTTGAGAGTTCTGAGCAGTGCTTGTAAGACTGTCTGAAGCTTATTTGCACCTGCTGCAGCTTCACTAGGTCCGGCGGAACTTTTTTCCTTTTCCTTTCTGCTTCTTTTCCTACAATGTGTTTCATCTGAAGACACGACCAGGTCCCTGAATGTGTGCAGGGGGACGCTATTGATTGAATGAAAATGGCGGCTTGACACAAAGCTGACTCAAGCGTTACTGTTGGTGCTATACAGACAAAAATTGGTTTTCAGTTTGTACATTCTTCAGGTTTTTTTTTTCCATCCAAGTCTGATTGAGAGTTTGTAGAAAAATGGCTTCAGATTTTCCACATACTACTCTTCAACATTCTTCCTAAATGTAACAATGTGAAACTCACTAGGAGAACGGCTGTTTCTGTTTCCTTTCAAAATGCTGCCACCAATATTTTCTGAATGGAAGACACCATCTTGTAGCATAAAGGGCCGAAAGGGGTTCTGGTCTGGCCGATGGTTGGTGGAGACATTTTGACTATATCTTGGACCTGCCCGGCCTCGCCCAAAATGGCGCCGGTATAAATGGGACTCGTAACTCCTTGCCCGCAAATGTATATCTAGAAAATGTTATTGTAAGTGGCACTGTCGTATTTTAATTACAAAATGTACGTCCACCGATTCCGCAACTGTTAGACACCTTTGTTCTTGTCACCTAATGGCCCGCTCGTTACGTTCTTCTACAATGTAAATGTCTCCTCATCATATACGATTTCAGTTTGCTCCGTGGCCGGCCCACGTGGTTATAGGCCCGTATTTGTATACTGACATTTTCACAATAAAGGTTTTTAAAACAAAACACGGTAGTAGTATTTACATTTGTAAAGTTTTTACTTTTAGTGACTGTTTTCGAATCAGTAAAAGGCAAGTGAAATAAAGCAGTCCAATTACATGACGGATAAAAGGTATAATATGTAGGAACGCAGTAAAGATAAATGGTCAAGGGCAGTTGTGTTTTTCATGTCTGCAACATAAAGTGATCGATAAGAATCTGATAATCAGGCGTATCGGCGACTAAGACAGCAGGCCGAATCTCTTTTACTCAACGGCTCCGTCATGGAAGGAAGAAACGCCCTTTTTCTCGAAAAAGGAATATATTTTACTTGCAAGACAGTTGTAAATTTTCCGGGAAAGTACATTAGCCTGGAATATTATAACATATGTTTGAAAAAAAAATATTGTTCGAAAATAATAAAAAGCGTAATTTTTAGGTCATATGACCAAGCTTTTCATCATTAAATTAACAAAAGTAAAATGAACCAATGAAAAGTTTTATTAACAAGTCACATGACCTGTTATGCTTAAGTTACGCGCTGCGCGCCGCGCCTCGGATCACTTCCGGGTGCGCTAACGCGGCGTGTCATAAAACGCATTACGCGACAACGTAGGTCAAGAATATAGTCTAAATGTCTCCACCAACCAGCGTTCAGAACACAACCCCTTTCAGCAGTCCAAAAAGTTCTGTTAAATGACAACAGAGGGGACAGGCAACAAGAACCATCAGTCAAAGAGGGGAGGGCAAGTTCTTCTCTTCCGGGTCATGTTGGGGCGCTACCGGAACTGATCGAATTGGTAGTCTATAGTGTTTCTGGATGTTTCAGACTAAAGCTGGCGTCAGCATGAGACCACTACCATCTCGTAGCTCCGTCGTGGCCATTCCACGAGCAATCATGGCAGCCGCTCCCCACCAGAAGCCTGCGGGAGTCGGAGGCCCCCAAGACTTTTGTAGAATCTTCACGGCTGAGGGGACGCTTTTCGAGAATGGGACCCAAGCCCTAGCAGACAAGCGTCCGAGTTCCAAGGTGTCCCAGGGCCATTTTAGTGGACCAGGCCCAAAACCGAAGAGCCGGCCGCCATTTTGAGAGTCCTGTGGCAGCCGCCTATCGCTGCACCGCAAGAGCAGGCGCATCTCAACTACATGGTGAGCGAGACGCTGTAGTCGCAAGAGCGGGCGGTAAACAGCTGAATGGCGGAAGAGGCACAGAGTAGCTAAAGCGGGCGGAATGGCAACTAAAACGATAAAGGGGCGCCCCACTACAGCTTGTCTTCAGGTCAAACGGATTGTGGGACAAGGTCCAGAATTGAAGAGTCATCAAAAGGCAAAAAGTTCCGCCGGACCCCGGGAGCCGGCCGCCTATGTCGGGGGCGATCTCAGGCTACACCAGTGCTATAAGACTTGGGGAGGGTGTCGGAGCCAAGCGTCTTCTCCGAGTCCATGGCCATCACACCGCCCCTCAGGGGCCTCCGTCAAGCTGTTTAGGAAGGTAACATATCACATTGTTTTCTAATGCAGTCAGGTCCACAAACGACACTCACTTACTTTGAGAATAGTGAAGCTGCAGTAGGTGGAAATAAGCTTCAGACAGTGTTACAAGCACTGCTCAGAACTCTTAACTATGGCACCCAACATCCAGAACTTATGCTATTTGAGAATGGTAGTGACATCGAAGCATCTCAGGGACCAAAACCATTAACGTACTTTCACGTATGAAAATCTTACTTGGGGAGGGGGCAGGAGCGAAGCGCCCCCTCCCAGTCAGCGCCACCACACCGTATGTTGAAAATCTGAAGCCATCGTTCTACAAAGTCAACCAAACTTGGATTGAAAAATCTAGAAAAATGTACAAACTGAAAACCAGTTTTGGTCTGCATAGCATCAGTAGCAACGCTTGAGTCAGCTTTGTGTCAAGCCGCTATTTTGATTCAACAAAGCACAGGCATTGAAAAAGGCTGAAATTCAGAACTCTAAACTATGGCACCCAACATCCAGGAGCTTGCCATCCGGATCTTGGAGCCTTGTGCTGTTTTCGATCTATTCACACATCGGTCCACTACTGACATCATCTTATAAACCAACGTTATGTAAATAGTTATTTAATAAAATGTTTTACCCTGTTTCTTTGCTGGTGTGTTGTCTATATTTTCAATATTTGCATAGGGTTTGTCGTTATTTTGTGCGGGATGGGTGATGGAGCCGAGCTGTCTTGCAGCCCTCATGGTGTGGAGCTCAGTTCATCTCACTATTTTCGTATTTCTCATGAAGGGTTGTTCCTAATATTTCTATTTTAGCGAGGTCAAAAAGAGATCCAATTAGTGGCCTACTGATTTTGCTCGATTACTTTTATTTTTTTACACGATTTTTCACTATCTGCAAAGACTAAACAGAGTATTGCGACTTTGTGCTTGTTTGTAAATAGAGAATGATCCAAAGAGAACCAATTCTAAAACAGTAAATGCTTGGACAACAATCAATCAAATGGAGAGACAAGGAGGCACGACGGATTACAACGGTGGTAAAGGCCTGCATTAACTACCCTTCAGTATCTGCAAAGAGAGAGTACTACTAAGACAAAAGAGGGGAGGGGGGGGGGGTGCAGCGTTCAAAGCACATCAGCGTGCATAAATACGAAAATGTTTTTATCTATCACGTACTTAACATTTTAAAGCTTTTCATATTTGCTATTAAAAAACCAATGAAATTCACAGAAAAAACCATAGGTTATAGTGGATATATAGTTAGGAATTTGCATTTAGAAAACCTTGAAAATTCAATGAAAAAACCATTGGTTTTAGGCCATATATAGTTAGGAATTAGCATTTACAAAACCTTATTTTACTCGCATAAAACCATTGAAATTCCATATATAGTTAGAAGCGCTAACTATATATCGCGCACCCGCAATCCACTGCTGATGATGTCACATATTACATCATTCATGACATGGTCAGTGACATCACTGATGACATCACTGATGACATCTCAAATGACATCACTGATGACAACTCAAATGACATCACTGATGACATCTCAAATGACATCACTGATGACATCACTGATGACAACTCAAATGACATCACTGATGACATCTCATTTGTCATCACTGATCACATCACTTATGTGATAATACAATGAACCTCTTCAGACTCTAATATAACCTTACATACACTCAGTATAAACAGACACTCACAGACTGTCACTCATCCATGGAGTTACTCACACACCTAGTCAGTCATGCAAAGAATCAATCACACCTCCATTTCCTCAACTATAAAGTTATACACATCTTACTTATTCAAACATATAATAACACATATTTATTCTCTTATATAATCCCTGATACAAGCTCACAGTGATCGATACAGCCACTCACACATTCACTGGCTCTTATGTTCAGTTATTTATATATCTCAACTCTCACATGTATTGTGTTTTACATACGTACTTACTTGCACATGTAGCAATGAGAAATCCATTCACTCACCAACACACCCATGCATAGTCAACCGCCCATATAGCTGTTTCCACATGCACTCTTGAACTCATACTCCTAGTGAATCAACTGCTTACACATCTATGCACAGAGTCACGCACCTCCAAGCCACCCACACACACACTCAGCCTCCCATTCAAATACTTGGGCAACCAATCAATAACCCATATGGCCACTCTTATAGCTACTGATCAACACATGCAGCAGCTTACACAACAACAAACATACTGATGCACAAATTAAGACAGTTTAGTCACTAACCCATGCACTCAGTGAGACACATTTAATCACTCACTCATACAGTCAGTCATGCACCTACTAAATTCTTCATCCAGACACTTATACATCCACTCATTCTTCAATATGTGAAACATATTTAAACTTTACAGACACATACAATCACTGGATGTTGTGATCAGTGATGTCATCAGTGATGTCATTTGAGATGTCATCAGTGATGTCATCAGTGATGTCACTGACCATGTCATGAATGATGTAATATGTGACATCATCAGCAGTGGATTGCGGGTGCGCGATATATAGTTAGCGCTTCTAACTATATATGGAATTTCAATGGTTTTATGCGAGTAAAATAAGGTTTTGTAAATGCTAATTCCTAACTATATATGGCCTAAAACCAATGGTTTTTTCATTGAATTTTCAAGGTTTTCTAAATGCAAATTCCTAACTATATATCCACTATAACCTATGGTTTTTTCTGTGAATATATATATATATATATATATATATATATATATATATATATATATATATATATATATATATATATATATATATATATATATATATATATATATATATATATATATATATATATATATATATATATATATATACTACTATTATAAAGAGAGAACTGTGTCCTTTGAGCCAGGTAAACTCGAAAAGTACACCACCAATCCATACACCCAAGACATCTTAGAAAACCTCAGGGCAAGCAGAAGGACATAGGCTACATAAAAATAAAAAATATACGTTGTTTAAAAATTTAGAAATAAAAAGGAAGTAGTCCCTTGCAAGTAGCGCCGGCCGTGACGTCTACGTGATGACATCGAGAGCGTGGGGTAGAGCGGCAGGAAGAGCGGAGGACAGGCGCGTTTGCAATGGCAGGCACTGTTGCGTCTCTATGGACAGACTGCTGGCAGGTAAGGCGCCCCTTCTGTTCAAGTGTTGCTCTATGGCATTATAACTCGGTATCACTTTAAGTTATTCATGTGTTGCTCTACGGCATTATAATACCGAGTTATAATGCCGTAGAGCAACACTTGAATAACTTAAAGTCATACCGAGTTATAATGCCGTACAGTTATTGTGCAAATAATCTTCCGAAAGTGTCTCAGGCTGCGTGTTTTACCAAAAACTTCCACAAGGAGGCAGACGTGGCCTGCTTTTGTGATTTCTGACTTGACACAATAACAATATTGACCAGTTGCCCGCCAGCGATGTTTACATTACAGGAGGCTAGAGTAAGATCATGAGATGTATTGTAATTCAGTAGTTCAAACGATGAGGCCTGGGGAGCGTGAGGGGAGAACGGGGGAAGATAGAATGGGATACACTGCTGTGATCCGTTCCTTTCATATCGTATATGCTGAAACTATCAGAATAGGTCCTGCAATTTTGTCATGCCCCGTCTAATACATTATTAGTATCACCTCCTCCTTATTAAGCACTTCTCTTTCTTTCTTTTTGTATTTATTTAACACCTTCTTTTCACTTAACTTTTTTGACCACTGACACTGATGTACCTGTACCCACACTCCGAATATAATAGAGATATATTGAGTGTTGTTGACGGGGAGATATGTACAATAAGGGTACATTACCCTCCAAGTATATATAAAATTTCAAGTGCATCTTGACAACTTTGCTGATTACATTATGCCATGATGAACTGTATCTACATGCTTTTACATGAAGGGACATGTATCCATGTGTTGAATTGAGGGTACATTACCCATCTACAGTGGTTCTCTCTCTTTATAATGGGATTCGTTGGAATGAACTAATGGAAACTTTTGGATCAATTAGGGTACAATACCCGTGGTTGATTATTTTGAAATAATACAACTTTATTGAATTGATCTATCGAAGCTATCATACGCTCATCTTGAGAGCGTCACCATATGGGATTCGGGAGAACATACATAATGCCCCCGGGTATCAGTGTGGAGGTATTTTCTGTAACTCCTTTATTTAATTAGGAGATATGGGGCCACAGGTAAACACTTGCGCTAATAGGAGACTTGTGTACATATATCAGCTAACGTTAAAGGTTTTCGCAATATCAAATTTGAAACTTTTAGTTATGCAGGATGCGCTTTTGAAATTATTTCAAATTTTTTCCCGCAATGATGGACATATATAATGATATCCTGGATTAATTGAAAATATTACAATGTTTATTTAAAACTTTATTGCAATGTATGAATTGAATTGTAACACATGATGCAGAATGGTGTAGTATGTTTTTCAGTTTCTATGCATCTTGACCTTTATTTTTACGGAGAGTTGGGCGCAGGTCACCAAATTTGAAAAAGGCATCGCCGAAACGCATTGTTGTGGGCACAATAAAGTGGAATTGTGCTATCCTCTGGTGCGTCATTTGTCATATCTCCGGAGTTCTGGAGGTGGTACGCTTTTAATATATATCTATATATCTATATATATATATATATATATATATATAATATACTAGCAGCCCACCACAACGTTGCCCGGGGCAGAAGGGGGCTGGGGGCAGCATTTGTTGCCCGGGGCAGAAGGGGGCTGGGTGCAGCATTTGAGGCTTTGAAAAATGTCGAATTTAACTGAAAAATCGGATGCCAGCGTTATATTAAGCAGCTGCTTGCCGTAGTGCTCCCCCACATTCTGCAAGAGCAGATTTTTCAGTTAAATTCGACATTTTTCAAAGCCTCAAATGCTGCACCAAGCCCCCTTCTGCCCCGGGCAACAAATTCTGCCCCCAGCCCCCTTCTGCCCCGGGCAACGTTGGGGCGGGCTGCTAGTATATATATATATGTGTATATATATATATATATATATATATATATATATATATATATATATATATATATATATATATATATATATATATATATATATATATATATATATATATATATATATATATCCATCAAGTCCAGGATCCCCAATTGGAATGGCCACACAGAAGCTTAGTAAAAAGACGCTCTTTTATTGCCTCATGCTGGTGAACAACAGGCAGGAAACACTTCAGTTTCATTTGTCGACAGCCAAACGCGTTTCGAGAGTCAGGAAGCTCTCTTCATCAGTGGCTTTATGGAATAAAACAGAGTTGCTGCATTTTCGAGTTTTTAATAGTCAACACCCGCCCTTCACTGGGCGTGGCCGCACTCGGCCTTCTGGGTGTTGTAGTGTCAATCCTGTGTAATCTCCCAGTGGATGCGCACTCCGTACCTTTCTCTAATATTTTCAATCCCATGTGGGTAGAGGTGAAGCACAGCCTTCATTTACCCTGCTTTGTTGCTGCAATTGGGCGCGGGCATACGCTCTCACCTGGATGGCGTCGCTCCCCTTCCGCCTTTAAATCACTGACATCAGGTAGGTGCTAGCGAAGGGTCGTGTTACACGATGGGCCATTACCGCGACCAGGAAGGGCCGCTACAAATCCATCAAGTCCAGGATCCCCAATTGGAATGGCCACACAGAAGCTTAGTAAAAAGACGCAAAGACGCTCTTTTATTGTGTATATATATATATATATATATATATATATATATATATATATATATATATATATATATATATATTACCTACTGGCGGTCGCCAGTAGGTAGTTATAGTTAGGATTTTTTTCAATGTTAAATCTCAAAATTCTATTTGGAATAACTTTGGCGCCGGTTGACGAATCTGCCTGAAAACTTCCTCAAAATGGCCTCGCGGCGTTCCGGCCCTTCCCTGAAAGTTTGGGGGGGATTCGTCAAGCGGGGGCCAAGATAAAAGGGGGGTCCCAAAACGCGTTTTCCCACCGGGCGCGCCACGCGACTTGCGCGCAGAAAGCTGATTGGCTCTGGGGTGTCTGTAAACATTCTAAACAGTCCGGAGCGGCCGCCATCTTGTGTCTCGGTAGGATCGAGACACAAGAGGTGGCCAAAACAAAGGGGGAAATGACCATAAGGGGGCAGAGTAGACCCCCCCTTGACCCCCTAGGTTTGATGTGGGGGCCATAAAAGGGCCCCACGGGGCAAAAAAAAATGTTTTTTTTTTTTATTTTCGCGGGGGGAGCGCCCGGAACGCGCACCAGGGAGCGTACCGGGGAGCGTACCATGGGGAAAAAGATTGACAGTTTTAAAAGTAGCTGATTAGAAAAAAAAATGTTTAGTTGTTTTTTTATACATACACATACATATATATAAATGCATATGCACATACATATATGCATATATGTCTATATGTGTGCGTGTAGAGAGAGGTAGAGAGGTAGAGGTGTAGAGGTAGAGAGGTAGAGAGGTAGCGGTAGAGAGGTAGAGATTAGTAGAGAGAGAAGAGAGAGGTAGAGAGGTAGAGAGTAGAGAGTGAGTAATAGAGAGTAGAGAGTGAGTAGTAGAGAGTAGTAGAGAGCAGTAGAGAGAGTAGCAGAGTGAGTAGTAGAGAGCAGCAGAGTGAATAGTAGAGTGAGTAGTAGAGAGTAGTAGAGAGTGAGTAGTAGAGAGTGAGTAGTAGAGAGTAGTAGAGAGTAAGTAGTAGAGTGAGTAGTAGAGAGCAGTAGAGAGTGAGTAGTAGAGAGTAGGAGAGAGTAAGTAGTAGAGAGTAGTGGAGAATATTCCAAAGTTTGGCACAGCACCACTTTCACAATGAGTCCAATCAAATCATATCACTTAGAGTACTTATTGAAGCGCTGAATCTTGGTGTATATTCAAATGCTTTTATTTTCCTTAAGTTTATGTACCACAGCCAGCCGAAACGTTTCGTTCTGTACAACAGAACTTCTTCAGGGCGTTCTTATTTCCTTCAAGTTATGTCGGTATCCCGTTGTCATATAACTAGATATTTCTTCCAAATGTTAGACGAGACATAAGTATATTCTTATTAAAAGAGACTAGGTATCAATTTTACCCACACAATTCGGGCAGACTTGAGTAATTTATAGCATCCTCAAAGTCAGTCTTTCAAAAATTCCAAAGTATAGGACATGATAATCCAAATCCAAATGTTTCTCAAGAAAAGTCATTTACAATCGTTCGGATTATCGGTGTTTGGGCAGATATGATCCAGGGACCCCCAGTATGCAAGGGGAATTAGTCCCCCCTCTGCAAAGGCGCCAGTGGCCTGCATTGCAGAGAGGTGTAACAAGGGTGTGGCCTCATTACACTTCTCTGCAATGCAGCTCCCTCGCGCATACTGGAGGCTCCTGGTGGACTAGTTGACCCCAGGGACCCCCAGTATGCAAGGGGAATTAGTTCCCCCTCTGCAAACGCGGCAGTGGGCTGCGTTGCAGAGAGGTGTAACAAGGGGCATAGTCTCATTACACCTCTGCAATGCAGCCCCAGGCGCATACTGGAGGTTCCAGGTGGGCTAATTGGCCCCCAGGGGCCCCCAGTATGCAAGGGGAATTAGTTTCCCCTCTTCAAACATGCACGGGGGGTGCGTTGCAGAGAGGTGTAAAAAGGGTTGTGGCTTCATTACACCTCTCTGCAATGCAGTCCCCTGGCGCATACTGGAGATTCCTGGTGGGCTTTCAGGTCTTATATAGTTAGGAATTAGCATTAAAAAAACCTTTGAAATTCACTGAAAAAACCACTAGTTTCACACCAGTTATAGTTAGGAATTAGCATTTAAAAAACCTTTGAAATTCACTGAAAAAACCATAGGTTTCACACCAGTTATAGTTAGGAATTAGCATTTAAAAAATTCACTGACAAAACCAGTTATAGTTAGCTAGAAATTTTACTGACATAAAACCATTGAAATTCCCACGTTATAGTTAGTTGGACTCACTATAACTTGCGCGCCTGCAATGCACTGCTGATGACGTCACATATTACATCACTCATGACATGGTCAGTGACATCACTCATGACATCACTGATGACACCATCCAGTGAATGTGTGTCTTTCTGAAAAATAAATTTGTTTTATATATGTATTTGTAAAGGTCGATGGAAGAATAAATGTTTAAATAGGTGTGTAAATGGATGTTTTTTTTAAAAAAAATTGGTTGGTTAACTGGCTTATTAAGTGTATCTTAGTGAATACATATATTAGCGAGTATTGTTTAAATATTTAAATGTTTGTATCAGTGTTTCTCTTTGTGTATAAGTGGCTGCAGGGGTTGGTGACTGACTCACTGTTTGTATGTGTTTTGAAGACAGCATATGTGCAGGACTGTATGGGTGGACGAGTGTGTATATGTGTGTGTTAGTGAGTGAATGACTAACTCACTAGTGTCTTCATTAGTAACGACATATGTTTTAATCTAGTATATGTGAGTATTGTATTAAGTTGGAATCTTCTTACCCTGAAAATGGAAATCGAAGTCTTTTTTTCTTTTTAAATCCAGTCCAAAGTTATTCAAATATGTTCCATCTTGAAAGTTGAATGCCACCAGGGTATCTCAGGTTGCTCCAAGTATCCAGTAATTTTCAAAGGAACAAATGTTTTAAAAAAAAAAAAAAAAATCTTGAGATAGGTGTTGAGATCTTATCTTCTTCATCCCATCCTCGTCGCCAAATGTAAAATAAGGATCCACAAATTGAAGGTAAAAAGTAGAGGTTTATTTGAAGAGAAGATCCCATCCACAGATGAGCATCCAGCCAGCAACAAAGTAGGATAGCAACTGCTTAGTGATCAAAGGATAACATTCCATATGAGAATCCAGTGTCTCATGACATCAGCGCAGCTATGTCATGAGGCACAGACACACAGAGCCAGGATGCCACAAGTATTGATGTATATAAGTGAGGATAGTATATATAGTGAGAGATTGTAGGAGTTCCTGTTTAAATAAGTATGTGTTTCTATAAGTGATTGTTTAAGAGAGTAAGTATGTGTAAGTTTCCTTAGAAGTAAGGTGGTAGTGTGTGTATAAATGTATATGCAAATAAATGGATGTTCAATAGTTTATGTGCATGTGTGAGTATGTGTGTGAGTAACTTTTGGATGACTGCTGATGTGTAACAGGATGTATAGGTGTATCACTACATATGATGAGTGAGTATATATATGAGTGACTATATAGAACTGTTGGTGAATGAGTGGATGAGTATATAGATGGTGGAATTACTGAATTGGTTGTTGTTACTGGTTTGGGTATCTCCATTTTTTTGAAAATGTTTGTTTCTATTTTTGAATATGTGTTTCAAGCGTTACATTACACTGAAATTAGGTCTGTCACTCTCTCACAAGGATGGTGTCATCAGTGATGTCATACGTGATGTCACTGACCATGTCATGAGTGATGTAATATGTGACGTCATCAGCAGTGCATTGCAGGCGCGCAGGTTATAGTGAGTCCAACTAACTATAACGTGGGAATTTCAATGGTTTTATGTCAGTAAAATTTCCAGCTAACTATAACTGGTTTTGTCAGTGAATTTAATAGGTTTTTTAAATGCTAATTCCTAACTATAACTGGTGTGAAACCTATGGTTTTTTCAGTGAATTTCAAAGGTTTTTTAAATGCTAATTCCTAACTATAACTGGTGTGAAACCTGTGGTTTTTTCAGTGAATATATATATATATATATATATATACACAGAAAAAACCATAGGTTATAGACCATATATAGTTAGGAATTTGCATTTACAAAACCTTGAAAATTCACTGAAAAAACCATAGGTTATAGACCATATATAGTTAGGGATTAGCATTTAAAAAACCTTATTTTATTTGCACAAAACCATTGAAATTCCATATATAGTTAGTTGCACTAACTATATATCGCGGACCCGCAATCCACTGCTAATGATGTCACATATTACATCATTCATGACATGGTCAGTGACATCACTGATGACATCACTGATGACATCTCAAATGACATCACTGATGACATCACTGACATCTCATTTGACATTACTGATTACATCACTGATGATATCATTTATGTGATAATACATCTTCAGACTCTAATATAACCTTTGATACACTCAGTGTAAACAGGCACTCACAGACTGTCACACATCCATGGAGTTACTCACACACCTATTCAGTCATGCAAAGAGTCAATCACATCTCCATTTCCTTAACTATACAGTTATACACACCTTACTTATTCAAACATATACTAACACATATTTACTCTCTTATACAATCCTTGATACAACTTCACAATGATTCATACAGCCACTCTCACATTCACTGACTCTTATGTTCAGTTATTTATATATGTCAACTCTCACATGGAGTGTGTTTTACATATGTACTTACTTTGACATGTAGAACTGAGATATCCATTCACTCACCAATATACTCATGCACACAGTCAACTGTCCATACAGCTGTTTCTACATGCACTTTTGAACCCATACACCTAGGGAATCAACCGCTCACACATCTATGCACAGAGTTATACACCTCCCAGCCACCCACACACACACTCAGTCTCCCATACAAATACTTGGGCAACCATTCAATAACCCATATAGTTACTGATATAGCTACTGATTTAAACATGCAGCAGTTTACAGAAGAACATAAATATTGATTGCCAAATTAAGACACTTTAATCACTAACCCATGCACTCAGTGAGACACATTTAATCATTCTCTCATACAGTCAGTCATGCACCTACTAAATCCTTCATCCAGACACTTATACATCCACTCATTCTTCAATATGTAAGACATATTTTAACTTTACAGAAACATACAGTCACTGGGTGTTGTCATCAGTGATGTCATCAGTGATGTCATTTGAGATGTCATCAGTGATGTCATCAGTGATGTCACTGACCATGTCATGAATGATGTAATATGTGACATCATTAGCAGTGGATTGCGGGTCCGCGATATATAGTTAGTGCAACTAACTATATATGGAATTTCAATGGTTTTGTGCAAATAAAATAAGGTTTTTTAAATGCTAATCCCTAACTATATATGGTCTATAACCTATGGTTTTTTCAGTGAATTTTCAAGGTTTTGTAAATGCAAATTCCTAACTATATATGGTCTATAACCTATGGTTTTTTCTGTGAATTTCATTGGTTTTTTAAAAGCTAATATCTATAGCTGTAAAATATATTCTTTATTAAGTGACGTATCACGTAGCCCGTGAGACGCCTCATGATGCATCGCATAACCGTGACGTATCGTCTCTGCAGCGCAAACCAAACCCAAAACGTAAGCGCGCCAGAACACGCTTAAAGATATATATATATTTTTTTAACCTTAATTAGACAAAATCCACACGTGCACATATCACAAACGTTCAAAAAACACAATATGTCGGACTACCGTTACGCTGCCGGTTAGCTGCCCGGTTAACGTACCAGGAAGCACCTTTACCGCGAAAATCGCAAATTTTTTTTTTTTCACCCCCCAGGGAACTTTAATAGCCCCCTCATCAATCCTAGGGGTTCAGGAGGGGTCTGCCTTACACCTTTCATTCATTTACACCTTTTTTTTTTCCACCTCTTGTCTCTCGATCCTACCGAGAGACAAGATGGCGGCCGCTCCAGACTGTTTACAATGATAACAGCCAATCAGCTTCTCCTCAGACTCCCGTTACACTGCCGGTTAGCTTCCCGGTTAGCTGCCCGGTTAGCTGCCCGGTTCGCGTACCAAGACGCGTCTCTACGGCGAAAAAATCTGATTTTTTTTTTTTTTTTGGTTACACTGCCGGTTAGCTTCCCGGTTAGCTGCCCGGTTAGCTGCCCGGTTCGCGAACCAAGACGCGTCTCTACGGCGAAAAAATCGGATTTTTTTTTTTTTTTTTTTTGGGCCCGGCGTGGCTCTATAATATCCCCCTCATCAATCCTAGGGGGTCAGGAGGGGTCTACCTTGCCCCCTTTCCTTCATTTCCCCCTTTGTTTTGGCCTCCTCTTGTCTCTCGATCCTACCGAGAGACAAGATGGCGGCCGCACCGGACTGTTTAGAATGTTGACAGACACCGGAGAGCCAATCAGCTTCGCTTTGCAAAGTTCCGATACGCGAAAAGTTCGCGAACCGGTTAGCTGCCCGGAGCGCTGTTACAGATATATATCTTGATTTAAACGTTAATTTCTCAAAATCCACTGAAGCACATATATTGAGACCTAGCAAAGGCACATCGGGGTACCAGTCCCTACAATTTTGCCAAGTTTCGTGGAAATCCATTCAGCCGTTCGGGCTAAAAGTGAGTCCAACCGCCCTATGGAAATTAACATGGGAAAAACGCGTTTTGGGACCCCCCTTTTTTCTCGGCCCCCCCTTGACGAACCCCCCCCAAATTTTCAGGAGCTGCTCAGAAACAAAATGTGCCATTTTCCTGAAAATTTCAGCCGATTCCGTCCACAAACGCCAAAGTTATTAGACATAGAATTTTCAAAAGTCCCATAGGAAAAAAATCCTAACTATATATACCTACTGGCTATCGCCAGTAGGTAATATATATATATATATATATATATATATATATATATATATATATATTTATATATATATATTACCTACTGGCGGTCGCCAGTAGGTAGTTATAGTTAGGATCTACTTTCCATAGGAAATCCGCAACATTCTTTTGGGAATAACTTTGGCGCTGGTATATATATATATATATATATATATATATATATATATATATATATATATATATATATATATATATATATATATATATATATATATATATATATATATATATATATATATATATATATTCACTGAAAAAACCATAGGTTTCACACCAGTTATAGTTAGCTGGAAATTTTACTGATATAAAACCATTGAAATTCCCACGTTATAGTTAGTCGGACTCACTATAACTTGCGCGTGCAATGCACTGCTGATGACATCACATATTACATCACTCATGACATGGTCAGTGACATCACTCATGACATCACTGATGACACCATCCTTGTGACACAGTGACAGACCTCCTCTCAGTGTAAAGTAACCCTTGAGACACATATTCAAAAATAGAAACTGAAATTTTTAAAAAATGGACATACCTATATCAGTCACAACAAGTACTTCCACTATCTATATACACATCCACTCATTCACCAACAGTTCTATATAGTCACTCATACATATACTCACTCATCATATGAAGAGATACACCTATACATCCTGTTACACACCGACATTCATCCAAAAGTTACTCACACACATATTCACACGTGCAAATAAACTATTGAACAACCATTTATTTGAATATAGAGTTATACACACACTTCCACCTTACTTCTATTGAAAATTACACATATTTATTCTCTTAAACAATCACTTATAGAAACACATACTTATTTAAACAGGAAATCTTACAATCTCTTACTCTCACATATACTCACTTATATACATCAATATTCATATATTCTAGATTAAAACATATGTAGTTACTGATAAAGACACTAGTGAGACAGTCATTCACTCACTAACAAACACATATAGACACTCATCCACCCATACAGTCCTGTACATATGCTGTCTTCAAAACACATACAAACAAAGAGTCAGTCACTCATGCATCTATGCGCTAAGTAATACCTCCATCAAACCATATAGACACTCATACTGATACTAATAAAAATATCAAATAACCCATATACATACGCATGTAGCTACTTATCAACACATGTAGCCACTTATACACAAAGTGAAACACTAATATATGTATTTAAATATTTAAAAATAACTCACTAATATTTATTTTTCAGAAAGACACATATTCACTGGATGGTGTCATCAGTGATGTCATGAGTGATGTCACTGACCATGTCATGAGTGATGTAATATGTGATGTCATCAGCAGTGCATTGCACGCGCAAGTTATAGTGAGTCCGACTAACTATAACGTGGGAATTTCAATGGTTTTATATCAGTAAAATTTCCAGCTAACTATAACTGGTGTGAAACCTATGGTTTTTTCAGTGAATTTAATAGGTTTTTTAAATGCTAATTCCTAACTATAACTGGTGTGAAACCTATGGTTTTTTCAGTGAATTTCATAGGTTTTTTAAATGCTAATTCCTAACTATAACTGGTGTGAAACCTATGGTTTTTTCAGTGAATTTCAAAGGTTTTTTTAATGTTAATTCCTAACTATAAGTTTCACTTTATAAATAAGACTGTTAGCACTCTAGTTGTTCTTTTTAACACTCTGGTACATTCTGTCATTGGGCTACAGTTGGGCTACATCTAGTTGAATTTTGGGCTACACTTACAATTTTTGATCTCTGGTGGCCATCTTTGGGCTACATTGGGCTACTTTGGGCTACATTTTGGCTCTAACATATATTAAGCCCAATGTAGCACAATACATATTTTTCTAAAGTTAATGTTTTTTACAAACCACTTCAGAATAGGGCTACCTGTCCCTACAATTATCCCATTTTTTTTTTTTAATTTTTTTGGAGAGCGCTCCCGGAGCGCGCCCCGGGGAGCGCCCCGAAAAGCGTATTTTTAAAAAGCGCCCCGGGGCGCGCTCCGGGGAGCGTCCCGTGAGCGCCAATATCGCAAACGAAAACATGATCGTGACGTATCGCGTAGCCGCGACCGCGTGATTCACACGGCGTAAGCGCACCCGGAAGTACTCGAGCGAATACGATCGCACAACGTAAACTTCCGGCGCTCTTACGTCCCGGGCGCGTAGCGTAAGCGCGTCGGGTCATGTGAGCAGAAAATAACACTTTTCATTGGTTCATAACAGTTTTAGTTTCATAATGATGAAGCCCCTGGTCTTGTGACCTGAAAATAACACTTCTCATTGGTTCAGGACAGTTTGTTTTTCTAAATGATGAAAGACCCCACCTTTTTTCCTTATTCTGACTTTGTCCTTTGACTGAGGAAGACCTGTTTGTTGCTCTCTCTACTTTTTTGCTCCAAATAATGGCTTCAGTAGTAGCA
The DNA here is from genome assembly GCF_964263255.1 of Lissotriton vulgaris. NCBI lineage: Eukaryota > Metazoa > Chordata > Amphibia > Caudata > Salamandridae > Lissotriton > Lissotriton vulgaris. Next base: position 12,887,774 of record NC_141693.1, on the reverse strand, counting down.
TCAGCTGGTGCATCTGCCCCACCACCACCACCACCACCACCAAGAGGACCAGCTCCAAATTATATTGGTGGTCAAGAACAGGAGGAGGAGGAAGAGGAAGAGGAGGAGGGGAGAAGAAGATGGCTGCCAGAAGAAAATACACCTTACAAACCCAAACCACACATTGTTTGGCAGTTTTTTTCAATTCCAGAGGGGAAAAAAAAGGTGAATGCGCCCAAGGTGACTTGCCTCATCTGCAATGATGAACTTTCACGGGGCAACCCAAACAAGAAATATTCTTTTGGTAACTATACCATGATTCGGCACATGACAAGAAAGCATCCAAACAACTACTCTCGTGCAGAGTTCCGGGAACTGGCCAGTAACCTCCCCCAGTCATCAAGGACCCCCTCCCAAAGAAACCAACCCACTTCCTCGGAACCAGAAACATCCGAGGTGATGCCTTGCATTCAGCCGAGATTTGCTGATTTTAAAATTACTTGTACTGCTTGTGGCAAGCTTATCTCCTATGGGGAACAAAGTGTTAAGCTCATCGTCCTTGCAGGTGATAATCACAAGTGCCCCAAAAAGAAGTAATTTTTTGGGTTTTTTGTTTTTTTGCTCCAGTTGAGCCAGTTTCAATTCCCTTTTTTTGTTTCTCCCCCTAAAAAAATACAAAAAAAATATAAAACTGTTTTGAAAAGCCAAAAAAAGTTCAAAAAGTTCAAAAAACACAAAAAAATATAAAACAACACAAAGAAGAAAAAAAAAAGTTCTTTTTAGAACTACCTCCAATTTCTAAATCAAAACTTCATTTTTTAAAAACTCTGTCACCTTTTTTCCTCATAGTACGCTCCCAGGGCCGCTCCCCGGTGCGCGCACCGGGCGCTTCCCCCGCGCAAAACGAAAAAAATATATATATTTTAAATGCCCTGCGGGGCCCTTTTATAGCCCCCACATCAAACCTAGGGGGTCAAGGGGGGGTCTACCCTGCTCCCTTATGGTCATTTCCCTCTTTGTTTTGCCCACCTCTCGTGTCTCGATCCTACCGAGACACAAGATGGCGGCCGCTCCGGACTGTTTAGAATGTTTACAGACAACTGAGAGCCAATCAGCTTTCTGCGCGCAAGTCGCGTGGCGCGCCTGGAGCGCTCTCCGGTGCGCGCACCGGAGAGCGCCTATAGATATATATATTTTTTTGAACCTAAATTACTCAAAATCCACTGCAGCACATATCTTGAGACATAGCAAAGGCACATTGGGCTACCAGTCCCTACAATTTTGCCAAGTTTGGTGCAAATCCATTCAGCCGTTCGGGCTAAAAGTGAAATCGACCGCCCTATGGAAATTAACATGGGGAAAACGCCTTTTGGGACCCCCCTTTTATCTTGGCCCCCGCTTGACGAATCCCCCCCAAACTTTCAGGGAAGGACCGGGGCGCCGCGAGGCCATTTTCAGGAAATTTTTAGGCAGATTCGTCAACCGGTGCCAAAGTTATTCCAAATAGAATTTTGAGATTTAACATTGAAAAAAATCCTAACTATAACTACCTACTGGCGACCGCCAGTAGGTAATATATATATATATATATATATATATATATATATATATATATATATATATATATATATATATATATATATATATATATATATATATATATATATATATATATATATATATATATATATTACCTACTATATATATATATATATTACCTACTATATATATATATATATATTACCTACTATATATATATATATATATATATATATATATATATATATATTACCTAATATATATATATATATATATATATATATATATATATATATATATATATATATATATATTACCTACTATATATATATATATATATATATATATATATATATATATATATATATATATATATATATATATCTATATCTATATATATATATATATATATATATATATATATATATATATATATATATATATATATATATATATATATTACCTACTATATATATATATATATATATATTACCTACTATATATATATATATATATTACCTACTGGCGGTCGCCAGTAGGTATATATAGTTAGGATTTTTTTGAATAGGGATTTCTGAAAATTCTATGTTGAATAACTTTGGCGCTGATGGACGGAATTGGCTGAAATTTTCAGGAAAATTGCACATTTAGTTTCTGAGCGTACCCTGAAAGTTTGGGGGTGTTTCGTCAAGTGGGGGCCGAGAAAAAAGGGGGGTCCCAAAACGTGTTTTTAACATTGAGTTTTTCATAGGGCGGTTGGACTCACTTTTAGCCCTAACGGCTGAATGGATTTCCACCAAACTTGGCAAAACTGTAGGGACTGGTACCCCGATGTGCCTTTGCTATGTCTCAAGATATATGCTCCAGTGGTTTTTCCGAAAATTAACTTTAAAAAATATATATTGGGCTACATTGGGCTATATATATGTTAGAGCCCAATTGTAGCCCAATGTAGCCCAATGTAGCCCAAAGATGGCCACCAGAGACAAAAAAAAACAAATGTAGCCCAAATATCAGCCAGATGTAGCCCAACTATAGCCCAATGACAGAATGTCCCAGAGTGTCCTAAAGAACAACTAGAGCGCTAACAGTCTTACTTATGACACAAGTATGGCACACCTGCAGTCATCTTGATTGGAATAAAGTGTTAACACTCAAAACATTTCATTTGCAAAGGAACAAAATGAAGGGGTTCATTTTGCCATAGAAATTATGATTATTGCTGAAGAAAGAAAAATTAGGGCACATTTTGAGTGACTTCTCAAATCCTCTTATATTTCATTAAAAAAATTCTGACATGCAGTCTCCCAAGATGGCCACCAGAGACAAAAGAGCCCAAATGTAGCCCAAATATCAGCCAGATGTAGCCCAACTATAGCCCAATGACAGAATGTCCCAGAGTGTCCTAAAGAACAACTAGAACGCTAACAGTCTTACTTATGACAAAAGTATGGCACACCTGAAGTCATCTTGATTGGAATAAAGTGGTAACACTTAATACATTTAATTTGAAAAGGAACAAAATGAGGGGTTTGATTTTGCCATAGAAATTATATATATATATATATATATATATATATATATATATATATATATATATATATATATTACCTACTGGCGGCCGCCAGTAGGTATATATAGTTGGGATTTTTTTTAATAGGGATTTCTGAAAATTCTATGTTGAATAACTTTGGCGTTGATGGACGGAATTGGCTGACATTTTCAGGAAAATGGCACATTTTGTTTTTGAGCATCCCCTGAAAGTTTGGGGGGGGGTTTCGTCAAGCAGGGGCCGAGAAAAAAGGGGGGTCCCAAAACGTGTTTTTAACATTGAGTTTTCCATAGGGCGGTTGGACTCACTTTTAGCTCGAACGGCTGAATGGATTTCTATGAAACTTGGCAAAATTGTAGAGACTGTTTGCCCGATGTTTTACTCACACAAAACCATTGAAATTCGCATATATAATTAGTTGCACTAACTATATATCGCGCACCCGCAATCCACTGCTGAGGATGTCACATATTACATCATTCATGACATGGTCAGTGACATCACTGATGACATCACTGATGACATCTCAAATGACATCACCGAATCTCCGCTCCCTAATCATGTGGGAGTGCCATCAAATTTTAAAACGACTCAGAAAAGGGAGTGGTGATGAACAGAGTGTCTGAATTAAGCAGACCACTCTTACCCAGTCCAAAGATCAGGGCTTGATCCATCACCGTTATTTATCTCACTGCATCATCCCAGCTCAGAACCTGGCTATATGCAAATCAGTCTGTCCCTGGCCCAGTGCATCATGGGAACAGGGCAGACTAAACTACCAAGCCAATTCTTCACCAGAAAGGAGACAAGCTACCGGGGACCGGTTTCTGGCATTTCAGCCGTCTTCGGCCCGGCTTGCTAGAATCCTGATGATGCAGTGAGAAAGGGACTCAGTATACCCTGCCACACCTATAGTGGCCAAAAACGACTCAGAAAAGGCGGTGGTGATGAACAGAGTGTATGAATTAAGCAGACCACTCTTACCCAGTGTAAGAATTGGCTTTTGTAATTTGGTTTGCCCTGTTCCCATCATGCACTGGGACAGGAACAGACTAATTTGCATACAGCCAGGTTCTGAAACTGGGATGGTGCAGTGAGCGAAAAAACGGTGTTGGATCTAGCCCTGATCTCTTGACTGGGTGAGAGCTTTCTGCTTAATTCAGAGACTCTGTCCCTCACCACCCCTTGTTGTAAATATTTTTGTCCACCCTAAGCGTGGAAGGGTATTCTCAGATGTGAGACCCTTGCTCATTGCACCATCAGGATTCAAGCAAACCGGGCCGAAGACGGCTGTAATGCCAGAAACCGGTCCCCGGGAGCTTGTTTCCTTCCCAGTGTAAGAATTGGCTTTTGTAATTTGGTTTGCCCTGTTCCCATCATGCACTGGGACAGGAACAGACTAATTTGCATACAGCCAGGTTCTGAAACTGGGATGGTGCAGTGAGCTAAAAAACGGTGTTAGATCTAGCCCTGATCTCTTGACTGGGTGAGAGCTTTCTGCTTAATTCAGAGGCTCTGTCCCTCACCACCCCTTGTTGTAAATATTTTTGTCCACCCTAAGCGTGGAAGGGTATTCTCAGATGTGAGACCCTTGCTCATTGCACCATCAGGATTCAAGCAAACCGGGCCGAAGACGGCTGTAATGCCAGAAACCGGTCCCCAGGAGCTTGTTTCCTTCCCAGTGTAGGAATTGGCCTTTGTAATTTGGTTTGCCCTGTTCCCATCATGCACTGGGACAGGAACAGACTAATTTGCATACAGCCAGGTTCTGAAACTGGGATGGTGCAGTGAGCTAAAAAACGGTGTTGGATCTAGCCCTGATCTCTTGACTGGGTGAGAGCTTTCTGCTTAATTCAGAGACTCTGTCCCTCACCACCCCTTGTTGTAAATATTTTTGTCCACCCTAAGCGTGGAAGGGTATTCTCAGATGTGAGACCCTTGCTCATTGCACCATCAGGATTCAAGCAAACCGGGCCGAAGACGGCTGTAATGCCAGAAACCGGTCCCCGGGAGCTTGTTTCCTTCCCAGTGTAAGAATTGGCATTTGTAATTTGGTTTGCCCTGTTCCCATCATGCACTGGGACAGGAACAGACTAATTTGCATACAGCCAGGTTCTGAAACTGGGATGGTGCAGTGAGCTAAAAAACGGTGTTGGATCTAGCCCTGATCTCTTGACTGGGTGAGAGCTTTCTGCTTAATTCAGAGGCTCTGTCCCTCACCACCCCTTGTTGTAAATATTTTTGTCCACCCTAAGCGTGGAAGGGTATTCACAGATGTGAGACCCTTGCTCATTGCACCATCAGGATTCAAGCAAACCGGGCCGAAGACGGCTGTAATGCCAGAAACCGGTCCCCGGGAGCTTGTTTCCTTCCGAGTGTAAGAATTGGCTTTTGTAATTTGGTTTGCCCTGTTCCCATCATGCACTGGGACAGGAACAGACTAATTTGCATACAGCCAGGTTCTGAAACTGGGATGGTGCAGTGAGCTAAAAAACTGTGTTGGATCTAGCCCTGATCTCTTGACTGGGTGAGAGCTTTCTGCTTAATTCATAGACTCTGTCCCTCACCACCCCTTGTTGTAAATATTTTTGTCTACCCTAAGCGTGGAAGGGCATTCTCAGATGTGAGACCCTTGCTCATTGCACCATCAGGATTCAAGCAAACCGGGCCGAAGACGGCTGTAATGCCAGAAACCGGTCCCCGGGAGCTTGTTTCCTTCCCAGTGTAAGAATTGGCTTTTGTAATTTGGTTTGCCCTGTTCCCATCATGCACTGGGACAGGAACAGACTAATTTGCATACAGCCAGGTTCTGAAACTGGGATGGTGCAGTGAGCTAAAAAACGGTGTTGGATCTAGCCCTGATCTCTTGACTGGGTGAGAGCTTTCTGCTTAATTCAGAGACTCTGTCCCTCACCACCCCTTGTTGTAAATATTTTTGTCCACCCTAAGCGTGGAAGGGTATTCTCAGATGTGAGACCCTTGCTCATTGCACCATCAGGATTCAAGCAAACCGGGCCGAAGACGGCTGTAATGCCAGAAACCGGTCCCCGGGAGCTTGTTTCCTTCCCAGTGTAAGAATTGGCTTTTGTAATTTGGTTTGCCCTGTTCCCATCATGCACTGGGACAGGAACAGACTAATTTGCATACAGCCAGGTTCTGAAACTGGGATGGTGCAGTGAGCTAAAAAACGGTGTTGGATCTAGCCCTGATCTCTTGACTGGGTGAGAGCTTTCTGCTTAATTTATAGACTCTGTCCCTCACCACCCCTTGTTGTAAATATTTTTGTCCACCCTAAGCGTGGAAGGGCATTCTCAGATGTGAGACCCTTGCTCATTGCACCATCAGGATTCAAGCAAACTGGGCCGAAGACGGCTGTAATGCCAGAAACCGGTCCCCGGGAGCTTGTTTCCTTCCCAGTGTAAGAATTGGCTTTTGTAATTTGGTTTGCCCTGTTCCCATCATGCACTGGGACAGGAACAGACTAATTTGCATACAGCCAGGTTCTGAAACTGGGATGGTGCAGTGAGCTAAAAAACGGTGTTGGATCTAGCCCTGATCTCTTGACTGGGTGAGAGCTTTCTGCTTAATTCAGAGACTCTGTCCCTCACCACCCCTTGTTGTAAATATTTTTGTCCACCCTAAGCGTGGAAGGGTATTCTCAGATGTGAGACCCTTGCTCATTGCACCATCAGGATTCAAGCAAACCGGGCCGAAGACGGCTGTAATGCCAGAAACCGGTCCCCGGGAGCTTGTTTCCTTCCCAGTGTAAGAATTGGGTTTTGTAATTTGGTTTGCCCTGTTCCCATCATGCACTGGGACAGGAACAGACTAATTTGCATACAGCCAGGTTCTGAAACTGGGATGGTGCAGTGAGCTAAAAAACGGTGTTGGATCTAGCCCTGATCTCTTGACTGGGTGAGAGCTTTCTGCTTAATTCAGAGACTCTGTCCCTCACCACCCCTTGTTGTAAATATTTTTGTCCACCCTAAGCGTGGAAGGGTATTCTCAGATGTGAGACCCTTTCTCATTGCACCATCAGGATTCAAGCAAACCGGGCCGAAGACGGCTGTAATGCCAGAAACCGGTCCCCGGGAGCTTGTTTCCTTCCCAGTGTAAGAATTGGCTTTTGTAATTTGGTTTGCCCTGTTCCCATCATGCACTGGGACAGGAACAGACTAATTTGCATACAGCCAGGTTCTGAAACTGGGATGGTGCAGTGAGCTAAAAAACGGTGTTGGATCTAGCCCTGATCTCTTGACTGGGTGAGAGCTTTCTGCTTAATTCAGAGACTCTGTCCCTCACCACCCCTTGTTGTAAATATCAAATTTTAAAAGGCGCTTTCAGAGTGGACAAGTGAATTCTCTTTCAAGCAAGACGGCATCTGAGGAAGGCAAAACATGCCGAAATGCATCATGCCGCTTGAAATTGTGCACTGGCAATAAAGAACGCTGCTTCATCCTACCTGTGGTGGCTGTCATCCTTTCTTGGACAAGGGGAAGGTCGCTACTTTCATGTTTAGAGCTGGCCACGAGCTCAAGACAGCCCCCTTCCAGCAAGTTTTCAGCGTCTGTGTGGCACATGGGAGGACTGCTGTTTTGGAAACGCCGAAACGCCACACTCCACAGCAATTCTACTGGCAAGCAATTTGCAAGACCGTGACTACACGGGGTGCTCACGCTCACTGGAGGAGTGGGCTCTTTTGCTCGCTGTGGTGATTTGCGGTCGGAAGCAAGGAGGTGAAGGCGATCCGTCCGACTACAAGATCCAGGATTCAGTGGGGTCCCTTCAGTCACCGCCCACTTGGGCATGTACTTACTAAGGTTTGCTGCAGGTGAGGAGGTTCCGAATCTCCGCCCCCTAATCATGTGGGAGTGCCATCAAATTTTAAAAGGCGCTTCCAGAGTGGACAAGTGAATTCTCTTTCAAGCAAGACGGCATCTGAGGAAGGCAAAACATGCCGAAATGCATCATGCCGCTTGAAATTGTGCACTGGCAATAAAGAACGCTGCTTCATCCTACCTGTGGTGGCTGTCATCCTTTCTTGGACAAGGGGAAGGTCGCTACTTTCATATATATATATATATATATATCGAATCCAACCTGTTGCCGGCGGCAGCCGTCAGCCAGCACACACAAGTTCACAGACTGCTGCAATAATCACCGCAAACCAGGCTTCGGTTACAAAAGATATTTATTACCAAATGGCAAAGGTGGCGCCAGTCATCAGACGCGTTTCGGACTTACGTCCTTGCTCACTGATGAGCGAGTGAAATGGAGGTCCACAATATATACAAGGTTAGTACACAATTGTAATTCGCGCCTAAACCAGAAAACAAAACATAGTTGGTGGACTCAAAAGTAAAGTCATATACCAAGCCCTAAATGGTGGGCGCCATTTTGTAATGGTAACTGGTTGGAATATAAATGCGTGCTTAGACCATCATATGCATTTGTGTTTAGCATTGTTGTGGTTACATCGAGCAAAGTAAATCATGTCATAAAAATTAATGAAAGAATGTTAACATATGTACATACCAGAGGAGGGCATTGTGGCACATTTTACAGGTATGCGTGGACAATACTATTTACAGTGTTTGCTCAAATACATATTATTTCAGCAATTTCATAAATGCCACACAGTATGTCAATTGCAATTGAACAATACATTGTTGTTTTTATGTATCTCCTCATACTGGGACTGTACAATAGGTAAAAGAATTTTTCCCATGTCGTGTTTAAATCAAATTTGCTCGATGCCCTATGTAAATACCACTGCATGTTGTTAGAGTTTAAGACGAGAAGGCAATGTCCGTACAAATACGTATGGTAAACTCTAAAGCCAGATGTGTGAACATTTATTCATACGCCTATGAATTTCTTTGGCAATGAGTGTCTAAAAACTAATTCAGACAAAAAGATATAAGTTGAGATATGATTACATATATAAACCGTACCCCTTGGTACTCGCTATGTAAAGGTGTTTACACCAATACCCCAAACTAGAATATCTTACATTGAAAGATCCCACACATGTGGCCAATGGTACAAAAATAGCCAACCATTGTGTTCCCTAATTAATTGACTGTAATGAGTTTGTCATCACTAAATCAGTTTTACTCGTCTTCTTTTATGCAGGGATGGTCATTGCATTAGATGTTGGACACTCCAAAAAAGTGAAGGCTTAAAAACGATACTACTCATATAAATATCATGAGAGCCGTGTTAATGTGCGTTTGAACTAATAAAGTGCTCAAGTGTAAATATATGAAACAAACATTATAAGACAAAAAAGATCTAAATGCCCCTAGTTACTATTAATGTACATTTACTCAGAATTTCATATTAGACACAAATTGTACTGGACATTTCTAACACATGTGACCTTTAGGGGAAATTCTAATACCTGTAGACAAATTCAATGCGAAATATGGACACAAATCGAAACTCTGATGCAGCCATGCATATACACACTCCCCATTGTAGCTCAAAATCTGCGTCTAATATACTTAAGTTAATAGACATATAAGTGACTTAGATATGTAATGGCCTACAAGAAATTGCGCAGATCTTCCCCTGTATTCAAACCCCCAGGGTGTTTGCTGTTGAGTAAAACTATATATTTTGACTCCAGTTGGCGTAGGCGTTTTTCATTATCACCTCCTCTCTTGTTGGGGATTATCGCATCTATCACGAAATATTTTAAGTGATTTAAATTCTGTTTGTGGACCAGTTGAAAATGCCTAGCCACCGGATAGGTGGGATCCGCATTAACTATGGCCCGCAAATGCTGTAAGATGCGTAGATATACCGCCCCTTTGGTGCTTCCCACATATATTAGGTTACAGCTGCATTGTAATACATATACTGCTAATTCAGTACGACAGGTGTAATGGGACTTGAGCATGATGGGTTGTATGTCAAATGGTGTTGGAAAAGATTTCATATTCACACCAAATTTGCATGCCCTGCAGCTTATGCAGCGAAAGAAACCTTTACGTGGGGAAAGCCAGTTATCAGATGGTGTTTCCGGGCTATTCTTAACTAGATTGTTACGCATAGAATAAGCCCTCTTGAAGGTGACAGTGGGGGATTCTGGCAAAATGTCTCTAAGGACATTATCGGTCATAACTATAGGCCATTCACGCTTGATGAGTTTGGTGATTGCTTTGGCTTGACGGCTGTACCCCGTTATTAAACGTATGGTATTGCTGTCTTGTGTTTCGGAATGGGTCACATTGATTTTCGGTCTAAGGGGGTCTAACAGTACCTGCCTGTCCATTCTATTGGCTTTCATCATGCTAGATAGCAGTTTTTTATCATCATAACCCCTCATTAATAGACGCTGTCTACATTCCTCCTGATGGTAATCTCTTGCTTCTGTGGTACTGCAGGATCGATTAATTCTTAAAAATTCACCATATGGGATGGCAGCTATAGTGTGTCCTGGATGGAAACTATGTGCGTGGAGGATGGTGTTCCCTGAGGTGGTTTTCCTGAACAACTCAGTGGTGATTTTACCCTCAATAATTTTAACACGCACATCTAGGAATGTGGCCACATCCCTACTTATATCAGCTGAAAACTTTAGGTTCAAATGATTGTTATTAATGTCCTTGACAAATGTTTCAGCTTCCATCATGTTGCCCCGCCAAATGATGAAAATGTCATCTATATATCGCCAATAATTGACGATATTCGTATCCCACCATGGTTTGTGGGTTACTTTGAGGACATGTTCCTCCCACCACCCCACGTGGAGCCCCGCGTAGGTGGGGGAAAAACATGCCCCCATCGCCACCCCTCTCTGCTGTTTGAACACTTCATTATTAAATAAAAATACATTATTATTTAAACATATTTCTATCATAGATAGAAGCATCATATTATGGCAATAAAATTCTATGGGTCTTTGGTCAAGAAAATATTTTGCCGCTCTGATGCCATCCTTGTGTTCAATACTCGTGTAAAGCGAGGCAATGTCCATGGTGATTAAGAGATGATCCGCAGCCCAAGTGCACTGGTTAAGTTTGTGTAAAAAATCAGTTGAGTCCTTGAGATATGCTGGTAATTTCAGAACAAAATCTTGGAGATAAAAATCAATGTACTTAGAAGAATTTTCAAATATACCATTGATGGCGGAAACAATTGGTCTTCCAGGCACTGGGATGGTCTGCTTGTGCACTTTCGGGATGAAATAAATATTTGGGATCACTGGGTGTAATTTGTGCAAGAATTTAAGTTCATATATATATTACCTACTGGCGGTCGCCAGTAGGTATATATAGTTAGAATTTTTTCTCTATGGAACTTTTGAAAGTTCTATGTCTAATAACTTTGGCGTTTGTGGACGGAATCGGCTGAAATTTTCAGGAAAATGGCACATTTTGTTTCTGAGCAGCCCCTAAAAATTTGGGGGGGTTCTGTCAAGGGGGGGCCGAGAAAAAAGGGGGGTCCCAAAATGCATTTTTCCCATTCATTTTTCCATAGGGCCTTTGGCCTCACTTTTAGCTCGAACGGCTGAATGGATTTGCACGAAACTTGGCAAAATTGTAGGGACTGTTAGCCCGATGTGCCTTTGCTGGGTCTCAATATATGTGTTCCCGTGGATTTTGAGAAATTAACGTTTAAAAAAACAGATATATCTGTGACAGCGTCCTGGATAGCTCACTAGATCGCGTACTTTTCGCGTAACGGAGCTTTGCGAAGCGAAGCTGATTGGCTCTGCGGTGTCTGTCAACATTCTAAACAGTCCGGTGCGGCCGCCATCTTGTCTCTCGGTAGGATCGAGAGACAAGAGGAGGAGAAAAACGAAGGGGGAATTTAATGAAAGGGGGCAAGGTAGACCCCTCTTGACCCCCTAGGAATGATGTTGGGGTTATTAAAGGGTCCCATGGGGAAAATAAAAAAAATTAAATTTTTCGCGGTAGAAGCGCTTCCCGGTTCGCGAACTGGGTAGCGAATCGGGACGCGAAACGGGAATTCGCCATTTTGTGTTTCGATTTAATTAAATTACTAGATGGAGGAAAAACTATGTGAGTATTGGGTATAAGGGGGTACGGGAGACGTATCCTGACCCCCTATGTTTTCTGAGGGTGGTTGAGGAGGCTCATATATGTTGATACTTGTCTTCCAGCGGTTGCACGTGAGCGTTTTTTTTTTTTTGCCGCTTGACTTCTGTTAACGTTCGATTCGAAGGAAATTAGGAAGTGTTGATCTCCATTTTGACACTGCGAGTAAATATATTGTAAAAAATAATTGTTATAAATTAATCAGTATTGATAAACATTGTCTGCGCCATCTTGCTTTTTTTCCAATGCCACACTTTTGTCGTGCACGGCAGCCATTTTAGATGCCTTGACCAGACCCACTCTCTGCACGCCGCCGATCCTCAGCATGGCTCCCCACCCTCGCAAGCATCTCCCCCACGCACTGGTCACCCCTGCTCTCTCTCTGATGCATGGGCCATAAACTTCCCCCCATCTGCGCTGCTCTTCCCTGAGTATCACACCCTGTGCCAGCCCGACACCTCTCTTTCACCCTATTCACTACAGCACCCTCTGACACTCCTCTTCCTCTGTGTCTGATTGTCCAGGCCGGTAAGCATGGGCGGAAAATCCGTTTCGCTCGCGGATTTTGCGGATTTTCGGTAAATTCGCAATCCGCGAGATCCGCGAATCTCCCGCAAAATCCGCAAATCCGCGAGCAGCGGATTTTATGGCTTGCTCGCACTGTTCGCGTGAGTTCGCGGCTTGCCAGTACAACTTCGCACCCCGCGAGTAAGTGCTAAATTGCAGAAATACGATCTTAGCAAAACTGAAACTACTTACCAGGTTCAAAAGTTCAGGCTCATCATTAGTAGCCATTTCCTGTAGTGCTTCCTGAGGGGCCCCTCCAGAGTTCAGTTGCCAGTTGCAACTATTATGTGACCCTGCTCTGAACCTCAGAATAGTTACACATATGCCACAAAGGTCCTGAATTACAGCTAAGGGAGACAAGCAGGAGCCAGGCTGGAAGTTAAAATCCATTAATCAGCCCCTAATTCATTATTGTCAGTTGGGGCAGGGCAGGTGTTGTAACTAATTTTGCAACAATGAAAGCACTTAGCAAGTGCAAAAGATCACTAATCAGGAAGCACTAAGGAAGCAGGTGCCAGCTAAAAAAATATTCTGTGACACATTAATCAGCCCCAAATTAATTCAGGTCACTTGAGGCAGGGAAGGTGTGCTTTGCTTTGCCGAAAATAATGTACACTGGACAACCAGAGGGTGTGGTGATGAAACAGAGGGTGGCATGGGTGGGCCAGAGGGTGGCATGAGTAGTCAGAGAGTGGCAGTGGTGACAGAGAGTGGCAGTGATGAAGAAGAGTGTCCCAAACAGGCTGGACACGTAGAAACAACAAGTTCGCAAAACTTGCGACCCGACAGGTAAGTTCGCAAATTGCGAAATTGTAAAAACCCTCGCGAACTAGCAGAAACACGCGCGAACACACAAAAAAAAAATCCGCAAATTCGCGGATTTTGCGGATTGCGAGTTCGCAAATCCGCAAAATTTGCGAACGCGAGATTCGCAAAATTCGCCCATGCTTACAGGCCGGTCCCAGGCTATCACCTAGCCCTGCGGATGTAGTTTATGGCCCCAAATGTAAAGAATCACCCCTGTTTAAAGGAGTTACAGTAGATCAAGGTCGCCACCTCATGAGATCCGTTACACCACACGCGTTCCTACTATCTGATAACGATCCTGTATTGTGATTGGGGAGGGGATTCTCACTGTAAGGGTGTGTGGGACCGAGCCTGAAGCGGAAGATTCCAGGGATGCCTTTTTGTACATCAAAGTCTTCACAATTATGTGTCACATTTAAAATATATAGCACTCCAACAAAGTTGTAGGATTATAACACTTTAATAACTTATAAATATATACAACGCTCCAACAAAGTAAACACGTTAAAAAAAACTTTTTAAACAACTATTTATATGACATTGCTTTAACCAGGATAGACAACGAAATGACACAGTGATGTAAAAGTTTCTGAAAGAAATTCCAAGAACGTCCCATGTGAAAGAGAATTTTATCTGGCAATTTATTTTCTTTTCCTTCTCATGAAAAGAAAGTTAATGCCAGGTTCGTTATCTGCAAAAAAAAACAACTCTCGAGAGGGACCGAAAAAAATATAGCTATGGTAATCATACCATGCATCGGCACATGGAGAGGTGGCACCCTCCTAATTATTCTAAAGCACAACTTCGAGATTTGGTTGATAACCCTCGACCGGCAAAAACATCCATCAATGACTTAGCAATAAGTGAGTCAGAGGCAAGGGAAACGGTCCCAAATCTGAGGTTCCGTGACGATTTGAACCTGTGTTTTCAACATTGTCGTAAATACATAATTTTGGTATCAGTGAACCGCAAATGATCCATTTAGCATATCCTGGTGTTTTCGCTATGCTACGAGCAAGAGTACTCCTGTTACAAACACATTTCTGATCTACCCATGGCATCCATCTTAGATCATGGCAGCCATTTTGTGTTTCTTGCCCTCACATAGACAATGGACACGCAATTACCTCTGATTACTCCATTTCGATTAAGGACACGTAGGCTTAGCCGGAGATTCACCTCTCTAGTGACACGTGCACCTTAGAACAGAACACGCTGTGGCTGCATGACTCGACAAAGGCTGCCTCCTCTGCCTGAGGCCAGTCCTGCTATACTGGTTCTCGTGTTCGTTGGCCTGATCATGATTAGGCGGCCGAAGCTGGTAGCCTTGCCCATTTACGACCCACAAACATCTCTTATCCTGCTATTCTATCTACTGCACCTGGCTCTGCTCCTTTCCTTCTGGGCCTTTATTAGGGGGAGGTAACGAAATTTACGATGAGGCGGTCCGGCTCTTGAATGAAATGTTGACATGGGATTGTGATGGAATAGTGGGAACCCCTCTTCGTAATGTTTGACATCAGATATTATCGACGATTCCTGTGCAACGCCAAATATTTATTGTTTAGGACACAAAGGTTTTGGGAATGTACTGACATGTGAAGAATTTGCCTGAAGGGCAATATTTAGTATATAAGGAGCAACCTTTCTTGTACAAATCGAACAGGCTCCTAGACACTGCCCGTGTGTAGTTTCTGTGACTTCTGTGTCCCTGCAGTAATAAACCTTTGGTCTTTGACGCCATCATCGAGAAGCCCGTGTTTCTGTTTATTTGTGCACCGAGACAGGTAGAACTCCGGGGTCTTCGGGTGTTATCCCTGACACCTCTGGACGGAACCAAAAAGTCCAGAACTCCAATTGGCGCCCAAAGTGGGGCGACGTCATTCGGTACTGGTCCAAAAGCCTGAAGAGTTCGAGAAGCTTCGTGAGAAGATTCCTGAGGGAGGCGCCCCACTTCATCGATCCCGACATATCGCACAAGTGGCCCGACGTTCTCTTCCACGAGGGTTCCCGGTCAGGACGGCTGCAGTGGTCCGTTGCCTTGACCGTCGCCCTGTCTTGGACCCGAGGTGCAGTCCTTAGTACGGCGAGACGAGACGGGTTTCTCCTTGGTGACGTCTTCAGTGCCTCAGTTAAGTATTTAGTGGTTGCTAGTTGGTTACTTCGTAAGGGTTGTTAAAATCCTTTTTAGTTCTTGGTTTGGTTTGGTTTCGTAAGATTATCACTGGTTGTTCTGGTTACGATAATCTATTGGTTTAGTTTGGGTATCGATACATTGGTTCGCTTTGGTAGGACTAAGTTCTTGGTTCGAGTGCACATTTCTGTTTGTGTTTTGTTCGTTCTGTGTTCCGGATTACAAAATGGTAAGTCGGAAAAATTGTATGTTGTCGTGTTTTGGTTGCAACAGTGATTCCCGGTTGGAGGACTCATGTCTGGTTCCTCCGATTGGGACTCCTCTATATGATCTTTATTGTAAGTTTGGTGTGGGCCCTATATCTTATAATGAGGTGTGGGTCCGATATACGGAAAAAGACGTTGTCCTTAGTTGGCCACTGCATGGTAGTTTTGAACCCGAAATCCTTGACAATTTAGAAGTGAAATTGTTTAAGAAGAAAGCCCGGCCGGCAATGTTTGATTCTTTCCGTTACTGGCGAAAAGAATCTAAACAGAGAGAAATTAAAAGGTTAAAGAAAGAACAAAAAGAACAAGAGTTGACTTTAGAACAGGCTGCTAAGCAGCTGCAAGTCAACGAGTCTGAGAAGGCAATAGAGGTGGCTACTAGAGAGCGTAATTTAGCGATCGACAAGTGCTATCCTGCTTTGCCATCGAGTACGGCTAAGATAGTAGAGGACCCCGAAAGTGATCCTCTCTTATCTTACTTGTTACAGTCACCTCCACCGTATGCACAGGGTGTTATGGTTCCTCCATTACCGAATGTTCAAATGCCGGTTGCTGGACAACCTGGTATTCCTGCTCCTGCTCCCCTGAATCAAGCTCCTGTACCTCCTGTGGTCAATGTGAATGTTCCTTCGGCACCCCCTCTTCCTGGGTTGCCGGCTTCTGAACCTATACCTGTATCACTTATACCTACTGTTTCACAAGCTACCTTACCTGATACTCCTACTGTTCCTATTCTATCTGTTCCAACTGCTACTGTGTTTTCTACATCTGCTAGTATTATGACTCCGCTTTCTGTTCGTCGCAGAATCACTGATTCTGTCTCTAATATTCCGTCTCCCTTCTATAAAACTTTGATTAAGACTCCTGCCTCTGAGTCTGTACAGAGACGTAGTCAGCTTCCAAGTACTGAGGAACGGGGAATATTAGATTCCACGGCTCTCAGATGGATTTCGAAGAGTAGGAGATATAGTACGAGAGATGTACTAGATACATTTATGCAGTGGAATGAACCAACGCAACGATATGCGCTCGACGAGATGTGCTCTCTTTTACGTGAGGAACTAGAAGAAGATGACTCTGAATCGAATTTAGAAGACTTAATTAAGGTTCAGAAAGAGTTTGCTGCAGGTATGATAGTAGGTCAAAATATAAAAGAAGCGATGGAACTGATTTTAAGTTATAGGAATGATCCATCTCTTCGTTCACCGAGAGATTTAGAAAGACAGAGTACGAAGCAAAATCGCCAATATCCAATGAGGGAGGTTCCACCAATTTGGCGTGAAGCTGTGCAAGCTGATGCAATAAATGGTGTTGTTGCCGCTCCAGCGCAATTCCAGAGAGTGTGGATACACATTCGTGGAAGCGAGCCGAAGTGTTAGCAGTGAAGCAGGCCTTGCCAGATCCGCGTAAGAATCCAGCTGGATACTATAAGGAATTAGCACAGACAGTTGAGGCATGTGTGATGAATCTAGCGGACATTGACATGTTATTTGGGAATGTAGTTCCGCAACCAATTTGGGCTAAAATACGTAAAGAGAATCATCCAGTTGCCCTAGGTCATGGGTACTCACAAACTTTCTCTCGGGGGCCAAATTTACAGTGTGGTTTGTGTCCGAGGGCCGCACCGGTGGGGGCGGGGTCAGTGGGGGAGGGGGCGGAGCTAGAGCAACAAAAAAAACGGTGACCATGAGGTTGATCACAGATCCCTGCAGCGGACGCCTTAGTCCACTGAGCCACCAGACCCGGCATACACACATCTTTCTCTCTCTCTCTCCCTCCCTCTCCCTCTCTCATCCTCCCTCTCCCTCTCTCGTTCACTGTGTCTCCCTCCCCCTCACTCTGTTTCCCTCTCCCTCCCCCTGTTTCCCTCTCCCTCCCCCTGTTTCCCTCTCCCTCCCCCTGTTTCTCTTTCCCTCCCCCTGTTTCCCTCTCTCTCCCTCTCTCCTTTCCTCTCCCTCTCGCTCCATCCCTCTCCCCCCTCCCCTCTGTCCCTCTCCCGCCTCCCCTTTCCCTACTCCCCTTTCCCTCTCCCTCCTTCCCTCTCCCTCCTTCCCTCTGTCTCTCTCTCTCCTTCCCTCTCCCCCTCCTTCTCTGTCTCCCTCTCTCTCCTTCCCTCTCCCTCCTTCCCTCTGTCACCCTCTCTCTACTTCCCTCTCCCTCACTCTGAGGTCTGTCTCCCTCCATCCCTCTGCCTCCCTCTGCCTGCCTCCCTCCCTCCTCTGCCTCCTCTCCCTCCCTGCCTCCTCTGCCTCCCTGCCTCCTCTCCCTCCCTGCCTCCTCTGCCTCCTTCCCTCCTCTGCCTCCCTCCCTCCTTTGCCTCCTTCCCTCCGTCTCTTTCTCTCTCCTTTCCTCTGTCTCCCTCTCTCTCCTTCCCTCTCCCTCACTCTGAGGTCTGCCTCCCTCCCCCTCCCTGCTGCCTCCTTTCCTCTGTCTCTCTCCTTTCCTTCCCTCTGTCATCCTCACTCACTCTGAGGTCTCCCTCGCCTCCTCTCCTTCCCTGTCTCCCCCTGCGCCCGGGCTGAGACACACACACACAGTTGCTCCAGGCAGAAGTGCTGGAAAGCAGGGACAGACAAAGGACGTGAGAAAGTCGTGCATTTATTGTAGGAGAGGGTAGAAGTACTGGAAAAACCGAAAGTTTTATGCAGTGAACGTACTTCCTCCTGGTTCTGCCCTAGTGCAGTATGTAGATGATCTTCTGGTGGCTGCCGATGACAAGGAAACTTGCAAAGCAGCTACAATTTCGTTATTGCATCATTTGTCTAATTTGAATCATAAGGTGTCACCTTCGAAAATGCAATACTGCTGTCAAGAAGTGACCTACCTAGGTCATCTCTTGTCAAAGGAGGGAAGGAAGTTGACCCCAGAGAGAATAAAAGCAATTACGCAGATGAGTGTTCCCCGCACACAGAGAGAAGTACGTGCCTTTTTAGGTATTACCTCGTACTGTAGGCAGTGGATCCCAAATTTTTCTCTTTTAGCAAAACCATTGGTAGCTTTGACTGGGAAAGGTGTTCCGAGTCCGGTGCCATGGTCTGCGGAATGCCAGGAGAGTTTTTCTGAATTACGAAATGCACTATGTTCAGCTCCTGTATTGGGTACACCCGATTACAGTAAGCCATTCATGCTCTATGTTCACGAGAGAGAAGGCTGCGCGTTGAGTGTTCTGACACAGAGATTTGGTGATAAACAGCGCCCTTGTGCGTATTTTTCATCAACATTAGACCCGGTAGCTAGAGCATTACCTAGTTGTTTGAGAGCTACAGCGGCAGCTGCAGCTTCCATTCGACAATCTGCTGGTTTGGTGATGAGCAACATGCTAGTGGTCATGGTTCCTCATGCTGTGGATACACTCATGAACCGAACTAAGACGCAACACCTTACTAGTGCTAGATTATCAGGCTATGAGCTGACATTGCTAGCTAGTCATATTCAAATCAAAAGATGCAATGTATTGAATCCAGCAACATTGTTGCCGACTAATCAAGAGTCGAGTGATTCCGAACCCCATGATTGCTGTTTCAGAACTGAGGAGGAGACAAAAGGACGAATTGATTTAAAAGACACTCCATTGTCAGATCCAGATGGCACGTTGTATGTTGATGGGTCATGTTTTAAATTGGAGAATGGTGATGTGACTGCTGCTTACGCAGTAACGACTTTGAGGACGATTGTGGAGACTGCAAGAGTGAGTCAGAATTCTGCCCAAGCTGCAGAATTAATCGCTCTAACAAGAGCGTGTGTTTTAGCAAAGGGAAAGAGAGTGAATGTGTTCACAGATAGTCAGTACGTGTTTGGCGTGGCCCATAGTTTTGGCCGTTTGTGGAAAGAAAGAGGTTTCATTACGTCCCATGGGACTAAGATTCAACATGGTCAGCTAGTTAACGACTTGTTGGAATCTCTAACCTTGCCGACTGAAGTTGCGATTGTGAAATGCAGTGCTCATAAAGCAATCACGGATGATGTTGGTCGTGGGAATGCTTTTGCTGATGAGACCGCTAAACAGACAGCTAGAAATATGATGAGTAGAATGTATGTTGCAACGTCTGCAAGATGGATTTCTGAGTCTGGAATGTGTGAGGATACAGTGGAAAGTGTGAAAGAAATTCAGAAAGAAGCGACTGAGGAGGAAAAGCTTGCATGGAAAGAGAGTACGGGTAAATTGGACTCGAGTGGATGTTGGATTGATTTGTCGGAACAGCAGCGTTGGATGTTGCCCGATGCGTACGTGCTTGCAGTGGTGACGATGGCACATGGAGCAGCACACATTAGTTCTAAAGGGATTTGTAAGATGTTAGCTCCAGTCTGGAAGAATGATGGGATTAGTAAGTGTGCAGAGAGAGTGGTGAAAAATTGTATGGTATGCCTGATGCATAATCCTGGCAAGGGAGTCCCAACACCTGCTGGTCACTTCGCTCCTCCTTCCTGCCCCTTTGAAGTGATTCAGTTAGATTTCATTCACATGGATCGCTGCAGCAACCTAAAATACGTCCTGGTGGTAGTTTGTGCTTTTTCCAGATGGATCGAAGCACATCCACTAAAGGTCAACACTGCCTTATCAACTGCCAAAATACTTCTCAAAGAATACTTCCCTAGGTATGGAATGCCACGGATTGTATGGTCAGATAACGGAAGTGAGTTTGTAGGGAAAGTTATGCAGAGTGTGTGTGCCGGTTTAGGAATTAAGCAAAAATTTCACAGTGCAAACCATCCCCAGTCTGCTGGTTTAGTTGAGGGTTACAATGGCACCCTCAAACTAAAACTTGCAAAAATACAGGCATCCACGGGTTTGTCCTGGCCAGACGCACTACCCTTGGCTTTGTTATCAACGAGAGCGACTGTACATTCTAGAGTAGGGCTTAGCCCTTATGAAATTGTATTTGGTCGTCCTGCCAATATTTGGAATGTGCCTAGGCCAAAGGAATTCAGACAGCTGGAATATCCAATGTTGATTGATTACCTTTACGACTTGACTGCTAAATTGAGTCTTATTCACCAACAGGTTTTCGATGCATTGCCAAAGCCACCGGAGAGTCCAGGTCATCAGCTGAAACCAGGAGACCACGTTGTGGTGCGCAACTTTGCCAGGACGAAAAACCTTCAACCCAGATTTGTCGGCCCCTATCAAGTGCTGCTGGCGACGAGAACTGCTATTCGTGTGGCCGGCCGCAAGAACTGGATACACACGACGCACGTCAAACGTGTGCCCCTGCCGCTTCCTTATGATACCTGGGTGAAGAAGGGAATTGGTGCCTCTGAGTTTGAACGGACACCCAAGTTTACCCCTTTCAGCGATGCCGAATTGATAACTGACACATCGAACTCTGGCACTCCTCCTGAAACTACTTCTTTAACTCCTGAACACTTTCCCTCAGCATCAGAAGAAACTCTGCCTTCTGCGAACTTGAACATTGCAACCTCTGCTGAAAATACACTGTTTCCAGATCAAACAGCTCCTGCAAAACTGAGATACAATTTACGGTCTCGTAATATGGACAAATAAAGCAGGAAACTGCCTATTGTGATATTTGAATTTTGACACTTTTGCCCTCAGCCAGGAAGTTTGATATTGTTTTATTGTTTTAAATTGCCTTGCCGTCAGGGTAGCTGTAGGGTCGTGGCTGTGTGCCTAGTTGAATCTGCGGGGGTCAGACACAAGGTTGATCTTTCTGTTAGTTCTGGGAACTCCCAGGGCTGATAGAGGCATTTTCATCTACGCACACATCATCAGTGGTCGCGAGCGGATTGTAGAAGATGGAGCTTCCTGCGCTGCAACGAGAAAATGTGATTTATGTTCGCAGAAACAGACTTTACAGAATTCTTCACAGCAAATGTTTTCTGATGCAATGTGCTATTACATTTTTAATTGTTTTGATAACGTTGGTGGGTGGAATCGTCTTTGGTGTGAATTTGATTTTTATACCAGTAACTACAGTACCTCCCCTTGATCCTGCTACTTCTACTGTTTCTTCTATGCACTCTTTTCACTCGTTTCATGAGCAAGCTCGACGCTCAGAATTCATTAATAACACTTTCGTACAACTCTTGCAACAACACCAACTGGTAGTTAACACTACAGACTGCTGGGTGTGTGGCTTGATACCCCACACTATGGATAAAGGCATTCCCTATCTGGTTTTGCCTTTTAGCTATAATGGATCATTTCAGGCCCTTCAGACCATTTTTGCTTATGCCCTTGAAACCTATCCCCCGCGTCCACCACGTTCCACTAAATATAACTCTGCCAACAAAGCTTTAGTCCAGGGAATTATTGACATGATCAAGGACGTCAATAATACTCCATCTTACCCTAGAGATGAATTACGAGTATATTTGAGTTGGAACTCTTCAGAGTATCGCCTTAGTTTGGGAGAAAGCAAGCGTAAAAGCTCAACTTCAATCTGGGTCGTGCCTCACCGAGGTCAGGTCTGTTTGCAAGGAAATGGGAGAAATCCGAGAGCTCAGCTAGGGAGGAGTGAGTGCGTAGAGACTTATGTGTTTCCGTCTAACTCTTCCCCTGCCTTCCTTACTGCTAGGGGTACCTATTTCATCTGTCAAGACAGAGCATATACATGGTTGCCTGCCGACTTTGCAGGTTCGTGTTATATTGCTCGATTATTGCCTCCAACATACACTGCTTCTTCGGATTATCACAAGACCAGAGTAGCAAGAGGTGTTTTCAGCAAGGAAGATACCGCTGGTCAGGAAGCTGGAGACTTCTTCAAAGGTTTCCTTCCATTCTGGGGGCTTATGGCCAATAGTAGAAACATACGTCAGCTAACACGGGTAGTTGAATCTACTATTACCGAAACTGCTGGTGCCCTTAGCAATTTGACAGCTGAGCTTCAGGCGGATAGACTCATGACGTTGCAGAACCGTATGGTTCTAGACGTGATACTTGCAGATCGAGGTGGGGTATGCAGAATGATCCAATCGAGCTGTTGTGTTTTTATTCCCAATAATGCTCCAACTGTCTATGAGGCGATCTCTAAGCTACACAAGATTTCCGACTCTATACACGTAGACAAGGGAAACTGGTCCTTCATGGAGTGGTTTTGGACTCTGATATCAGCGTGGGGATGGAAGGTTCTGATGGTCATTTCCTAGAGGCAGCGCTTTATAACTCATTTGTGCACGTAGTTTTGGCAGCGCTTTTAACCTGCAGTGCATTCATTTTAGACAGGTTGTTTAAAAATCGTCAGCGCTCTTACCGGGACTCTCTGTGTGAGCACGCTGGTACCTATTAGCATTCGAAATTACCAGCCTTCGCATTGCGCCCTCCCGGTTTCACTTTCCAGCCCCCCCACCATCTTGTTGTTGTGCTTTGCCCCTGGCCCGCCTCCACGTCCACGCCTCCCAGCGGACCCTCCCACCCACGGATAGAGAGCTCACCTCCTCCCAGGACTGATTGTGACCGCCTGGACATCGTCCTGCACGGCCGCTCCCCTCGCTCCCTGCTCCCAGCCCAGTGCAGCGTCCACAGCCCACAGCTGAATCTGGTTTTGCCTGTGACTCGCCTGCAGTCTGGTATCGTTGTTGTAACCCTCTCAATCAGCTCTGTGCATTTCCTAGAGGCAGCGCTTTATAACTCATTTGTGCACGTAGTTTTGGCAGCACTTTTAACCTGCAGTGCATTCATTTTAGACAGGTTGTTTAAAAATCGTCAGCGCTCTTACCGGGACTCTCTGTGTGAGCACGCTGGTACCTATTAGCATTCGAAATTACCAGCCTTCGTATTGCGCCCTCCCGGTTTCACTTTCCAGCCCCCCCACCATCTTGTTGTTGTGCTTTGCCCCTGGCCCGCCTCCACGTCCACGCCTCCCAGCGGACCCTCCCACGCTCCGCCCCCTCCACCACCTATGTTAGTCAGATGTCCCAACGCGCAGCGTTCACGCGCTACGTACACGCCGAAGGTGCGCCAAAGGTAAGCCCGTCTACGCCCGTCCGCGCCTGGACCGCGCCCAGCGCCAGACCCCCTGCCCCTCGCGCTGCCCAGCCCCCCCGCATTACCTACGATGCCGCCACCCTCCTAGCCCTTAACCCCGGTCGCGCCCCCAACTGCGTCCAAGCCGCTCCTGGACATACCCACGGACCTTTCTCATGCTACTCCTGCAAATTCACCGGCACCCTCAACAACTCCGCTACGATCACACCACAGATTTCCAACCCCAACTACCTACAATGCATCCTGCTCAACACCCGATCGGTCCACAGACACGCCATTGACCGTTGGAATCTTCTTGACACCATCTCTCCGGACATCGCCTTCTTAACAGAAACATGGATGAACGTCTCCTCCGCCCCGGACATCACCATTGCCATCCCAGAACATTATAAGATCATACGCAAGGACCGTACCGGCCACACAGGAGGAGGAATCGCTATCGTCCATAAGAAATCCATCCACATCTCAACTAGCTCTGACGTCAATCTCGCCAACTCTGAACACCTACACTTCCAGATCCACATCGACCCCAAGACCACACTCAGAGGCACCCTCCTCTACAGACCACCAGGACCCTGCGCAAAATTCAGTGATGACATCACAGACTTCATCACTCCACACGCGCTGCCCTCCAAAGATTACATCCTTTTGGGAGACCTCAACTTTCACCTTGAAAAGTACAACGACCGCAACACTACCGCCCTCTTGGACAACCTCGCCAACCTCGGACTTAAACAACTGGTCACTTCCCCCACCCACATCGCAGGTCACACACTCGACCCTATCTTCACCTCCAGCAATCATGTCTCCTTCAGCCACACTACGGATCTCCTCTGGACTGACCACAGCTGCGTTCACTTCACCTACAACAAGTCGAAACCCATCAACCACCCCCAACCAACTCTGCAACGAAACTGGAACAAAATCACCATCGACCAGATCTCCTCATCGCTCCGTCTAAACACCCCAGCCCACTCTTCTAATCCAGACCAAGCCGCCACCAACTTCACCCTATGGCTATCCAACACCGCCGACACCTTAGCACCATTGAAAAAACGTCAAAGCAAACCTGGCAGCAAGAAGGCCTCATGGTTCAACGATGATCTTAAGAAGTCCAAGAAACTCTGCCGCTCCCTTGAAAAAGCCTGGAAAAAAGACCCAACCACCAGCACCAAGGACGCCTTCAAAAACGCCACCCGCACACACCACCAACTAATCCGAAAGGCCAAGAAAACAGCTTTCAAGGATCGACTAGACAACAACGCCCACAACAGCAAAGAACTTTTCAACATCGTCAAGGAATTTACCAATCCCTCTGCCAACTCCAACGACATCACCCCCTCTCAAGCCCTCTGCGACTCCCTGGCTTTATTCTTCCACAACAAAATTGCAGACATCCACAACAGCTTCGACAACAAACCCGGAGACCAACCCACCCAACCATATGATGAACATTCTCCCCCCTTGAACACCCTTAACGACTGGAACCCAATCTCCACTGAGGACACCATCCGCCTGATGAACTCCATCCACTCAGGATCCCCCACAGACCCATGCCCTCACCACATCTTCAACAAAGTAGACTCCGTCATAGCACCGCACCTCCGAGACGTCATCAACTGCTCCTTCAACTCCGCCACCTTCCCGGAAAGCTGGAAACACGCTGAACTCACCGCCCTTCTGAAAAAACCCACAGCGGACCCCACCGAACTCAAAAATTACCGCCCCATCTCGCTCCTTCCTTTCCCGGCCAAAGTCATCGAGAAAGCTGTCAACAACCAGCTCGCCGCCTTCCTCGAAGCCAACAAATCCCTCGACTCCTCACAGTCTGGCTTCCGAGCAAAACACAGCACTGAGACCGCCCTCATCGCAGCAACAGACGACATTCGAACTCTACTGGACAATGGAGACACAGTCGCCCTCATCCTCCTCGATCTCTCTGCAGCCTTCGACACAGTCTGCCACAAAACCCTTTTACAACGCCTCAGAAACATCGGAATACAAGGAAAAGCACTTGAATGGATCACCTCGTTGCTCACCGGAAGAACCCAGAGAGTCCGCCTTCCACCATTCAAGTCCGAGGCCACTGAAGTCATCTGTGGCGTACCACAAGGATCCTCACTCAGTCCCACCCTCTTCAACGTATACATGAGCCCCCTCGCGGCCATCGCCCGCCAACACAACCTCAACATCATCTCTTACGCGGATGACACTCAACTGATCCTTTCTCTCACCAATGACCCCAGCACCGCCAAAACTAACCTACATGAAGGAATGAAAGAAGTTGCCGAATGGATGAAACACAGCCGTCTGAAACTGAACTCAGATAAAACAGAAGTCCTCATCTTAGGTACATCCCCCTCTGCATGGGACGACTCTTGGTGGCCGGAAGCCCTTGGAAAAGCACCCATCCCGACAGACCACGCACGGAACCTAGGCGTTATCCTGGATTCCTCACTTTCAATGAACAGACAAGTCAACGCCGTCTCCTCATCCTGCTTCAACATTCTTCGCATGCTCAAAAAAACATTTCGCTGGATCCCCACCGAAACCAGAAAAACAGTCACCCATGCTCTGGTCACGAGCCGATTGGACTACGGAAACACCCTCTACGCAGGTACTACCGCTAAACTCCAGAAAAAACTCCAACGAATCCAAAACGCCTCAGCCAGGATCATATTAGACATCCCGCGTAACGAACACATCTCTGGTCACCTGAAAAACCTCCACTGGCTACCCGTCAATAAGAGGATCACTTTCCGACTTCTAACCCACGCACACAAATCACTCTACGATATCGGACCAGAATGCCTCAACTCACGACTGTCCTTCTACACCCCCTCCCGCCAACTACGTTCTTCCAACCAAGCCCTCGCCACTGTACCTCGCATCAACAAGACCACCATGGGAGGTAGATCCTTCTCATACCTGGCAGCTAAAACCTGGAACTCACTCCCCACTTACCTTCGCCTTACCCAGAACCACCTAGCATTCAGAAAGCAACTTAAAACGTGGATATTTGACAAGTAATCCTCCTCCCCTACCTAAGCGCCTTGAGACCCTCTGGGTATGTAGTGCGCTATATAAATTCTTTGACTTGACTTGACTTGATCTTAGTATTCCTGTTCTCGTGCTGCCTGATTATCCAGTGTGGTCCAGCTCTGTGTAGTCTTTGTGCTGCAACCTGTTTTAGAAAACCACCTGCGTTTGGAGAAAAGGCGCGAGAAAGGATGATGGTACAACACCATGTCACTGACCTGATGAGCATAGAACTAGATTCTGACATAGACTGAGTAATTGCCTATGTAAGGGCAAAAGGAGGGTCTGAGGTTCCGTGACAATTTGAACCCGTGTTTTCAACATTGTCGTAAATACATAATTTTGGTACCAGTGAACCGCAAATGATCCATTTAGCATATCCTGGTGTTTTCGCTATGCTACGAGCAAGAGTACTCCTGTTACAAACACATTTCTGATCTACCCATGGCATCCATCTTAGATCATGGCAGCCATTTTGTGTTTCTTGCCCTCACATAGACAATGGACACGCAATGACCTCTGATTACTCCATTTCGATTAAGGACACGTAGGCTTAGCCGGAGATTCACCTCTCTAGTGACACGTGCACCTTAGAACAGAACACGCTGTGGCTGCATGACTCGACAAAGGCTGCCTCCTCTGCCTGAGGCCAGTCCTGCTATACTGGTTCTCGTGTTCGTTGGCCTGATCATGATTAGGCGGCCGAAGCTGGTAGCCTTGCCCATTTACGACCCACAAACATCTCTTATCCTGCTTTTCTATCTACTGCACCTGGCTCTGCTCCTTTCCTTCTGGGCCTTTATTAGGGGGAGGTAACGAAATTTACGATGAGGCGGTCCGGCTCTTGAATGAAATGTTGACATGGGATTGTGATGGAATAGTGGGAACCCCTCTTCGTAATGTTTGACATCAGATATTATCGACGATTCCTGTGCAACGCCAAATATTTATTGTTTAGGACACAAAGGTTTTGGGAATGTACTGACATGTGAAGAATTTGCCTGAAGGGCAATATTTAGTATATAAGGAGCAACCTTTCTTGTACAAATCAAACAGGCTCCTAGACACTGCCTGTGTGTAGTTTCTGTGACTTCTGTGTCCCTGCAGTAATAAACCTTTGGACTTTGACGCCATCATCGAGAAGCCCGTGTTTCTGTTTATTTATGCACCGAGACAGGTAGAACTCCGGGGTCTTCGGGTGTTATCCCTGACACCTCTGGACGGAACCAAAAAGTCCAGAACTCCAAATCTGCAAAAGAACTTTGGGCAGATGAGATTGACTTGTGTAGTATGTGGAAAATTAATTTCATGCAGAGAGATGAGTATTACTTTAATAAATAGATTATATGAAAATCATCAATGTCCAAAACGTCCAAGAAAGTAATTTTTGTCATTTTTGAGGAAGAGAGATAACCTACAGTGGTACGGGGTCGTTTTCGTTCGTACTAGGGGGGCCAGGTGACATTCCTTCGGGGTGGCTTAGGGGCATTTAAAACAACTTCCCTGATACAGGTAGCATATAAAGTAGAGGCTAAATACCAGGATCTTTATCGATTGCTTTATGCTGTACAAAAATGAAAAACACATACAACAAACCTGGACCATTCATATTTTCAATGTTTCTGCGTGCTATACTTTTTAACCCTTAACTAATTGAGCTGCTTCATTTCACCTGCTTTTTTAAAATAAAAAAAAATCAGAAACAGTCGCCATTTCTTCAAAACGTACCAATGTACGTGTTACAACTACGTTTGCTTTTTCAAAAACCTTTAATAAAAATGTTGGTGCCCAAATACGGGGCTACAACCCCGTGGGCCGGCCACGGAGCAGGCTGGAACTGTAAATGGGGGAGGGGGGTGTTTATTTGTGGAAAACATAACAGAGTCAGTGGTCGTTGATTTCATAGTAAAAAGTGCGACATGTGCAACAAAATCATATCGATAATTCATTGTGAGCAAGTACCCTTAGTGTCGACAATTCCAACCTTCAATAATAAATACAGTAATCAATGATGCATTAGAACTTAATATCAATTCATTGTTCGAACGTGTAATCAGTCTTATCCCATATCAATTCATGTGGTAAAAACTGCATACATATCTCATGATATCAAGGCTGAGCAATCGGGGCACAACAAGGAGTTGAGAGTTTCATTTGTACCGGCGCCCTTTTGGGTGAGGTCAGGAAGGTCCAAGTATAGTCAAAATGTCTCCACCAAGTCGTGGTTGGACCGGGACCTCTTTCGGTAGTCCAAAAGTTTTTGTTGAAGGGTAGCAGAGGGGACTGGTGACATGAACCATCAGTGAATGTGGGGTGGGAGGAAACAATTTCTCCTACCGGGTCATACTGGTGTCCCACCGGAACTGATCAAGTTGGTAGTCTTGCAGGATTTTGATCATTTCAAGACTGAGGCCGGCGCCGGCATGAGCGCGCCGACGTCCCTCGGCTACGTCGTGGTCGTTCCGTGGGTGATCATGGCAGTCATTTCTCATTGGGGGTCGGGGGCCCCCGTGGCTCTTATAGAATCTTCAAAGTTGAGGAGAACGTTTCTGGACGCAGGACTTATTTTCAGGCTGAACTGAAAAGCGTCGTTGTACCGCAAAAGTAACCGAGACTGTCGGGTGAGTGCAGCGCCGCTGCATCGCAAGAGTGGACGAACCCTTTTGTTGGGTGAGTGGAGTGTTGGGGTGCAGCTGAGGGGCCCCCACCTGGGGGGGTGGGAGAGGCTCGTTCGCGCCGCCTCTCCCTCCCAGCGCACCCCACGCGGACACCTGGCATTGATATCCGTGATGTCCGGGCTAGGCGATAAGAGGGGGGGGTCGGAGGCAGAGGCAAGACATCCCCCCCCGTGGCCTGCAGGGCGCTGCTTCAGGACCGAACGGGGAGCTCATACCAAGCCGGGGCCAGACCAGGAGATATGAGGGGAGGGTCGGTGGCATTTGCAAGACATTCCTCTCCAGTGTTGTCGCAGCTAGAGTTCCCGTCGGCCTCGGCTCCTCTCCTGGTGCACCTTACGTGACGACCCTTTTGTTGGGTGAGTGGAGCGTTGGGGGTGCAGCTGAGGGGCCCACACCTGGGGGGGTGGGAGAGGCTCGTTCGCGCCGCCTCTCTCTCCCAGCGCACCCCACGCCGACACCTGGCGTTGATATCCGTGAAGTCCGGACCAGGCGATAAGAGGGGGGGGGGGTCGGAGGCAGAGGCAAGACATCCCCCCCGTGGCCTGCAGGGTGCCAGAAGAGAATGGGAAGACCAGCACATTCCAGGCCGACCATCCCACGACTTCTCCGGCTGATGGCGGCTAGTCGGGCCCCGCCCTGCACGTGTCGAGGCCTCATCTTCCGGATGGGCGTAACCGTGGACCTGTTGCACTTCGGGAGTTTCCGGAATGGGGGTAGGTATCTGCTGATTTGTATCTATTTCATGTTACCGTTATTGGGTGTGGTGGGCGGTGGGACAGACATGCTTGGAGCAGTGGGGGTGTGGCGGAGGTTAGCTACCTCGTGGCTGCCGTAACGTCAAGCTTGGCTTCTCTCACCACTTCTATGTTTCTTATTTCTAGCGAAGTCAAAAACTCATCAGTGGCCTACTGATTTTGTTCGATTTCTTTCCCTTCTTTTTCAAGTGTGTTTCATTGTAAAGTTTCTGTTTAACAGGATATAGTTTTTACTTCGTGTTTTACATATGTCTTCTTTATTAGGGGTACTCTCCGGTTGAGCCAGATGATGTACCTCTAATAAATGGTCCGGGTGGAACTAGTTTCTCAATCAGTGGGGAGTAGATGGGCATGACAGATTACAACGGGGGACAAAGGTCCGCATTACCCATCCTTCACTACTTGCAAAGACTAGACAGAATATCTCTATTCCACGTTATTTGCAAACAGAGAATACCTCGTTAGAACTATTCCTTGAACAATAAATGTCCAGCCAATCAATCAATCAGTGGGGAGAAAAACAGGCATGACGGATTACAACTGGGGACAAAAGTCTGCATTACCTATCCTTCACTATCTGCAAAGGGAGACAGAATATTCCTATTCTTCTCTGTTTGTAGACAGGGAATATCTCAAATAGCAATAATCAATAAAAAATTTACAACTTTAAGGTAAATACTCACAATATGACTACTCAACGAAGTTAAAAAGTAACGGATATAGGTACTTGAGAGGTTTTCGGTGGCAGATAATCTACAATATACACTTGTACATATGAGTCTGATACAGGGCGGATCTCTGTATAACTATGGATAATTAGATATTAGGATGGCATACTTTGACTTGTGATGTTTGATCTCATTTAGTCACTTCAATCTAATTTTTACCATTAATTTTTCTTTTCGTTTTGCAGATTGACTACAATACTTATGTTGGACTCCATATTATATGTTGTTTATGATATTGTTTTGTTATTTATAGTTCTAGTTATTTATTGTAGTGTTATCTTTTAGTTATAGTTCCAGTTATTGTTTTAATAAAAGTTAATTAAAAAAGTACATACGTCTGTTTTTTGTGGGGGTAGCAGTCATCAATAGAAATTATATTTATAATTTGAACTATAATGCTGAAGCTCACTCATTAGTAACATATTGTGGTGAAATTTTAACCTATGTGCTGACGTAAGTGTTCCATAAACTACTACTATGGTAACAGGCAAAATACTGTTTGGGGGTAGGGTATAATACACAGGAATGCTGTAAAAATAAATGGGCAAGGGCTGTTTTGTTTTCCACTGTTGCAACATAAAGTGATCGATAAAAATCCGATAATCAGGCCTATCAGCGACTAAGACAGCAGGCCGAGTGTCTTTTGCTCAACGACTCCCTCATGGGACGAAGAAACGTCCTTTTTCACGAAATAGGAATATTTTACTTGCAGGACAGTTGTTAATTTCCCGTGAAAATACATTAGCCTGGAACATTGTTAGTGATAAACTGTAAATGCATCTGGGTCCTTTGCTTAAAAAAAAAATATAAAATATATTTGTGAATTAGAATAAGAATATATGTTACAGCTATAGATATTTGCAATTTAAAAACCATTGAAATTCACTGAAAAAACCATAGGTTTTAGGCCATATATAGTTAGGGATTAGCATTTACAAAACCTTAATTTACTCGCACAAAACCATAGAAATTCGCATATATAGTTAGATGCAATAACTATATATCGCGCACCCGCAACCCACTGCTGATGATGTCACATATTACATCATTCATGACATGGTCAGTGACATCACTGATGACATCACTGATGACATCTCAAATGACATCACTGATGACATCACTGATGACAACATCCAGTGACTGTATGTTTCTGTAAAGTTAAAATATGTCTTACATACTGAAGAATGAGTGGATGTATAAGTGTTTGGATGAAGGATTTAGTAGGTGCATGACTGACTGTATGAGAGAATGATTAAATGTGTCTCACTGAGTGCATGGGTTAGTGACTAAACTGTCTTAATTTGTGCATCATTATTACTGTAGTTCTGTTAACTGCTGCATGTGTTGATCAGTAGCTATATGAGTAACTATATGGGTTATTGATTGGTTGCCCAAATATTTGTATGGGAGAGTGAGTGTGTGTGTGGGGGTGGCTGGGAGGTGTGTGACTCTGTGCATAGATCTGTGAGCAGCTGATTCAGTAGATGTATGGGTTCAAAAGTGCATGTGAAAACAGCTGTATGGGCGGTTGACTATCAGCATGAGTGCATTGGTGAGTAATTGGATTTCTCAGTGCTACATGTCAAAGTAAGTACATATGTAAAACACAGTACATGTAAGAGTTGACATATATAAATAACTGTGCATAAGAGCCAGTGAATGTGTGAGTGGCTGTATGGATCATTGTGAACTTGTATCAGGGATTGTATAAGAGAGTAAATATG
The DNA here is from genome assembly GCF_964263255.1 of Lissotriton vulgaris. Classification (NCBI taxonomy): domain Eukaryota; kingdom Metazoa; phylum Chordata; class Amphibia; order Caudata; family Salamandridae; genus Lissotriton; species Lissotriton vulgaris. The sequence continues at coordinate 12,854,993 of NC_141693.1, read as the reverse complement.
TGTTAGTATATGTTTGATTAAGTAAGGTGTGTATAACTGTATAGTTGAGGAATGGAGGTGTGATTGATTCTTTGCATGACTGACTAGGTGTGTGAGTAACTCCATGGATGAGTGACAGTCTGTGAGTGTCTGTTTACACTGATTGTATCTAAGGTTATATTAGAGTCTGAAGAGGTTGATCGTATTGTCACATGAATGATATCATCAGTGATGTGATCAGTAATGACAAATGAGATGTTATCAGTGATTTTATCAGTGATGTCATTTGAGAAGACATCAGTGATGTCATCAGTGATGTCACTGACCATGTCATGAATGATGTCATTTAAGATGTCATCAGTGATGTCATCAGTGATGTCACTGACCATGTCATGAATGATGTAATATGTGACATCATCAGCAGTGGGTTGCGGGTGCGCGATATATAGTTATTGCATCTAACTATATATGCGAATTTCTATGGTTTTGAGCGAGTAAATTAAGGTTTTGTAAATGCTAATCCCTAACTATATATGGCCTAAAACCTATGTTTTTTTCAGTGAATATATATATATATATATATAACACATATGCACCTATAAGCCACTCCTATGGTAGGCCTCGACAATCCTGGAGGCACAGTGCTTGGTTTTATGTGAGGGTGCCCTAGCATGAGCTGAGCCCCTCTGCAGCTTTCAGAACCATCTCCTTATACCTGTTCTATGATATAGCCGTACCATATACTCTTAAGTGCATTATAATCCTCACGGTTAATGCTAACTTTGGTTTGGCTTTATCAAAACATGTTGTGTAAGGTCCCAAACACTTTGGAATACTACCCCCCACCCGCCAGTCCTGGCGGCCGGAGTAGCATTCCACCCTTCTAGAGGGAGAAGACATGTAGTTACTGGAAAACCCATTTAAACTTAAACAGAGCCCCAGCATCACAAAATGGATGCTGCTGCCAGAGACACGAGTCTGACCTCCTGCTGCTGGACGAAACTTTAGCAGGGGAGGCCGGGACAATAAGTTTCCTGTCCAGGGAGGTGCTGGCACCTCCCCAGACAGGCTTTAGTGTATTGGGGCCAGGGAGGGATGCATTCAGTGAATGCTTTCCAGACACTGCCTGGGGCACACAAGGTGCTCCATTCATAGCCCGCTTCATACCAGTTGCTGGGCTGAGAGCCCCAGCTCTGGCACGAAACTGGTTAAAGGGAAAGGGGTGTAAACACCCCCTTCTCAGGTCCACCCATAAGAGGGACCTTAGCCATAGTCCAGCCCCTAAACTTAGTTTAAGTATAGGAACCCTGTCCCTAGGACTTTAGATTACCCTGGACGAAACTCTGAAACAGAAATCCTGGACCTTCGACATTCCATTTCAACTGGAAGACGGAAGACAACTCCCTTGTGGTCAAGGAGTGACCACCCTGTTCAAACAGGCACCACCAGCAACTTTGCCGTTCTGCATTTTCAAGGCTCCCGCCGGATCCGGAAGAATCTGCGACACAGGGCACAGACTTCCAGACATCTCTGACGCTGCTTGACGATCCCAGCAAAGCTGAGACCCGTGGCGGACACGAGAGACGTGAGACCGGAACTCCTGGACATCTTGCATTTGCTAACTTCATCAAATCCCGAGGTATCTCGCAGTTGTGCATTGGGGTACGAGAAGCCCCAGACCCAAGCTCCATTTGCACTGAAGCTCAGGCCTCCATACTCCACGAGTGTCTTGTGGGGCCCGCTCTTGCATTTCTGTTTGACGCGTCTTACCGGTTCCTAGTCCATTGGCTAGTGAGTCCCCTGAAGACTTCCTTTTAAATCTAACTTGCTTTCCTGGTTGCTCCAGGCTTGCTCCAGCTTCCCTACAAAGGAGAAGCACCACAGACCTTGCTGGTCTGCACCGAAGCCAATCTTCATCTCCTGCGTGGATTGTGTTTGCCAAGGCTTGTTGGGTCCAATCCGGATACAGATCCCACAGTCAACTAGATCCTTCATGGGAGAGCTCGAATCCAGCTCCTGGTCGTCATCGACACCTCCTGGACCTCGTGGCCGCAGAGACAAGCTTCACCTCTTCACCTGAAATCACCCGACATCGCCTGGTTCCTTCCTGGTCACTGGCTAGTGACCCAGACTCTGTCCCTTCTGCTTTCAGGTTCTTCAGTTCTTCGATCCACCCGGACACTTGTCCTCTGGTCGCCTGCAGCTCTTCTTTGCAGATCTCCATTGAAAACGACAATGGTACCTCACGGCTGTGTTTAGACACTGCACGCGTTTCCCGTGGGCCTCCAACTTCCTAACCTTTGGTTGTTTAGAGTAGCCCCAGCAATTCCCTAGGCCCTAGGCCTACTTTCTATTTCTCTTGTGGTTCTTATACCACTATTTTAGTATATGGTTTGTGAGGCTCCTAGGGCAAAACGTACACTGTGCAACAATCCTATGCTAATGAAGTAATTTGTATTGTACTTTTATCTCTGACCTCATAAAGAGTGCAGAGGGGTTGTGTTTAGAATAAATACATACATATTTGATATATACCTTATATGGTGTCCTTTCATTTGGTACTCAAGGGATTATAATTGGTAAAAAAACTTGCTTAATTTGTTCTCTGAAGTCTTAGCCTGATGATTGCTGGTCCACGCTACCACGAGGATAGCTTTCTATAAGGTTGACTTTACAACCACATCCAAAAAGGGTTGATTAGACTGGTGCAAGGTGCCCACTAGAAGAAGTGGACATCATATGCCAGGCTAACTTCTCACACCCCTCTAACCGTGTGTAACGCTAATCCTTGCACACACCCCTCTAACCATGTGTAACACTAATCCCCGCACACACCTCTCTAATCGTGTGTAACACTATTCCCAGCACAAACCCCTCTAACCGTGTGCATTACTAAATTCTGCAGATACCCATCTAACCAAGTGAACACTAAACCCTGCACACACTCCTCTAACCGTGTGTAAAACTATAACCCGCACACATCCCTCTAACCGTGTGTAAAACTATTCCCCACACACACCGCTCTAACCGTGAGCAACACAAATACAGTGCACACACCACCTCTCATAGTGCTCTACTCTTTGCGCTTGCACACACCTATATTCCATTCCCTAGTGCATAATATATGGGTTTGATTCTTTTTTTTCTTTATTAATCCACAGTATCACAAAATCATATCGTACATCAAAAAGATTCATGTGTTCATGGAACGCCCCCCAAATAAAGATACCCATTTTTTGTTTTCTTGAGCCTTTAGCTGAGTATAAGCTAAATGCTAATTTAAATATATTGTACATCCTGGCTCTCCACATTTAAAAGGTGGGGCCTCAGGTTGCAACCAAGAGGCAGCAACACAAAGACGAAGCACAACCATAGCCATAAACAATAGATTGCAATGCTTGTACATTGGTCTTCGAGACTTTAAATCCTGACCAATCCCCGATAATATCATGGAAGCGGAAATTTTAATAGGTACAGCAGTAACACCAGAAATAAACTTTTCAATATGACTAATATAGAAAACCAGTTAACCACAAGAATAGGAAATATGCAGGCTATCAGCATTGTCAGTCCCACAGCGAAAGCATTTACCATCATTCCTCCCCCCCCCCCCATTTCAACAATTTTACAGGCATATAATACAGGTTGAACACAGTTTTAAAAAATTGGTTTTAAGATTTGTAGATAAAAGGGCTTCCCCGGATATTGCAATAGTTTTCTCCAGAGAGAGTTTGTCTTCTCCTATTACATTGGCCCATTTAACATTGTGCTTCTCCAGATTATCCGCCCTAGAGGCTAAAAGGATTTTTTTTTAAAAACCTATTTTCTCCTGACGCTTAATAGGTTCAATAAGTTTATGCGGTACTGGCGCAAAAAAAATTCTACCCAGAAAATCCTGAATCTGGAGAAATTTAAAACACTGTATCCTAGGTAATTTATTTTTTATAGCAAAATCCAGTAAGGTAGGACAAAGCCCTCCAGCCTCATAAAAATCGCACGATTCAGAAAAGGGGGTGGTGATGAACAGAGTGTCTGAATTAAGCAGACCACTCTTACCCAGTCCAAAGATCTAGGCTTGATCCATCACCGTTATTTATCTCACTGCACCATCCCAGCTCAGAACATGGCTATATGCAAATCAGTCTGTCCCTGGCCCAGTGCATCATGGGAACAGGGCAGACTAAACTACCAAGCCAATTCTTCACCAGAAAGGAGACAAGCTACCGGGGACAGGTTTCTGGCATTTCAGGCGTCTTCGGCCCGGCTTGCTTGAATCCTGATGGTGCAGTGAGAAAGGGACTCATGTCCGAGTATACCCTGCCACACCTATAGTGGCCAAAAACGATTCAGAAAAGGGGGTGGTGATGAACAGAGTGTCTGAATTAAGCAGACCACTCTTACCCAGTCCAAAGATCTAGGCTTGATCCATCACCGTTATTTATCTCACTGCACCATCCCAGCTCAGAACCTGGCTATATGCAAATCAGTCTGTCCCTGGCCCAGTGCATCATGGGAACAGGGCAGACTAAACTACCAAGCCAATTCTTCACCAGAAAGGAGACAAGCTACCGGGGACCGGTTTCTGGCATTTCAGCCGTCTTCGGCCCGGCTTGCTTGAATCCTGATGGTGCAGTGAGAAAGGGACTCATGTCCGAGTATACCCTGCCACACCTATAGTGGCCAAAAACGATTCATAAAAGGGGGTGGTGATGAACAGAGTGTCTGAATTAAGCAGACCACTCTTACCCAGTCCAAAGATCTAGGCTTGACCCATCACCGTTATTTATCTCACTGCACCATCCCAGCTCAGAACCTGGCTATATGCAAATCAGTCTGTCCCTGGCCCAGTGCATCATGGGAACAGGGCAGACTAAACTACCAAGCCAATTCTTCACCAGAAAGGAGACAAGCTACCGGGGACCGGTTTATGGCATTTCAACCGTCTTCGGCCCGGCTTGCTTGAATCCTGATGGTGCAGTGAGAAAGGGACTCATGTCCGAGTATACCCTGCCACACCTACAGTGGCCAAACACGATTCAGAAAAGGGGGTGGGGATGAACAGAGTGTCTGAATTAAGCAGACCACTCTTACCCAGTCCAAAGATCTAGGCTTGATCCATCACCGTTATTTATCTCACTGCACCATCCCAGCTCAGAACCTGGCTATATGCAAATCAGTCTGTCCCTGGCCCAGTGCATCATGGGAACAGGGCAGACTAAACTACCAAGCCAATTCTTCACCAGAAAGGAGACAAGCTACCGGGGACCGGTTTCTGGCATTTCAGCCGTCTTAGGCCCGGCTTGCTTGAATCCTGATGGTGCAGTGAGAAAGGGACTCATGTCTGAGTATACCCTGCCACACCTATAGTGGCCAAAAACGATTCAGAAAAGGGGGTGGTGATGAACAGAGTGTCTGAATTAAGCAGACCACTCTTACCCAGTCCAAAGATCTAGGCTTGATCCATCACCGTTATTTATCTCACTGCACCATCCCAGCTCAGAACCTGGCTAAATGCAAATCAGTCTGTCCCTGGCCCAGTGCATCATGGGAACAGGGCAGACTAAACTACCAAGCCAATTCTTCACCAGAAAGGAGACAGCTACCGGGGACCGGTTTCTGGCATTTCAGCCGTCTTCGGCCCGGCTTGCTTGAATCCTGATGGTGCAGTGAGAAAGGGACTCATGTCCGAGTATACCCTGCCACACCTATAGTGGCCTAAAACGATTCAGAAAAGGGGGTGGTGATGAACAGAGTGTCTGAATTAAGCAGACCACTCTTACCCAGTCCAAAGATCTAGGCTTGATCCATCACCGTTAATTATCTCACTGCACCATCCCAGCTCAGAACCTGGCTATATGCAAATCAGTCTGTCCCTGCCCCAGTGCATCATGGGAACAGGGCAGACTAAACTACCAAGCCAATTCTTCACCAGAAAGGAGACAGATTTTTAAAATACCCTTACTTTTCCAAATTATAGCAACATGGTCCCAAAAAATCGATGGAAGAATCTTTGAAGCCTTTGTAGGTGTATAATATTTTATCCCCTCCCCCCAAAAAATTTCCGAATAGCCTTTCACACCTTAAAGACAGCCTCTATAACTTTAAAATGAGTTCTCTTTTAGTAGCTGCCCTCCACTTCTTTAAACAGGCAATTTTTAACCTCCGTTCCTAGAAGCATATGGTAGATTGACGTAGATTCTGCTGAATTTCTAACCTCTTCTCCAGTCAATAATATCCGCATATTCGATAACAAACATGCATAATAATAAAAAGTAAATAAGGCATAGACCAGCCACCCCTTTCTCTTGAGAGAGTCATAAACTGCGCGGCTCATCTAGGTTTGCCCAGAGCCTAGAGGAATTTAACACAAAGTACAAGTTGAACCTGCTGAACTTCTAGGGGAATGGATCTAAAAAAATATAGAATCCTAAGAAGTATATTCATTTTTTAAATATTACCTCTACCCACCAATGTGAGGTGAAGTCTCTACCCACCTTTCTAAAGATTCTTTTACGATACTCATTATAGCCACCCAGTTAGCTTCTACTAACTCTTTCATAGACGATATGTTTTTTGTCCCTAAATATGTCACTTCCCTGACCACTCTTGGATCATCAATCATACTATTGTTTGTGCAAAGTATTTGCAATTTTGTTTTATTCAACTTATAGCTTGATATCTCACCAAATTCTTGAGCCAAGCGTTCCATCTCCGATATAGCTGTAACCGGATCTGCAGTAGTGATGGCTATATCGTCTGCATAAGCAGAAACAGAATATGGATTCCCCTGAATAATAAACTGTTTCACCAAGATGCTTTTCTCCAACATATTTACAAATGGATTGATGTATAGGGCAAACAACAGGGGCGAACAGGGACACCCCTGTCAAGTCCCTCTAGTTATTTTTACAGGTTCCGATACCATTCTCATTGAACATATCCTGGCTACCAGTGATTTATATAATACTTGTATCTACATAAACCCTTGTCCAAAACCCATCCGGTATAGGATGTTCCATAGGTCGTCCCAGGAAACACGATCTAACGCTTTCTCAGCGTCAAGCAACATTAGCCCCAAATCCCTCCCTTCCACCTGAGCAATATCAAATAGAGTCACACTTTATTGACATGTGATGCCGTCCCTCGGCCAGGAATGAAGCCATGTTGATGTAGGGACACTAACGGTGAGATAACCTTTGCCAAACGATTTGCTAGTATTTTGGCACATATTTTCCCCATCACATTTCACTAGTGAAATCGTCGGTAAGACACGGAAGCTCTGGCGGTTTCCCCTTCTTAAACACCACAATAGTGGCTTTATCCCCAGACCTAGGTGCCTGCCCATTTTGTGCTGCTCGAATGGTTGACAACATATCATTTTTAATATCCTGAAAAAAAATACCTATACACCTCCCTGGGAAGTGTATCTGGGCCTGCAGCTTTACCAGTCGCTAAGCTGTTAATAGCCATCTCTAACTCCATCCATCGTAATAAAACTATCTAATAACTCTGCCTCCTCCTGATCTACCTGCATCAAATCCTCAAAAACAGCACAAATACTGGCAGAATCCTATAGCTTATGTTCAGTATATAAATCTGTATAAAACTTATGGAAAATCGCAAGAACCTCTCAAGGGTCATGATTTCTATCTCCTGAGCTGTCTACAAGACCCACAATTCTCTGGGAGGCTTCCTTCATCCGTAGTCTTAAAGCTAGGCACCAACCTACCGCCTCACCATACTCAAGGCACTCCTTTTTATAAATTAAATATTTCCAAGCATTTTCTTTATTCCATGGAATATTAATATTTGCCTAACATTTTGCCGCACTAGTTTCAAGATCTGCAATATCATCATGTTGCGAAATTCCTTTTGTAAGTTTTTCTTCCGCTAATCTCAGATTAGAATATAGCACCTGTAGTTCTAATTTAGCTTTCTTTTGGTAGTGTATCCCAAAACTCAATACATCCCCTCTAAAACAGACTTTAAAAGCATCCCACAGAACCGCTACATTGACAGAGTGTCTATTATTATTAAAAAAGTCTTTAATCCATATCTGCATATGCTCTTTAAAAACACTAGCAAACAAAAGCTTCTGATCAAATGTAAAAGTTCTTGGGGTTCTACCTACAGAAAGAGTGTGGATTTCTAGAGCTATTGGTGCATTATCAGAAGTGAGCCTAGGAAATATATGCATCTGTGCCCCTGTAAGTAATGCGGATGATATAACAAAAATAATCAAGACTCACTAATTTCTGGTGGGGAAAACAATAAAACATAAATCCAGGAGCTGGCTCTTGAAGGAAATCCCAGGCGTCCAGTAATCCATGATCCTTTAACAAATTATACAGTGTTTTGAACACCTTGGGTTTCCTCCCCGTAAATCCTTGAATCCCACCCTATAGTTCTTTATTAACCAAGTTTATATTGAAGTCTTCGCATAATACCAAAGGCACCGGCTACAATGCGAGTTCCAAATTTATTTCTTCCAAAACGAAGGATTCCTGAAGATTAGACCCATAAATAGTGCATAGCGTAAATTTGGAGCTATCCAGACAGCATTCCACAACTACCCACCGCCCCAATTTATCTGCTAAAAAATTACCCGAGGTCTAGACGGCAGGTTTAGCAAGTATCCCTATGCCCCGAGTCATTGACGATTGTTGTGAGGCAGCCAGGAGTACAAAACCTAAATCTGTCAACATTTGACGTTTCCCCCAGGGTACATGCGTTTCTTGAATACAAAGCAAATCCGGTTGAATCACTCGAAGTTCAGCAGCAACCCTTTGCCTCTTATTATAGTTGTTGAGGCCACACACATTTAAAGAACACATTCTAACTCCCCTGCTAGCCATTGGGAAGAATGAAGAGAGAAAAACAAATGAACAAGTCCTTACTCCATTTTTTAAACAATACATCAAATCTTCGACAATCAATTACTTTTTCAATACTGATACTGTGGAATATTTTTCGGATTTTACCCCACATAACACCCCCTGCATTCTTCCACCCAATATCCCTAAATACCTAATCCCTTATACCCCCGACCCACCCAACAAACCCACCCCACCAGCCTCTTCAACGAGGCTTTAGGACCTGTAGTCCTTGTGCTGACAAGCACCCAATCACCCAATGCTGTTGCCCGCAAACCCTATCCAAGCCTATGTGGAGAAAGAAAAAGGACCACCATAGACCATAGTCTATGTTGCATAAAACTCATCGTTGCTAAACGTCTTTTTGAGATTTTAAGAATGCTTTCGATGAAACCTCAGTGGAGAAGAATCGGGTGCGATCCTGAAAAATAACTACGTTTGGCTGGATTCAATAAGAATACTTGGGCCCCTTTAGCCTGAAACAGCGGGATAAGGTGACGTAGTTGCCAGCGATTCTCAACAGTGAAGTGACAAAGATCTGGTCTAACAAAAAACTAAAAATCCTTCCCTGCCCTTTTTGTAGGTCTCGCCTATCCCATTCCGCAAGGAATGGATAGGGGAGAATTATAGGAGGCAAAATAAGTTCTCAAACCAACGGCGGATTTCAAACAGTGCATGTGCTCGTGAACGCGCTTCTCCCCGAGCCGCGTGCCTCCTAGAGCTTCACTTCAAAGGGCTTCACTTCAAAGGCTCCACCCACAGCGTGCACTGCTTCACTTCAAAGGGCTTCACTTCAAAGGCTCTGCCCAGAGCGTGCGCTCGGCCTCGGACATTTCTCCTCCCACGGCCGGCCGGCCGTACTTTCACTTTCACGGCCGCCAGGCCGTGTCTCGCATTTCTCCTCCCCCCTCCCCACAGCAATCGCAAGAGCTTGTGATAGGCATGCTTCCCGCCTTGATGCAAAGGTAAGGATTTTTTTTTGTTGTCAATTATGTAACAGTTTAATGTGTTCCTTTTATTTCCCGCCCGCCTCTCTCTTCGCCCACTTATTGTGCAACTCACCTAACTCGATCTTGACTGCACAGAACATATTAATTTAAAAGCAGAGCGAATAGTTTTGCGACAGGAACGTGCAAGGATGCGCACGCTTTATATTCTCGTTTGTTAAATATATGTTAGGCTTGTCTCCCTGTGCCGTGTTTGACCGCCCCCACCACCCCACCGTGATTGCTGTTTCTTTTTTCCTTACAGCTCACAAACTACTTTTTTTTCGTTTTAAAAACCAGTCATGGCAGCCGCACGTCTTGCTGCGCGCCAGTCGTCCAAAAATATACCTTGATGTTAAAAACCATTTCATCCCACTGATATTTTGAAAACCAAGTGCGGCTCTGATTACATTACGCTGTGGGCAAACAAATATGGGGAACACGCTTTTCCGTAGCTTTCAGTAATTGCTTGTTCCTTTCATGTTTTATGCACGACTTTTTAAAACTTTTTTTTTGTACTTTTGTACCAGCACTCCAAAGGTATCAGAGCGCTGGCTCGGAACCGGTTCCCTCGCTTCAAAGATGCTTGCTCCAGCCATTACATCAGATCCTCGTCATTGCCCTGTTCTGCCTGACCCCTTCACCCGTTCTAATTACAGGCATAACGGGGTCAGCATTTTGGTGAAGGCAACGTTATCCATTGTATATGGAGGGCGCTCTTTTTTGATGAGTATTAACCAGTCATGGCGGTCGCATGTCTTGCTGAGCGCCAGTCGTCCAAAAATATACCTTGATGTTAATAAACCTTTCCATTTCACTGATATTTTGAAATCCAAGTGCGGCTCTGATTACATTACGCTGTGGGCAAACAAATATGGGGAACACGCTTTTCCGTAGCTTTCAGTAATTGTTTGTTCCTTTCATGTTTTATGCAAGACTTTTTAAAACTTTTTTTTTGTACTTTTGTACCGGCACTCCAAAGGTATCAGAGCGCTAGCTTGCAACCGGTTCCCTCACTTCAAAGATGCTCGCTCCAGCCATTACATCATATCCTCGTCATTGCCCTGTTCTGCCTGACCCCTCCACCCGTGCAATTACAGGCATCACGGGGTCAGCATTTTGGTGAAGGCAACGTTATCCATTGTATAGGGAGGGCGCTCTTTTTAGATGAGTATTGAGTTGTAAATTGTCCCCAATAACTTAGATGTTCCTGCTGATGAGACAGAACAGATTTCATGTCGAGCGACATTGTCACTAAGTGAGGAGCCGCCTGGTTTGCATTTTTTTACAGCGCAAACACGGCCTGAAGGTATTTCAGTAGAAAGATACAGTATGCTAAATTGCTCATATTAACAATAGCCTAGTTCATTAAACTCACCTACAGTTTAATGTATATCTGACTCTTCAGCAACTCACAAGATTTTCTGCCATACTGATTGGAAGTTGTTTCTGCCAGACGATCACAGAAACACTCACATTTGTGTCACTCTATACATGTGTACACTTCCGCTTCTAAAATTTGATGTGACATGCATTTGTAACTGTTTCTTGTTTCTGTACTAAAACTTATGTTTTCCTTTCAAAAGCCCGTCACTCCAAAACCTCTGCCACTTCTAAAGATGTTCCCTCTTAACTCCCACCGTTAAAATAGATTTATTCCTGCTTTTCACAATGCTATAGCTAAAACTTTTTTAAGTGGGAAACATCCTGCAATAACATCCTGCAATGTATATGCAAAGTAACAACCTAGGCAATCAACATTTTTAAATATCTTTTTGATAATGGGTAATAAACAAATGGCTACAACTGGCTAAAAGACATCATATTTTATTCATTAATTAAAACAGTAAACATTTCATTCATATAACACAAAATTAAAAATCACACAGTATTGTATTACAAGTGACAACAGTTAAAAACTAGTGAGCAGTAGACAATAAATTCTTAATCTAGAAAAGATGAGTGGCGAAATTATATGACTCTACGCGCGTTTCGGCGGCCAGCGCCTTCTTACTGGAGTAGCCACGTAATATCTACAAAAATAAAAACGTATATCAAACTCACATATTCATACAATTTAATGAAGATGCAATCTGACATCTGAAGGTTTGTCTTTTAGCAGTCGTTTTTTTTAAAATATAAAGCAAAACATGCATGATTTTAAAAAGCAATCAAATTTACATTTTCCTCTAACGTTGTCATTTCCTTGTTATTGTTCTGGATGGTGAGGTGAGCAAGAGATTCAACTATGATAGGTGGGGAAATTAACATAGATATCTGTCAATTCCATTAAGACCAATGAGAATATTTCAGGTTCATGTGCTTAATATAGATTATTACTGGGTCAGATGTGGTAATTACTCCCTTCGATACACAAAAGGATTTATGTATTGGTTTAAAAAAAATGTATATATTGGAGTAGATATATGATAAAGATTGACATTATTATCTTTCATCTCTTAAAGATTAGTGCATCTTGCAGTACTTATAATATCTAATATCTTGTTGATAGGTACTTACTCCTAGAGATAATTCCCCTTTAAAGAAACTACCAAGTTAAGATGTCTGCTTCTTTTTATAATTTCTTTAGCGTCAGGAGTCGCCTAAGCTACCAAGAGGGGGGGAGAAGAGAGGTAATATTAAGTATTAATTTTTGAGTAATCTAGTTATCATTGGTGTTTGAGAGGTTTCTTTTCCGGTAATTTTACCTAGATAATGTGGAGAAAAGATATTGAACATCCACCACCGGAACCCTTAATATGATTTCGAGTTCTGTAGAGTTCCCAACTTAGCTTTTCGCACGGTATCCTGGGAAGCTAGCTTTCAAGAAATATATCTAAAAGGGGAGATAAGAAGATATTGCTTTTTTCAATGGTGGGAATAGATGCAGGGTTGTTCATGAGCTTAAAACAACTGGAATTCCATTATCAGTAGTTTGCTTCGGTCTTACCTATTTACAGTTTTACTGTTCTCATAATTTTTCAGATGTATTCTTCAGTTTTTAGAAGGTAATCAGTCGGCAAGGTTTTATTTTAGGAAACTTCCTCTTTGCCTATAAAAGAGGAGTCAATACAACGATTAATTATCCATCTTCTATCTTGTGGAGTCTAAATATCCAAATATAATATTTGGCCATCTTACCTATAGGTATGAATTCTTTTGCTTCAGATGTTTCGATGAACTAATGTGAGAGTATTTAAAATACTGGATAAAAGGATGGTAATTAAAAGATCTCCCTGCCTGTGAAAAAAATAGAAAGAATAGGGTAGAAGAATATATTCTCTATTAATAGGTATGATTTAGAATGGGACTTCTCTTGGGGGCTTGATTCAGTTCCAAAGCTTACCTGAGGATAGTCAGCAGGGCTCTGTACGTCCGGTGGCGGGTTGATTCGATACGGCAACTGCGAGCGCGGGAAAGTAATGAACCGACGCTAGTTTGGAGCTCTGGTATATATATCTGACTTAATTGGTTCGGATTGTTATCACCTGAGTTACGTTCTGTTGAGAGAGGAACGGCGATATCCTCGCGGAGTTGACATTGTGCTCACGGAGTTTTCTATCCACCTCGCTGATTGGTGGAATATGTCTGCAAAGTTTTCTCTGTTTTCTGACGATTGGTTGACATACATTCACTAATTTCTTTATGTATAGATAGATCGTATTTTATACATGATGGTCGCACTTGTCAATGCATTTGCAGAGTTATTAAAAAGCCATTATTGTTTGATGGATAGTATATGTACAGATTTACGTGCCCTCTAATGATTTTATGACTTCCTTTCGCCGATTTTATTTTTGAAAAAATAAACATATTTTAAATATAATAATGAGATATTGTGTTTCAATAGTATGCTATTATGGTTCATTAATACTAGGGGCATATTATTGTATTGTCCTGGTATAAGGGGGCAGTAATCTCATCATTTAGTTATCAGTGAGATTGCCGAATTTTGACTCGACTTCACTGAATGGCTAATTTTGTGTGCAATGTTTTGTGCGGGCTCTCGCGATTGGATAGAACCCACGTGTTAAGCTTTATATAGATCGTAATCCGGACCTAATATTTATACTATATATAGATGGCATATTTTCTTACAATGATGTTACAAACCATATAGGCGGAGCTGTAAATCAGGTTCTAGAATTAGAGATCTTTATTTACCGGAACATTATAAGAACCCCAATGATTGGAGACTCAACATTTACCGGGAAAAGAGGATGTGAGACTACCAATATGTATTTTCAGTAGTCTTTGATTTCGATATCATTGGAAAAAGTTAAAAGACTTGTGCATTTTTATATATAGGAAATAAGGGGATTTATTTATTTATCATTTAATTCTGTTGACGCTTATTATCTCAACTCGTGCTAATGAGACAGTAATTTACAGGAAAACTCTTGAAGAGAGATATGACGAGCTGAAATCATTATTATTCTTATGAGCTTGGTGTTTTATCTTTTCTGGGTGTGTTGTTGCATATAAGGGATCATAACTAAAAAAAAATTTTAGTGGACAATACGAGATTCTCAATTCAGAAGTCTGAAGATATTTAACAATGGGTATGTATATACAGATAGTTTGTACAGTATTCATTTTTCAGCAAATAGCGTGCTCCCACGGTATTTCGTCATTTAAACCTTGACGAAAGGTGTTAAAAACAAAAATCCAGAAAACCTCTCTTTTCTTTCTGATAGTAGTGCCTCCTTTGGAGTCTGCAGTGTGGATTTTCTCTAAGATCCTCCATTTAAAATCGTCAGCACTGTGTCCCTTTTCTATAAAATGTTTTACCATGGGACATACTGTTTTCTTAGTTCTTATAGCTGAGCGATGTTCATTGAGGCGTGTCTGTACATTACGTGACGTTTCACCTATATATCCTTGCTGACAAGGACAGAGTATAAAGTAAATCACATTGCTTGATTTACAATTCCACATTTCCCTGGCTTTGGTTTTATGTCCGTTGTGTTCAAATTCCTCTCCTCGCAAAATACTTTGACATGAGTTGCAAGAGGAACAAGGAAATTTTCCTTTCAATGGGGTATTTGTTAAAATGGATCTCTGGTTCAAGGCTTCCTCATTTGTATTTTTGAAGCGGGAATGCACAATGAATTCTTTAATGTTTTTGTTTCTTTTGTGGGCATAGAGAGGTTTCATTAATTTTTGGTCAGCCTGACAGTTGCTGTTTAGAATGTGCCAGTTGGAATTTATGACTTGTTTTACTTTTTCATTTAGGGTAGAGTGTTTTGTTATGCATACTATCTGATCATTAGATTTAGGGGATTTTGTTCTTAATAGACAATCCCGATCATAGTAGCGTGCTCGTTTATAGGAATCTCTTACTAAACGGTGGGGGTAACCCCTGGCGATGAATTTAGTTCTCATTATTGCAGCCTGTTTGTCAAAGTCATTCAAGTTTGTACAATTGCGTCTGACTCTTAGGAACTGGGAAAAAGGAATACTATTTTTTTGAGTTCTGGGGTGGAAACTTCGATAGTGCAGTAATGTATTCCTTGCAGTGGGTTTTGTGTGGAGATCTACTTTTAGGGTTCCTGCGTCATTCGTGATTTCTATGTCTAAGAATTCTACCATCTCGTTGCTAACATGGGAAGTAAACCGCAGATTAGGGTTTGCACCGTTTATCCATTGAAGGAATTCTGTCAAAGTCTCTCTCCCATCGGTCCAGACAAAAAAGATGTCGTCAATGTATCTGGACCAATGGGAGATGGACTCAAAAAAGGGGGCAATCTCATTGTAGATAAATTCTTTTTCGAAGGCTGCCATAAATATATTGGCTATTGAAGGGGCCACGGAAGCCCCCATACTAACACCTTTGATTTGGCGGTATATATGGGTGCCAAATTCAAAAACATTTTCCGTGAGTACAATTTCCAGGCAGGCAAGCAAGAATTCTTTTGGACAAGGAATCTGATGTAGGTCGATGAACCAGCTAGTGGTTTTCATTGCGTCAGTCAATGGAATATTGCTGTATAATGATTCAACGTCCATTGTGACTAACAGTTCATTATTGGAATTAAAAGGGATTCCTTCAATTTTTTGTATCATGTTGCCTGTGTCTCGTATATATGTATCCAATTGTAGATACTATGGGTCGGTAAGGGGGATTATTTGCATTTTTGCATTTTTAAAAATGCAAATAATCCCCCTTACCGACCCATAGTATCTACAATTGGAACGCCAACTGAACCACTTTCTAAATATGTGGACAATTATTTGCGTCCATTTATTCCCAAAATAACTTCCTACATACGAGACACAGGCAACATGATACAAAAAATTGAAGGAATCCCTTTTAATTAGTGAAATCGTCGGTAAGACACGGAAGCGCCACCGGAACCCTTAATATGATTTCGAGTTCTGTAGAGTTCCCAACTTAGCTTTTCGCACGGTATCCTGGGAAGCTAGCTTTCAAGAAATATATCTAAAAGGGGAGATAAGAAGATATTGCTTTTTTCAATGGTGGGAATAGATGCAGGGTTGTTCATGAGCTTAAAACAACTGGAATTCCATTATCTGTAGTTTGCTTCGGTCTTACCTATTTACAGTTTTACTGTTCTCATAATTTTTCAGATGTATTCTTCAGTTTTTAGAAGGTAATCAGTCGGCAAGGTTTTATTTTAGGAAACTTCCTCTTTGCCTATAAAAGAGGAGTCAATACAACGATTAATTATCCATCTTCTATCTTGTGGAGTCTAAATATCCAAATATAATATTTGGCCATCTTACCTATAGGTATGAATTCTTTTGCTTCAGATGTTTCGATGAACTAATGTGAGAGTATTTAAAATACTGGATAAAAGGATGGTAATTAAAAGATCTCCCTGCCTGTGAAAAAAATAGAAAGAATAGGGTAGAAGAATATATTCTCTATTAATAGGTATGATTTAGAATGGGACTTCTCTTGTGGGCTTGATTCAGTTCCAAAGCTTACCTGAGGATAGTCAGCAGGGCTCTGTACGTCCGGTGGCGGGTTGATTCGATACGGCAACTGCGAGCGCGGGAAAGTAATGAACCGACGCTAGTTTGGAGCTCTGGTATATATATCTGACTTAATTGGTTCGGATTGTTATCACCTGAGTTACGTTCTGTTGAGAGAGGAACGGTGATATCCTCGCGGAGTTGACATTGTGCTCACGGAGTTTTCTATCCACCTCGCTGATTGGTGGAATATGTCTGCAAAGTTTTCTCTGTTTTCTGACGATTGGTTGACATACATTCACTAATTTCTTTATGTATAGATAGATCGTATTTTATACATGATGGTCGCACTTGTCAATGCATTTGCAGAGTTATTAAAAAGCCATTATTGTTTGATGGATAGTATATGTACAGATTTACGTGCCCTCTAATGATTTTATGACTTCCTTTCGCCGATTTTATTTTTGAAAAAATAACCATATTTTAAATATAATAATGAGATATTGTGTTTCAATAGTATGCTATTATGGTTCATTAATACTAGGGGCATATTATTGTATTGTCCTGGTATAAGGGGGCAGTAATCTCATCATTTAGTTATCAGTGAGATTGCCGAATTTTGACTCGACTTCACTGAATGGCTAATTTCGTGTGCAATGTTTTGTGCGGGCTCTCCCGATTGGATAGAACCCACGTGTTAAGCTTTATATAGATCGTAATCCGGACCTAATATTTATACTACATATAGATGGCATATTTTCTTACAATGATGTTACAAACCATATAGGCGGAGCTGTAAATCAGGTTCTAGAATTAGAGATCTTTATTTACCGGAACATTATAAGAACCCCAATGATTGGAGACTCAACATTTACCGGGAAAAGAGGATGTGAGACTACCAATATGTATTTTCATATGGCTGAGATACCCGCCACCCCCTCTCAACACAATCCCCAAGGATGGGAAACCGGAAACGGTTCTGAACTTTTGGAAGACGGGAGGGAGTGACCCTCCCGGCCGTATTTATTAAAATATGAAACAAAATAAAACATTAAAATAACAGTTTCATATTATGTACAATTTCATTTCCACATTGCGATGTTTGGCTAACCTTAACATATTCTCTAATACAAAGGTTCACCTAGCCGAACTAACATCCTACAAAACATTTAACTTGAAATTGTACATCCTAACGTTTAAGGGCCAACGGCAAGGTCGTAACCGGTGTCAGATCCCTAAACCAGAAATATCCCCCTCACTTGTGAGGGGCGACCGCACAGAGGTGTACCTCAAGTGCATCTACCAATTTCCCTTGACTTGACGGGGGCCCCAATAAACTCAACGCCATTTAAAGGTCATCCGAGGACTCGTGTGAGGTGTCTAGAAGGTAGCGTAGACCCCCTCCCAAACCCCACACAACTTACCACATCTGCCGTCGCAGATGTCCTGGCCCCGGGAAATTCCCCAGGAGGGGGCTGTAGCCCCTCCTACCCAGGAAGGGGCCTTGACCGCCTTTCCTTTCCTTTCGGCGGCCCATCCTTAGAAGGGACCGCCTCCCCGTTGAGGGGCCAATGGCCACCTCCCTCGAGCGCTCCCATCCGTAATGGGTGACGCCCACCCATAGGGATCTTCCAATTACTGCTCACCGATCATGACCTTACCGCCCGACCAAAATAAATACGACAATTCTAACTAAATTACTAAATGACTAAATTACTACAAGACAGTAACAATTACAACTTATTAAAAGCATGATTACTGATCAACACTAGTGCAGAATTACTTTATTTACAAAACATACTACAAATTGCCCATTCTTTATTGCATACTCAAAGTTATCACGATAATCATCACAACCTGCAAAAAATAGAGTTACCACATCCAACTTTATTCAAAAACCACTTGCTGTCCTCAGGGGCTGGTGGGTGGGTCAAAATTGGCTCTTCGTTCCGTCTCGAGCTCACGTGCAGCGAGGAGGTGCAGCTTCAGAGCACAGGAACAAGAGGATGCTTTCCTGGCTTGTTGCTCCTTTTATCCGTCTTCAGGGCGGGCGTACACCCGCCCCTGCCTGCCCCAAGGGCGTGGCCGGCCGCGTCAGTGTCTAGGCCAGCCCACTCCAGGGCGGGAAAAAGGCGCGCCCCGGCTACGCCGCTTCGGGCATACCAGCCGAGACTCGCCTCCCGCCCAAGATGGCTTCCCGGGGGGATCGTGGTACTCCGCCATACGTTCGGGGGGACCGAATGGTCGCCCCTTTCCATATGGCTGAGATACCCGCCACCCCCTCTCAACACAATCCCCAAGGATGGGAAACCGGAAACGGTTCTGAACTTTTGGAAGACGGGAGGGAGTGACCCTCCCGGCCGTATTTATTAAAATATGAAACAAAATAAAACATTAAAATAACAGTTTCACATTATGTACAATTTCATTTCCACATTGCGATGTTTGGCTAACCTTAACATATTCTCTAATACAAAGGTTCACCTAGCCGAACTAACATCCTACAAAACATTTAACTTGAAATTGTACATCCTAACGTTTAAGGGCCAACGGCAAGGTCGTAACCGGTGTCAGATCCCTAAACCAGAAATATCCCCCTCACTTGTGAGGGGCGACCGCACAGAGGTGTACCTCAAGTGCATCTACCAATTTCCCTTGACTTGACGAGGGCCCCAATAAACTCGACGCCATTTAAAGGTCGTCCGAGGACTCGTGTGAGGTGTCTAGAAGGTAGCGTAGACCCCCTCCCAAACCCCACACAACTTACCACATCTGCCGTCGCAGATGTCCTGGCCCCGGGAAATTCCCCAGGAGGGGGCTGTAGCCCCTCCTACCCAGGAAGGGGCCTTGACCGCCTTTTTCTTTCCTTTCGGCGGCCCATCCTTAGAAGGGACCGCCTCCCCGTTGAGGGGCCAATGGCCACCTCCCTCGAGCGCTCCCATCCGTAATGGGTGACGCCCACCCATAGGGATCTTCCAATTACTGCTCACCGATCATGACCTTACCGCCACAGGCCGGATAGTTGACCGGCTATCCGGACCCCCCACAACACTCCTGCCTAAAGGTCATGTCATAAAGTCTTTAGCCAAGCTATCAGGTCTCCTATGAGTAACTCGTTCCCCATCCGGGACAAATGAACACCATCCCCCAAATACATACTGTCCCCTTTAATACAACCATGCGAAACAGAATGCAGTGTACTTGAACGGAACAGTCTACTCACTTTATTATTAATTTTCCTTACTGAATGATTCAGAGCAGAAACCGAAAAAGCCCCCCGCCACACTTTCCGTGGGATCATATGGGACCATGCAATTGTGCACCCTGGAACTCTTCTCGCTAACCAACTTACAGTGGAAAGCATCGCCTCAAGAAGAAGTCGTCTACCAGTGGTCACCAAATCGTTGCCCCCAAGATGTACTATGACTACAGACGGCGGTGACCTCGTCCGCCCTAACAAACCCTCGAAAAATGATTGAAACTGGTCAATACAGAGCCCGCCCTTTCCGTAGAAGGACACACTGTACCCGTATTCCCCAGCCACGTGAATCATGTCACCTGCTTTGAATACGTCCGCGGCACGCCTCACGTATGAGTGGCCCACGACCCACACCTCCTTTTTCACAGCCGGTGATGTCTGACCGCTGGCCCCCCGGTGTCGGGTCGACTGCCCAGTCCGCCCCGCCTCGCAGGCTTGCGCAACTGAAAAACCAAACAAAACAAGAAGCGTGAGTACATCATTACAGCTTCACAACATGTGCAACCGCACATACCTCTTATAACAGTTCGAGGACCAATGCCCCACACGTTTAACTTGTTCGACATTCAGACCCCTGGCTGTAGCCTCTGTAGCAGCCCCTATCCGAAAGGAATGGGTCCCAAACTCGCCGGGGTTCAAGCCCGCGGCCGAAATCGACATCGCAAGCACCCGCTGAAACTGAAACCTCGTCAGTGGGGTGGCGTCAGCATGTCTCAACAAGGTCCCCCCCCATGATGCCACCCTTTGCGCTAAATATTCCTCTACGCAACCCACCGGGCACATGGAAGACCCGGGAATCCTTTGTATGATTATGCAGTCCCCAATCGCACCCTGATCGGTCTTGGACCTGACAAACGAGACAGTCATTGTCTACCCCCTGACCTGAACGTGCTCTCGGCACAGTCCCCCCATGGTATCCTGCTTGTTCTTTGCCACTAGTTCGCTTACCCGCATAGCCCCATGGAATGCTAGCACAAAAGCGGCTCGGAATAACCTTGTTTCATACAGGGATGAACATGTTGCAGGAAGTACAGATAACAACAGAGCCAACCTATCCAGACCTATCGGGCGCCTTGCATCTACTCTGCGACCCTCAAGGCGTTGCCACCCACGTAGCGCTTTTTGCACAACGAAAGACGCAGTCGGGTCCTGAATCCCATGAGCCCTTGCCATAAAGGAAATGGCGGCCCGATGCCTCTGGGCCGTAGCCACTGATTTGCCTGCCTGATGTAAAGACAGCAGAAAATCTACTACTAGTTCTTCCTGGCCCCAAAGCTCTCCCCTAGCAGCCCCCACAAAGGCCCAATAGGATCGGAACGCCCCTTCATATGCCTTCCTCGTCCTGGGTGCTAAACTCTCTCCCATGAGGTTCTGTAGTTCGGGGCACCGAGAGACCAGAGAGCTTCGGGAAAGGGTGCCGCCACCGGGTCCGCTGTGGCCAGAAAACCCCAGAAGGCCTGCATACGAAAACGAGAAAGCGCTTCAGCCGCTTTATTCATTACCCCTGGCACATGTCTTGCCTTAAATAGCACGTTCAATTGCATACACAATAACACAATTTCTTTGAGCAATCTCAGAATCCATTTGCATCGTGCTGCCTGGCTATTGATACACTCAACCACGGTCATGTTATCAGACCAAAACACCACAGAGTGATCTCTGAACCCCTCAGGCCAAGTTTTTAGGGCCACAAGAATGGGAAAGAGTTCAAGAAAGGCAATGTTACTTGTCAGCCCACACTCATGCCACCATAACGGCCATTTTTGAGCCGACCATCGTGTGCCGAATATGGCACCAAAACCAATGCTCCCAGCTGAATCTGTCCACAGCCCCAGCTCCTCGGAGGACACGGCCGGTTTATTCCAGACAATTCGACCATTGAACTCCGCCAGAAATGCCAACCAAATGCGCATGTCCTGGCGAACCTCTGCCGATAGCCTCGTGCGATGATGACCCTCCTTCAGGCCGACCATGGCCTGAGCGATCGAGCGGGAAAAGGGGCGGGCCATCGGCATGACTCTCAGGGCAAAATTCAGCTGGCCCACCAATTGTTGCAACTGATGCAGCTTGACCTTAGACTCACTAATACATGCTTCCAGGGATGCCCTGAATCTTAACACCTTCTCTCTTGGTAATCTAAAACAACCTTCCACTGAGTCGAGCTCGATCCCCAGGAACTCGAGGCAAGTCGAGGGACCCACAGTCTTACCTGGTGCCAATGGCACACCGAAATGCTTCATTAAGGCACAAAATTCATTCAAAGCCTGTCCACATTCCGGATCCCCGGCCGCCCCCAGAAACAAAAAGTCATCGAGATAATGCATGATATGTTGAAAACCCGTCCTCTTTGTGAAGACCCATTGCAGAAAACAACTGAACTTTTCAAAATAGGCACAAGATATAGAGCAACCCATTGGCATACATCTATCCATGTAATAGTGACCCTGAAACATGAAACCAAGGAGACGCTGATCGTCTGGGTGTACCGGGAGCAACCGGAACGCTGACTCAATATCTGATTTCGCCATCAGCGCCCCGGGCCCTAGGCGATTCAACATGGCAACGGCCTCATCGAAAGATGCGTACCGCACCGAACACACTTCCGGGTCTATCGCATCATTCACGGAAAGACCACGTGGGGCTGATAAATTATGTATCAGTCGGAACTCACCCGGGTCCTTCTTAGGGACCACCCCCAAAGGAGAACAAACAAAGTTAGCACACGGTGGCTCATCAAATGGACCGGCGACTCGACCTCGAGTAACCTCCTTCCCAATCTTCTCCTGTACCACGGTCGTATGTTGCAAGACCGACAGTTGGTTTTTACATTTTGCTACACCCTGAAAATCCCCCACTGGGATGCGGAAACCATATGAAAACCCGTTCCGCAACACCCCAGCGGAAGCATGATCCGGGTATTCGCTGAGCCAAGGAATCATTGCCATGGTATCAATCGGAGTAGGTAAAGGCGCCCCTCGGACTATTTCAGACCTGTTTGGCGCCTCCCCTACCCCCGTTATCACCCGTTTTGGCTCTGCACATGGACTCAGGATGGGATGGCTGCCCACACCCTCCACATTCGTGTCTAAATTTGCATGACCCCTGGGGCCTCGTACATTTACCCCTGTTAAAGTTCCAACAAATCCCCCTTTTACCTGCGTTGCCGTTCGGCCTCGAGTGGTAGTCGTTACCTGTACCTGATCGAAAGGGTGTCCCAGCATATTGGCGGGAGGACTCACCCCCGCTACTCCCTACCAATGGTAACTTCAACATACCAGTACTCTCCATTTTTGACCACGAAACAGAGTCGCACCAATCCCAAGTCAAGTTTTTGTCGTGTTCTTTCGCTTTTCTAAAAATATTATCGTAACAGAACCACTGATTGCCCCCATATGATACAGAATATTCCATGATCCGTGACTGATAAATAGGCAATTCGGACAGCAACTCGGGCCTACGTTCGCCCATGATGGAGGTAAAGATTCCCCATGCCCTGCCCCAAGTGCCAATGTTTTCGTCAACCTTAAAGGCGGCCATTTTTGCGCGCCAAACACTCGGATGCATGAGCTCCTTTTGGCTCTTAACATGCTCCATCTCATAATGGTCGGTAAGCAACGAGAAAATGTTTACATACTCATCTGCCCACATCTTTTCCTTAATAGCCAGAGGGACATGCTGACCCAACTTTTCCCTTCGTGAAGGTGCAGACTCCTCCCTCGCAATCGGCAATGGCCGCTTACCTGAACCGGAAGCTGCATCTGCTGCTGGACCTGCTCCTGTTGCTTTTCCCACCGCCGGAGACAGCGTGGTAACTGGCGATGGTGCCTTCACCGCCTCCCTAGTTTCACGCAGTTGCTTCATCAACACCCGTGCGTCGTCAGCCGTGGCGCCCTCGCTATCTTTCCCCAACCACGCTGCCAATTGTGCTGCCAACTCGGGCGGCATATCCTCCCCGGACACGGGAGTGACCACCACGGGAATCGGATTCCCCTCCTTCGGCACCGGAGTTGGCTCTTCGAGTGGGGTATCGGGAACCGGGATGTCCCCCCCAGCTGCCCCCCTTCTGGGCCTCTTGCCTTTTCCTCCAGGAGCTGCTCCCGCCAAAGGTCGTTTCGGTCCCCCTTCCCCGTCTTTAGCCGCCATCTGCTTCTTCAGATCGGTTACTTCTTTCATGAGCATACGGAGCATCTGATCGGTAGTAACTCGCTTTCCGACTTTCTTAGGCATTCTCAGACAGAGTATCTGTAAGACAAAAAAGAAAGATTACCACGCTCAAAATTGGCTCTTCGTTCCGTCTCGAGCTCACGTGCAGCGAGGAGGTGCAGCTTCAGAGCACAGGAACAAGAGGATGCTTTCCTGGCTTGTTGCTCCTTTTATCCGTCTTCAGGGCGGGCGTAAACCCGCCCCTGCCTGCCCCAAGGGCGTGGCCGGCCACGTCAGTGTCTAGGCCAGCCCACTCCAGGGCGGGAAAAAGGCGCGCCCCGGCTACGCCGCTTCGGGCATACCAGCCGAGACTCGCCTCCCGCCCAAGATGGCTTCCCGGGGGGATCGTGGTACTCCGCCATACGTTCGGGGGGACCGAATGGTCGCCCCTTTCCAGTAGTCTTTGATTTCGATATCATTGGAAAAAGTTAAAAGACTTGTGCATTTTTATATATAGGAAATACGGGGATTTATTTATTTATCATTTAATTCTGTTGACGCTTATTATCTCAACTCGTGCTAATGAGACAGCAATTTGCAGGAAAACTCTTGAAGAGAGATATGACGAGCTGAAATCATTATTATTCTTATGAGCTTGGTGTTTTATCTTTTCTGGGTGTGTTGTTGCATATAAGGGATCATAACTAAAAAATATTTTTAGTGGACAATACGAGATTCTCAATTCAGAAGTCTGAAGATATTTAACAATGGGTATGTATATACAGATAGTTTGTACAGTATTCATTTTTCAGCAAATAGCGTGCTCCCACGGTATTTCGTTATTTAAACCTTGACGAAAGGTGTTAAAAACAAAAATCCAGAAAACCTCTCTTTTCTTTCTGATAGTAGTGCCTCCTTTGGAGTCTGCAGTGTGGATTTTCTCTAAGATCCTCCATTTAAAATCGTCAGCACTGTGTCCCTTTTCTATAAAATGTTTTACCATGGGACATACAGTTTTCTTAGTTCTTATAGCTGAGCGATGTTCATGTACATTACGTGACGTTTCACCTATATATCCTTGCTGACAAGGACAGAGTATAAAGTAAATCACATTGCTTGATTTACAATTCCACGTTTCCCTGGCTTTGGTTTTATGTCCGTTGTGTTCAAATTCCTCTCCTCGCAAAATACTTTGACATGAGTTGCAAGAGGAACAAGGAAATGTTCCTTTCAATGGGGTATTTGTTAAAATGCAACATGATACAAAAAATTGAAGGAATCCCTTTTAATTCCAATAATGAACTGTTAGTCACAATGGACGTTGAATCATTATACAGCAATATTCCATTGACTGACGCAATGAAAACCACTAGCTGGTTCATCGACCTACATCAGATTCCTTGTCCAAAAGAATTCTTGCTTGCCTGCCTGGAAATTGTACTCACGGAAAATGTTTTTGAATTTGGCACCCATATATACCGCCAAATCAAAGGTGTTAGTATGGGGGCTTCCATGGCCCCTTCAATAGCCAATATATTTATGGCAGCCTTCGAAAAAGAATTTATCTACAATGAGATGGCCCCCTTTTTTGAGTCCATCTCCCATTGGTCCAGATACATTGACGACATCTTTTTTGTCTGGACCGATGGGAGAGAGACTTTGACAGAATTCCTTCAATGGATAAACGGTGCAAACCCTAATCTGCGGTTTACTTCCCATGTTAGCAACGAGATGGTAGAATTCTTAGACATAGAAATCACGAATGACGCAGGAACCCTAAAAGTAGATCTCCACACAAAACCCACTGCAAGGAATACATTACTGCACTATCGAAGTTTCCACCCCAGAACTCAAAAAAATAGTATTCCTTTTTCCCAGTTCCTAAGAGTCAGACGCAATTGTACAAACTTGAATGACTTTGACAAACAGGCTGCAATAATGAGAACTAAATTCATTGCCAGGGGTTACCCCCACCGTTTAGTAAGAGATTCCTATAAACGAGCACGCTACTATGATCGGGATTGTCTATTAAGAACAAAATCCCCTAAATCTAATGATCAGATAGTATGCATAACAAAACACTCTACCCTAAATGAAAAAGTAAAACAAGTCATAAATTCCAACTGGCACATTCTAAACAGCAACTGTCAGGCTGACCAAAAATTAATGAAACCTCTCTATGCCCACAAAAGAAACAAAAACATTAAAGAATTCATTGTGCATTCCCGCTTCAAAAATACAAATGAGGAAGCCTTGAACCAGAGATCCATTTTAACAAATACCCCATTGAAAGGAAAATTTCCTTGTTCCTCTTGCAACTCATGTCAAAGTATTTTGCGAGGAGAGGAATTTGAACACAACGGACATAAAACCAAAGCCAGGGAAATGTGGAATTGTAAATCAAGCAATGTGATTTACTTTATACTCTGTCCTTGTCAGCAAGGATATATAGGTGAAACGTCACGTAATGTACAGACACGCCTCAATGAACATCGCTCAGCTATAAGAACTAAGAAAACTGTATGTCCCATGGTAAAACATTTTATAGAAAAGGGACACAGTGCTGACGATTTTAAATGGAGGATCTTAGAGAAAATCCACACTGCAGACTCCAAAGGAGGCACTACTATCAGAAAGAAAAGAGAGGTTTTCTGGATTTTTGTTTTTAACACCTTTCGTCAAGGTTAAATAACGAAATACCGTGGGAGCACGCTATTTGCTGAAAAATGAAACACCAAGCTCATAAGAATAATAATGATTTCAGCTCGTCATATCTCTCTTCAAGAGTTTTCCTGTAAATTGCTGTCTCATTAGCACGAGTTGAGATAATAAGCGTCAACAGAATTAAATGATAAATAAATAAATCCCCTTATTTCCTATATATAAAAATGCACAAGTCTTTTAACTTTTTCCAATGATATCGAAATCAAAGACTACTGAAAATACATATTGGTAGTCTCACATCCTCTTCTCCCGGTAAATGTTGAGTCTCCAATCATTGGGGTTCTTATAATGTTCCGGTAAATAAAGATCTCTAATTCTAGAACCTGATTTACAGCTCCGCCTATATGGTTTGTAACATCATTGTAAGAAAATATGCCATCTATATATAGTATAAATATTAGGTCCGGATTACGATCTATATAAAGCTTAACACGTGGGTTCTATCCAATCGCGAGAGCCCGCACAAAACATTGCACACAAAATTAGCCATTCAGTGAAGTCGAGTCAAAATTCGGCAATCTCACTGATAACTAAATGATGAGATTACTGCCCCCTTATACCAGGACAATACAATAATATGCCCCTAGTATTAATGAACCATAATAGCATACTATTTAAACACAATATCTCATTATTATATTTAAAATATGGTTATTTTTTCAAAAATAAAATCGGCGAAAGGAAGTCATAAAATCATTAGAGGGCACGTAAATCTGTACATATACTATCCATCAAACAATAATGGCTTTTTAATAACTCTGCAAATGCATTGACAAGTGCGACCATCATGTATAAAATACGATCTATCTATACATAAAGAAATTAGTGAATGTATGTCAACCAATCGTCAGAAAACAGAGAACACTTTGCAGACATATTCCACCAATCAGCGAGGTGGATAGAAAACTCCGTGAGCACAATGTCAACTCCGCGAGGATATCGCCGTTCCTCTCTCAACAGAACGTAACTCAGGTGATAACAATCCGAACCAATTAAGTCAGATATATATACCAGAGCTCCAAACTAGCGTCGGTTCATTACTTTCCCGCGCTCGCAGTTGCCGTATCGAATCAACCCGCCACCGGACGTACAGAGCCCTGCTGAATATCCTCAGGTAAGCTTTGGAACTGAATCAAGCCCCCAAGAGAAGTCCCATTCTAAATCATACCTATTAATAGAGAATATATTCTTCTACCCTATTCTTTCTATTTTTTTCACAGGCAGGGAGATCTTTTAATTACCATCCTTTTATCCAGTATTTTAAATACTCTCACATTAGTTCATCGAAACATCTGAAGCAAAAGAACTCATACCTATAGGTAAGATGGCCAAATATTATATTTGGATATTTAGACTCCACAAGATAGAAGATGGATAATTAATCATTGTATTGACTCCTCTTTTATAGGCAAAGAGGAAGTTTCCTAAAATAAAACCTTGCCGACTGATTACCTTCTAAAAACTGAAGAATACATCTGAAAAATTATGAGAACAGTAAAACTGTAAATAGGTAAGACCGAAGCAAACTACAGATAATGGAATTCCAGTTGTTTTAAGCTCATGAACAACCCTGCATCTATTCCCACCATTGAAAAAAGGAATATCTTATTATCTCCCCTTTTAGATATATTTCTTGAAAGCTAGCTTCCCAGGATACCGTGCGAAAAGCTAAGTTGGGAACTCTACAGAACTCAAAATCATATTAAGGGTTCCGGTGGCGGATGTTCAATATCTTTTCTCCACATTATCTAGGTAAAATTACCGGAAAAGAAACCTCTCAAACACCAATGATAACTAGATTACTCAAAAATTAATACTTAATATTACCTCTCTTCTCCCCCCCTCTTGGTAGCTTAGGCGACTCCTGACGCTAAAGAAATTATAAAAAGAAGCAGACATCTTAACTTGGTCGTTTCTTTAAAGAGGAATTATCTCTAGGAGTAAGTACCTATCAACAAGATATTAGATATTATAAGTACTGCAAGATGCACTAATCTTTAAGAGATGAAAGATAATAATGTCAATCTTTATCATATATCTACTCCAATATATACATCTTTTTTTAAACCAATACATAAATCCTTTTGTGTATCGAAGGGAGTAATTACCACATCTGACCCAGTAATAATCTATATTAAGCACATGAACCTGAAATATTCTCATTGGTCTTAATGGAATTGACAGATATCTATGTTAATTTCCCCACCTATCATAGTTGAATCTCTTGCTCACCTCACCGTCCAGAACAATAACAAGGAAATGACAACGTTAGAGAAAAATGTAAATTTGATTGCTTTTTAAAATCATGCATGTTTTGCTTTATATTTTAAAAAAAACGACTGCTAAAAGACAAACCTTCAGATGTCAGATTGCATCTTCATTAAATTGTATGAATATGTGAGTTTGATATACATTTTCATTTTCGTAGATATTACGTGGCTACTCCAGGAAAAAGGCGCAGGCCGCCGAAACGCGCGTAGAGTCATATAATTTCGCCACTCATCTTTTCTAGATTAAGAATTTATTGTCTACTGCTCACTAGTTTTTAACTGTTGTCACTTGTAATACAATACTGTGTGATTTTTTATTTTGTGTTATATGATGTCTTTTAGCCAGTTGTAGCCATTTGTTTATTACCCATTATCAATAAGATATTTAAAAATGTTGATTGCCTAGGTTGTTACTTTGCATATACATTGTTTTCCCTGACCTAGGAATTATATGATTCATACTCTCAGGGGGTCCTTGTTAAATATACATAACATCCTGCAATAACATTCAATTCCAAATGACTAGCAAACGTGTGGCTGCTGACCAACTTTTAAAGGTTCACCCACAAAACTGCACACACAAAAATATTTGCTTGGAAGTAATTACAATCTGCTGGTGGGATTTTAAGTAACTAAATGCCACCGGTGACATTTCTGCTTTAGTGACACCTCCGGATGCTGAGATGGTTTATTTCTCTCTCCTACTAATTCTAGCTTCCCTGGTGGCAATTTCATTTAGTGTTGGCATGTAGAGCCAAGACTGAATACGTCAGATGTTGCAACAAGAGCTGTGCTAAATACAGATAAAAGAGTTGTGTGTTTGCTGAAGACTTGTGACTGCATGTTTTTATTTTTTAAACTTTTGTACTCCCCCTTCATTCACACTCCCCATCCTAACTCACAGTCCTCATTATAAATAATCGCCCCTTTTTAACACAGTATGGCAGAAATTCAGAACATGTTATTCTTCATTGATACTTCCAATTCAGAATAAGATGCCAATCACTGTAGAAGCCTTCTATCCATCTCTGCAGAGAATTTAATGAGTTTGTTATTATAGCCAAGAACTAGGGCAATTGTGCAGTTCTACAACATATGTCGCTTATGTTCTGCACTGTCCTGTCATTGTGCTGTTGTGTAAACCTTGTTGTTTAATAAAAATCTGTCAAATGATCAATGCATGTTTCATAATGTTAAAACATGCATACACAGCATACTCGCCTGTTTAGAGTCTTACTCTCCCTTTCCTGTAATATCTCTTTAAAATTTTAACTGAGACATCTTGGTACCAATGCTTATATATCAAGTTATTTGCTTTGTTATGTTAGGTCATGGTATGTTATTTTATGCTTTGCTATTTTACCAGAGATTTGTTTGGCAGGGCATGGCTTTTAGTGTGGTGCACAGTGACTGGTGGTTTGGGTATCCCTTACTGTGTAGGACTGCCATGTCGACTTGCAGTTTCTGTTTCTTCAGGGCCCTTTTACAGTGTGATATTGACTTTGTTGCTCTTGGGTTTCCTGTTGGCGCATGGGTGAATTTGGTTGTTGAATACTATGCATGTTTTCTTTGAAGATGGTCCTAGTAATAGCTTAGGTTGCAGGTGGTGGGCAACGGTGCAGATTTTTGGCAAATGGGACTTATTGTTCATTATCAGACTTTGACCCAGAACAAGAGAGAGAAAAGCACGAATAAGAGAAATACAGAAATCAGTGACATAAGTAGAAAGCAGAGATGAAAAAGAACCTGCAATCACTCAACCAAACACACACACAACAAAACACACACACACACACAACACACACAAGCCCACACACACAGTCCCCGCACACACATACACAACCCCACACACACACACACAACACCCCCCCACAC
Organism: Lissotriton vulgaris; assembly: GCF_964263255.1. Classification (NCBI taxonomy): domain Eukaryota; kingdom Metazoa; phylum Chordata; class Amphibia; order Caudata; family Salamandridae; genus Lissotriton; species Lissotriton vulgaris. Next base: position 12,823,945 of record NC_141693.1, on the reverse strand, counting down.
ACACAACGCCCCCACACACAACCCCATATACACAACTCCACACACACACACAACCACACACCCCCACAACTCCACACACACACCCCACACACAACCACAAAACAACCACACACACAAAACCCCACACACAACCACACACACAACCCCACAAACAACTCCACTCAATCACACACACAACCCCACACACAACCCCACACACACAACCCCCACACACACAACCCTACACACACACAACCCCCCCTGCACACACACCCAGACCCCCCCCACCACCCTCACACCCCCATACACACACCCTCACACACACACACCCTCACACAACCCCACACACACATAACCCCACAAATACACACCCCCCCACACAAACACCACACACAGCCCCCCACACACATAACCCCCCCACACACACAACCCCCCCACACACACCACCCCCACACACACAACCCCACACACACACACAACCCCCCACATGCACACAACCCACCACACACAAAACACCCCACACACAACCCCCACACACAATCCCCCACACACTCCCACACACACAGACATCACCCCACACCACCCCCCACACACAACTGCCCACACACAACCCCACACACACACACCCAACACACACACAACCCCACACACACAACCTCACACACACAACCCCCCACACACCCTCATACACACACACACCCTCACACACACACAACCCCACACACACATAACCCCACACATACACAACCCCCCCACACAAACACCACACACAGCCCCCCCACACACAAACCCCACACACATAACCCCCCTCACACACACAACCCCCCCACACACCACCCCCCACATACAACCCCACACACACACAACCCCACACACAACCCCCCACACACACAGCCCCACACACAACCCCCCACACAAATACAACCCCCTCCACACACAACCCCCCACACACACAACTACCCACACACACACAACCCCACACACACACTCAACCCCACACACATACAACCTGACACACACTCAACCCCCTACACGCACACACAACCACACACATCCACTCACACACAACCACACACACACAACCACACACACAACCACAAGCACACACACAAGCACACACAACCACACTCAACCACACAACCACACACAACGCCACAACCACACACACAACCCCAAACACAACACACACAACCCCAAACACCGCACACACACCCCAAACAAAACACACACAACCCCACACACACAACCCCACACACAAACAACCACACAACCACACACAATCTATCTGTCTATCTCCCTCACTCTATCTGTCGCCCTCCCTCTGTCTATCGCCCTCGCTCTATCTATCTATCGCCCTCCCTCTATCTATATATCGCCCTCACTCTATCAATCTGTGCAACCATTAAACAATAACTGGTTCAAATATGTTCTCTCAATGTTTCAAGCTTTATTACAAATGTCACAAAAAATATGTTAATATTTCACTACTGTTCTTGGATTTTCGTCACAATAAAATACACTGAATATAATCTTCACAAAAGTTATTTACAAAAGTTTAAGCTATTGCCATTATCAATTACAATAACTTTTATTTAAGTATTAATCACTTAAAAAAATTAAAAGCCATTATTTGTAATATCAATACATCTAAGTCACGTAAATACAACACATATTGCATTACAAATGCTATAGGTGTTACGTTTGCGAAAGTTATAACTATTGGCATTGTAAATGACAAAGCTTTTAATTTTGCAATTTTCAAAACCAACACATAAATAAAAAATGTGTAATTTACAATACCAATAGCTCAAACTTTCCTAATGCGAGACCTATAATTTCTAATTTAATTTAATTTAATTTCTAATTTAAAATACTTCTAGAGCGCAGCGTACACCTTGCGGTTTCTTGGCGCTGGGGGGATCAGCAACTGAGGGGGAAAAGACCAGGGGGTGGTGAAGGGGAATTAAAGGAATTTATGTGGGGAAGGCCTGGCTGAAGAGGAACGTTTTCAGATCTCTGCGAAAGGGGAGATACTGAGTGGCAGAGCGGAGGTGGTCAGGGAGTGAGTTCCAGAAGGTTGGAGCCAGGGTGGAGAAATTGGCCCCGCCCCACTTTTTGCGAGTGAAGCGAGGGATCTGGAGGAGAGACTTGGAGGAAGACCGAAGTTCTCTTGCGGGTACATAAGACCTGATAAGTGAGGAGATGAAGGCGGGGGCAGTGCCCTGGCGGGCCTGAAAGACCATGCAGCCGATCTTGAATAGGGCCCGCTCCTTTATAGGGAGCCAGTGAAGCTCCCTGAGAAGAGGGGTAGAGTGGTGATATCGAGGGAGGCCGTACACCAGCCGGGCTGCTTGGTTCTGGACGGTCTGGAGTCTACGCAAACTGTACGCGGGGATACCGTGGTAAAGAGCGTTTGCGTAGTCCAGTTTCGATATCACAAGAGCGGCCATGATGATCTTAAGTGCCTGGGGGGAAAAGAAGCGGGAGACAGTGCGGATAGTGCGGAGAGAGAGGAAGCAAGAGGACACCACGGAACCGACTTGTGAGTGGAGGGTGAGTTGGCTGTTTATTTTGACACCAAGTGTTTTGACCGTGGTGGAAGGGGTCGGTGCAGAGCCAAGAGAGGGGGGCCAGAAGAGAGAATTCCAGGGACTGGACGAACCACCAGTGAGAACCAGCTCGGTTTTATCCGGGTTCAGCTTAAGGTGGTTGTGGTTCATCCAGTCCCTGATGAATGTCATAGTTGACTGGAAGTTAGAGACCGAGAGAGGAGAAGGGGACAGATCAAAGATGAGCTGGAGGTCATCCGCGTAATTATAGACGGTGACCTCCAGCTGCTGTAGTGCAAAGATGAGAGGAAAGATATAGAGGTTAAAAAGTAAGGGGGAGAGAGAGGATCCCTGGGGAACACCACAGGAGACAGGGAGGGGAGTGGCCGTGAAGTCGCCTAGTCGGACCGCCTGAGTGCGTTCCCTCAGAAAGGAGGAGAGCCAGATCAAAGCTGAACCCCCGATGCCGGCCGCCTTGACACGGGTGAGTAGGATGGTGTGGTCCACCGTGTCAAAGGCGGCGGAGAGATCCAGGAGGACCAGGGCCTGGTGTTTGTTTTCATCCACACCCTTTCTGAGTTTGTCCATGACTGAGACCACGACTGATTCGGTCGAATGCCTGGGACGGAACCCTGCTTGGCGGGATGCCAATCCCCCATTTACCTCAACATGGGCGCTGAGCACCGCGGTAACGTGGCGTTCCATCACCTTGCCCAGAAAGGGTAGCAGGGAGATGGGGCGATAGTTGGCCGAGATAGAGGGGTCAGCGCCAGGTTTTTTCAGGATGGGCACTATGGTGGCTGCCTTGAGCGCAGAGGGCACTACGCCCTGTGCCAAGGAGCTGTTGAGGAAGGCAATGGGGGGGTCAGGGCAGCTGGAGTAGATTTGCTGCAGGACTCGTGCTGGGCAGACGTCCGCGGGAGACCCCGACTTCACTTTAGGGAGTATCTCCAGAAAAGAGGTCTGAGTGAGGGGAGGGATGGAGGTGAGAGGGTGGGGGAGGGGAGGGGGGGAGGGATCGACGAAGGCAGAAGAGGGTGGAGGGATGTTGAGCTTGATGGTCGCTATTTTATCTAAAAAATAAGTGTTGAGCTGGTCGCAAAGAGGCTGGGAGGGAGGGATATTGGGCGAGGTTCGGTCTGAGAATGCCAGGTCATTCACTATGCTGAAGATTTCCCTGGGTTTATTTTCGGCAGAAGTGATTTTAGACGAGAAGTAGGTGGTTTTAGCGACCAGGATTGCTGTTTTGTATTTGTCCAGTGCTGATATGAAGTGGGTTTTTGATGAGGGATTGTAATTTTTCCTCCATTGCCTCTCTGCCCGTCGGGCGCTCAGTTTGAGATCTTTTAGGTGGTCATTAAACCATCTATTAGAGTCCTTTGGTCGGCGGATGGAAATACGACGTAGGGGCGCCACAGAGTCGCAGCCTTCAGCCAGCCAGGTGTTAATGGCCTTGGCTTGAGAGGTAGATGGTAGGCCAAGAAGAGTAGGGGTAGAGTCGCGGAGCATGGAGGTCAAGGAGGGGTAATCCAGTCCAGGGGTAATCCAGACCTATTGCATTGCAAATGCTAGTTTATATGGTCGGGCTAGCTGATAAACCTCTTCCCTGGCTAAAAAGCTGTTGAAAGAAATCAGAAATGGTCTGGGCTTGTCAGATGTTTGACCCACTCTCGGACAGAAATTAAGCGGAAAACGATGTGCTCTTTCTATTTCTCTATTCCAGTCCCATCTAGTTAACTCAGGGAATGCATCTGTAAACAAATCAACAATAAACTTGCGGGGATCTTGTCCCTCCCGCTCCTCCGGAACCTGTAGCACTCTGAGGTTTTTCTGCTTGAGCGATTCTCCAAATCGGCCAGCTTCCACTGTGTGTCCTATTTCATAGTGAGGTTCTTTGAAATCTGAACCTGTGTTTAAAATATCATTATTCTGCTATGATTTTGATATCAGAGAAACGAAAATGGCAAGTTTTATATGTGTGTGTATTTTCATCACGATACAATAATGCATGCAGGAGTTATTGGCAAATTCATTCTGAGCCCACAGGTCCCATGTTGTGAACAGCAGCCATCTTAGGTGTTGCCCTTTACATAGGCATATACATGAGCCAATGATTCTGGTAGAGCAAGTATTAAAGGACACGTACCCCTTAGCTTGAGTTCTTCCTGACTCCCATTTGACCTGAACAGGCTGAATCTGCCTACGTGATGTTGGCCTCACCAAACCAGTCCATGCCCTCTAGTCAATCTATATTAAAGATCTGAGCAACTTGTTGTGTACATTGGCCTGAGCAAGATTAGAAGGCCGAATACAGTAGCCATGCCTGTTTATGACCCACAAGCATCCCTTATCCTACATTTCTATCTTCCACACCTGGCTCTGTTTCTCTGCTTCTGGGCTTTTACAATGGGGAGGTGACCGTTTATATGATGGGGAGGAAACCAGTTCTATTGTGAGTTTCTCCGGCCTGCACAGGAAAATATGTGAAGTTTGACATATGTTCATGATGGAAGATGGGTTGGACAGTTTGTGCAAGCAAACTGGTATTTGTAATTATAACATGCTTTGTTTGTAACATGGGAGTGACCTACAATGATGTGTTTCAAAGCAAGAATGTGAGCCTAGGGCCAAACTTTTTGTATAAAAAGCCTGCCTGAGAAAGCTCAGGAGGCTCCCTCTTTCAGTTGTAAAACTACGGTTGGACGACGAAGCCTCATAATTAATTATAATAAAGATGTCTTTTAATTTTACAGATTGGCTGTCAATTCCTTTGCTGCTTTATTATACAAACTGTTGGATAGATCCCTGTGATGGAGAGTGAGTCATTTTTCACTTTTCTTCAGTTGGCTGCCCAACTCGGGGCCTCATCATGAAGTGGTTATCTGGAGGAGTACTTTTATCAGAGGATGGAATTCTACTGGGGAAAGCAAGACAGAATTCTACTAAAAGAGGTACTCTGGGCACAGGGTTTCTGGGGGATTCTTTGTCTTTTGCGGCCCAGTATATTTTTGATTTTTCTGACTTAAGACTCTCCAAAAGATGCCACTTCTGACTGAGGAACCTTTCTTTTTTTCTGGCGTAAGTATTTTTAAACAGACTGTTAGTGCAGTGGGGAATTGACAGTTACAATTTGGATAAATATTTGTGTATATGCAAATTGCAATTTGTATAGGCAGTTAATGAAAAGATATTTTCTCCATCTGCTTTAGTTGAAGAATAAAAGTGGGTCGCTCCCAGTTCTTTGTGGTTCTGAGTCCTTAGTTATTTATTGGTCGCAGAAATGTGATTCGGTCCTTAGTATTTATTGATACTCTTGGTTGCTTTTGTAGATTATCACTGGTTGTTTTTGTTAAGATAATCTTTGGTTTGGGTACCGGTACATTTGGTTCATTTGGTAGGCCTTTGGTTGCTGTGGTTCAGATTATCGCCGGTTGCTTTAGTTGGATAATCTTCCTCAGTATTGGTTCCTTAGTTTTATTTGAACACTGCAGTATTCAAAAACCGTGGGTCACGTACATTTGCGTGTATATCGTTGGAGATAGCCCCATGAAGTTTGAAACCCGACTAGTGAGCGCAGATGCCTAGTCGCGGTATTTTGTTTTGTATTAGTACTGACTAGGTTGCAACAAAGGATTCCCGGTTGGAGGATTCGCGTCTGATACCTCCGGTTGGAACTCCAATTTATGAGCTCTCTTTAAAGGTCTGTGAGGCTGTCCCTTTTGCAGCCTTCTGGAAATCTGTTGAAGAATTGAAAAAAAACAACAAAAAAATAGGAACAAAAACGTTTTTGTTGTAAATATGGTTTACAACTAGTATTGGCAGGTTATTTTTGAGGACAGTCTGTAGGCTGTTCCTTGTTCCTGTCCTAAGTGTTGACCTATGGGTTAAAATGTGTGTTTAAATGTCTATGTTGTTTGTGGGTTTTGTTGTAAATTGCGACGGCGCTTTTCACAAGAAATGGTTAGAGCGCGCTGTTTTGTGTGTCCTGAGTGTTTGACCCCCCTTCTGTTTTGTGTCTGGAATGAGCTCAATGTATGTATGTGTATGGGTCACGTTCAATAGATGTAAATAAGGCTCCAAAGAAAAAAAATGAAAAAACGAAATTGCCTGTTCTTTAGACGCACGGTGTTAGATGTTCACAGCCAAGTCTTTTCAGCTGCAGTATATCTAATAGGAATGTTCATTCAGCCAGCACCTCTCTAGTTAAACACGGGTGGTGGAATTTTGCAAACAGTCCTTTTTAAATAAATAAGGCGCAGTAATCTCACGCAGTCCCAGTTAGGCAGCTGCGCCTAGGCTTGTGTGTTAAAATGTATCTAAATAATAGGCTAGGGATGTAGTGAGCGTTTTACATGTAGAACAGTCACAAATAGCAATAATTAGGTTTCATTAGGAGAAAATAATTGTTAATTATGAAAAATAATTATTAAAAACAAGTGCTACAAAAATCGTTTTTTAATATTTGTGAAGCTTAACACTCATACTATGACCCCCTAGCATTAAAATGTTTGATTTAAGTTATGTTGTACCACGAAAATGACCAAACACTTCTGTGCGCAATGTCCCTTACCCTAGGCGCAAACAAGCTCATTTCTATAAGGTATAAATTATTATTTTCAAATGTATGACTCGTAAATTGGGTAGTAGACATTCTAGTAATACCCATTATGCAAAAAAATTGTAGGATATTTATTTCTTAGTATCTAGAATACCAAAGTCGATTTTCAGATAAATAGACTGTTTTATATGGTTTCAGGGCACCTTTTTAAAGTGTCTCTTTAGTAAATACATACATTTAGATCTTAATATATATGTTTGCAGGTTGTGCCTTCTTATGATTCAGCGAGTCAATGTGTCATAGAATTACAAGAAGCTTTTATTCTGAAAAAACTAGTATGTGTGTTATTAGGTTTGGTGATTTATTCAGTAAATCTAGGTTAATAATATAAGAGTAGGGAGATGAATTTTAGCGCAAAAGAAAAAAAAGAGAGAGAAATTATTGTTTTAAATAGAGTGAAATATTGCAGGTGTTTAAACTTACTGGCTTTGGTCAGCTTCAGTTACCACGAGCAGGGGACTGGCAGAACCTGTATAACGTGTTCCAGCAGTAGCGGCCGAGATGTTATCTTGTAAGGCTGTCTTGTTGACATTTGTGACCCTTTAATTAGGGCCTCGCCTGTGGAATGCAGCATGACATGGTTAAGCATGCATCGGATGCTAACTTCAGCTGCCTCTTTGTATTTAAATCCCTGCCCCTGCCACGGTCCTGACCTGAGGTCACTTGAATAGCCTGACTTGCTCCGATAAATTTAATTCCTGCTCATGTTCATAATTTAAAAGTATCTTCTTAAAGCGTTACAAATCTGACATTAGCTGGAATGGGATTTTTGTTTTTGGGAACTAAAATGAGCAGAGGATGCAGGGCACATGTACAGCAAATGATGATTACATTTTAGCCAAAGAATAAATAATAGCTCCAGCATGTTCCCACAAAACGCTTGTTGTTCGGTAAATTATGCCATCAACACATTTATCTCAAATTAGAAATACGGCAGGGCTGACACAACATTGCATCCCGCTAATAATAATAAAAGGAACACTATTTAATTTGTAAAACTGCAGCCTCATTTGTCAGTACCCTAAAGGATGGTGGAGCCCACACGTGGTTTGCATAGCTCCCAGTTGCTTTCAAAATGCTGCACACAAGCGCTTTAAATGAGATGTAGTTGATTGTATATGATTTAAATCTGTAACCTTCACTCATTGCAGGCTGGCTTGTTCTCATTTGCCGCATTCACATTACATCTGCGTTAAAAGCGCACATCTGAGATAATAAACAAATAGGAAAGGTATTCCTCATGCAAAATTGTAGCACCTGCACTTCATGTCTTACAAATTAAGCACTGTGTAAAATGAGGGAACATGATTTAAATAGGGCAAATGCAAAAGTGATTTCTTTGAAAAACAAAATTTCAAACATTCTGCTAAATGATCTGTAGAACTGGTATAATATGTGTGTCTCCATGCTAGGAACTAATTTTTTTTAGTTAAGTTTATTTGACAAAAAGAAAAACGAAGTGTTACATTGAGTTTTAGATAGGCAATAAGTAGAAGCCCTTCCCCAAAATTCTGCAACTTAAAGGCCTTAGGACTGAGTGAGAATGGGCGTTTTTGCAAGGTACATGGACAAAAAGTTACAGGTAAATAATGAGAAGTTTTTTTGTATGTCACATTGTGTCATGTTTTGTAGTCTGATAAAAAGGATTATAATCGATGTTGTGTTATGAAAAATGTGTGTGTTGTGTATCTTTTCTGCTTCTTCCTACAGATGATTCATGGATTAATTCACAAGACACGTGAGTTGGCTGGTTGAAGAGACAATTTTTTTTGTAAGAGAAACATGTGTGTGTTTATGTTTTCATTTGTACATTTGGCCCACTAAACGCGTTATTTGACACAGCGACATTATATTTGACTGCAGAGTATCAATTACCTGATGCCCTGCTGTCAAAAAGGAGGGTATAGGATTTTAGACTTGACAATTAAGATTGGGCTGCAGGTTTATAGTGTAAAGTACATATGCCATAATATTGTGCATGACCGCTTATTCATATATGCTGTTTGTTTGTCTGGGCTGTTTTTTTTTTTTCTTGTGCTTGATATACAGCAAGTATATCTTATGGCTTGAGATGGCTTGATATGTGTATTTATTTTTTTAATTTTTTGTGTGTATGTTCTGTTCTATGGTGCTACTTTGAATTACAAGTTCCCCTGTGTTGTGAAGGAACACATATGACGATATGCATTGTTTCACAATAAATTGGATGAATTTGTATTAAGATAAATTTCACAGATATGGATCTCATACTGTGGGCGAGAAAGGCAGCTGTTTTACCAGTGCATGCCTAAAATTTGGCTGTAATGATATATAAAAAAAAACTAAAATGATATACTGGATCAAAGTATGTCAACCGTTGTTAGTCACTTACTGCCTTTTTTCCTTAAGGACAGGCAGCTCTGCATTTATGTATCCTTGATTGGGCCTAAGGATGGAATTATAGATCCGTGACTAAAGGTGGCCCAATTTCGATATTGCATTTTTTTTTTATTATCGCATTTTTTGATTCCTGAATAAGCCTATGGATTCATTTTTTTCCCTGAAGAGACAACTGAACATTAGTTAGAATTACAGTGTAGGGTATAGATTGTCAGCGGTAGAGTTAAATTTCTGTAACATTGGTCTTTCATGTATCCCCGTGCTCTTGGTGCTGTGTCACATGCCTTAGGCCACCCAGGCAAACTCTTGTCCTTCCTATAGATTTTTCTTTTTGCTCCTTCCCTGACCAATGTTGCATCATGTTTAGTTAATGAAGATTGTAGTTGTGTCCTACTTCCATTTTCCCTTCTCCATCTTCCTTTCACCAGTCAACCCATTTATTATTATGGGTGTATTGTTCATGTTCACACTTCTAGACTGCAGTGATGTATTAGGAACCCCCTTATGCCACATACAATCCCTTTTGATTGATGAGACTAGTTTTCAAGAATTTTCTTTAGGCCCACTTCAAATGTCTTTTTCAGACTGACTGTCAGGATAGTGATAGCCTGGTTAATTGACCCAATACAAGTTTTCCATCTCAATAAGAGAATTTCCATCTCAATAGGAGATATCTGAAGTTTACATTTTTTTTAGTACGACATATTTTTAATGTCTATTTTTAATTTTTCAGTTCTCTTCTGTTTCTGCTGTTTCAATTTTTTTATAAGATGTGTTCTACTCATGCAGATACCAGGACTCTCTAGTTCTTGTCCTCTTTTCTGCACAGTTGATCATTAGCCTTTGTATTACATAGCGCATTTGATGCACATTGTTTAAAGAAAGAACTTCTTCATGTCCTTGATAATGTGTATTATGCCATTTCTCTATTTGAGATGTTCTAGATGATGGTTAGGAAAACCTAGGCTTCATCATTAAGGAGAGTATGTATTTACCCCATTAAATAATGTACCCCATTAGACAATGCCACTGTGTGAGGGCATCCATCTAGGTTCCCATGACGTATTGCCACTCCTTTGCAGATTGCAGGCCACTTGCTTGCAGCCCTCTTGTCAAAAAGCCAACCCATTAACTGTTTTTGTATCTGACTTGAAGGAAACTAACAATTGTGTTACATTTCCTATATCAGAAGGCTGCGGGATCTTCCAGAGTCAAAAAGGAAGAATGTTATCCTGCAGACCGGTGATCAAAAAAAAAAAGGTTGGTCCCCATCAGTGAGCATGGCAGACGACTACAGACTTCTTGGCCCTGCAATTCCTGACAGCAATCAGCAGCATGAACAGCAATCAGCAGCGTGAACAGCAATCAGCAGCGTGAACAGCAATCAGCAGCGTGGGCAGCGGTCATCAGCATGGACAGCGATCATCAGCGTGCCTCCAGTGGTACCTCCTAAGCAAGCCATTTGTTTCATCAGAAGGCGTTGTAAAAAGAAAAGAAAAAAGGAGCTGATTTTCTGTTTTGCCTCAGAAGTTCAGTGCAAAGATGCGAAGGATCCCTGCTTTTGATGGCAGGACTGTCATCCACTTTGTGCAATTTGTTCAAACTGTCATGTGCTTGAACCTCTGGCAGCGCGCGGTCCCCTGACCCCCTTGGCCTGAGTTTTTGGCCTTTCCCCACACACACCTCTTTTCCCTTTGCTCCAGAAGAAAGGCAGTGCACCTGAGAAACCAGTTCTGTTTGGAAAAGGCACTACATTCCGGTGCCCATGAGAAGAGCAGCTTGATCGTCCTCTAACACTAAATGATGAGTGTTGGAGTCGGAAAGGAGCTACTGATCTTGAGAGGTTGTTTCTCAGTGGTGCTTGTTTCTGCACGAGATGTTTTGTGCCCTTGATCAATGAAGAGCACATTTCCTGAGGTGTCACAGAAAGGAGACACTGGTGCATTTGTTTTGAGACATTGAGACTTTGAATGAACTGTGGGTGTTCCAGGAGGGCACTCCTACTGAGCATGAAAAGGCCTGGATCGAGAGGCCCAACGCGGAAGAAGATGATGGAAGCGGATTTGATGGACAATGATAGCCTTCCAAGAGGCTTATAACGGATTTTGGACACAGCTGCTAATATAGACTGAGTAATTGCCTATGTAAGGGCAAAAGGGGCGTCTGAGGTTCTTTGAAATCTGAACCTGTGTTTAAAATATCATTATTCTGCTATGATTTTGATATCAGAGAAACGAAAATGGCAAGTTTTATATGTGTGTGTATTTTCATCACGATACAATGATGCATGCAGGAGTTATTGGCAAATTCATTCTGAGCCCACAGGTCCCATGTTGTGAACAGCAGCCATCTTAGGTGTTGCCCTTTACATAGGCATATACATGAGCCAATGATTCTGGTAGAGCAAGTATTAAAGGACACGTACCCCTTAGCTTGAGTTCTTCCTGACTCCCATTTGACCTGAACAGGCTGAATCTGCCTACGTGATGTTGGCCTCACCAAACCAGTCCATGCCCTCTAGTCAATCTATATTAAAGATCTGAGCAACTTGTTATGTACATTGGCCTGAGCAAGATTAGAAGGCCGAATACAGTAGCCATGCCTGTTAATGACCCACAAGCATCCCTTATCCTACATTTCTATCTTCCACACCTGGCTCTGTTTCTCTGCTTCTGGGCTTTTACAATGGGGAGGTGACCGTTTATATGATGGGGAGGAAACCAGTTCTATTGTGAGTTTCTCCGGCCTGCACAGGAAAATATGTGAAGTTTGACATATGTTCATGATGGAAGATGGGTTGGACAGTTTGGGCAAGCAAACTGGTATTTGTAATTATAACATGCTTTGTTTGTAACATGGGAGTGACCTACAATGATGTGTTTCAAAGCAAGAATGTGAGCCTAGGGCCAAACTTTTTGTATAAAAAGCCTGCCTGAGAAAGCTCAGGAGGCTCCCTCTTTCAGTTGTAAAACTACGGTTGGACGACGAAGCCTCATAATTAATTATAATAAAGATGTCTTTTAATTTTACAGATTGGCTGTCAATTCCTTTGCTGCTTTATTATACAAACTGTTGGATAGATCCCTGTGATGGAGAGTGAGTCATTTTTCACTTTTCTTCAATAGTACGCAAAGATTCCGTCAAGGCCTTTTGAGCCACAAGTTCATCTTCAAGACTTGAAATACGTGCCTCAGCTTCATTAAATCTTGATGTACTGAATTTTGAAGTTTCAGACAAAGATTCTGCACTCTCTGACTCTCCAATCTTGTTTCCTCCCGATGGCACATTATTGATTGTTAGATAAGGGCTAAGGATATATCTTCTGGAGGGTTAATTACATCTGGGTCTTTCTGCAGCCCACCAGGCTGGTCCTTTTCAGAGTCCATATTAGTGATTTTGTGACCTAATCTCTTGCAAACAGTATGAGGACTGCCTTCCAAAAAACTCGCCACAATCTTCCAAGTAAGCACTGCTTTTGTCGCTGCCACCGACATCATTAACTTGGGCTTTGAAAATTCCCGCTAAATCTTCACAAGACGATATGGACTGATCAGATAATGAAAAAAAATCACCAGATTCAGCCCCCTGTACCTGGAGATTAACACTTTTATCTGAAGTTACCCCCAAATGAGAGCCAGATACCGTATTTGCTGTTGTCGTCTTAATACCAGAGTTTAAGTCAGAGTTTAAGTCAGGGTTAACACAAGTATCCACTTCCGAAATGGGGATCTCTCCTGTAGCACCAGAAATGGAAAGAGAGCTCAAATCCTCTATCAGAGAGTGCTGATCCTTACTCCTCCGAATATCAAGGATGCCGTCGTTGTTTGACAGCGTCAAGGAAGTTACAGAAGAGGGGATAGTGGCTGAATTTTTATCACTCGTTACATCCTCCATTACAAAGGCATCAGGATCTTTATCGGTTCCACCTTGTTCTTCCATTACGTCTAGCCCTCCACTTGTAAAGAGTCCACATTCTTCCCTTTTTTTTATCCTTGCCAGCACTAAAGAGCTCCGGGATAGTTCTTTTAGTCATACTGTCAGTTTTCATCCCCTTAGCCGTTATATCATCTTCAACAGTTGTGGTCATCAGGGGATTACCTGGCGTCTTCACTCGACCAGAGGCATTCCCTTCAGAAGGGGTTGGAGCCTAAGCCTGGCATGTGGCATATGTCATGACATATGCCACAGCGTGCCACATTTTTTTTATATGTTGCTCGAGGTATAATGGTTTTATAAACCCCCCAGAAGTGCTAGTTGATTATTTTATAAGATAAATATTAAAAACAAAAACGATTTTCCCCAGCTGGGAATTGAACTCTGGCCTAAAAACACCCACAAACCCTGTACACTGCCAGTGAGCCATCTACTTTACAGGAATTTACCTTAGCCAAAAGCCTGTTTGACATTGAAAAATGATGTCAGTCCCTCCTCCAGTTCCTTGGTGTTTGGAATTTAAGATGTCACAAATCCTCTCTCGATTTACATGCTTTAAATACAAACAGCCCTTCTTTTTTACAGTCTGCCACTAGCCCCATGCATTTATTATTGTCCCTACCTCACACATTTACAGTCCTATTCAGGTGTCATTGACAACTCCTTCCACCACTATAGCTCAGGAAGACCTATCAGGCCGGTGATTGGCCATCAACATATGCATATGCAGGGCACACCTCAACTCCCTTTCATGTGACTGTCTAGAGTGAATGGGAAAACAGCCCAACTTTCACCCTTCCTCAGACGTGGATTCCACCCACAGGAAGAGCCACACAATTTTAACCACATGACTGCTGGCCATTTTCCCCCCCTGTGCTGGAAAATGCCATTTTGCTGTTTCCATGACGAGCTGAGCTCGTCATCAGCACACGACACCCGTGGGTGATGACGAGCTGAGCTCGTCATCAGCATCGAAAGGGTTAAAGCAAGAAAATATCCACTTTCTAAAAGAGGCATTTTCAAACACACAATTTAAAACCAAATTCACTGAAAGATGTGTTTTTAAATTGGTCCCAAACTCCAAAACTTGATCTATTTCCAATGGGAAGTTTCACTTGTACGTGTGTAGAAGGCATCTTCTATAGTAACTTATTTGAGATATAGTCCTTGCAATATTGAAAAAAGAAATTAGCAGTATTCACTATCGCGACAAGTAAAAAACTCAAATACATTTCCTACCTTTCATCTACACTGCACCCTGCTCATTGGGCTACCTCGGCCCTACCTTAGGGGTATCTTACATGTAGTAAAAGCAAAGGTTTGGCCCTGGCAAGTGGGTACTTGCCAAGTTGACATCGCAGCTCTAAATGGCACATACAGACACTGCAGTGACAGATCTGAGACATGGCTGAAGGCCTACAGATATTAGTGGCACTATCAATAGTGCAGGCCCACTGGTAGCATTTAATTTACAGGTCCTGGGAACAGAAAGTGTACTTTACTACGGAGGCCAGGTGTTTGACATCCGAGGCAACATATCCCCGCGTGTCCGCTGCATCTTCCGCTCCATAAATAGCATCTTCAAGCCTATATAATCAAAACCGCAGAAAAGCCAAATTTGACCTAAATGTGCCTTAACAAGAAAAGAAAAAAGATAAAAGCAAAACAAATAAAAAAGAATTAGTAACATCGTTAAGAACTACTTTCTGTGCAAATGCAACTGCATGGATTTCCCTAAAAACAGGATAGATGTCCTTAGTGTTTTTAAGAGTATCCTATTACTGTTACCATTATTTATTTCCAGAGACTTCCTCTAAGTATTTTTCAGCCAGGATCTCCGAAACAAAGCTACAAGTAGACCCTTTATATACAATTTTAATTCTGGCAGGATTCTGAAGGTGTACATCGGCTCTCAGCTTTTGAAAAGGAGCAAAGAGCTGCCTGAGCCTCCATGTGCATTCCACTGTGGCATGTGCAAAGTCAGGTCTAGTGAAAAAAGTTATTCCATCACAGGATCTTGGATTCGTGGGCCTTGCCAGATCATAAAGAGCTTGTCGGAGGAGAAATTTGACAAAAAACAGTAGCATGGCACGAGGATGTTGCTGCGCTGATGGGGTACACTTAGCAAGGGAAAGAGGAAATTTGTGCACTCTCTGAACTTCTTTGTCCCAATCCCAGGAATGTAGCTCTTGAAAAGCCCCTTTAAGGAATGAGATCATGAAGCTTCTGGGGTCCTCTTTTTCAACTTCTTCCGGGATCCCTCGGAAGCCGAGATTGTTGCGCCGCTGCCTATTTTCCTGCTCCTCCATCTTCCACATGAGACCTTTGACCACACTCTCATGTTCGTCTCTTTGGGTTTTAAGCGTGGCTACATCTTTCCTTAAATGCTCTGTTTTTTCCTCCACAGAAGCATTCCGATCTGCAATTTCAGCGCAGGTTTTGCCAACCCTTCTGACAGCCCCTTGTAGTTTCTTGGCGGCCAGGCGTGATCTACGGCTGTCATCCTTGGCTTCCTCCTGGAAGCTTTTGATAGATTGAAGAACAACCTCCAGGACAGGGTCGCTTTTTGGTCCTCCACTATCTCCGTTTAGGCTACCTGTTATAGTTCTATTACCACCTGAGGTGACCATAGAGTCAGATAATACTGTAAGCTGAGTATCAGAATGATCGTACCTCAGATCTGTACCACTTTCTTTGTCTAGGATATCATTTTTCTTTTTTTAGCGATCCGTGTAAGAGCTTCTGTACCATTTGGGACTGTCCTCTCCGCTTGCCACATAGATGCTTGTGTCTGACAGCTCTGATTCATCTGTTAATGAATAGGATTTTTTATTTATTCTCCGGTGTTTTTAATGAGTGGATTAGAAGAGAGCTGCTTGCAGCTTGTGGAGTTACAGCGGGTTCTACAATTCCACCAGTGATCTTTGCACAATCATTTGAGCTACTTTTTTTACTGCCAGATCTTTCCTCTTTGACCTCCATGCAACCCTCATCTGGCTGGCTCACCGTGTGTAGAATTGACCCCTGGGACTCTTTTCTCACCCTGATCTATAGGGAGGGGAGTACCTGGTGGCCCTATTACATTAAACGCAGCTGGCAAATTTGAGTCAGTCAGTGCTCATTCAATCTGCCCCAGCTTTTCTGTTGTCAACCTTGGATCTTCTTCTACAGACTTAAGCAAAGTGCCAGCCCCCCGCCACCCCGTTGTACCAAAAGTGCTAGTAATCAGCATTTGAGAATAGCTGGTCTCTTTGTGTGGTTTAGCAGTCTCAATATTTTCTGGCTTGTTTTCAAATGTGCTGTTTTTATCCACGCACTCAAACCTTCTCCCCTTTCCCTCCCCCTGCTTATCTTCTGGAACCCACTGTTTCCAACCTTTTTTGCCTGGTAGCTGACAGCGCTGTAATGGTATGTGAGGCAGCTTGTGACTGAGCGCTGGGTGAAGAAACATTTTTCCCTTTGATGTTTTTACCCCCCTGCCAGCCATCCTTACTTGTTTGTGGTGGTTTTAGACGATGCAACAAAGTACCACTGTTGCGATTTCAATTCTCAGAAGATTGCAGACCTGTCCCAAACACTGTGGAATCTTTGTGGCTTCACGTTTAGCAGACAGTGCGCTGAATGTCCTCGCAGAGCTCTTGCATTCCGATCGCACCAATGGGAGATCACGCAGGTCAGGAGTAATCCGAGAATCCCAAGCCGTGCAGGCGTCCTCGAGGTTTGGAGGAGGTGAGAGCGTGAGTATCTGCGTGAAAACGATGAAAACTTTTACCATCCTTTGTTTATTTTTCAGGTGCATTATATTTGATTTCCATGATACTGCATAGTTATCGGAGCAGCATAGAAGGTATTCAAGACTGGTTTAGCAGTGATAGGGGTTTGCAATCAGGTGAGCATCGCGGGGAAGATGTTTCTTGAGCGCCATCTTCCCTCCAACTTGTGATATTTCAAATCCACCCTCAGAACACTGTATGTTTAGTTCCAAATGAGTCTGTGCCCAGGTCCGCCCCCATCCTGCCATTTTGTGGCCAATCCTGGTTCCGCTAATCTGTGTTTATCTGGGAGGAATAAACAAAGTCCAGCTGCCAACAACACTCATTCACGTGGCCCAAGAGCAGGCAGCAGGCATCAAATTCTGCAGAAAAATGCAGTTTTTCTAAAAGTTAAAGACACAGAGATGGCAGATGGAAAGCAGAGCGATTCAAACATTCTACCCCAGTCAATAGATCTGGGTTAAATCCATTGTTTTTTGCTCACTGTGCCACCACAGCTTGGACACATCCAAATGCAAATCATTCTTCACCCGTGCTTCATGTGAACCGTCCGGCATGAACTGCCAAGCCAGGTCCTCCCTGGAACATAAACAAGCCTCCTGGGACCAGTTTCGTGGTTTCACCCCTCATCAGCCAGGCTACCTTGAAGCCAGTGGCCCAGTGAGCCCAGGACCCATGTATGGGCATAGCCGGTGCACTTAGGGCGAGGCAAAAGACACACAGATCATGACGAACAGCCGGTATATTGGCACAGGTAGGAGCCCACGACCTTGAAACCTGTCGGTGTTGGCGGGACGTCCGTGGCCCAAGTGCTCTGCTGTGGGGTAGTCCTGACAATTGCGCAAAGGGAGGCACTCCGTTCTCGGATGCGGGTTGATGCTGTCACATGGCAAGGGCACGGTCTTGAGGAGATCCACAGCGCACTAGGCCCCTGGTGCCAGGACAGCACTGAAGTTGACATCGCGAGCAAGACTGGCAAGGCTGTTCATGTTCCGAAGCCCAGTAGGGTTAACAAGGGCAGTCTACAAGCGCCCGGAAGTCACTCTGGAGGAAAATCTTCGTGCCTTGCTTGCAGGGCAGATGTCCGTTGGTAGGAGGGCGGCTCCACAAAGCAGGACAACAGTTCCTGTGAATAGACAGACACAGCAAAGAGGCAATCCTTCCCACTCAGCAGTCTTTAGTGTAGCGGAGTTTCGTGCAGGTCCAGTTGTGTCACAAAGATGTGGGTTCAGGGCCCTATTATTATACCCTGGTGCCCAGGTACTAGAAGAGACCAGAAGCCATTAGGGAGGGCTTTGAATTTTTGGGGCTCCCCTGTCTCACCGGACTTGTCTGCCCTGACAAAGCAAAGTCGTAAAGCCTATTGTGTGGTGGCCGGCTCAGGCTATTCAGATGTGAGTGTGAATCGCTACTCCCTCCTCTCAGCCGTGAAGGCCATCAGATTATTGATGTGGCAGCCCTTCCTGTGTTTGGTAGAGTGTAGGTAGTATGCAAGTATAGGACTGCTACCCTGGGTCAGACGTGTATTGGGGCAGGCAGCAGGTACACCAAGTTTATGGAAGGACAGAGAAATTTCCACTTTCTGAAAGTGTCATTTTTGCCAGTAAGGGTAAAACCCAATACACCAACAGGGAGGATTTCTCATGATGATTCTAACCATACCAAACATGATATATCTACACCTTACTATGCAGGAGTTATCACTTTAAGGGATATAAGGGGATTTCTAAGGCTGGATTATGGAGGGGTCAGCCCCACTGCAATGGCAGAGGCCTGATGCAGGATGCAGCTTTGCCAATATCACCATATTTTAGGGGAGAGCAACCAAACCTTAGCAGTGGTAAGGTTCCCAGAGTTCTAAGTCCAACAAAACGGTATAGTCTGAAGTTGGAAGTGATAGGGCAAAAGTTAGTGGTAGACCAGCCTAAGGCTGATAGGTGAAACACATTTCTCAGACACAAAACATGAAAAGTATTATTCTTCCCAATCAAAAGATACCATGTATTACATGTAATAAGGAAACTCTATGTTATCCTTTAAGAGAGGTATGCCTCACAGTAATGAAAATTGATTTTCAGAGTTTTTGACGACCAGGACATGTAAAATGTAAAAGCACATGTCCAACCTATCAATTATAATGAACCCTTACATATGGGCTACCTAGGGTCTAATTTATTGGTTACTTATATGCAATGAAAGTGAAGTGTAAGGGTAGACAGGGCTTATAAAACTGCAATCAGGCTGCAATGGAAGGCCTGGGACATGTTTAAAGAGGCTACTTAACTGAGTGGCACACTAAGAGCTGCATGGCCTTGTAGCTAGAATATATATTTAACATAAAAAATAAAACACAAGAGGCATTTTGCAAAACAAGAACAATTGTTTTAATTAATCGCAGCAACAAGAGAGCAGCAGCAGAGTTGGAGACTGAAGCAGTCTCAAAGTACAGTGGGCTCTTATTTTATACATTTTACATCTTGCTATGAAGCAATTTGTACATTATTTTTTAACAGGAATTGTGGGAATAGTCACAGGACTGTATATTTGATCTCCTGATAAGGAGTCCCGCTGGGTCTCAACCTTGCGTTGACACAATGCAGGACAGTGGGTAACATGACCAGATGTCCGTCACGGTGAGTGCATGTTCTCTGTGTGCAGTCTAAATACGGTGTTCTGATTGGCTGAGTGTTCCTAACTATATGTGGCATTTATCTTTATGGTTGTTTTGGGAATTCGCATCCCTCTGGCCAAACAAATGTTATTGGTGCCAGTCTTCTCGGACCTTTGCAGTGTTGCTACCTTCTGGCAGACTGATCTAGATTGTCCCTGTTCAATCATTTGTCTATGGGCTACGTGTCACACCACTTGTGATCTGTTATTCAGTTGCTCCAGACCTTGGTCACAGGGACTTCCTGACCATATATTTCTGACTAAGGGGTGATGGGTAGGTCATATTGGGTAGATTTGACTACAGCAATGTCAGTTTACTGCTATACGTAAATATATCCTAGCGTACATTGGCATCATATTTTTCTTTATTAACATCATCCTAGTAGAAAGGGGGCGTGGCTGACTGCCAAGCATGGCGGCCGCAATGTGAGCCAGCTCCGCGCCCGGAACTGAAGAATCCTGGATAATCCTGGCGGTATCGGCTTCTGACTGATTCCAACTCTAAACACAAGAGAGCCCCCTTGGACCGGGCTGGCACTTACCCAGTGAAATCGCCGCTGCGTACTGCCGGTCCCGCCTGGACAATGAGGTGGGCTTGGCTTCTGGGTGTGGGCTGCTGAGCCGGGGGCCTGTCTCCAGGATCGAGAAGGATTGCCGGAGGCCAGGATTAGAGCTACTGTGACAACCTGGGCTCCCGCTGTTGCTGTGAACCCCCCCGGAATGAGGAAGAGGGGGTGACCGGGGAGGAGTGGACGGCGCTGAGGACAGGACGGGCCTGCATTCTGCTGATGCCTGTGCAATAGGCGACCCTGCCGAGCCTCCTCTCGGAGGACCCCCTGGCTGCCTGTAGAGCGCGTGCAGCCCTGTGCCGTGGTGTGTACTGCCACTGGCAGCCGTGCTGTAGATCCCGTGCTGGTCTAGGTGGAGCGGTGCTGCGAATGTAGCTGCGGACATCTGCCGAAGAAACTGTGGTACCCTGTGCTGCCGGGTGAGTGTGGCGATACCAGCAGATCCTCGCCACGCTTGGGGCCCGCTTCCCTGTTCCCCTCCGGTCCGGCAGCCCTGTGAACTTTGGTGGCCTGGGATGCGTGGGCTGTGCCTTTCCTTAGCGTGTCTCACTGGAGTCCTCTGCTGAAGCACGGCGGCTGCACGGGGGACATTGCCTGTGGGAGCGATGCCTGTGGCCCTTTAGTTCTCCTGATCCAACTGACTAGTGTTTGCGGGCTGAGCTTGCTGACGGTCTGGGGTGCCCCCCATTCCCACAATATCTTGGAGAGCGCAAGGATCGGCATTGGACGCTGTTGCTGGTGGAAGGTCGCCATGCGCCTGGTCCGGCTTGGGGGATGGGCGCATGCAGGCCTGGATATACCGGGCCACCCTAGTGAAGTGGACAACACCCTACCCGGGGCTGAAGGTCCCGCACTTGAATTGATAAGACCCGCTGAGTGTGTCCTGGACGTAATCATTGCCTGTCTGCCTCCGCCTCCCCACACCACAAAGCAGGTACCGCCGGGATCTACTGTAGGGCTGAGTGTGCGGAAGGCTCTGTGCACACTTATCCTTCCTGAGAAGGGAATTGTTGGGGCCAACTGGGTCGGGGTCGTGTGCCCCCTGCCTGAACCTCTCTCTTTGGCTGCCGCTCAGGAGGCGACACTGGAAGAATTGGAACTGTTGGTGAGGGCGAGACAGTAGTGGGCCTTCATACAGCCATTCTCTGGCAGTCCTCTGAGCAAGTAGAGAGAACACATGTGGTAGCTGAGTGAATCCCTGCCGGATGTCTCCCTGAGCCAGCAGCTTACAGTATCGAGCCACAATGGAGCGCCACAGGGTCAGGGGAACTGATTCTGGAGCTGCGGGTGGCCGACAGACTGATGACTTTATGCCCCCCACACAGCCACTCACTGGCATCCCATTCAGGGACTTGGGGTCGGGGACTCCTCGTATAAGCTGGACCTAATCCTGATGGAGGTACGTGACTCCCGGCGGGCCATTGATAGACAGCTTGGGACTTCGACAATGGGATTCACCATTCTTAAAGCTGACCATGTGAAGCTAGCCGCAGTTGTCAAAGAAATCAAAGTTGCACTACTTGAGTTGGCGCCACAACCCAAGGAGCATGGCACACAGATAGCGCAGCTCCAAAAGCAGGTTGCAGGTCTACAGGAAAGGGCGGATGATGCAGAGGGGCGCGCTCGGCCCAATAACATTTGCGTCATAGGCCTGCCAGAGGGATGCGAGGGAAGGGACGCTACTAAGTTCATGGAGCAGTGACTCAAGGATGACGTGGCCCTGGAGGGCCTCTTGGATTTATTCTGTGTGGAAAGGGCACACATGATACCAACGGGTAGTCTGGTGGCCTGCCCCCGGCCCTTCATTATTAAAGTCCTCAATTTCAGAGACAAGACATTCTGTTGCAAAAGGCGAGTGAGCTGTCCAATATGCAGTATGAGTATCACCGGATATCACTGTACCCGGACTACACAGCTCTGGTCCAGCATCAACGTTCTCATTATCAAGAAGTGAAGAAAAAGCTCAGGGCAGTAAATATCAAATATGCGTTACTAATCCCGGCTAAATTGAAGGTGTTCCATGATCACAAAAGGCAGTTTTTTGAATCCCTGGATGAGGTGGCAGACTGGCTTGCAATTATGTTCCCCCGGCGGATCGGGACCCTCTTCGCAGAAACATACTTGTAGACTGTACACCTACCCTATTTTTTCCTCTGTGGAGGTCTCTGTCCAACTGCGGAGTATCTGCATACCTAGGTTTAAGTTAAAGTAGTAAATATGTTCGGTTTTGAGGGTAGGGGCTGGAAAATAGGGAACACTTAAGTGAATGGGTTTTGGGGAATTATGCATGCTTAACGGGGGTTAAGGAATGTGAGTCAGGTGGTTAGGAACCCACAAAAGAGTAAGACTATTTCTATTAAAGAAATCACTTATACAGTTACTACATCCAAAACAGCTCCAAAAACGTAGAGAATCAGTCAATCTAAGAGATGAAATAAGCTCAGGACCACCCATGGTCAACAAAGGATAATACAACACCCTCCCATACAAAATAAAGGTTAAAGGAACTTAGATTAAAATGCCATAGGAAATTATCTTACATTAAGATACATGAAGTAAACAGTTACAAATTTAAATAAATACGTTTTAATTTGAAATTTGTCATGTAAAAATTGCACTTTTGTATATAATTATAAAATATGGTATTATTTAATATCATGTACAAATGAATGTGACAGTAAATATTATTAAAATCAAATTAAAGTATTATGTTAATTCTATACATCCTCTTTACTAACTATTAAAGCTCAAAAAATCTTTCTTCTACATTAGGTGAAAATTCATTTTTTCATTTAAAATTCCCCAAAATTATTTCAATTTATTTTTGTTTAGAATATTATTATAGAGTAATATTAATGGTCTAAGATGATGTGAGAATTGAACATGGCTCTCTAGGAGTAGTTAATTTGGTGTCTTTTAGAAATTGGGTTACGGGATGGTAAAGGTATGTGCACTGTACATGGAGTAACCACATTCATAGTCAGGGTAAGTCAAAAACACACTGTTGAATTAACCTGTACTTAAGCTCAGGTGGCTTGGCACAGAGCTGTAAGGCTTAACTTAAAAGGCAATGTGTGAAGTGTTTGTGCACCACATCAAGCAGTAACACAGTGTTTACTTCACAACAAAACCACTTGGTTACAAAAAATAAAGACTGAGGTCCCAATTCAGATCTCGCTAGTAATGCCCTCCATGCAACTTGGATCCGTAGGGCTTTATGAGCGATTCGTGCAACTGGAGGGCAAACGAGCGAGTATGATGCCTTTTAATGCTTACTGACTCCCATTGAACTCTATGGGAGCATGTATACTGGATGCATGCACAGGCTCCCATAGCTAAAAGGGGTGAAAGGGGAAAAATGTACAGCCGGTGGTGGGCACCACACGGTGCACACCACACTGTGCATGGATGGGAAGAGGGGGCCCATAGGTAACCCCACAGGTCTGAATCAGAGGGCTCCAAGTGACGGTAGCCCTGCTACGGGCGCCAAAACAATGATTCCGGCAAATTTTTCGATCCCGACATACCGAATTGTGAAGGCTGTCTGAATCATGTATAGTACTTGCTTGCTCGGAAACAGAGTCCACGAGCTGTATAAAGCATCTGCATACAAGTCCTAAGGAATGGATCAGGTTGGGAGATGATTCACTCGAAACGTACTTGAATGTTGCATCGTACTTAGTCGGTCGGACCAGTTTGAAGATTGGTCAGGAAAAAAGGCTACAAAACGGATCTGTTAAAGCCAAATCTGATTCATAGGCTTTCCGAGCATGATCTGAATCAGCCCCATAGTGGATGGATTAAACAAGATCAAAACATAAAAGAAACAAATAAAAGCTCGCCGCTGCCATGAGGGAAATGGCTTAATTAATTGCCCCCTGCCCTGCTTGCCGGACCCCCGCTGTTGCCATCATCGAAAAAGGAGCCGGCCGTCACCAGGACTACTGCTCCCAGGGTGCCCTGCTGGTCGCTGTTTGAGCGAGTCAGCAGAGGGCGCCAAAGGGGCTCAATGCCAGCATTGCTCTCCCGCATAGCGGGATGCGTGCAGGCGTGCCCAGGCGAAGCCCGGACCAAGGGCTGGCCCGTCTGCGCCCGTCCGAGCCAGGAAGAGGCAGGGCTGGGCCTGGTCCCTTTCATCCTTCATTTGCTTTGGAGCACAACCAACGAGGTACTGTCTATTTTTATCTAGTGACTGATATATGCTCCTTGGTTGCCATCTATATTTGATTCGAAATGCTACCTTGCGCTTGTGCCACAGCGCTCTTTGACTTTTATTCTTAGTAAATTGTGTCATAGATAACAACCTATAAGGTCTACACAAACCAAAAATGGGCAAAAGGAAAGCAATGGAGGGAGCTGGGGGATGTAATGGGATGCCAATAGAACAAAGAAAGAAAAAGAGGCAGAGGGAACTCCTAAAAAATGCAGGTGCTAACTGTGTGATGGATAGGATAGACAACTTAATACAAGAATGCGAAGAAAATCCTAGTAAATGAGACTAGTACTCCTGTAAATGAAACCCCAATTAAGTGTCCTGTAGTCCCCCCAAAAAGTGGTAATTCCATAAATTTTTAATAAATCAAATCGGGGAAAAAAAAGGGGGCTGCGAGTCTGTCTCAGCCTGAAGCGAATCCCCCTGAGCATGAGTCTTTGATCGCCCAAGAAAAGAGTAGGCTGCCAAATCAGTTGGGCTTTATTGTCCAATCTTCCAACAAATTTGCCTCCCATGATACGATAAGTGAACACTCTCACTCGATATTAACACCATTATTGCCTGATACACCTGAGAAGGTGCAAAGTTTCCCATGTAATCAATATATTGGGGACCCAGTAGCAGTTATAATGGCACTTGGAGGGGAGATCGAACAGATGAAAAGCATGTTCACCGAGCTCTGTGTAACAGTCAACTCTACACTTAACCTTAAAACAAATATAAGTCAAGTTGGATTGGTCCCCCATGCAGCTCAGGAAACCACATGCAGCCAAGGGGGCCCAAGCACAAACATTCCAGATGCTGCGAGGTTGATGTCCAAATTACTCAGGGGGAAAAGGAGGCTCACTACAGCACATACTTAATAGACCCGTTTATACCAAAGACAGTGCAGATAGATCTAGTCTCCTAGTAGTAAAGAAACATGTACCACCGGGCATACACAATAGAGCTCCTACTCTGTCAGTTCCTCTAACAAACCCAGGCCTTAGAAATTGTGAGAACCAAAACACACCTACAAATATCGTTTTCATGGTTAATGTCTCCAAACTCACTGAGACTAGAAGCCCTGAAAATGGCGAATCACTGATTAATAAATCAATCCATTAGATTTGTCATGTACGAGGGTGTCTTTTCATCATTAGGGAGGACATAACTAAAGCAAGAAGATGTATAATCCCCAATACAACATTAGATAGTATTGAATTAACACTGGCAGATGCTAGTCTGGCTGAAAACTTGGCAGCATTAGAGTATAGAACGTCCTCCCCTGATTCGTCCCGTATACAATTAAGGCGCCGTCCCATTCTAACTGCAACTGTAAGTGGTGGGGTGAAGGAACATGCTCTTGGAATTGAAGGTCCTGTGTCAAACTTGGACGCTAATGATTGACTCTATCAAAATCCACCTGAAGAAGGGGAGAGGAGTCTCAAATCCTTCTGTCGCAGCACCCCTTCTCTGACCAACCAAGGGCTACCTTTGGCGCCTCCCATTCTTATTCCACATGAAAATGTTACACATAAGGAAACCTCAAGGCTCACTTCCGTTGATCAAACCCACTTAAACATCCTCTCCTGGAACATAGCTGGGTTAAAGAAAAATATAACAGTTCCCTTGTGGAACAAGTTTGTAGAAACTCATGGTATATGTTTATTCCAGGAGACCTGGAGTGTAACTGCAATGTATAAATCCGGCTACAGTACATTCCATATCCCGGCAGTGTCTACGGGAAAGGGCAGGCCTTCTGGAGGACTAACAGCTTGGATCAGATTAGATCTGGGCTGCTCAGCCCTCCTACATGACACCGGAAGTCCCAACATTATGTGGCTTACAAGGAGAGCTATTGGAGCTCTTTAATGTCTATGTAAGAGGGACAGTCAATGGCAAGTTCTCGACCATCTTAACACAGCTAGAAAATCAAATAAACAAGTGGCCCCCGTCTGCTAAAATCATTGTGGCCGGCGACTTTAACTTCACATTCGAGCCACTAAGCAGTGAAGATCTCCTAGGGATTATTGAAGAGGATAGCAAATGGGCAGTGCCCCCCTTAGTCTTACCACCAGTACAAAGATGGTCTGAGATTGTAATCCAAGTTACGGCTATAATACTAGAATATGGCCTAAGAGCCACAAATGGCAGAACCCTATTCGACATCAGGGGGAAAAATACTTACAATAAACGTGCATGCCCTTCCCACAATGATTATATCTTGGTCGACTTACGCCTAGGGCTGGGCGTAGTGCCACTACGCACACTACGCATAATTTTGGGGAAAAAATTGCTGAAAACGAGGGAACGTCCTGAGGGTCCGTGGGCCCAGGGAGGCGTCCCCTGGGCCTCCAGGGGTTTGGGAGCCCCGGCTGGGTCCAGGGGTCCCGCGGGGCCCCAGGTCGGGTGTCCCGGCCCAGGGCCCCGTCCCCCCGGCCTGCTGCTCCACCAAGGGCCCAGGTCAGGGGTCTGTCAGACCTGTGCAGGCCTTCCCTTCTAGTCAAGGTGTCGGCGGGTCCCAGGTCGGAGGGCCCGTTGGGTCCCCCTCGCATCCTCCATGACTGGGGCCCAGCTGGGGCCCTGGGCCTCTGGTCCCCCACTCCCCAGCGCCAGCTCACTTTTTCGTTGGGTCACAGAGCGACCGGCTGGCTTCCCTTTCGTGTCCGGCCATCTGGTCGCTGGCATCCCCTTGGCCATCTGGTCGCTGGGATCCCCTCGGCCATCTGGTCACTGGGATCCCCTCGGCCATCTGGTCACCCGCAATGCTTTCCTATGGGGTGACCAGATGGCCAAGCTTTCCTGGAAGTCCCGATGAGGTGCCATTTGCCTCCCTGATCCCAGCGAGGGCTCCAGGAGGTCGTGTACTTTCGAGCCTTGGGTCCCCTCTGTCACCTCGAGTGCACGGATTACAAGAAAGGGGGTAATTTTCCTCCAGATTACTAGGGAGAGGGTCAGTCAGACCTCCTTGCGGTCTGGTAATTCTGACACAGTGAAAGGCAGGACCCGGGCACTCCCGCCGGGGCCCCCAGGGGCCCGGGGACGCTTCTGCCTCTCAGCCCCTTGCCGATGGTCCTTTTTCACTGAGTTTGCTCAGGCAGACCTCCGTGAGGTCCTTCCACGCTGAGAGGGGGAAAGCAGTCCTGGGGCCTGCCCGCCGGGGCCTCTAGAGGCCCGGGGACGCTCCTGCCTCTCAGCCCCTTGCTGATGGTCCTTTTCTCCTAGTTTTCTCAGGCAGACCTCGTGAGGTCCAGCGCTGCTGAGGTGATGGAAGGCAGCACCCAGGGCCTGCCTGCTGGGGCCCCCAGGGGCCCGGGTACACACCTGCCTCTCTGGCCCCTTTCCAGATGGTCCTTTTTCTCCGAGTCTGCTTGTCCCGGCAATAGGAAGGAGATGCCAAGCCAGCACACCCCCTGCGAGGGCGACCTGCCAGGGGATGCCCCGGCTGTAGTCTGATCGATTGGGCACTCTCGGTCCGTTTAGAGATGGACTGCTTGGCCAGTCTCGGCTGTTGTTTCAGGCAAAGAGCCTCCACCCTGCATGGACCGTCCGACTCGAGGACCTGCCTCCTGGCGGGAGGCCCTTTATCCAGCATAGCGAAGACCGAGTTGCCCTGGCAGCCAGTGCCCCCCAGTGATCTGACCCGAACTGGAGGGGTCGGGTGGCACCAGGCCCTCGGATGCTGCTGCCCAGCAGGTCTGTAGGCCCATGCGCCACACAGTCACCCCCCTCTGCCCAGCACATTTCCGTAGCAGCTCGGAACGACCGTTCCGAGAGGTGCTGCCGCCGCCAGGCCCCGGCATCCCTGCCTCTCACCCCGGCTGCGCCTCGGCCAGCCCTCCCGGGGGAGACGGCTGGGCTTACCGGTGCCCATGCGACCGCACCACCGCTTCACACCCCTCCTTCCCCTTGCAGGCTCCCGAGAGACATAGGGCTGCGCGGAGGTTGCCGGTCGGGGAGATGGGCACGCGGCTCCCACCCTGTCATCAGGCTACGTGGTTGATCCTGCCAGTAGCATATGCTTGTCTCAAAGATTAAGCCATGCACGTGTAAGTACACACGGCTGGTACAGTGAAACTGCGAATGGCTCATTAAATCAGTTATGGTTCCTTTGATCGCTCCATCTGTTACTTGGATAACAGTGGTAATTCTAGAGCTAATACATGCAGACGAGTGCTGACCTTCCTGGATGCGTGCATTTATTAGACCAAGACCAATCCGGGCTCGCCCGGCCGCTTTGGTGACTCTAGATAACTTCGGGCCGATCGCACGTCCCTGTGACGGCGACGATACATTCGGATGTCTGCCCTATCATCTTTCGATGGTACTTTCTGTGCCTACCATCGTGACCACGGGTAACGGGGAATCAGGGTTCGAACAATACAGGACTCTTTCGAGGCCCTGCAATTGGAATGAGTACACTTTAAATCCTTTAACGAGGATCCATTGGAGGACAAGTCTGGTGCCAGCAGCCGCAGTAATTCCAGCTCCAATAGCGTATATTAAAGTTGCTGCAGTTAAAAAGCTCGTAGTTGGATCTTGGGATCGAGCTGGTGGTCCGCCGTGAGGTGAGCTACCGCCTGTCCCAGCCCCTGCCTCTCGGTGCCCCCTTGATGCTCTTGACTGAGTGTCCTGGGGGTCCGAAGCGTTTACTTTGAAAAAATTAGAGTGTTCAAATCAGGCCGGTCGCCTGAATACTTCAGCTAGGAATAATGGAATAGGACTCCGGTTCTATTTTGTTGGTTTTTGGAACTGGGGCCATGATTAAGAGGGACGGCCGGGGGCATACGTATTGTGCCGCTTGAGGAGAAATTCTTGGACAGGCGCAAGACGAACCAAAGCGAAAGCATTTGCCAAGAATGTTTTCATTAATCAAGAATGAAAGTCGGAGGTTCGAAGAAGATCAGATACCGTCGTAGGTAGGACCATAAACGATGCCGACTAGCGATCCGGCAGCGTTATTCCCATGACCCGCCGAGCAGCTTCCTGGAAACCAAAGTCTTTGGGTTCCGGGTGGAGTATGGTTGCAAAGCTGAAACTTTAAGGAATTGACGGAAGGGCACTACCAGGAGTGGAGCCTGCGGCTTAATTTGACTCAACACGGGAAACCTCACCCGGCACGGACACGGAAAGGATTGACAGATTAATAGCCCTTTCTCGATTCTGTGGGTGGTGGTGCATGGCCGTTCTTAGTTGGTGGAGCGATTTGTCTGGTTAATTCCGATAAAGAACGAGACTCCTCCATGCTAACTAGTTACGCGACCCCCAGCGGTCGGCATCCAACTTCTTAGAGGGACAAGTGGCGTTTAGCCACACGAGATCGAGCAATAACAAGTCTGTGATGCCCTTAGATGTCCGGGGCTGCACGCACGCTACACTGAACGGATCAGCGTGTGTCTACCGTTCGCCGACAGGTGCGGGTAACCCGCTGAACACCGTT
Organism: Lissotriton vulgaris; assembly: GCF_964263255.1. Taxonomy (NCBI): domain Eukaryota; kingdom Metazoa; phylum Chordata; class Amphibia; order Caudata; family Salamandridae; genus Lissotriton; species Lissotriton vulgaris. The sequence continues at coordinate 12,793,840 of NC_141693.1, read as the reverse complement.
AGTGATTGCGATTGGGGATTGCAATTAATTCCCATGAACGAGGAAGTCCCAGTAAGTGCGGGTCATAAGCTTGCGTTGATTAAGTCCCTGCCCTTTGTACACACCGCCCGTCGCTACTACAGATTGGATGGTTTAGTGAGGTCCTCGGATCGGCCCCGCTGGGGTCGACAACGGCCCTGGAGGAGCGCCGAGAAGACGATCAAACTTGACTATTTAGAGGAAGTAAAAGTCGTAACAAGGTTTCCGTAGGTGAACCTGCGGAAGGATCATTAACGGCGGAGCGGCACGAGCGACCAACGGTGCCAGCCCGAAGCCCTCGGCCGCCTCCTGAAAGCACACACCGTAGGCCCAGAGCCCGGCCCTGCCCTGGCACGCCCCGGCCGGTGGAGCGGTCCGCGGCCACATGGGGTGCTTGGGTGAGGACCGGGACTTCGGAGGGCCTCTTCTCCCGGGAGATGGCCTGACCGATGTGTGAGGGACCGGGGATGGTAGGGGGTGGCCTCTGTCCCCTGTCCCTCTCCGAGACGGATTCCAAGTTCACCCGGCACGACGTCCTCTCTGGTGGGGGGAAACCGAATGGCAGTGCATCCCCGGGCTGGTACCACCCCCTCCCTCGAAAAGGCCCTGGCGCCGGCTGGGCCCTCCCACACCCGAGTCCCGGCCTGGCCCGGCCAAGTTCCGGGCGACCGGGGAGTGGCCCTTCTCGTGCGGCAGGGCGGCCAAGAAGGAGCAAAGGGCCTGCGAGGGGACCTTGGCTCCTCTCGGTGGGAGGCGTGCGGGATGAACAATTGTTACTTACCTGTAAACAGGTGGTTCTCCAGTATTGGTGTCTTTCATAGATTCACATGCTTGAATATTCCCCGTCGTCGGAGTGGGAGTCCCACGGTAAATAAAATAGCAATAAATGCTAAATATATAATAATATATAATAAATATATATATACATAATAAGGAAAAACCCAAAAAATGCATACAATAACCATCTGGTACCTAGCCAAGAGTTTCCACATAGGAATGCATGGGGAAAAAGAAGTTCCAATGCAGCCTATCCTTGTCATTATGTTAGTCCAAACTGCAGCCAATCAGGCGCCAGCAGCCCTCTAGAACCTTCTCCTCAGAGCTCAAGCCCTCAGATTTTCGTAGCACAAGAGTGACCACAGAGTCTATGAGGAGAAGCGAGCCTCTGAGGGGAGGATGGGAGGGTCGCATGTGAATCTATGAAAGACACCAATACTGGAGAACCACCTGTTTACAGGTAAGTAACAATTGTTCTTCTCCAGTATTGGGGTGTCTTTCATAGATTCACATGCTTGAATATAGAATAGTAAGCAGTCCGTATCCGAACACAAAGTTTCCAGGATGCAATATATACACAAAAGGCTGGAATCAACAGGCGTAAACCCAAGCCATAGAAGTTATAAAACTATATGTATACATAGAGAAGACATGCATAAGACTGGAAACCATAGGAGGAGGGTAGAACAGAGGCTCACCTTATTGAAAAAGATTACGGAGCACAGCTTGTCCCACTGCGGTATCCCCTTCAGCCATGGCACCCAGATTGTAGTGCTTCGTGAACGTGTGCCTGCTGGACCACGTGGCAGCTCTGCAAATCTGATGCAATGGAACTCCGGCAAAGAGTGCAGTCGAAGAGGCCACAGACCTGGTAGAGTGGGCTCTTACTGTAGACTGTAAAGGCTTTCCCGCTTTCTGATGGCAGAAAGCAATCGCCGAAGCCACCCAGCGGGCTACTGTAGGTTTGGTGACTGGTCGCCCTTTTTGAAAACGGCCATAGGCCACGAAGAGCTGATCCGATTTTCGGAACTGGGCTGTTCTGCTGATGTAGAACTTTAAACATCTTTTAATGTCCAAAGAGTGCAGGCGTTGTTCCGCAGGTGATTGCGGATTGGCAAAGAAAGACTTCAGTATAACAGGTTCATTAATATGGAAGTCTGACGGCACTTTTGGAAGGAAAGTAGGGTTAGTGCGTAAAAGCACAGAATCCGGTTTGAACTGTAGAAATGGTTGTTTAATCGTGAAAGCATGCATATCACTCACTCGACGTGAGGACGTCAGAGCAAGTAAAAGCGCAACCTTCCAGGTGACATACTTGAGGTCTGCGCTATGGATTGGTTCAAACGGAGCAGTCATTAATTGTGACAGAACAATGTTGAGGCGCCACTCTGGAGGAGGACGCCGAACTGGAGGAAAAGTCCGAAGAAGTCCTTTGAAGAATTGACGTATCAATCTGGATGAGCATAAGGAGGCGGAGCCATCATGGCGGAAGCGTGATATTGCCGCCAGAAAAACTCTTAAAGTAGCATGTGACAAACCCGACTGAGCCAGATGGAGAAAGAAAGGGAGGAGCTCAGCGGGCGTGGCACGCAAAGGATGTACTCCGGCGTCTGCACACCAGTGGCAAAAGCGTTTCCATTTCAACTTATAGGTTTTTATAGTTGATGGAGCCCTGGCCTGAGCGAGGATGTTACGTCACTCCTGAGGGATGCTTAGATGTGCAAATTCACAGTGCTCAGGTTCCAGGCTGACAAGCTCAGGGAAGAGGGGTCCGGATGGAAGATTTGACCCCTGTTCATGGAGAGAAGATCCATTCGAGGATGAAGAAGAATGGGTTTGCATTGCGACAGGAGTAGCAGCTCTGAGAACCACGCCTGTCGTGGCCACCTGGGAGCAATCAGAAGGATGTGGCAAGGCTCTCTCCGCATCTTCCAAAGTACACGAGGCACTAGAGGGATCGGAGGAAAAGCGTAGGCGAAGAGATTCGACCAATCCATCAAAAGGGCATTGCCTTGGGACCCTTTGTGGGGATGCCAGCTTGCGTAAGCGGGGCATTTGCGGTTCTCTGGAGTCGCAAAGAGGTCGATTGCAGGGAATCCCCAACGGTGAAAGACCATATCGAGTGTTGGCTGGTGGAGTTCCCACTCGTGGTTGGATGATCGGGATCTGCTTAGGGAATCCGCCAGGAGGTTGGACAACCCCGGAAGATGTACTGCAGTGATTTGGATTTGATGATTGATGGACCAGTTCCAAATCGCCTCTGCCAGGCGGGATAACACCGGAGACTTCGTTCCGCCCTGCTTGTTTATATAATGCATGCAGGTCGTGTTGTCCGTTTGTATGAGAACTGACTCTCCCTGCAGCACTGGTTGAAATGATTTCAGGGCCAGAAAGATAGCCATAAGCTCCAACTTGTTGATGTGCCAGGTCCTTTGATGGAAAGTCCATTTCCCTTTCACGGACAGGTCTTGGAGGTGAGCTCCCCAGCCCTCCAGGGAGGCATCCGTCGTCAGTGTTAGATCTGGGGTGTTGGACAGAAAAGACGTGCCTGCTGCTAGCTGGTGTGGTTGTGCCCACCATCTGAGCGCCTTCTTCATGGGAATGGTGATGGAGACCTGATCGTTGAAGGAACCGGTGACTTGACGCCACTGCTTGTCCAGAGCCTGTTGGATAGGTCGTGCTCGTAGTCGGCAATGAGGGACAAGAGCGATGCATGACGAAGCCATCCCTAGAAAAGACTTCAACAAGCGGACTGAAACGCACTTCTTTGCGAGAAGTAGCGAAACTAGCCGGAGGATCCTCTGTTGACGTTCCCGGGAGACAAATGCTTTGGCTAGGTTGGTGTCCAGCGTTGCTCCTAGGAAATCTTTGCAAGTTGTTGGCTGCAATTGAGATTTCTCCAGATTGATGGACAGACCCAAGGAACGGAATACTGTCTGGCAGATAGCAGTATGGTGTAGAAGTTGTGCGCGGGATTGTGATTTCAGGAGGCAGTCGTCGAGATATGGGAATATCTGTATGCCTTGGAGACGAAGAAAAGCCATGACCGGAGCCAACATTTTTGTAAAGACTCGGGGGGCTGAACGGAGGCCAAATGGAAGGACCCTGAATTGGAAATGAAGGTGCCCCACCTTGAAGCGCAGGAATTTGCGATGAGCCGCTAGAATTGGGACATGGAAGTAGGCGTCCTGGAGATCGATGGTAGTCATGAAATCTCCGATTGAGAGCAAACGCAAGATCTCTGTAAGCGTGAGCATACGGAAGGTCTGGTCCTTGAGATAATGATTGAGTGCTCTCAAGTCCAGTATTGGTCTCCATTCTCCGTTCTTTTTGATGACTAGGAAAAAACGGGAATAAAACCCCTTCCCTCTCTGCGACTTTGGCACAACTTCCACCGCACCTTTTTGAAGGAGAAGGCGAACCTGATGAAATAGTTCTTTGAGGTGCGGAGGTGGTGGTCCGGAAGGTGGCGTTGGAGGAGGTACCTCGACAAATTCCAATGCATGGCCTCTCTTCACAATGTCGAGTGCCCAACGGTCCGTAGTAATGGAGGACCATTGAGAACCAAACAGAGAGATTTGACCTCCAATTCTCCGTTCGACAGAGGAGTCATTGACGTTTGTTGGACTGTCCTCTGAAATTAGACTTCCCTCTGTAAGTTCTGGCAGGCTGCTGACGTGAAGACTGCTGGCGGTTACCGGTGTAACGCTGGTTACCTTGGTTGAAGGACCAGTATTGACTGCTTCCTCCACGAAAAGTGGACGTAGTGCCACGTCCTCGAGCACCCCGAAAGGGCTGCTTCTTAAACTGAAGGGTACCCAAAGCACGTGCAGTGTCCGTGTCCTTTTTAATGGATTGTAGCGCTTCATCAATATGCGCTCCAAATAATGACTCGCCGTCAAATGGCATATCTAGGGTTCGTGCCTGAACTTCCTGCCGAAACGAAGTTGAGCGTAACCAACCCTGGCGACGCAGGACGGCCGCTCCAGCGAGCTGGCGAAAACCGGTGCAGGCTACATCCACTGCACAATCTATAAGTTCTTCTGCCGTCCTTTCTCCTTCTTGCAGAATTTTCTGTGCTTCTGCCTTGGAAGCATCTGGGAGTAACGCTACGTAGGCGGCCATGTCAGCCCAAGCCTGACGGTCATAACGGCCTAAAATGGCCATTGCGTTAGCTACTCGAACTGTTGTAGAGGACATGGAGGAAAATTTTCGCCCAATAGCATCCAGGCGACGGCCCTCACGGTCCGGAGGAGCAGTGATTGTAGACGCCGGATTCTTTGAACCCCGTTGAGCTGCCTGCGTGACGACAGAGTCGGGCTTAGGTTGACCTGTAAGGCATGCTGGAGATCCTATAGGAGCTTTGTATTTCTTTTCTAACCTTGGCAGCTGTGCTGGTAGAGAGTTTGGCGTCTTCATAATTTTCTCCCCTTCAGACCAGATGAAATCTATAATCGGGACTGTGTGGATCTGTTTCAAGGGCTGGTTTTTGAAATCATATAGGAAGCAATCTTCCTCTCGGTGTGCTCGTGGCAATTTGAATCGCTGTGCTGCCCTATCCATTAACTGGTGGAAGCCCGCGATGTCTACTGGAGGAGAATCCGCTGCAGGCACCTGAGAAGGAGATGGTGTTTGAGCACGATAGTCATCCCACTCCGCCAAATGTTCCTCACCATCCTCATCAACTTCAGAAACTTCACCATCTTCACGCTCTGGAGGATTCTCGTCATCATCATCCTCTGGATAGATGGTAGTGTGAACACGAACTGATGTTGTTCGGTGAACAGTTACAGGCGACGCTGGTTGAGGAGGAGCCAGAACCGGGTTAGAAACTGGATTCATTACTGATGGGACCGTTGTAACCTGTGGCGTTGGCGGGAAACGCCGATTGTAGTCTTCCAACATACTTTGGAGGTTTGATATCATGGAGATAGGCAACATCGCAGTTGGAACTTGAGTGTGAATTGTTTGATGTTGGCCATAAACATCTTCCTCGTCGTTACTGAAGTCTTGGCACTTAATATTAAGATCCGAAAGACTGTGAGCTTGGTCATCAGACTCTTGATCAGAATCAGTCGCAAACAGCGGAGATGGAGGATCAATCATCTCTTGCTCTGTAAGAGTCTCGAACTGTGGTTTGCTGGACTGCAAGGGCAATAGAGGCATTGTAGCAAAAGAAGAGGCCGGCGTCGAAATTGTGTCCTGCGTACGCGTCAATGGCATGACATCAACTGACTTCTGCGATGGGATCGACTTGGATGCCATCGTCGACGAGGAGACCGTCGACGGAGCAGTTTTCAGCGGTATCGATGGAGTCATCGTCGACGGAACCTTCACTTTCAATGTCTTCGTCGACGGAGTCATCGTCGACGGAGTCATCGTCGACGGAGTCATCGTCGACGGAGCGGTCGTCGACGGAACGGTCGTCGACGGAGCGGTCGTCGATGGAGCAGATGGAACAGGTCCCCTCGTCAACGGGATAGCCGTCGACGGTGCGCTCGTCGACGAGAGCGTAGACGGAGTCAAAGCCTTCACACCTCTAGTCGACGACGACCGGGTCGTCGACGAGTGAGCTTTTTTCGTCGTTGAAGATGAAATAGGAATCACAGAAGACACAGTCTTAGAGCTGAGAACCACTCTCATCGACGATGAAGACGTTGACGCTAAAGCCGACGACGATCCAGAGGCCAGCGTCGTTGTGACTGTCGTCGTCGATTTGGAACCAGAGACAGCCATTCTCGTCGACGGAGTAGAAACTACCGTCGACGACGGCAAATCCGTTTTCCTCACAGAAAAACTGGACTTTGAAGCAGAAGGAGCCTGAGAGCTTTGTCTCGTGGGCCCAGACGTGGTAGGCAAAGGTGAAGACACCGCAGGGGTCATTTTGAGGGAGACTTTCCTCTTTTTAAGAAAAGGTGAAGGCACCTCCTGCACACTACCACGTTTAGAAGCTGCTTTAGAACGGCCTGACCCAAGACTTTCAGCGTCAGAAAGTACATTATCTTTGTCTTTAAGCCTCTGTAGCCAGACAAGTAAACGGCCTTCTCTGTCCTTTTGAGTTTTCTCTGAGAATTTTCTACAGAGTTTACAGGTACCCACTTCATGGTCCGGGTAAAGGCAGTAAATACACTTACTGTGTGGGTCATCGTGAAATAATCTCAGCTTTCCACAGGAGGAACAAGCTCTGAAGAGAGATTTCTTACTTGAAGACATTTTGGAAGAAACTGGAACACTTGAAGAAACAAAACTGAGCAGAGCTCAGGGAGACTCCCTTACACACGACGTGCGGTAGAAAATCTGAGGGCTTGAGCTCTGAGGAGAAGGTTCTAGAGGGCTGCTGGCGCCTGATTGGCTGCAGTTTGGACTAACATAATGACAAGGATAGGCTGCATTGGAACTTCTTTTTCCCCATGCATTCCTATGTGGAAACTCTTGGCTAGGTACCAGATGGTTATTGTATGCATTTTTTGGGTTTTTCCTTATTATGTATATATATATTTATTATATATTATTATATATTTAGCATTTATTGCTATTTTATTTACCGTGGGACTCCCACTCCGACGACGGGGAATATTCAAGCATGTGAATCTATGAAAGACACCCCAATACTGGAGAAGGGGATTTCCTTCCGGCGCCTCCGACCCGGGCGAGGGTGGTGGTGGGCTAATCGCAGCCCGATGGCATGGCTCGGGGCTGCCCGGCGGCGGACGGCTGACGTGCAGGTGGAGCAACTCTCCCTCGTTGCCATTTACCCGGTTTGACCTGGTCCCGTGTGGCCAGGCCGAGGGGTTTGAAGACTCGCCCGGTCCCTCCCGGTTACTCTGGGAGGAACCGGCGGCTGTGGGGCTGCCTGCTCCCGTCGCACTGGGAGCCCCCTTCCTTCCTTTCCCGTGGGTGGGCAGGGCCTCACAGGCCGAGCGCCTGGCAGTGTTTTTTTCTCCCAACGGTGCACTATGACTCCCAGAGGGGAAGCCTTGAACGGGGCGCTGGGGCCGTCTCGCCGTGCGGGCAGCAGACGGACGGTGTCGCCTTCCTCCCACCTCTCCTGTACCCGCAGGTGGGCCAACGTTTTCGAAAAGTTGCCTGTGACTCTTGGCGGTGAATCACTCTGCTTGCGCGTCGATGAAGAATGCAGCTAGCTGCGAGAATTAGTGTGAATTGCAGGACACATTGATCATCGACACTTCAAACGCACCTTGAAGCCCCGGGTTCCTCCCGGGGCTACGCCTGTCTGAGGGTCACTCGATCGTCAATCACCCCGGGGCTTCCCCGGGACGCGGCTGGGGCCGTCGATGGGTTAGCTCCGCTTCTCCTTCGTCCCCTCACAAGACCCCCCGATTGCCCGTGGCAGGGTCCCTCACCGGGTCCTGCCACGGAGGTACGCCGCTGGCACGCTTGGCCACGAGAAGGGGCCTGGCGACCGGTCTGCCCCGGGCCTGTCCCGGGGCGACTGCCTGCCGCGTGAGGCTGTCTGTGGTGTCCCACCGGCTGCCCGCGTGCACGTGCCTCAGGTGCCCACCTCCACGGCCGGCTTCCCGGAGAGGGAGAAGCTCTTCCAGATGCGATCCGGGGAAAGAGGGCGCGCGCTGCGGATACGCCAGACCCCTGCTCCCGCGGAGCAGAAGGGCAAAAGCTTGCGTGATCTCAATTTTCAGTATGAATACAGACCGTGAAAGCGGGGACTTGGTGAAGCAGAATTCACTAAGCGTTGGATTGTTCACCCACTAATAGGGAATGTGAGCTGGGCTTAGACCGTCGTGAGACAGGTTAGTTTTACCCTACTGATGATGTATTGTTGCAATAGCAATCCTGCTCAGTACGAGAGGAAAGTTCAGACATTTGCTGTATGTGCTTGGCTGAGGAGCCAATGGGGCGAAGCTACCATCTGTGGGATTATGACTGAACGCCTCTAAGTCAGAATCCCCCCTAAACCGTAACGATACCGCAGTGCTGTTGAGCCTCGGTTGGCTAGGGATAGCCGGCCTCTCTCGGGGGGGGAGGGCGGTGCGTAGAGCTGCTCGCTTGGGGACCGGAGCTCGGACAGAAGGGGGCCGCCTCTATCGCCCTTAGTGCACCGCATGTTCGTGGGGCACCCGGTGCTAAATCATTCGTAGACGACCTGATCCTGGGTCAGGGTTCGTAAGTAGCAGAGCAGCTACCTCGCTGCGATCTATTGAAAGTCTTCCTCTGAGCCAAGCTTTTGTCTGTCCTCCTGGGGAGCCTGCGGATGCCTCCCTCCACCACACCCAGGGGTGGGTCCCTCTGCCGCCGGGCCGGTAGGAAGGGCACGGAGGGGATAACGTGGGCTCGTGGGAGGCTGCCTCCACCACGTGCCCTCTGGCACGGGGGCCTCCCCCTCCTGTCCCTGCCCCACCGGGGTGCGGGGATGGGAGCCACCATCCCTCGCGGGTCTGCAGGGTGACCAGATGGCCTAGGCCTAGGCCGGGCCTCCCCTTCCCGCTGCTCCAGGGCGAGTCGGGCAGGGAGGTGAGCAGCAGCCACCCGGCGGAAGGAGCCTCCAGAGCGGCTGCCTCGGTACGCCTGGCCACCCTCGCCGGACTGCAAGGGCAGCTGGGTACAGCATCCCCCAGGCCATTTGGGCACTGGGTCGTCCCGGGCCATCTGGTCACCTGGCTGCGCGATCAGATGGCCCTGCGGGCCAGGCGACCAGATGGCCCTGCGGGCAGGGTGACCAGATGGCCCTGCGGGCTGGGTGACCAGATGGCCCTGCGGGCTGGCGGCCGGGCTAACTCCAACTTTTGTCCTTCCCCAAAGTTCTATAGCCCCGGAGCCCTGGAGCCCCAAGCCCTGCAGCCCCACAGACCTGGAGCCCCCGAGCCCTGTAGCCCCTGAGCCCTGCAGCCCTGAAGCCACGGAGCCCTGGAGCCCCGGAGCCCCGAGCCCTGCAGCCCCCGAGCCCTGCAGCCCCAGAGCCCTGCAGTCATGGAGCCCTGCAGCCCCTGAGCCCTGCAGCCCTGAAGCCACGGAGCCCTGGAGCCCCGGAGCCCCCGAGCCCTGAAGCCCCGGAACCCTGCATCCCCGGAGCCATGCAGCCCCTGAGCCCTGCAGCCCCGGAGCCCTGCAGCCCCAGAGCCCCGGAGCCCCCGAGCCCTGAAGCCCCGGAACCCTGCATCCCCGGAGCCATGCAGCCCCTGAGCCCTGCAGCCCCGGAGCCCTGCAGCCCCTGAGCCCTGCAGCCCTGAAGCCACGGAGCCCTGGAGCCCCGGAGCCCCCGAGCCCTGAAGCCCCGGAACCCTGCATCCCCGGAGCCATGCAGCCCCTGAGCCCTGCAGACCCGGAGCCCTGCAGCCCCAGAGCCATGCAGCCCCTCCGGGGCCCTGCAGACCCAGAGCCCTGCCACACCCAAGCACTGCAGCCCCTACGGAGCCCTGCAGACCCGGAGCCCTGCAGCCCCCGAGCCCTGCAGTCCCTGAGCCCTACATACCCGGAGCCCTGTAGCCCTGCAGCCACCCCCCTGAGCCCTGCAGCCCCAGAACACTGCAGACCCGGAGCCCTGCAGCCCCGAGCCCTACATACCCGGAGCCCTGCAGCCCTGGAGCCCTACAGCCCCAGACCCCTGCAGACCCCGAGCCCTGCAGCCCCCGAGCCCTACATACCCGGAGCCCTGCAGACTTGGAGCCCTACAGACCCTGAGCCTTGCAGCTCCGGAGCCCAGGAGCCCCCCTCCCCGAGCCCTGCAACCCAGAGCCCTGCAGCCCCGGAGCCCCTGAGCCCTACAACCCCGGAGCCCTGCAGACCCGGAGCCCTGCGGCCCCCGAGCACTGCAGCCCCAGAGCCCTGCAGCCCCAGAGCCCCGGAGATCCACAAGGGCAAGCTGGAGCCCTCCCGTGAAGGCTCGGGTGAGCAGCTGGGAGTCCTTGCGGTCCTGGCCATCTGGTCGCACCTTTCCCCTCGGCCATCTGGTCGGACGCAACGCTTTCCAATGGGGCGAGCAGATGGCCGGTCTTCCCTGGAAGTCCCGATTAGGTGCCATTTGCCTCCCCGATCCCAGCGAGGGCTCCAGGAGGTCGGGCGCCTCCGCGGCTTGGGTCCCCTACATCACTCGGTGGGGAGGGGACACCTCTGGGGAGCCTTTTGAACCTGCGAGCAGCGGCGGTCTCTGCTTCCTTCTTGGGGACCTCGGGCAGTCTCTAACCCCTTTGCTACTCCTCAGAACAACTTCAGCACAGCCTGGTGGGACTCGTCCCAGGCTGCACCGGCCCGTCATCTGGCAAATTGCTCCCAGCTGCTGCAGGGGGAGGCGTGGTGATTGCGCTACAAAGCGCTGCCTCAACCCCCGCGGCTTGGGACGCACGCGGACGCGCCGGGCTAAGCCCAGGACAAGGGCGGGGCCTTCTGTGGCCATCGGGGAACAGAGGAGGCCGGGCCAGGCCACCCCCTAAGGTTACAGCCATCTTCAATTAAGGTACTGTTGACCTCGCCCCGGAAAGCGTGACTGTCCCTTAGACTCGATACAAACTGAGCAACAGGAGAGGGGGTGAAGGCGGGGGGGTGGTTGAAGTTGTGGTTAAAAAAGAGACCATATAGTGGTATACGCTTCTAATTTAATACGAGAATAACCTAACCATATTAATGGCCAGTCCAGTGAAAACGAGATCGGCGAAGCAGACTCAGCGCACCTCTCTGGCTGGTGGTATAGCTGGCAAATCAAAGGGAGGGCACCCTATGACACCCAAAAAACCCACAGCAATAGATAAAATGCTGCGTAAAGTGATTGTGGAAGTATCTGAGGAAATAGAGCGAACAGAGAGGCATCTCTCATTAACTCCGCAAATTGATTTAACAGTCCCACAGGCAGATGGTGATTTAGAAGAGCCCCTATTTAACATTCTCACCTCACCAGAGCCAGACCCCACGGACATACCTTGTGGACGGGGGGGCCCAGCAGTACAGGTGGTCCATGAAGGGGAGGTATCGGCACACGGGGCGAGAAAAGGAAGAGGTTAAGGCCCAGGAAAAAGCAAAAGAAGGATACCTCAGTTATAATAGGGAGCCATAAGCCTGGTAGAGGGAGCATATCAACAAGCGAGGGGCAATCAAACACCCTAGTCCCCCCCAGGTGGGCGACTCAAATAATTGCAGACCTTCAGAATCATCTAGAAAGTGTCATTAACACGCAAATGAAAATAATCATTAGCAGGTTGGATAAGGTGGTGTCCTTGGTGAAAGCAAAGGGGTTGGGAGCCGGAAGCACTCACCCTACGCCAGATAGCATACAAGGAGGAGAAATCGCCCCGCAAACTTGACAATGAGGACAGATAGCAAGGGACAGGTTGGACTGGTATACCTGCCCAGTTTCGAATACCACTAGGCAAGGGAACCAAGGAAGGGAATAAGCTAGAAAATAGTATCCTAACACAAGCGGCGATTAGGCCACCCACCAAGTCGGGATTAAAGCTCCTGTCATGGAATATAGCGGGACTGGCGATGAAATGTAATAACAGGGGTTGGAGGGACTACATTATGAGATTCCAGATAATATGCCTACAAGAAACCTGGGTGACTGATTATAATCCTTTTTTTCTACCGGGCTATAAGTGTTTCACTACTCCTGCCCAGAAGTCCTCGTCAGGAAGAGCCAGGGGAGGTCTGATCACCTATGTGGATTTGCAGATTGAAGGGGTGTGGACAAATTTGAACTGGCCATCGCATAATTTACAGGCCCTGGGGCTTCAGATGAAAGGGTTTAACCTTATGATTACTAATCTATACAATGCAGTCGGGAGCAACGGGAAGGGAACCACAATAAAAGAACTGGATAACTTTCTCAATATTGAGCCAGTTCAGGGGAAAAGGGCAGCAGCCCCATTTAGGATAATTGCTGGTGACTTTAATTGTCACATTTGTCCATCTCTCAGACCCATTACCAGAGACTGGTCCCGTTGTGTGTTGGAGAATGGGCCACATTTTGTGCACTCTACAGAAGGGAGGGAATTGGACAGGTTGATGAAAGGCCAAAATCTGATACACACCATTGACCTAGTGATAGCTGAGGAAGGGGTGAAGATAGCCCCCTCCTTTAAAGGGAAAGGCTGCCGCTCCTTTATTGACTTTATTGTGATCTCTAGATCGGCTAGTTCCTGGGTGAAGGGAGCTGACATTGAGAGGAATATACATAGTGATCATAATCCCCTAGTGCTGGAGCTAACCTACCCCTCCAACAAAAGGGTCCCCCAGGTTATGGGGACCATGGAAAGAGCTAAAGACCAGGGGCGGCGCCTGCGGTGGACTAAAATAGATGGAGCAAGGTTCTATAAATCACTAATGGATAAAGGAGGAGACATCTTTAATGTGTGTCTGGACCTTTCCCTAGAAGGTGCAGCAGTGGTAAACGCATTTGAGGAAATAGCACATCTGGTTGAGGATTTCCTAAAGAATACCAAAAAGTTAAGCCCAGTTTGTACCCCAAAATAGTTTGATAGAGCATGCTCTCAGGCTCATAAGAACTTGAAAGACAGTCTGAAAGCTCTCCCTAGGGATAAGTTATATATTGCTCAATGTAGGAGCAACTATAAGAAGGTACTACACACTAGGAAACAGTTGCTCCAGTCGCAAGTCTGGGAGGATTTAAGGGAGGCGGCTGAGAATAGAGACCTCACGGCATTCTGGAAACTTATTAATAAACCTTGTTTTCAGGAGGCAAGCGCCCCGACATATGTAACATAATACTCCCGTAACAATGGCATAATCATTTTAAAGAGTTATATAATCACACAGGAGCCCATAATGAGGCTACTCAGATAGGTACCCAGTGGGGCCAAGCCGCAATTTACACTGAAAGAAATTACAGGAGCAATACAGACTCTATCCAAAAAGAAACCCCAGGGCCAGATGGAATACCACCTGATCTATATTTAAGCAAGGTGGAATTATGGGGACCTATACTAACAAGGGTTCTGAATGCAGCAGTTGAGACGGGCCTCCCACAAACTTGGTCAACAGCAGTAATAGTCCCCATATTTAAAAAAGGGAACAGGGACGACCCTCAATGTTACCGCCCGATATCTTTAATTGATCTAACGGCAAAGGTATTGGGGCGTGTATTGCTGAATCGTCTCAAGTTCTGGGCTGACACGCATAACATCATTACTGAAACACAATATGGGTTTAGGGAGGGAAGGTCCACAACGGATCAATGCCTGAATCTTTACCTTTTGGTGGCCAAGTATACAATTGCAAGAAAAGAGGCAGTGTACTTAGGGTTCATGGATTTATCTGCTGCCTTCGACCATGTCAATAGAGGAAAATTGTGGACCCTGATGACAAAACTAGGGGTGGAACCGGATCTGGTAAATATACTAAAAACTTTGCACTGGAATACATCTGCTAAAGTGCGCTTTAGTGCAGAAGGTGGTTGTACACTCCCCTTCCCGTGTAACAGCGGGGTCAGGCAAGGCTGCATTTTAGCTCCTTTTTTGTTTTCCTTATACATCAACAATCTGGATATGGATTTATGCAAACTAGGAGCGGACTCGCCCCAGATAGGTTCTCGCCCTGTCCCCGTCTTGTTGTACACGGACGAAGCGGTGCTGTTAGCCCGCACCTCAAAGGCCCTGCAGAAGTTGATTGATGGGTTTGTCAGTTTTATGTCATTACTTGATTTACATGCAAACCTGGAGAAATCCTTCCTAATGGCAGCAGGGGCTAAAGCCTGTACGAATTACGTATATAGGATAGGTCCCCATAAAATAGGCAGGGTTCAGTCCTTTACTTATCTGGGCCTACTGTTTGACGGGCTACTAAACTTTAACCTGTTAGTTGCCAAACACTGCTCTAAACTTGTGGCTGCCACAGGGGCAATAATGAATTACGAGCGGAGGCTGGGACGTTGGTCGCCCAAACAAGTGATGAACCTCTATAGATCTATTTGTTGTTCCAAAGTGACCTATGGGGCTGAAGTGTGGGGGTTTGTAAACACTGACAAGATACAAGTGGAAGAAAATAAATACCTTAGAAAGGTGTTAAAACCCCGCAAAGCACATCGGCCCTCATCGTACACAAGGAACTAGGTGTTGACTTTATTGCAGATTTAATAAAGGTCAGGCCACTTTTAGCCTGGGTGAATATTTGGATTAATGATGAGGCAGCGCTTAGCAGGCAAATTATCTTAGATTGCCTGAAAAGAGATATGGGAATGAATATCCCTTCGCTCAGATATGTAAAGACTACGCTGAAAGATATGGGCTGCCTGAATTTCTTTGACAACCTAGAAGAAATCACCGCCCATGACAAAGTGAGAGTGAAAAATATATTTAAGGAGCAGGCGGTTGCTGAAAGGGCGTCCAGAGAAGAACCCAAAGTAACAGTCCGGGCCTACAGAGCACTTAAAACAGAAGGGGGAATGGAACCCTACTTAGGACTACTTTATAACGCCCAAGAAAGGTTTTATATGACTCGTTTTTGGCTCAATCTTTTACACCATATCCTGGCAAATCCTGCAGGTTTTACACATACGGTTGAGCAGAAGGGTACCTGCGGCTGCGACAACAGGTCTCCGCAGGATACCCTTCATTTTGTATTGTTATGTTCATTTTATTCTTTTTCAAGGCGTACATTTTTACGGGGTATTTTAAAACAGTTAAAGTTAAAATGTGCTAAGCTTACTTTGTTGTTCTTACAAAAGACCTATGACCCCCACACGCTGTTTTGTATAACGAATTTTATTAAGATTGCTGTAAGTTTGAGGACTTCGATGGGAGAGTGAGATTATATGGAAACAAACTGTTTGCGTATCGGACGCTTGAAATGTATTATTAATGTGTGAACTATTTTATGTACTTGTATGGTATTTTTTAAATACAGAATAAAGATCATTGACTGACACTCTGTGCGCACGGATTCCAAGAAAGAGGGGACAGGGTATGCCCGGACACTCCTCCCGGGCTGGTGGTTCTCTGCCCGGGGACCAGATAGGCTATGCCTGGGCAACACCTCCATAGGCGTTTGGGGCTCCCTTCTCCAGGCCAACGGCATGTCAAAGTGCCCAGGAGGGGCTCCACGGGTCCCGGGCAGTCCTCCCCAGGCGGCCGGCGCTCCCTCCTCCAGGCCAACGGCATGTCAAAGTGCCCAGGACGGGCTCCACAGGTCCCGGGCAGGCCTCCCCCGGGCGTCAGGGGCTCCCTCCTCCAGGCCAACGGCATGACCAAGTACCCGGGATGGGCTCCACGGGTCACGGGCAGGCCTCCCCCGGGTGACCGGGGCTCCCTACTCCAGGCCGACGGCATGGGCAAGTACTCGGGACGGGCTCCACGGGTCCTGGGCAGTCCTCCCCCGGGCGTCCGGGGCTCCCTCCTCCAGGCCAATGGCATTGCCAAGTACCCGGGACGGGCTCCACGGGTCCCGGGCAGTCCTCCCCCGGGCGTCCTGGGCTCCCTCCTCCAGGCCAATGGCTAGCCAAGTACCTGGGACGGGTTCCACGGGTCCCGGGCAGGACTCCCCGGTCGTCCGGGGCTCCCTACTCCAGGACAACGGCATGGCCAAGTACCTGGGACGGGCTCCACGGGTCCCGGGCAGGCCTCCCCCGGGCGTCAGGGGCTCCCTCCTCCAGGCCAACGGCATGGTCAAGTACCCGGGATGGGCTCCACGGGTCCCGGGCAGGCCTCCCCCGGGCGACCGGGGCTCCCTATTCCAGGCCAACGGCATGGCCAAGTACCCGGGACGGGCTCCACTGGTCCCGGGCAGTCCTCCCCCGGGCGTCCGGGGCTCCCTCCTCCAGGCCAATGGCATGGCCAAGTGCCCGGGGCGGGCTCCACGGGTTCCGGGCAGGCCTCCCCGGGCGTCCGGGGCTCTCTACTCCAGGCCAACAGCATGGCCAAGTACCCGGGACGGGCTCCACGGGTCCCGGGCAGGTCTCCCCCGGTCGTCCGGGGCTCCCTCCTCCAGGCCAACGGCATGGCCAAGTAACCGGGATGGGCTCCATGGGTGCCAGGCTGTCCTCCCCGGGTGTCTGGGGCTCCCATCTCCAGGAGGCCAACGGCATGGCCAAGTACCCAGGACGGACTCCACGGGTCCCGGGCAGGCCTCCCCCGGGCATCCGGGGCTCCCTCCTCCAGGCCAACGCAATGGCCAAGTACCCGGGACGGGCTCCACGGGTCCCGGGCAGGCCTCCCCCGGGCGTCCGGGGCTACCTCCTCCAGGCCAATGGCATGGCCAAGTACCCGGGACAGGCTCCATGGGTCCCAGGCAGGCTCTCCCCGGCCTGGATGCTTTCAGAAGCAGGGACTGGGCCTGGGAGCAGGGGTGGCTGGTTTCACCTAGTTTCACCCACTACTCAGTCAGAGCGTAGTTTTCTGCCCACCCCTACTTACGCCTCTGGGCCGATGTCATTGACAAGGAAGTGGGCCTAACTATTGACAGTGACCACAATCCTCTAATGTTAAAATTAAAAAATCAATGGGCCCCTCCCAACAAAAAATCTAATACTATTGGGAATTCCCTCGCCTCCATAAAGGAGTTAATTCTCTCTAATTGTGGTAGGCGTCTAAGATGGCCCAAAGTCGCAGGAGAGGACCAAAAACTAAAGAACATCTTCTCAATATTAGTGTCAAAGACAGCCGAACTCGAGGCAGCTTCAGATAATGTCTGGGGGGGGGGGGGTGAAGATTCCTATACTACACCACGAGATAATGGCTCAGATTGGTGCCCACTTCCTTGAAAGACGACGCAGAGGCCACACTAGGAGACACACAAAAAGCTCCAATTCATGGTACACTGAGTCTTGCAGGGATAAAAGGCAAGTACAAATATCTGCGGTAAAGGGGAAAAATTCCACGTTAGTCAAAATTGCGAGGATTGAGTACAACCTATCATTAAAGCAAGCAAAACGTGATTGGGCAGAGGTACATTAGGAGGACCTAAAAGTTCCCTGTACCAAGAGAGATTCCGCCTCCTTTTGGGCTCTAATCAAGATGAGAGATAGGAGGGACAACATCCCAATCCCGAACCATATTGGTGATCAGGCCTCGTGGGATCACATTTCCCAACTGTACACGGAGGAACCTGAGGCCCTACCTACCTCTCAGTTGCAGAGAATTCAGGTTCCACTTACACTTGAAGATACCAGTCTCTTCCAAATGAAAGAGATTGAGAATGCAATTAATTGTACTATTCCTGCAAAGGCGGCAGGCCCAGATTGTATCCCGGGCGACTTACTCTTATTAGAACAACAGAAGTGGGCACAATATATCCTGCTTTTAATCAACAATATAATGAAAGGAGCAGAAGTCCCTGTATCTTGGAAAGGAGCAGAGGTCATACTATATATAAAAAGGGATGCACAGCAAGAAACTGTAGCCCATCTATTCTTTGCTTGCCCAGCCTACAAGCAAGCAATGGCCAAATGGCTCAAGCTTATATGTATTTTATTGGGCACTAGAAACCACCTTGATGCTCAACGAATCCTGAGAACGGACTCAACTAGGTCCTCGCTAGTATGTGGTGTTCGCAAGTACCTGGGGTGTGCGTGGAATATCCATATAAAGGCACAATTAAGGAAGAATGTGCAAATAAATACCATCTAATCTGGGGATCTGAGAGTTAATTTACACATAGGAATGATTTGCGAAGTAATGAAGATTAACTGTTTTGTATGGGACATTTGTCCTAGTTAATCTGTAATTTTAAACCCAATGATCAAATGCCAATTAAGATATGAAGCCTAATTTGAGTGGGCGGTATAGCAAGGTTTTTAAAACTTGTTTTTACTATATGAAATGTTAATTTTATAATCTTTTATATGACTGTGAAATGTTTTTATGATACTTGCTATCGAATAAAGCTCATTCGAAATGAATGGGGGACATAGAACAGTCCCTGACTAAGTGGATCACCGGCTGGCTTCCTCCATAGTTGTTGTCCTGTTCATTTGTTGTAGAAAGGGCGCACAGGGCCATGATGCAGAAGTCGCCCCCGGAAGTCAGACCAAGGCCTTTCATTGCAAAGATTTTGAATAACCACGACAGGGACATGATTTGAAAGCAATCCAGACAAAGAACCCCTGATGTTCAAAAACACTTTCATCCTCAAATTTCATGAATATACAAGACTAGTCCAGCAGAAGCAACAGTAATTTATGGCAGCCAAGGCCCACCTTGGTGAGCTGCACTTCCCTATGCATTGCTGTATCTAGCCAGGCTGAGGGTGGTGTACCAATCCTGTATGCTATTCTTTGAGTCACCAGAAGTCTCCGTACACATGACAGGATTGCCCCGTACTTTGAACCACAGTGGCATTTTAAACAAGCATTTGCAATGCAATAGGTCTCGCATTTACCAAGTTTAAGCTATTGACATTGCAAATAACAATGGCTTTTATTTATGTTTTCGTTTTTAAAACATAAATAAAAGGCATTGTCATTTACAATGCCACTAGCTTGTGAGTGTGTGTGTATGTGTGTGTGGGTGTGTGTGTGTGTGTATGCGCATGCACGCACAGTTACTGCGTGCGGATGGCTTGTGTGGACGGAAGGGGGGCAGGAGATGGGCACGGCGCATTCACATTTCCAGTCCGGCCTGCGCATGCCCCTCTCCTGTCTCCCTTCCGAGGCAAGTCAGCAACAATAAGTCTTGCTGACGACAGTGCTTCGCGCTGCGTCGCCAGGTGCAAGACATAAAAAAAGGACCTATCAAAGCCCTTAGTTGCTACGGGAAACATGCATTTCACGCATACTATCAGCCTTTGCATTAAATGAGGGTCCATTGTATACATTATTTAGGAACTACCCACAGAAAGGCTGGGAATCCTAACGTCAAAGTCAAAGGTTCTTATATAGCGCCTGATTACCGCAAGGTCTCGAGGCGCTTGCTTTGGGAACCCGTCTTGGCTTTTCCCTGTGAGATAACCCCTACTGGGTATCCCAAGGTGAAAGCCAGGCATCCCGCCGCGGGGGCTGTAGTGGAGATTAAGCAAGCTATTGCCCAGTGTTGCAAAGTGTGAACCCGTGATTCAAGTGGGCACCGAAGCGAGAATTGTTGAGTCTGTGGACACTTGGGCTCAGACCCTGCTGCGTCAGGAATTGAACCCTGGTCCCGGGTCTGACCTCTGCTTCAGGGTCTGCCTCCTCTAACCGGTGAGCCACACTTCTCCACTAACGGGGTGAACTCTTCCTACTTCACGTGCCAGGTGTAGTCACAACGG
Organism: Lissotriton vulgaris; assembly: GCF_964263255.1. Lineage (NCBI taxonomy): Eukaryota > Metazoa > Chordata > Amphibia > Caudata > Salamandridae > Lissotriton > Lissotriton vulgaris. The sequence continues at coordinate 12,773,887 of NC_141693.1, read as the reverse complement.
ATCTGTGAATAGTCACGTTTAATTTACTACGTTGCCTTAAAAGGGGGGGGGGACACGACACACAAGATTCAGAATTGATTCTATAAGACTAATGACCGTGCTAGGAGCAATATCAAAACCTTTCGTCGCTGCAACAGCTTTATCAGCAATAGAAAGCAAGCCTTGAGAAAGTTTGCATGTTTAAAGAAACACTTATCGGCTGTCATCGGCTGTTCATCAAACATCACTACCCGGAAGGCCATAGGATTAGGACCTCCAGTCTGGCCGTTACTATTGCTCTTGCTTGTAGTGCTCAACCAATTTTCAAACTATATACACAATGTGTATATTACATGTAGTATTCCAGGACTATTAGACATATTTGTGTGCTATGTTTGAAGTTATCCTCAACTGCTATAATAAAACATTGGACTAATTAACATTAAATTGAACAAGAAAAATACTCATATTTGATGTTCTCTTCTCTTTTTGCTTGATTTATTTGAAATGTTTTTCTATCTTTGATCCAATACATGGATTAAATATTCATTGTTGTAGTTCTAGTACTGGCCATTTAGCTAGATGTAATGGCCATACCGTAAATGGTTTTAGTAAAATATTAGAGTGCCGAGGTACAACTATTTTGTATCGCCAGAAGATGTCATTAACTGGACAGATGAAACAGTGAAGATCTGTCCCGCACGCCGCTAAGGTTGGAATCAAATTCCTTGTCCTGTGAGGTCATCCACATCCCACCCAATAACAAAATCAAAGGAACCAGGAGGTTGAGATCTAGACGCCAATCCTGCAGCAATGAAAAACAGATCCACTTCGGTGCCCCGGCAGGGGTCTTCAGCCTCATAGGTACGCCAGGACTCTCCCGTGATAAAGCATGAGCGGGGCTAGTACCTTTGTTTGACTTTAAATAGTTGAGGGGAACGCCTGTTAACTATTGGCCGGTTATTGGTGAAACAATGGCGGGGGCTCACATTGGGATTCGCAAGCTACCTCCGCCGCAACAGAAAATTCAGCAGTTTTGAGGTATAGGAGGGGTTTGGAAAAATTTGGGGTACACATGTTATATGTTTGCACTGCGTCATTGCTACACATGACTAATATTTGCACACTGGCTTATAGTTGTCCCACACATTAAAGTCACAAGACTTTAGATGGTAGTCACTATGGATAGGGCGGGGGACCTCCGAATAGTGAGTTGGAACATCAGAGGAGCACTAGATAAAGTCAAAAGAGGGGCTCTACTTCAACAGGCCAAACGGTACCGAGCAGACATCCTGATGCTTCAGGAGACGCATTTAATGGGTAATACAGCATTGCGTCTCCTCCGCGATGGCTGTGTGTAAGTGTACCACTCTGGCTTCACCAAGGGTCCCGTGGGGTTGCGATTTTAATTCATGGTAGTGTCTATACCAACACATCAAGGCATGGACAGACATCCAGGGGAGATACGTATTGATATGGGGGTACCATGTATGAGGAAGAAGTGATATTGGGCTGTAGGTATGCCCCCCGCCGCTGCAATGGACGTTCGTCAAGCGTCTCTTGACCCTGTGGGCGGATTTACCAGAAGGATTGGCAATAGTAGGGGGGGGCTGGAAATGATGTAATGGACTTGGCCATAGATAGATAGATGGGGAAATTCAAATGTGCTCTACGGTACCAAACTGAACTCCATGGCAACTGGACTAGGATGGGTGGATCTATGGAGGGGGGTGTATGTTGAGGAGCAGGGATACACTTATTTTTCAACAACTCATGATTCTTACTCCTGTCTTGACTATATATTTATACCAATAGGAGCCATGGAGATTCTCCCAAGGGGTCTGTTCGATTAGTCCCCAGTGGTTCGGACAGCGCAGTTGGGTCCTGATAAACAACACTTTTGGTGGCGTCTCTCCTCCTGACATCTGAAGGATGAGAAATATCGGGATTACATTTATTTCTTTTATTTTAATTATGGAATTTATTAAGCGCGCGGCTACCCCCAACGGGGGTGTCCGGGTGCTCAGAGCAGGCACATAGAGCAGGCAATTGAGCACTACCTGGATGAGGGAGGGAATAGGGCTCTCTGACAGCTGGTGCTGGTGCAACAGTCCCTTGCTAACACTCTGATAGATGAGGCCCATCTTGCGTGGCTGGCATCCCGTATCAGAATTTACCAAATGGGGTGACAAGTCCAGTAAATAACTACATAGAATGAGTCAAGGGAACTTGCATCCGAAGTTTCTCCAGAGCATACCCGGTTTCAGATGGGAGGGCTCTTAGCAGAGAGTTTTGCAAGAAACTTTGCAGAGCTAAAAACTTCTAAGGAACTACTTTCTGGAAGACATGATGCACAGTTTCATAGCTGACTTACCGCCTTGCGGCCACTCGATGGGTCTCGAGCAGACCATGACCTTCTGCTCACTGAAGAGGAGATTTGCACAGCCCTGGGAGATTTGAATTCTGGAAAGGTTTCCCATGCAAATTCTTTATGAAGTACTTTTCTAAATTGGAGACTCATTTTCTCGAAGTTATAGACGAAGGAAGAGACCAAGGACATCCGCCACAAGACTGGAGACATGCGGAAATAGTTGTATTCCATAAACCAGGTCAGCCCGCAGACCAACATGCATCATACCGCCCCATCAAAACTGTTGAGGCAAAAAATTGGCTAAAGCATTGGCCAATCAACTCCAACCCCATATAACCAATTTGATTCATCCACACCAGCCTAGATTTATGCCACAGAGGGCTAGACGTCATAACATCCGACGAACGCACATGGCTATAGCCACTATCCAGGGAAAGGGAGTACAAACCTGCCTTTTGCTGGCAGACTTGCATAGGGCGTTTGACTCCCTTAACTGGGTATACTTGTTTGCCCTCTTAGATCGTCTCAAAATGGGGAACGATTGCTGTCATATTTAAATTGGTTATCTATAGTCCTCACAGAGTTGGTGCATGTTGTGTGATCCACCTACCTCCTTCACATTTCCAATTGGCAGAGGCACTCATCTCTTGCTCTAGCCATGTAGCCCTTAGTGGCATGGGTATGGATCGATGAGCAGGTGGTGGGCTTTAATTGGTACCATGGGCTCTTGGATCACGTCGCATTATGTGCGGATGATGTCTTATTCTTTTTAACAGACATAAACAAAACAGGACCGAGGCTGCTTCACATTATGCCCTTTTCATGAAGTCGCATAAATACACTCTGTGGGTGCTGGGGGGAACCACTGGTCTGGGACCTTGAGCTTCGGCAGTACAGGTGATGACGGAGGGAGTGAAATACCTTGGAGTTTTACTGTCAGATCTGCAGAGTGTGGCATGGGACTGAAATATTGCCCCGATAAGGACACAGGTTTGTGAGGAGATGAAAACTTGTTCACACATGCCCCTTTCTATTTATGGTAGATTGGCTATTTAGGTCAATCCTAGCACAGCATGCATGTGCTGCTCTAAGAGGAGGCTTCTTGGAATCACTACAGACTTTCTCCGGACTTGTCAGTGTGGTTTTTCAACTTCCACACATTCAATTTGGCCTTTGCATGTGGCTTTGAAAAATGTAAGCACGCAATTGGCCAAAGGCGAGTGCATGTCCCACATTTTCTCTAAATGTTCACTCCCACGGCATCCATCTGTCAGGACCAAGCAGCGGCGCGCAGGGTGCCAGCTGAATTCCTCGTCATTGGTCATTAAACAGAGAACGGTCGAGTTCACTTTCGCAACGTGGCTTGTCTTGCATTGCCTCAAAAGCAGAACCCACCCCCAACAAAGCATCGAGCAGCCCTCATGACGCATCTTCATTTATTCATTCTCATCAACCAAATCTTTTTTTTATACACAGCATTGAGCACTGCTTGCTGTGCGCCTTTATTTATTAACTGCGGTCCTGGATGTGTGCCTGCAACAAATGCCTCCCTGTTCGCTTTGTGTGCTATCCACTGTAAGCCACTAACATGATGTTTATTAAAAGCAAGGTGGCTGCATGCGCCCCCAGCACCTGGATGGTGCTCAATCCTCCACAAACACAGGACAAGCTCTGTCTGAGCTCCACTATAATTGTTTTTAACTGCTCTTTAGCTCAAAAGCAGACCCCTCCCACCTAATACACAACATCGAGCAGCGCTATTGTGCACCGTTATTTTATTAATATCGCCTGTATGTTACATTTTTTTCATGGCTTGCCTCCAAATCACACCTCTCCCACCTCCAACAGAGCATGGGCGCGCACAGCTGCATTTACACTTTGAATTTTACTCCTTGCAGTGTTTTTTGTTGGATTTCTTCTATAGCAGACCTTCCCATCTCCCGACACAGCATGACTGCGTGCCTTTAATCACTTATGAACAGCCCACTTTTACTTTACTTTTATATGTAAATAGCCCTTCTTGTTTTGGCCGGGGGGCATGGGGAGAATAGTGATTTGCTCTGAATTACAGGCTGTTGAGCCAACGAGGAGGCTCGAACATCGTCACCTCCACTCTAAAGTTGGCTGCTTTGGCCGTTACGCCACATATTCTCCTTTGTCATATCGACTTTAAAAAAAGAAAAAAAACTTGTACGGTTATTCAAAGATGTTAAGAGTGTGTGGGCATGCCAGTAGGGGATAATGTACTGCATTGCTAAACACTTATAAGGTCCAAAAAGGCTAGACCTAATGGCTATGCCAGTGCTTGTTTTAAAATGGTGTCATTGCCGCGCCTGCTCTACCAATTGCAGAACCATCCATATCAGATACTCCCTATTTTTTTTCGCCAGGTTAACGCAGCGTTGGGTCAATTTCTGTTGACAAGAGGGGCCTCCAGAGTGGTGCTGAGGACTTGCTGTCAGTCGACGTATTGCTGGGGTTGGCCATGTCAGATGTCCAATCGTACTATATGAAGGGATGGGATGCACACCATTTTTTTAATCTTTCTTTAACTTAACGTGTGTCCACTTTTATTGATGTGTACGTGCAACGAGGTATGATGGCATGCCCTAATGCCACCGAATTCAACATGACATGAGAAAGGGACATGTGTATGTCCCAGCCTCGTGCACAGCTCTATGCCGCTTTTTAGCGTCATCCTATGCATATGGATTTGGTCCAATTCTTCATTTTTAAACAATCCACTTAGTGCAACATTTTATCCTTTTTCATTCTCTGTAATTAACATCCACTTGTGGAATTTGTCGCCTATTTTCAAGTTTCTTATATTTAAACAGTGCCGATCCGGACCTCTTGAATAAATACGACTGATGCAAGGCTCGTCACAGGCAGCATTTATTCTTTTAAAACCCAATGCATTTCAGAGCCCTTCTTCGGGGGTCACTAGAAATGATAAAACATTTACCAATTACTTATCCGGTCTCAAGTAGCAACATTTTATAAAAAGAAACATTTTGTAAAAAGAAACAAGCATCGCACACGTTTATAATATTTTGTCAAGATTCCGTATATGCACTGTGACCCATATTAGATAAACCACATTCTCATTTGACTCAATTGACCGGTTAATCCTTAATTCCCCCTAGCTGTTCACCAAACTTCTTAACTGAGCGTAATGCCCGCATTCGCCTCCATTTTTCATTCCCACTGACCCCCTGTCTCAATTCCTTCTAACCTTGAGATCACCAGCTCTGTACCCACACTAATTGAACCCCTCAGACCGTTCCTTCATTGAAAACAACCTGTATTCATACCAACATTATCTATCTAACATGCTTAAAAAGCTCAAACATTCCCCGTTTTAAACTAATTCTTATAAACAGTCCAAGTACTTTGCGTTAATTGTGATCACCATTCAATCGCCCATAGTTGTCACACTTAAGTTTCAGATTACTTAGCGTACCTGCCGTGCATTTTAACAACCTCCCGTCCTCTCCATTTCTCCCATAGTGCTAAGCACCCGTTTCAAACTCCCATTTAACTATCACGAGACCCCTCCTTCTTACTCCCTATTGGCTCAGTACTGTGTTTAACTCTCCCACTTTTCTTGCTCCATATCTGCTAGAAAAACTCGGTCCCCCACAATGCAATTTCCCAATCTTTTTGTGTGCTCAATTTCCGTGTAAAAGTTGCTTGCTCTTGACAGTAGCGCAAAAAATTATGCCTCCATGTTTAAACTCTTCTTTCATTTGGCACTGTTATTCAAATGCCTGTGGTGAGCCCGATGTTTCACCTGCAGTGTGGATTTATCAGAATTCTTTTAGTTCTCAACATTGTGCATTTAACCAAGCGGGTGCAGTCCCATTGTGGGGCAATTTGTAAATATACGATACGAAGGGATGGGATGCACACCATATCGCCGGCCACTCGGGTGGTATTCTAGGTGTGGAAACAGTCTCTCCACAGGATGGGCTGGTGGAATACATTTACTGGGGAAACCCCACTGTGGCACAACGGTCATTTGCCGCAGCTAGCTGCATTATCAGGACATGGAGGGTGGGATAATATAGGAGTCTACACATTAGGAGACGTATTGTGAGGCTTGGTCCTGAAATCATTCAAAGATCTTCAACAAGAGTACCAGACGCCAAAAACTACATTTTACAAATACCTTCAATGTTGGCATGCGATTTATCCTAGTATCTCAGGGTTAGAGGCTATTCACAAATTCAGGCTGATTGAAGCCAAGGTCATCATAGGCCATTTGCAGGACCATAAAATCTCGAAGATCTATCAGTGACTGGTGACCAATAGCTCCACTACATTGGATAAACTTAGAGAAGCATGGGCTGGTGATCTTGGACAAATAGACGGAGATGATTGGATGGAAAGACTGTCCTTCCCTAGGGGAGCAGTGATAGCAATACCGCTGCGTATTATTCAATTTTAATACCTTCACCAGGTTTAGTATACCAGGATCTGGCTGTGGAGGGCAGGCCTAGAGTCATCCCCTATATGCTGGCGGTGTGGTTGGGAGGAGGGGACCCTAATACATAAAATGTGCCACTGTACAGTGCTCATAAAATGTTGGAGACTGGTTCTGGCCAGTCTTGCAGAATTGTTGGGGTGGGAGCTCCCCTCTTCAACAAGATTGACAATTTTACATATCACGGAGGGCATAGGAGGTAAAGTATAGAAAAGGCACCTGTTATTGTTGGGGCTGACATTGGGTAAAAGGAATGTAGTAAGGCTGTGGAAGGCAACGGCCCCATCTTCTCTCTCGTCATGGAAAAATGTGCTGGACTTTTTGCATGGAGTTAGAGATCCCAATATTCAAGGCCAGGGGTTCCCCGCAAAAGCACCCCAAAATCTGGAAAAGATGGGCAGACAACCGAGGACTAAATTTGGACCTGGTGCCCCAGTGGATGCATATGTATCAATGTTGTTATGCGGGCCTCTTAGTTAAGGTACCAGCTATATGCTGATGGAATCTATTTGTTGGGGTGGACGATGTGGTCGGAAATGAAATGCAGTAGTGGTTCAATGCGTTTATGTTATATTGCAATTCAATTCAATTAAAATAATCTTTTTTCGGATACTTAATATCCATAAATACACAGGTCACGTTAAAAACTTTTCCGATAAAAAATCAATAAATGACAATAAATAACAAGGACTTGTATATATAGCATAAACGGAATTATAAATATTCATATTATAACAGAGCGGCAAATATATAAGACGACCACTCCTTTAAATTGGTCAGTTATTTTTGACAATAGCAGCATAGAGTAATAAGTGCAAAAATGCGGGCAATCAGAAACAGACAAATAACAGCACTGCATAATATGTTAAAATACAGTAAGAAAATAGCAGCCTGAATATATTATCATAAAGTGCATACAGGTATTAGCTATATTTGATAAACCATAATATGCATGGCACAGATTTCTACAAGATGCCAAATAACATTAGAAATTATGGTTCACAACATGTAACAGCTAAATGTAATCATGTGAAATCTGATGTTTTTAAGGAGGGCTCATTGAAACGTGTGAGCGAACTGCCACCTTAAGAAAAAAAATGATTCTAAAGGTTGAGTCTACACTCTTAAGGTTAAGGATTTAGGGGTATTTCTAGCTACATAGATGGTTCACTGGCAGTTCACAGGGGCTGTGAGTGCTTTTTGACCAGGGTTCAATCCCCAGTTGGGGAAAATCGTTGTTTTTTTTTTAATTTGTTTTCTAAATTCCACAAATGAAAGCTGTGCCTTTGTAAATGACCCCTTAGCACTGTCTGGGAGAACTATAGCCTCCTTAGTCATAGTGCATGTCAGGCATTGATGGCATGCTGTGTGGCATGTGTAAGGGGGGGGGCAGGTTTGCTATAAAAGAAATCACTTATTTAGTGGAATGAGAATTTGGGGATGATTGTGTAACAATAATAAATGCATGGGGTTAGTGGCAGACTGTAAAAAAGGAAGGGCTGTTGGTATTTAAAGCATGTAAATCGAGAGAGGATTTGTGGCATCTAAATTCCAAACACCATGGAAATGGAGGAGAGACTGACATCTTTTTTTAATGACATATAGGCCTTTGGCTGAGACAAATTTCAGCAATATAGATGGCTCACTAGCAGTGCTCAGGGGCTGTGAGAGCATTTTGACCAGGGTTCAAACCCCAGCTGTGGAAAATCGATTTTTATATTCTTTTCTATTTTTCTTTCAATTTTACCCAAATGTAGGATTCCCTTTTGTCAATCACCACTAGCAGTGTCTGTGAGATTTGTGTCCTTTTTAGTCAAGCCAGTGCATGTCAAAGATTTGTGACATGCACTGGCATGTGGAAGGGGGGGGCAGGTTTGCTATGAAATAAATCCCTTAATTTGTGGAATGAGACATTGGGAATGGTTGTGTAAGAAAACTAAATGCATGGGCCAAGTGCCAGAATGAGGGGAAGGAAGTGCTCTTTGTTTATAAATAACGAAAATCAAGTATAGATTTGTGGCATGTAGGAAGAAAACGTCATGGAAACAGCAGAAGGACATCACCCTTTGTCAAAGACACAAAGGCTTTGGGCAAAGCAAAGTTATGCAAAACAGATGGTACAGTGGTAGTTCATAGAGGCTATGAGTGCTTTTTGACAAGGGTTCAAACCCCACCTGGGGAAATTCTTTTTTTATATTGTTTTTCTTTTTTTAAACAATGTATTTATTTAAGCAGACTCAAATATAGTCCTTTGGAAATCCTCAACTGATAATCATGAAAGACCATGTAAAAAATATGTGGCAAATGTCACATCAGAGTGACACGTGTCACATGCCAGGAATGGGCTCCAACCCTTACTGATTCCCTTCGCCAAGAGGATCTTCTCGTAGTAGACTCGTTCTCCACCGCGCACCTTTGGCAGGCATTGTTCCTAGCACAGGATACTCCCCCCTCGAGCCTCCATATAGCCTCTGTAGGAGAGAAACAGCCCAATGTTGATTCAGCGTGACCGCCCAGCAGCTCTGCTGCCAAGAACCAAACTTCGCCTCGGCCACTGTTGCTAACACACTCAGCATCCCACAGTTTCCATCTTCCGGTGAGTCAGCGATTCGCCGTTTTCCTTACTGTACTTTCCCGGTCTCCTCAACACATTATCGCCGCTTTTGCTGCACTATGGTTTACGGGCTCCAGCATCAGGGAGGGGTCAGCTTACACGTCCGAGCTTGCGAACGCCATCTTGCCTCTACCCATGGTTTTGATTCTTGATGAAATCGCGAACCTGTGTCTGCTTCAACAAGTCTTAAGGGGTGTACCCAGTTTCACTTCCTACCTTGGAAGATCGCCCGCCCTCCCTTTTGTGTATCAGTGCGCTAGAACTCCGCTCCAGGTCATGAAGGACTGACCTCCAGGAGAGAATGACCTATATGTGATCCCCAGAATCCATCACCACAAGGGCCCAGCTGAAACAAGCATTGGCAAAGCCAAGAGATCCCACCTTTGGGACCTGGTGGCTTTGCCATCGTGTTAGCCATGTGCACAGCATATGTGATGCTATACAGCACTGCCTAAAACAGGAAACAAACAAGCCTTGGCAAATCCAACAGGGCTGGTGTTGGCTGCCAGCCTTCTGCCATTTCTTGTTTCGTCATGGGTTTTGCAAAACATTATTGTTTGGGAATGTGCCAGGCACACATCAATCTAAAAAAATAAAGAAATCATTTGCTACAGGTATAAAAGTTATTTTGGGGAAGAAAGAAAGAAAGAAAGAAGAAGAAAGAAAGAAAGAAAGAAAAGAAAGAAAGGAAGGAAGAAAGAAAGAAAGAAAGAAAGAAAGAAAGAAAGGAAGGAAGAAAGAAAGAAAGAAAGAAAGAAAGGAAGGAAGAAAGAAAGAAAGAAAGAAAGAAAGAAAGAAAGAAAGAAAGAAGAAAGAAGGAAAGAAAGAAAGAAAGAAAGAAAGAAAGAAAGAAAGAAAGAAAGAGAAAGAAAGAAGGTAGAAAGAAAGAAAGAAAGAAAGGAAGGAAGAAAGAAAGAAAAAAGAAAGAAAGAAAGAAAGAAAGAAAGAAAGAAAGAAAGAAAGAAAGAAAGAAAGAAAGAAAGAAGGAAGAAGAAAGAAAGAAAGAAAGAAAGAAAGGAAGAAGAAAGAAAGAAAGAAAGAAAGAAAGAAAGAAAGAAGGAAAGAAGGAAAGAAAGAAGAAAGAAAGAAAGAAAGAAAGAGAAAGAAAGAAGGAAGAAAGAAAGAAAGAAAGAAAGAAGGAAGAAAGAAAGAAAGAAAGAAAGAAAGAAAGAAAGAAAGAAAGAAAGAAAGAAAGAAAGAAAGAAGGAAAGAAGGAAAGAAAGAGAAAGAAGGAAGAAAGAAAGAAGAAAGAAAGAAAGAAGAAAGAAAGAAAGAAAGAAAGAAGAAAGAAAGAAAGAAAGAAAGAAAGAAAGAAAGAAAGAAAGAAAGAAAGAAAGAAAGAAAGAAAGAAAGAAAGAAAGAAAGAAAGAAAGAAAGAAAGAAAGAAAGAAAGAAAAGAAAAGAAAGAAAGAAAGAAAGAAAGAAAGAAAGAAAGAAAGAAAAGAAAGAAAGAAAGAAAGAAGAAAGAAAGAAAGAAAGAAAGAAAGAAAGAAAGGAGAGAAAGAAAGAAAGAAAGAAAGAAAGAAAGAAAGAAAGAAAGAAAGAAGAAAGAAAGAAAGAAAGAAAGAAAGAAAGAAAGAAGAGAAAGAGAAAGAAAGAAGAAAGAAAGAAAGAAAGAAAGAAAGAAGGAAGAAAGAAAGAAAGAAAGAAAGAAAGAAAGAAAGAAAGAAAGAAAGAAAGAAAGAAAGAAAGAAAGAAGGAAGAAAGAAAGAAAGAAAAGAAAGAAAGAAAGAAAAGAAAGAAAGAAAAGAAAGAAAGAAAGAAAGAAAGAAAGAAAGGAAAGAAGAAAGAAAGAAAGAAAGGAAGGAAGGAAGAAAGAAAGAAAGAAAGAAAGAAGGAGAGAAAGAAAGAAAGAAAGGAAGGAAGGAAAGAAAAGAAAGAAAGAAAGAAGAAAGAAAGAAAGAAAGAAAGAAAGAAAGAAAGAAAGAAAGAAAGAAAGAAAGAAAGAAAGAAAGAAAAAGAAGAAAAGAAAGAAAGAAAAGAAAGAAGAAGGAAAGAAAGAAAGAAAGGAAGGAAGGAAAGAAAGAAAGAAAGAAAGGAAAGGAAAGAAGAAAGAAGAAAGAAAGAAAGAAAGAAAGAAAGGAAAGAAAGAAGAAAGAAGAAGAAAGAAAGAAAGAAAGAAAGGAAGGAAGAAAGAAGAAAAGAAAGGAAGGAAGAAAGAAAGAAAGAAAGAAAGAAGGAGAAGAAAGAAAGAAAGAAAGAAAGAAAGAAAGAAAGAAGGAAAGAAAGAAAGAAAGAAAGAGAAAGAAAGAAGGTAGAAAGAAAGAAAGAAAGGAAGGAAGAAAGAAAGAAAGAAAGAAAGAAAGAAAGAAAGAAAGAAAGGAAGGAAGAAAGAAAGAAAGAAAGAAAGAAAGGAAGGAAGAAAGAAAGAAAGAAAGAAAGAAAGGAAGGAAGGAAAGAAAGAAAGAAAGAAAGAAAGGAAGGAAGAAAGAAAGAAAGAAAGAAAGAAAGAAAGAAGGAAAGAAGGAAAGAAAGAAAGAAAGAAAGAAAGAAAGAAAGAAAGAGAAAGAAAGAAGGTAGAAAGAAAGAAAGAAAGAAAGGAGGAAGAAAGAAAGAAAGAAAGAAAGAAAGAAAGAAAGAAAGAAAAGGAAGGAAGAAAGAAAGAAAGAAAGAAAGAAAGAAAGAAAGAGAAAGAAAGAAGGTAGAAAGAAAGAAAGAAAGAAAGGAAGGAAGAAAGAAAGAAAGAAAGAAAGAAAGAGAAAGAAAGAAGGTAGAAGAAAGAAAGAAAGAAAGAAAGAGAAAGAAAGAAGGTAGAAAGAAAGAAAGAAAGAAAGAAGGAAAGAAAGAAAGAAAGAAAGAAAGAAGAGGAAAGAGAAAGAAAGAAGGTAGAAAGAAAGAAAGAAAGGAAGGAAGAAAGAAAGAAAGAAAGAAAGAAAGAAAGAAAAAGGAAGAAAGAAAGAAAAAAGAAAGAAAGAAAGAAGGTAGAAAGAAAGAAAGAAAGAGAAAAATAGTTTCAAATGGACATACTCTGGTATGCTGTGAAAAAAACACTCCAAAGGGAATTTGTAACAGCATTTGGCAGGAAATGGGATCTGATAAAGATGGAATGTGCCCTGTGTTCACATCAGAAGCGTCCTGCTATCACATCAGGCTCTAAACAAAAAGGCAACACTAAACTAAACACGAAACTACTAAACTCTTGAACTCCATGCGATCAGGATCTCCTATAGACCCATGCCTAGCTTCGGTTCTGAAATCCATTCCGGAAGTCATAGGATCCGTTTTAAACCCCCCGATCAATAATAATAATAACAATACTGACGTTTGTATAGCACAACAGCTACCTCTCTCTGAGATTTCCCGGCGCTTGGTGAGCAGAGGGGTGGTGTACCAAGTAGTAAGAAGGAGGTAGAAATAAGAAAGAAGTTAATGATTGAAAAGCCACGTCTTTAACTGTTTCCTGAAGCACAGCTCTGAACTCGCATTACGGAGATTCAGTGGTAGGGTATTCCACAGTTTGGCTGTTCTGGCCGAGAACGTTCTACCCCCAAGCTGAGCCCTCGAGAAGCGTGGAGCAAGGAGCAAATTTTGCGCATCACGTGCTTGCTTATAGCGAGGGAGTCTAAGTTTGAGATAGTGTGGGCACTTGCCCTGCAAGGCATGGTAGGCAAGTGTCAGGGCCTTAAACTCTATTCTGCTTGCCATTGGCAGCCAGCACAGATGTCGCAGGTGCGGAGAGACATGATGTTTGAATGGTATGTGTTTAATCAGCCTCGCAGCCGCATTCTGCACCATCTGCAATTGCTGGATCACGTACTTTGGTAGGCCAAGTTAGAGGCCGTTGGCATAGTCCAGCCTAGATGTTACCATGGCATGGACTACTAGTTTGCGGCAATCTATGGGTAATAAATCCAGGAACTTTCGTAGGTTTCTCAGTTTATTTAGACACCTAGGCGCTACCTGTTGAATGTGGGCAGAGAAAGAGAGGTCGTCTTCCCATCTCACCCCCCAGATTTTTAGCACTAGTACTAGGGGAGGGTGGAGGCCCCATTTCAATAGGGCCACTAGAGATCTGGTGAAGGCACTGGGCCTTTTCCGAAAAAGATCACCTCAGTTTTCCCTGCATTTAGTTTTATCTTGTTCGTGTTCATCCAATGGCCACAGCCCTTAAAATTGCCAAAGGCCTCCTTTGTCTGCTCGTGGTAGGGGAAGACCAGCTGTGTGTCATCAGCGTAGAAGATTGGTTTAACATCCTAGTTGGCAATTAGTGTAAAGAGAGGGGCCAGATGCACGTTAAAAAGCAAGGGTCTCACGGCTGATCCCTGCAGTACACCACACCAAAGAGGTTTAGGTGAGGACAAGAAAGGGCGAAGAGCAACTTTCTGAGAGCGGGCGCTCAAACAAGATAGTAGCCAGGCCAGCACCTTCCCACCCAGGCCGATGTTTTCTAGTCTATGGAGCAGCCTGGCATGATCGACCGTGTCGAATGCTGCAGTGCCCATCTGACCGACTCCGCAACCTCTATAAGGGCTGTCCCGGTGCTAAAGCCCGACCGAAAGCCAGACTGAGTTTCATGCAGGACATCGCTACCTTCAATGAAGTGGTTCAGTTGACGTTGAACCAACTTCTTCAGCATTTTTCCGGGTGCAGGGAGTAGCGAAATTGGCCTGAGATTGCTAAAATCCCCCGAGGCTCGGGAGGTTTTTTTTTCAAGGGAAGCAATGTAGAATGCTTCCAACAGTCGGGGAAGACTCCGGTATCAAGGGATGAGTTCCAAACATGGGTGAGTGTGATTACCAGGGACTGAGACATCATTTTCCAGAGCTTGGGGGGGCAAGGATCATCAGGGGCCCCCCGATTTGCATTTCTCGATCTCTGCTAGCACCTCCTGATGCGTGATTGGAGAAAAGCAATCAAGCGACAGGGCCTGCGCTCTGGCCAAAGGTGTATCTAACCTCTCTGTAGCACCAGGGTCAGAGAAGGTATCATACAACTTTAGGATTTTATTATCATAAAGTTAGAAATATCTTCACACATAGCTGGAGTTGAAGATACTTCAGTCTCAATTGCTCTTGGCTTAAAGAAGGATTGGACTACATTAAAAACTTCTTTGCCCGAATGGTCCGCTTTCTGAATACAGGACACAATAAATTCTGTATTTACCCGAACCACCCAGAAGTTATGCAATTGGTGGGAGGAGTCGCGTCCCTCCGTACAACCGGCACTAATGAGCCGTGACGGACCAGGGAGCGCGATTTGCCCTAAGGTATGAATTGTGCAAAAAGAAAAATTTAGGTTATAGCAGCAATGAGGCAGTAAAAGAATTCTAAAAATACATATTCAATTCAATAACATATTCACCACTGGGATTTTTCCCAAGGACTGGAAGAAGGCCTCTATCAACAACAACTTTGGACCCCACAGACCCTAGCAGCCATTGGCCAATTTTGCGGCTTCCACTCCCTGCAAAAATCAAAGAAAAGGCTATGAACACCCAGCTTAGCACTTTTTTTTCAAACCAACAATATATTTGTCCCATCTCAATATGGTTTCAGAACAGAACATAGTACGGAACTGGCCCTAATCAAATATATAGAAGAGGTAAGGGAGGCATTGGATTGTGGAAGGAAGGCTATACTGATTATGTTAGATTTTTCAGCAGCCTTTGACAAGGTTCATCATGTGGTCGTGTTGGACCGATTGTCTGATGTAGGGGTACAAGGTGTTGCCTGGACACTACTGCAATCATTTCTATCTGAAAGAACACAAACAGTCGACCTGGATAATAATAAATCCAAGCCGTTCTGTCTTCCTTGTGGGTTCCCCCAGGGTTCTTCATTAAGCCCAACACTTTTCAATGTTTACGTGATATCCTTGGCTGGCCTAATAAGATCCTTCGGTTTCCAATTGACCTCGTATGCGGATGACACTCAAATAGTGTTATCCCTTAAAAATGGTGAGGAAAAAGAAATGGGACTACGCTTTCATGACTGCAAAAAGGCCCTTGCAGGATGGGTGTTGAATAATTGTCTAAAATTAGATTCTAGTAAAACCGAGGTTATTGTATTTGGAAATAATACTCATTTATGGACACCTGATTGGTGGCCAGCAGACTTGGGAAAATGCCCTACCCCTACCCTGAAAGCAAAACATTTAGAGGTATCAGTAGATTACAGACTCACGTTTAGTGATCATATAAGTTCTGTGGTGTCTGCATGTTTCCTGATACTGAGAATCTTTCAGAAGGAAATCTCAGGGCGGTGGTCACAGTACTTGTCATGGCACGGCTGGACTACTGCAACAGCCTCTATCTAAATGCCCCAAAACAGCATATCAATAGGTTTCAGATAGCTCAAAAAGCAGCAGCTAGGCTGTTGTCAGGCACACCCAATTTTGTCTCCCTGTGAAAAAAGAATTAATTCAGCTACACTGGCTTACTGTGAAACAAAGGGTATGGTTCAAGGCCCTCAGCACAGCCTTCAAAGCCCTTAACGGAATCGGCCCTGACCATCTGAGGCAAAGGTTTGAATGGTATGTCCCCGGTAGGACTCTTCGGTCCACAGGAGCAAAAAACGTCCAAATCCCTACATTTAAAAAAGGCAGTTGGGGGATAGGAGTTTCCTTACATGCAATTCCAAGGCTTGCCGTTCCACCTGAGGCATGCTGCGGATCTCCTCTCCTTTAGAAAGGGACTGAAGACTTGGCTGTTTACTCATTGACCTCTCCGCTAACTTAAAGGCAGTGCATAGTGCCAGGACACCTCAGGGTAACCGCTGCACTCTATAAATCCAATTAACATAACATAACGTAAAGTACTTCGAGAGTAAAAACAAAAACGCAGGCATTGAAGGGAACTAGCTTGTGTGCAGATGTGTTCCTTGTGAAAGAGCAAAATGCAGTCACTTAAAGTGAAGTTAGCCGGTGGGTGGAAGTAAAATCTGAATGACACAACACACCAATGAATGAAGAGAGGTGGCTGAAAGCCTCCATATCAAACTGTATTATAGATATATAAAATCAAATGGTCTTGACTAAAGCCAGACCTAAAAAGTACAACAGATGCATGGCTACAAAATAGGGCTTCTTTTTTCTTTATCTTTACTGTTCCGAGTTGGATCTGTAAACAAAAAAAAAGTGGCAGGAGGGGTAAAGCAACTTGGGTTGAGAAAACAACACAGCTGGGGGAAGCAACGTGAAGGTGGGGAAGCCACACAAAGACAACCAGAAGCAAAACAGGGGCATGGTTGGAAGTAAGCAATACGGAGAGTGTGGGTGGGCGAAGCAACACAGAGGGTACAGGAAGGGTAGCAATCTGGCAAGAAAATGTAACGTGGAGCTATGGGAAAGCCCATGCAAGAAAGGAATAATGGTGAAGACATCACAGAGGGGGGCGGGCAGAGCAACATGAGCACGAAATGGAGGAAGTACATGAGGGAGCAGAAAAACACATGCACTGTTGCGGAGTGCTTAAACTAAAAGAGAATAGTAGCTCCTGAAAAGCGAGCTGTGGAAGGACATAAGTAATGAGTCCATGCTCCAGGGGCGTGACAAACACAAGAGAGGAAGTAACGCCCACACAAGCTCACGAATAAGAAGCAACCAAATGAGAGTGATAGCAAAAGCAGGCAATGGTAATCAATGGGCGGGCTCTATGCCCACTGTAAAGTGACAAAACGTCCTTGGCAACACCAAATAGTTTGAATGTAATGGAAAGGAATACCTGCAGAACATACTATATTTTTTGTTACATTTTTTATTAATAGGAGTGTGTGCGTTATTTTATGGCATACATGCAAAACCACTCCTTATCCTTACAAACAAATGAGACTGAATGACTTGCCAATTCTTGTTAGAAAGATTGGAGGCACTGTAGGACGGGAGCTTTTGGAGGCATTTGCAATAACAATTTAAGATGATGCTTTAGCAGTGTAGATGATTAACAAGGTTCGTGGTCCCCTCAAGATGACTTTGGCCATAGCAACCAAATCTTGTAAAGAAGAGAAAACTATAGGATCCAGCCAGGTAAGAGAATGCAAAGTTATTCATTGACATGAATGTATACAAATGATTCCCATAAAAGGGATGCCTGGCACCAAAGCAAGTGCGCCTCGCTTGTGAGACGCATGCACAGCAAACTGGAAGTCATGCAAAGTGATCCCCATACAAGTGCGCCTCGCTTGTGAGACGCAAGCACAGCGAACCGGAAGCCATGCAAAGTGATCCCCATACAAGTGCGCCTCGCTTGTGAGACGCATGTACAGCAAACTGGAAGTCATGCAAAGTGTCTCCATACAAGTGCGCCTCGCTTGTGAGACGCAAGCACAGCGAACCGGAAGCCATGCAAAGTGATCCCCATACAAGTGCGCCTCGCGTGTGAGACGCAAGCACAGCAAACCGGAAGCCATGCAAAGTGTCTCCATACAAGTGCGCCTCGCTT
This sequence comes from Lissotriton vulgaris, assembly GCF_964263255.1. Classification (NCBI taxonomy): domain Eukaryota; kingdom Metazoa; phylum Chordata; class Amphibia; order Caudata; family Salamandridae; genus Lissotriton; species Lissotriton vulgaris. Next base: position 12,756,060 of record NC_141693.1, on the reverse strand, counting down.
GTGAGACGCATGTACAGCAAACTGGAAGTCATGCAAAGTGTCTCCATACAAGTGCGCCTCGCTTATGAGACGCATGCACAGCAAACTGGAAGTCATGCAAAGTGTCCCCATACAAGTGCGCCTCGCTTGTGAGACGCAAGCACGGCAAACCGGAAGCCTTGCAAAGTGCTCTCCAAACTTACAACGGAGCTCAAGTGACTCTTTGAATGAGAGCAATGTAAAGTAAGGGGGACATTGGGGAACTCAAATGATACAGCAGAGGATGTCTCAAGATAGTCTGAGGGGTGCTGTAAATAAAGCAGCACAAGGGGTTAATGTGCATGCTGCAAAGTATAATCTACAAAATGCAAATTACACATATGTAGTTTATAAACTAGTTCAGCGTGTTACAGATTTAGGCACGCCAATTTTTGGGTCAGTGGATCATTGGCGCAGGTCATGGGGGAGTGGATTGGGGAGTGCACATTAACACTGTTGCACCGGGCACCACCAATGCTAAAGCTGGTCCTGTGCAGTGCTGTGTACGAAAGTGAACAGGACCAGTGTCGCCTGTATTTCTCTTCTCTTTTTAATCCATCAATCTCTTTGTTCAGGATCAGATTGCACCAGATAATATGACTGGTAAAATAGGTTTATTTACCAAACAGCAAGGCAAGAGCTGGGCGCCAAAACGAAACAATGTAAATACAGGTTACAAAAATCACCAGCCAGCTGGCCCCAGGTTGAAGAACATGCCACCAAGAGACACCCTCCACGTGTACCAGCATGGCACAGCACTCTCAACAAGTACCATCTTAGTCAAGGTTTGTGTCTTGCATGGGATGCTTGAGTACAAAATGTGGTGAGATCCATACGAGTCACATAACCCTTAATTCACCCAGGATTTCCCTAGGTGCTGCCTCAGCTAGGGTCCAAGGTCCACAGCTACACACATTGGGGAAAGAATGGTCAGTTTTCATTGGATAAATGTGATGTGTCCATGGTTTGGGACATTTACTGTCATGGGCTAGAGCCCTACCCACACAAGTGAGGGACCATTTTTATTGGATGACATGTGGGAGCATAAAATAGTAGAATATGTGTTCCAGTTGGATTTTGCTGCATTTGTGCCTTCTAAATGCAAGCCAACGTGTAAGAAACAAGACATTTTGAAAAATACCCTCTGAATCACATACTTGTATGGGTACCCACACATTCAGAGATGTACAAATAACACATCCTCTGCCCATTTCAGAAGTAGGTTACCTTGATACTCATATGTCACTCTACATATTTCTCCATATGAATTGATCTATTATCAGTACACAATGAAAAACAATGGTAGGGAGCAGCACAGTTGTTGGCTTTGGGTACCTTGGATTCTTGGAGAACCTACACACCCTACATATCCCTACAACCAAAAGGGTTCTAGTAAATGTAGTATAATGCTAGCAATGGTGTTTTGCTCTTGTAAATCAGCTACTGTAACAAAACGTGTCACAAAGGCCGTTTTTTTTCCTACTCATTTTCAATATATCATTATTTCAAGTTAATTTATTTGGGCTAACCTTGAAGGATCTACACAAATGAACCCTTGTTGAATTCAGAATTTTGTCTACTTCTCAGAACTTTATAGCTTTCCAGTAGGGCAAAAATGGGGAAAATGGGCTACCCCTTTGAAAAATGTCAAAATTGTAATACAAAATTAGTTTCTTTTATTCAGTTCTGCATGTTCTTGAAAGTTGGGAAGGTGGTGACTTTAGCACAGTAAATTGTTGGCTGTAGCAATTTTTACGGACCAAATCCAGAGTTCTTCTTCACCAAGAACTCAAAATGTAGCTATATTTTGCCTATTGTTTTGGTCCCTTTCATGGGAATCTACAAACGGGAGGTTTAGCAGGTAAAGAGTTAATATCAACATGTGCCTGTAGTTTCGTATCTGTAAAATTAGGAGTTCTTAGAACAGGGATCTCCAACCGGTCAATCATCATCTCTGGTAGCTCGTCGACGACCTGTCAGTAGCTTGCGGCCGGACTTTCACTGTAGTACCCTATCGTTTTATTTATATTTAGGTTTCTTCAGCCCTCTTAACTGTGTCTGCTGTCGTAGGAACCTGCTGCTCCTGCTGGCTATTGAAGCCTATCTGGGGTGGGGTGAAGCGGCTGACGTAGGCCCAGCATGAGCAGTGTTGGCTTGCCCATGGAGAACAAAGATATCTGCCTTCTACTGTCTGCATCATGTTTTGACCCTGCCTGACTTGGAGGCTGGAGCAACAGTCTTGAAGGCACAATTGTCTCTGCATACCGCAGCACAGGAGATGCAGCACTTGCCATGTTAGGCACAAACCATCAGGTTTGTAGCCAAGAGGAATGTACTTTTTTAAATAATGCATGTGCAATGCTTTTTCAGAGGCATCTGAAACACGAGCGGTTTTCAATGCTCAAGAATCTTCAGTGCCTGAAAAAAACACGAGAATTGGGATTGTAAGATGTTCCAGTTCTTGTGGGTTGATCATGCACATCGAATTTAATCAATGACGACTTTAGTTTAAAATGACTAAATATCCTTTGTCAACTTATAGATGTGTTTGGAGACAAACAACACAATTGGTTCAAAGTGGGGATCATGGTTGGAGTTGTCTGCGGTGTTGTTAAAAATTTCAGGTTTGGAGACAAACCTTCCAATACCTACAATTGCATCTGCTACAGTCTGTCATAGATGGAGCACTCTATGCTCCACATCCTTCCAAACGTGGCAGCGACTAAGTTTACATCATATAGCGAGTGACTGGGAAGTGTCTCTTTTGATAGCCATGACTGCTTGTGCGAAGTAGACCTTGGATCATGGCTACGCATTGTCTGGTTTACAATGTGATTCGTGCGAAGTAGACCTTGGATCATGGCTACGCATTGTCTGGTTTACAATGTGATTCGTGCGAAGTAGACCTTGGATCATGGCTACGCATTGTCTGGTTTACAATGTGATTTGTGTTGTAGTGTAGTTGAGTCTGTATAATGCAATGGTAAGCTTACATTGATACAGTATTTATTGAAAAAAGATCCATTTGAAACACTGTTTTAATGTCATCATTACATTAAATCCGCATTTCATATTCATCTTTTATTTTGAAAGAAATAATGTACCTTGCACATTATTCCGGCCCAAAACGGAACCATGAACATCATTTTACATGTCTATGTACTACTACATTTTTATGAAATAAAGGGAGAAATGTAAAATGAAGTTACTGGCTCCGGTTTGTGCTCAGGGAGAACTTCCAAGAGGTGTTTTAATAAAAAAAAAGAGAAATCCCTTTAAATTGTTGCTTTATTTTAAGTCAATGACATAATGGGAGAACTTTAAAATGAAGTGTTAGCTTTATGACACAATGAATATAAGGCTTAACACTTCTCTTTAAATGTATCCCATTTATAAAAGTACCCCATCCCTGCAGAGGCCATATTTTTCTGTAGTAAAGGGGGTCAATAAATAACCGGCAGAGCTGCACATGGGCCAAGTGTAGGATCTGTGGCCCCTTACTTCCATGAGCAAAGACTTGCAAACAATGCAAATAGTGGCACAAAAGTCATGCAAAAATATTCGCTATTTGAGAATCGCAAAATCTAACATTGATACATATGGCCCTACATATTGAAGTAATAGCTTTGGAACATGCAAATAGTGGCACAAAAGTCATGGAAAAATATGTTGGACTCTTTTTTTAAAAAACACTGTTTATTTCTCCTACATGCAGAAGCATTCTATGTGACCATCAGATTATATCACTACATTCTGAGGCATTTTTAGAAGTAATAGCTTTTGAACATGAAATTATGGACTCCAACCATCCATGATGAACTAAGTGTCAAGTTATGTACACCATACAGGGGGCATAGGTTAATATTACATGGAGTAAATGTATAGTCCGGCAGGAGAGATTTTTGTCCAGTGCATTCCCTGAACTGAGGCGTTTCAAAGTCCTGGCATGTGATAATGTAGAAAAAGGAGGCATGATGTAATACAATAATTCTATGCAGCATTTATATAGTGCTTACTACCCTAATGTGAGGCTCTGAAGCACTTACCTACATGGTCAGCAAGCTATTCCATGTAGTCTGTGTGGTTGGGAAGGTGTTGTCTTTATTTTATGACCCTATGTGGTAAGTGTTTCCATATTGTGCGTTATGACCACCGAGACGCGGTTACCGAGTTAAGGAACGTAGCAGTGTGGTGGATGAGGAGGTGTGAGAGACATGTGAAGTTTATGTTTTTTAGTACGCTGGCAGCTGTGAACAGCACTGCAGGTCTGTATGATTTCTTATGATTGTCGTATTCATAGCTGCCTACTGCAGAGGTCAGGAGCACACAATGTGTTGAAGAGGGAAGCCGGGACTAATACCAGGCTCTCTGGTTCCATATTGTGCATTGCAGGCACTAAATAGGTATCTCTTTATACCTAGTCAGTGAAGCTGGGTGTGGGCTGGACTTTAGGAATAATGTGCACATTACTCGCCTTCAGTAGCTTACAATGATTTTCACGGATCAGAAGTAGCTCTCACTACAGAAAAGATCCCTGGCTTAGAAAACGTCTCCATTAAAGTAGTAGGGGCTGCAAAAAGATCTTTGACAAAACCTCCACAACAAGGGGTGAAATTCACTGAGGTGGGAAGCCAGACACATCCACCCTATACCCCTAGAGATGGGGCAGTGGGAAAGTTTTAGCCATGACACTAGGAGAGTTGACGCTTAATCCCGGATTTGCCACTTTGCACACATATGATGGTTGTGAACTCTGCGTTACATGTCTGGCAGCTTCCACAACACAGTGGCATTTCTTTGGTGAGAGTAGTCCCAAAATCTCAGCTTCGGAACTCTTTATACCCCAATTGTTGTGTAATGAGCAAATCAGAAACCAGAAGACATGGTTTTTATTAATCTCAGCCTCCTCTTGTGGCAAGTTGTGGTCTCTTAGACAACCACTTTTGACATAATTCTCTGCTCCTTTTACATTTACTTATTTATGGATTTCTTTTTAACACAAAAGAGAAAGAACTCAAATCAAACTAAATATTGGTAGTGTGTGATAAGAGAATAGGACCGTAACCCAATAATTTGATCATAACCTTGCAGAGAGAAGACCCAGTCTCAAAGTCCACTCACTAAGATGTGGGCATATTTTGAGAGAGGAGTGTGTGTGTGTGTGTGAATGTGTGCGTGAGTGGGTGTGTGTAACACAAACCCACTCACACACACACATACAAAAAGGGGGAGCGGTAACTTGATAAAGGGAACACACAGGGAGTAACCAGACACAATCTGTCACCCGGATAATCCACTGCTGGTACATTTTTAAGCCACATACCTTGGTCCCGTTATCCTGAGTCACAGACCCTAAATAGACAGCACTCCACTTCCTCCTTGCAGATAATCCCACCACAAGGAACAGCCATAATATCTTCCCATTAATCTGAACCTCACAGCACCGACTTGGAAAGATACAACCCTAACTCCTGGAGCATTAAATATCCTACCAATCTCTTAAAAACCGTTATGTAAAAGTTCAAACACAACTATCTCAAACAATTTCCGGAACAACTAATAGCAGACACATACCTCGCGACAGACAGGGGCAATCAGAAAACTGATTTCATTTTCTACTCAAAACGTCCAGAGAAATGGAGAAAACTTAACGCTCTTCAACTACAAATTACAAACTCTACCAATATCCATTATAAGAAACAACCTCACCATTGCCCTCTCCCAAAATTACAGAGGGGAGGTCATCAGATCCATCTTCAGGACAGGGAACATATTAATACAAGCATCAGACCAACACCTCACCATGTGTGACCGGCATTTCCCAAAAGTCTCCCTTATCGCACACCACATTCCCACTGCCCAAGCACCCCTCTATTCCGAACTGACAACCCAGGACCAATTCTCCAGCATAACCACATTGCCACACTGCCCACTAAAATCGCACTGTCCCAACGGTTATTCAGCAACTCACACCGCGGCCGTACACCTTAGTCATGCCGTCGCCAATCCTAAAATCAACACAACTACTACCCTAGTCCCTTTGAACACAAACACGACCTCCAACAAGGAATCCACCCAGCTAAAGCAAATACACTCCGCTTCCAATCTCAATGACATTGACAATGACATTGACCACTCCATGAATATGTTTTATCAGCTCGCTACACACATCAGAACCTCTTCCTTTCCCCCCTCTTGTGGCATGAGAAACACCCCCACTGATCGACTGTAGGAGGTTGGCTTAGTATATGGTGCACACTTAAAGGAGTGATACCCCTTGCACTAATCCAGACAACCCTTATGGTTATTTCAGTGTCTTTGATAACCTTAAGGCTCTCAAAGGGGTAGCTGTGAAGAGCAGCCTTTAGGCTTATCTTGAAGGAATGTAAAGCAGCATGTCTCATCACAATTAAATAAAAGTGTAGATTAGATGAGAAAGAACCACACAGTGTTTTTGAAAAATAGGGTATTTATTAACATATCAGAATCACTGCAACTTAGTATATCTCCTACCCGGAGATATCAATAATGCACATGAGAATACTTAAAAGAAATCAGATAAGTAGCAAAAGAATACAATGGTCTCCAGGAGGAGACCAAACCATATTCTAAATGAGTGGAATGTAAACTGCAAAATGAGAATGGAACTTGGACCAAAGGACTTAGAAGAGCTTGGAGAACCAGGAACCACCCAAGGAAAGTACCCAGGAACTCCAAGAAGGCTGTGTTTAGAGTGGAAACACAGCCATGTGTTCAATAGGAGTCAATGGAGAAGTCGCAGTTGCAATTTAAAAGAAAAAGGACCCTTCCTAGAGGACCACGAAGAAGCCCTTTGGAAGACGGAAATTTGGCGAGCCTCCACACCAGTGGATGCCCCAGGAATCAGGTTACCTGCACCAGGGAAGCTGGCTGCATTGGGGTGAAGTGACGTTGGAACTGCATGTGGATGAAGATGGGCGAATCTGGAAAACAATCGCTTCTGGGGAAGTCTGTGAAGAAGTCCGGTGGAATCTAAGGGTGGGCTCTTGAAGAGGTGAAACTGCAAGCAGAGGGCACAGAGTCTATGCCACTTGGTAAGGACCAGGAGGCACTGAAGCAAAATGCTCATTTTGCCAGGAAGTTCAGAAGAGTTCATAAGGACCTTGTTCCTGGAGCTGTGGGGATCCAGCGATGCTGGGGAAGACCAGGAGCCGTACACGAGCTGTCCCACGTCGATGTCCAGGTGGTCTGTGTCCGGCAGGAGCAACAATAAGCCTTGGTAGCCGCAAGTGGCGTGGAAGATGAAGATGCAATTGTTGGTACCAGCAAGGTCCAAGGGACTCACCACGTGCAGGAGAGTCCGAGCAGGCCCGAGCAAGCAGGGGAGCCCACTGGAGCAGAAAAAGACCCTTGAGAGGACCCACAGACCGAAGGCACAGGAGTTGCAAGAGGACAACAGCCAGCTCACCGAGGCCCAAGATGCAGGGGATGCAGGGAGGATGCTCGTATTCGAGGGATAAGATGTGGGAGACTAGAGATTCTTGTAGCATGAAGATCTCTGGAGTGCAGAGCCAACAAGCCTTTGCAATGACAAGTCAATGCGGTGCACAGTGGTTCTGTCCCAGCGGCTTCGAAGAGGAATACTCTCCTCCAAATTACAGGGAAGAAAGGTCAGGCCTCTGGGGCGCCACAGATTAACCACCTAAGTTGCTGAGCCACAGGAGATCTGTAGGAGAGGACCAGCAGACTGATCAGCTTTGATGCAGTGCCTGCAGATGCAGGGGGGTGACTATTTCATTCAAAGGGAGATTACTTTTGATGTCCTTGATGCCCACAGGTCCCTGGAGATCCTGAGCAAAGCACAGACACAGACGAGGCAGAATACTTTCAGAACAGGGAGGCCAGGAGCAGCAGGAGTTTTCCTTGATGCAGTCTTGGTTCCAGGCAAAGTCCAGCGAAGTCCAAGTGTCCAGACGGTCGAAGATTCAGAGATGAGTCTTGTTCCATTATGAATCTGAGGACTCACCATGGGGGAGCCCTTAAATATCCAAGGACACTCATGGATCCTTCCCAGAGGAGGAACTGGACAGTGGAGACACCCCCCTCTCTTTTGACCGGTTTCGCGCCAGAGTATGAACAGAGGGATCCTGAACTGGCTCAAACGATGTATGCAAGGAGGGCACCAAATGTGCCCTTCAATGCAGTCTGGTGATACTGGAAAGTGCCTCCACCCCAGCCCAATACACTAAGTCCTGTCTGGGAGGTGGTCACACCTCCCTGTGACAGGAAACCTATTGGTCTACCTTCCCCTGATCGAGCTCAGCTCAACTGCAGGAGGGCAGAGCAGTGCCTGTGGTCGGAAGCAGCACCAGCTTGCTGTCAGACCCTGAAAGGCTGTAACCGGTACTACAGAGGGCGTCTCACCGGAATCGGAGTTGGGGTATGATTCAACATGTTTGAAACCAAACATGACCAGGTTCGGCACAGCCATTATCTAGTTAGACATCTCATAATGACGGATGTCCACTATATGTCTTAAAATAGCTGACTGCACTTACAAAGTATGGAGAATAGACTCCGGGGTTTGTAGGGGTGTCCCTCACACTTATAACCAAGTGGCCTGACCTCAGGGTTGGAAGGCCTACCATAGGGTGGCTTAAAGGTTTTAAGTTCAGTGAACTCAGACATAAGAAAACGTATATCTGTCATGGGAGGTTCAAACACCATCTCACGCAGGGTGCAATCGCAGGCCTGTAGTGAGAGTTTATGGAGACTCCCATGAGTGGCAGATCATGGGAGGCCCCTGGTGTACCTATGTCCTGGGTATCTTAGTACCATATACTAGGGACTAATAGGGTGCACCAGTAGCCAATTGTGGAGGTATAACAAGGTACTTACCAAAGCCATTTTGGGAGAGGGAGTGCAGATGCTCGGGTCCTGGTTAGCAGCAAACTACAATCAAAACATACTGACACCTAGTAAAAAGTGGGGTTAACCATTAAATGCTAGATCCTACTTTTATACATCGACCAAACACAACCCATAACCGGATAAAAGGGAAAATTGGTGACCATGCCATAGAAATTTGGCACATAAACGCTATCCTTCCCCAGACTAATTCGCTATGCAAACCCAATTCCATGACAGGAAATATGAGCTCCCATAAAGGTTCCCCAAGTGACAGTGGGCAAACCGACTTGGCCACCATCCCTCTTGGTCGCCTATTATATAGACCGCACCGTGACCTCAATCCTCTAGCCCAGGGGTCTCCAACCTTTTCTGTAGTGAGAGCTACTTCTGATCCGTGAAAATCATTGTAAGCTACTGAAGGCGAGTAATGTGCACATTATTCCTAAAGTCCAGCCCACACCCAGCTTTACTGACTAGATATAAAGAGATACCTATTTAGTGTCTGCAATGCACAATATGGAACCAGAGAGCCTGGTATCCCGGCTTCCCTCTTCAACACATTGTGTGCTCCTGACCTCTGCAGTAGGCAGCTATGAATACGACAATCATAAGAAATCATACAGACCTGCAGTGCTGTTCACAGCTGCCAGCGTACTAAAAAACATAAACTTCACATGTCTCTCACACCTCCTCATCCACCACACTGCTACGTTCCTTAACTCGGTAACCGCGTCTCGGTGGTCATCACGCACAATATGGAAACACTTACCACATAGGGTCATAAAATAAAGACAACACCTTCCCAACCACACAGACTACATGGAATAGCTTGCTGACCATGTAGGTAAGTGCTTCAGAGCCTCACATTAGGGTAGTAAGCACTATATAAATGCTGCATAGAATTATTTTATTACATCATGCCTCCTTTTTCTACATTATCACATGCCAGGACTTTGAAACGCCTCAGTTCAGGGAATGCACTGGACAAAAATCTCTCCTGCCGGACTATACATTTACTCCATGTAATATTAACCTATGCCCCCTGTATGGTGTACATAACTTGACACTTAGTTCATCATGGACGGTTGGAGTCCATAATTTCATGTTCAAAAGCTATTACTTCTAAAAATGCCTCAGAATGTAGTGATATAATCTGATGGTCACATAGAATGCTTCTGCATGTAGGAGAAATAAACAGTGTTTTTTAAAAAAAGAGTCCAACATATTTTTCCATGACTTTTGTGCCACTATTTGCATGTTCCAAAGCTATTACTTCAATATGTAGGGCCATATGTATCAATGTTAGATTTTGCGATTCTCAAATAGCGAATATTTTTGCATGACTTTTGTGCCACTATTTGCATTGTTTGCAAGTCTTTGCTCATGGAAGTAAGGGGCCACAGATCCTACACTTGGCCCATGTGCAGCTCTGCCGGTTATTTATTGACCCCCTTTACTACAGAAAAATATGGCCTCTGCAGGGATGGGGTACTTTTATAAATGGGATACATTTAAAGAGAAGTGTTAAGCCTTATATTCATTGTGTCATAAAGCTAACACTTCATTTTAAAATTCTCCCATTATGTCATTGACTTAAAATAAAGCAACAATTTAAAGGGATTTCTCTTTTTTTTTATTAAAACACCTCTTGGAAGTTCTCCCTGAGCACAAACCGGAGCCAGTAACTTCATTTTACATTTCTCCCTTTATTTCATAAAAATGTAGTAGTACATAGACATGTAAAATGATGTTCATGGTTCCGTTTTGGGCCGGAATAATGTGCAAGGTACATTATTTCTTTCAAAATAAAAGATGAATATGAAATGCGGATTTAATGTAATGATGAGATTAAAACAGTGTTTCAAATGGATCTTTTTTCAATAAATACTGTATCAATGTAAGCTTACCATTGCATTATACAGACTCAACTACACTACAACACAAATCACATTGTAAACCAGACAATGCATAGCCATGATCCAAGGTCTACTTCCCCCTACCGAACATCCATCAGAGTACATGGACACATTTTTACAGCCTCTGGTACTGAATCTTCCATCTTATCTGAGAGATAGGGGGGACCTTCTGAATAAACTAGAGGATAAACAGCGGACAGGGAAACTTGCTTTTGCCACACTAGATGTGTGTTCCCTATACACCAGTATACCAGTAGAACAAGGACTACAGGGTCTCTGGGACACCTTATCTCAAAGCGACGCTACCTTATACGAACAAACAGGAATAGTGCTAGATTTCACATGACTGGTACTAGAAAATAATGTCTTTTTACATCTAGGCACATGGTACAAGCAATCCAAGGGTGTGGTGATGGGCTCCAAATTTTCCCCATCGTTTGCGAATTTCTTGAAGGGCAGATGTGAGGATAAGCATCTATGGACCAATGGCCCCCCACAACTGACTGGACAGACTGTCTATTGGGGACGTTATATAGACGATCTTTTTGTCATATGGAAAGGCACTGAATCAGAGTTTATCACTCTGACTATCTTAATGACTATGAATATAATCTCAGATTCACCTCTAACTATAATGCATCCGAAATGGAATTTTTGGATGTAGTTGTCTATGCCGAGAACAACAAAATAATTGCTCGACTCTACAGGAAACCCACAGCGTGTAACTCTATACTGCATGCTTCAGGTGCACATCCCTCGACCCATATTAATGCAATCCCGCTGGGTGAAATGACCCAAGTGAGAAGAAATTGCAGTGAAGACAATGTCTTCCATCAGGAATTGTACAACTTTCAGGATCGCTTTAGAAATAGGGGATATTCTGGCACAGTCCTCAAACAATCCAAAAAAAAGATTACAGGGACATCCGGACATACGTTATTAAATATGAAGAACAAGAGGGATCAGAAAAAATTTAACAACAAACTCTGCCTTGTGACAGGGTATTATACTCACAGTCATGCTCTATACAAGATTTTCCTTAAACATTGGCATTTATTAACCATCAATAGATCAGTAGCCAAATACATCTCTAACAAACCAAGAATAGTGCCTGGGAGAGGCAAGACCCTAGAGACATTTTGTACTCAAGCTACCTTTCCCCAAAGTCAAAGCCACAAGGGAACACATGTTTACCTAGTCAACCAAGAGGTTTTTAGGTTTCGCCCGAGCCTGCGCATGCATTGCTCTGCGAGACATTTAGTAAGTGGGCTTTTAAAAGTTCTACCACACGCTTTTGCTGGCCTCAAGCTTGCCGTTACGCAAGCGTGTACACGCGCAGCCGCCATCTGGCTCTCTGTTATGAATCACTTTTACTACCCCCCCCCTTCTTCCACTCCCTCCTTGTTATTCACCGGGCTGAATCTGACGCCGGTTCTCTTAACACAGGCTTCCCGCGTCGCGCCCCTCCTTCGCTCATCTTCCTTCTCAGCCCTGCCTTGTCCCCTATTGTTCCCATCCTATTGTCTTACCAAGGATCAAGTGACTCCCTCTCAGGCACGAATACAAGGGCTGGTCTTCCTTTCCAGGCCTTGTTTAATTTCCTTTCAGCGCATGCGCGCAGGCAACTCTCGGGCTTGTTGCCCTTAGACCTTTGTTCCTTCACTTTTACGGCCACACGGGCAATGCGAGTTTATTATTATTTTTAGCCTCGCTGCACAGCAGTGACGCTGCTATAAAGTATAGGTACAAATCATTGCTAATGGTCTCAAAGTCTCTTCCTGATATTCATGGCAATCTATCATAATCAATAGGAATTAGGACTGGGCGAAAGTTACATTTATTCCAGTGAAGTTCCTGCATTTCATGAAATTTCTCAAAATAACATTACGCCATTTTGCAGGTATTGTTGTAACTTTTTTTTAACTTTAACACTTCTTACGTCAAAAAGCCTGGCAAGGTACCAGTGGGAGACAGGTTCAAGTCGAAAAGGTCTCATCGGGAAACATTTTCTACTACAAGACTATCGAAATTTTCTTAGTGGGCGGCGGGAAGTGACAAGAATACCAGCAAATTACATTTCACTACAAAATCATGCTTTCACAAAATGTTAAATGATTTACGCAAGAAAAATTATGCAATTTCTCACAGTCTTGGTATAAATGCATTGGCTGAAAAAATGTTGACCCTATCTCAATAGTGATTTGGTTTACCATTGCTAACACACCATCAAGCATTATGTGCGATTCAAGGAGGTATATTACTGTATCCGTCTTTATGTTATGTTAGCAAGATTTATAAAGTGTGCTTATACCCTGAGGTGTCTAATACAGTTCATAAGCTTTGTGTGCCCAGCATATTTACACAGTATTGGTCAGAGCTAAAACTACTAAACATAACCGTTAATGTGTGATTTCTCAAGGTGTATGTCTTTATACTTATTCTCATCATATGAGTAAGTAAATCCATGCATGTATTCATGTATTTAACCTGCCAGAGTGGCCCTCTTACTCGCCAAGCGCAGGGTCATGTTCACTTGGGACAGTAAACTTGCTCCAAAAATAAGCGAATGGATTAAAGATATGGTATATTGTTGTGAAAATTTTGAATTGTGTGCTGAGGAATTATCTGTAACATCTAGGCCTAAAGATATCTGGGAACTGCTCAGGAACTGCCTAACACGCCAGAGACGCCAGGATGAAGTGTAAATTATTTGTCTATTTATATCTATGTGTTATTCTACTATTATGAGTGCGTGCAGCATTTCACTGTAAGAGGACCTATGCAATATATCAACTGTAAATACTGATTTCAGAAGTTTTTACTAACTAACGGTATGTATATTGATGCTATGGATCATACTGCCTTGCATGGCAGCTCTGTTTGTACTTGTATAAGAAATTCAATAAACAGAATAAAAAAATAAATAGTATTCAACCTGCCACGATGGAGGCTGCAGTGAATATCCTTCCACCATACTCTATGCTCAGCATGTGCAAAAGTGATAGTGTGAGTAAAAAATATAAACAAGCTTTGGCATAGCCAATAGGTCTCGCCTTTAGGACCTTATAAGTGTTTAGCCATGCAACAGTTGATGTTGCACCAAGGATATTGTGCTGCATACCAAAATACTTATAAGGTCCCAAAGGCGAGACCTATTGGCTATACCAATGCTTGTTATAGATGTACTCAGTGTAATATGTGCCCATTCGCATGGAACAAGATCAAGGATTTCAAGTACAATACTGCTATCATGTATCAAATTCAACAGTTTATTAACTGTAATTCTAGATTTGTTGTGTACTGTATACGCTGCCAATGTGGACTCTTATACATTGGGAACACAATATGTCCTCTTAAGGAGAGGATTCATATAAGAGCAATACGTAACGACATGAGCTATCCCCTAGCAGTTCACTTTAATACCTGCTATCCGAAATGGACCATGGCTAGCATTTGTTTCTATGGCATTGCTCAGATACGCATCGATCCTAGGGGTAGAGACAGGACACTAGCACTTAGAAGAGCAGAAACGCAATGGATTCTGTGACTCCGTGCTGTGGAGATGGGTCTAAATATCAATAGGGATTTGCATGTTTTCCTCACAGATTAGACAGAAGGATCCGCTTTCATGACTAAATTCTAAGGAATATTACTGAACATTGGAATGGTGCTTTAGCAATAAAAAAGTCACATCTTTTTGTATTAAATGAATATATGATGTGACACGTAATAGAAGAAATTTACTCTATTATGAGCTGTCATCAGCCTGTAATCCATCTATGGCTATGCATCCATAACATTATGTATTTATTCACACGTTTTCATCACTGGAATTCTTTTGCACCTTTTACTTCTTTGTATTATAGAAACATCGATTGGATTTGACATATAGATCAAGTGGACAACCTAATCACTTATGTTATGTTGACTGTCTTGAATAATAGACCTGTCTCTTGGTAGATTTACCAATATATGTACAACAAGAGGGTTCTTCTCGTATCACGATTTTCCCTGCTGGCACTTCTTTTGTACATGAGAAACCCCTTTATACTTTTTTCCTTTTTTCTCTTTTTCTTCCTACCTTTTTTCCAATCATACCTCACTGGTTCTATTTTTATGGAAACTAGACTAACATCGAGCTAACTTTTAAACTAATAAAATACAGGTTTGACCCGTTTTTATCTAAAAATTGATAAATAGGACCACTCAAATATGGCCGCCATTTATGGGTCATTCGCAAGTTCCTAACCCTTTTTCTGTTCTTTGGTCATAGATACAACATGGCTGCCATCCACTAGTAAACACTCAGTCCGTCAACTTTTTCTAGCGTTAGACTCTATTCACACCGGAACTACTTCTGGACGGTAGGGTGCCGGTCCTTTTTGGCGCGAATCCCTCAGAGTATGGGGAATTATGGAAAGATAACTTTATATAAATACTGGTTGGCTTGTCACTCTACACACTTGGAGATATGACTCCGGAATACAGTGTACACGCCTTTTCCAGAGAGGCCTACTATAGCCTCCTATTTCATTGCATACAAGTACGTTTACTACTAGACAGGGTTAGAAATTAGCTAGACCTTTTCTTTTACTTGTAATCAATCAATCAATCAATCAAGCACATTTGTAAAGCGCGCTACTCACCCGCAAGGGTCTCAAGATGCTGGGAGGAGGGTGGGGGGGTGCTGCTACTGATAGAAGAGCCAGGTCTTGAGTTGCTTCCTGAAGGAGAGATGGTCCTGGGTCAGCCGTAGGTGGGTGGGGAGGGAGTTCCATGTCTTGGCCGCCAGGTAGGAGAAAGATCTTCCTCCGGTGGTGATTCTGCGAATCCGTGGGACGGTGGCGAGGGCGAGGCTGGCGGAGGGGAGCTGGCGGGTGGGTGTGTAGAACGTGAGGCGGTTGTTGAGGTATTTGGGGCCCATGTCGTGGAGAGCCTTGTGTGCGTGGGTGAGGAGCCTGAACGTGATCCTCTTGCTGATGGGGAGCCAATGCAGGTCTCTCAGGTGGGCAGAGATGTGGCTGTGACGGGGGATGTCCAGGATGAGTCACGCAGAGGCGTTCTGTATGCGCTGGAGTCTTTTCTGTAGTTTGGCTGTGGTTCCCGCATAGAGGGCGTTCCCGTAGTCCAGTCGGCTGGTGAAGAGGGCCTGGGTGACTGTCTTTCTGGTTACGGTGGGGATCCACCGGAAGATCTTTCGGAGCATGCGTAGGGTGTTGAAACAGGATGACGAGATGGCGTTGGCTTGCTTGGTCATTGTGAGGGAGGAGTCCAGGATGAAGCCCACGTTGTGTGCGTGGTCCGTGGGCTTGGGGGCGGTGCCCAGTGCAGGGGGCCACCAGGAGTCGTCCCAGGCGGAGGGGGACAGTCCGAGGATGAGGACTTCCATCTTGTCCGAGTTCAGTTTCAGACGGCTGAGCGTCATCCATTCCGTGACGTCTTTCATTCCTTCCTGGAGGCTGGCTCTGGCGGTGGCGGGGTTGTTGGTGAGGGAGAGGATCAGCTGGGTGTCGTCAGCGTAGGAGATGATGTTTAGGTTGTGTTGGCGTGCGATGGCTGCGAGGGGGCTCATGTAGGCGTTGAAGAGGGTGGGGCTGAGCGAGGAGCCTTGAGGAACGCCGCAGATGATCTTGGTGGCCGCTGAGCAGAAGGGGGGGAGGCAGACTCTCTGAGTTCTGTCGGAGAGGAAGGAGGTGATCCATTCCATAGCTTTTCCCTGAATCCCGGCGTGGTGGAGGCGGGTTGTTACGGTGCAGTGGCAGACTGTGTCGAATGCGGCCAATAGGTCGAGGAGGATGAGGGAAGCAGTTTCCCCATTGTCGAGCAGGGACCTGATGTCGCTGTGGCTGCGATGAGGGCGGTCTCGATGCTGTGGTTTGCTCGGAAACCGGACTGCGATGGATCGAGGGAGCCGTTTGTCGCGAGGAAGGCAGTTAGCTGTTTGTTGACGGTCTTCTCGATGACTTTGGCGGGGAAAGGAGGAGCGAGATGGGGCGGAAGTTCTTGAGGTCTGTGGGGTCCGCGGTGGGTTTCTTCAGGAGGGCGCTGATCTCTGCATGTTTCCAGCTCTCCGGAAAGGTGGCAGATGCGAAGGAGATGTTGATGATGTTCCGGAGTTGGGGTGCGATGATGAAGTCGGCTTTGTTAAAGAAGTGGTGTGGGCAGGGGTCTGGCTGGGGAGCCGAAGTGGATAGTATTCATCACGTGGGTGGTGTCTTCAGTGCTGACGGAGGTCCAGTTGCAGAGGGTGGTGGTGGGGGGCGTTGGTTCGGTGGTTGGGTGCGTGGTCTGTGCGCCGAAGCTGTTGTGTATGTTGGTGATCTTCTGGTGGAAAAACGAGGCGAGTGAGTCGCAGAGGTCTTGCGAGGGTGTGATGTCTTTGTTGCTGGCGCTGGGGTTGGAGAGCTCTTTAACGAT